>NC_042526.1:11135000-11760000 GCF_900963305.1 Echeneis naucrates | reverse complement strand
TTGATGAATCAGTCCATGTGTGTTGATTTGGGCACATTTACTCCAGGTCAGACTTACGAAGTAGGAATTGTTGCACTGAAGGGACATGACACGAGCCAGAGGACAAGCATCATACACACATTAGGTAAGAGAAATAAGACAAAGGAGCTGTCACATTTAACCACACTAGCCATTTTGAAAACCTACATTTGTCTTTTTTCCTCACGCTGTATTTGCAGATCCAAAACCAATTCAGGTTGCGGTTGCACTTTCAGTTGGGGCTTACTCTGCACTGCTGTACATTCAGCCTCCACAGCTGGGTGTGATCGACGGCGTGAGAGTTTGTGTGTGTCCAGGAGTTTGTGTCTCTGAGTGTGAAGAATTATGTGGATATTCATGCCAGAGGCACTCCGTCCCTGCTGATGTTCATGTTGTAACTGTGACTGACCTAAGTCCGGGATCAGAGTACCAGTTCAGAGTTCAGAGCACCAGCTGGCAGCAGACTGGACCGCCTTACTACACTCACTCAATAAAAACAAGTGAGCTATTACATGTATTAGTCACTGAAAGCAAACAAACAAACAAAACACCTCCAACACAGAGGTATTAGCAGCAACATTAAGACTCACATTCACTTAAATAATCTCCCCACATAATGGATACATTACACTAATGGCACACCTTCAGTTTGAAAAAAACTTCAAATTTATAAGACAGATATTATGTTGTTTGATCTTTTTTTTTTTTTTTTTTTTTTTTTTACCTGTTTATGTTTAAATCCAGTAATTGAAATGATTAAATTATGGATTGTGGGATATTGTTTATGATTTAAGGTCTGGTGCCTCCCAGCAGACTGAGGGAGGGGGTGGTCACAGATTCATCCATAGAGCTGCTCTGGGATCCTGCAGAGGGACAAACTCACAGCTACGAGGTCATCTGCCTGAACTGTGACTCTTCACACAGGGTAAATAGAAATATTTGATAACGGGAATGTTTTTACTCATACCTACAGGTTTAGTAAGCAGATTTGTGGAAGTTTGTATCTAAAGGCTGGAAATAGAATTTAATGAGAAGTTATTTCATCCACTAAATAATTAATTACAATAAGTGAACACTAATGTGGCCTTATGGTGAACAGTATGATACTGTTCAGCATGAGTCATCAAAATTTGGTTCTAGGCAATGTTGCTCACTTGACCATATTTCTTCTGCCAACCTTTCAGTAGTGATAATGTTATGGTGGATGGGTGTATTTTTAAAACTTTTTAATGAGTGTAACTTCTCAGGCTTTTTGCAGTTACTATGAGAATTATAATAAGGCTCTAAGTCTACTGCTTCTTCACCTTTTTCATTTATCTGCTACAGGTGCAGAAGGTGTTCAGTCAGAGTGTCGTGTTTTCTAGCCTGACGCCTGGCAAATTCTACCACTTTGAAGTACGAACAGAGAAGGAATCTTTCACAGACAGTTCTCATGTCACCATTAACATCACCGCAGGTAGACATGGACACACACGTATGCATACGGCCCGTCTTTACTTTATTTGATAACTTGCATTCTTTATATGCCAGCTCCCAGTCCAGTGGAGCTGACTCTAATCAATAAAACCACATCATCCATACACATTAGTTGGCGTTTGGTCAGGGGAGTGATGAGCGCACTCATCCTGTCAATCAAAAACAGGACATCCAATCAAGAGCTAATCATTTCTCCTGAGGAACCCAGGTCAGTGTCAATCTTCATCATCCAGCATACAACATTTCATGAGGCTGAAATAACAACCAAGTGATCCAGACTTTCTTTTATGAACAGCTGGTTAGAACATGGACCTTTTGAACTTAGTGCTGCAAAACACTGATTGCTGTGTGTCTTCTCAGATCTTACAGCTTTGAAGGCCTCGCTTCTGGAAGCCAGTATACAATTCAAGTGATTTGCCTGAGTGGAGAAAGGAGAAGCAATCCTGCTACCATCATTCTCCATACTTGTAAGTTGGAGTCGTACACTGCGCCAAGTACAAAATATAATAATAAATATCTAAAAAATGTACTTCACATTTGTAATACTTTTGGTTTTACCTCGACTGAGTGATTGTGTTAGTGTATGGTATCACCTGCTAATAGGTCTCTTGTCTCCAGTGCCAGATGTACCACAGGACGTGACTCTTTCAGAGCACATCGTGACATCTGTGTTTATCACCTGGTTACCTCCACCAGGACAGGTGGAGAGCTATAAGGTAAGACAGGTTTTCTAAAATATCCGCCAATTGGCAGAGAAAGCCGTGATTGTTTTTCACACCAGCGTCGCTTTGAAACAACTCAGCCATTTGTCTTTTCAATGATAGCGGAGGCCACTGCATTAGGTTCCATTCTCACCTGTTGGTTACTTGGTAACTGTTGTCGGCACACAGCAGATTCAGTTACCGTCTCTTTAAAGATGCATGACATCTGTAGTGACATGGCCAGGAGGAATGACCAAGCACATCACATGCATGTACAATGTAGGCCCCACATTAACAGAAAGAAATGAAAGACACATAGATATATATGGTTGGTTAAACTGGAATAAATGTGTCAGTAAGGACAGAGTTTTCCTTTTTGTTTTTCTCAGCTTGTTTTCGGCCTCATGTCTACGGACAGGAAGTCATGGATTGAGGTGCTTATCCTGGGCACGAGTTATGAGATCAGGGATTTGATCCCAGGGTCAGACTACAGTGTCAACATTCAGAGTTTGTTGGGCTCAGACACCAGTCGAGTGGTCCACAAAGAGTTCAGCACTCGTAAGTGACACAGGAACACACATGCCTACATGCACGTAAAATACACACTGGTCAGTGAGCGCAAAACTAGACCTCATCATGCCCACATAACAAAATGAACATAACAAAATTTGGCTCAAATGATGAAAACTGGTCTAAAATTATAATCCAGGCCCAGCAGGATTATGCAGCCTCCATCTGGCCAACGTGAACTCTTCCTCCTTCTCTGTGAGCTGGGACAATGCGCTTGGAGAGTTTGACTTCTACAGAGTCACTGTGGCCAACACCTCAGTGACAAGCACACTCTCTATACCCAAGGAGGAGTGGGTTGCCGTGGTTACAGGGCTGCAAGATGGCTGCAGCTACAACGTGAGTGCAGAGAGAGTGAGGGGAGTGACAGCGGGGAGTGCTGCCTTTCTGACCGTGACCACAGGTAGACGATATTACAGGTGCTGCACTGGTCAACAACTCATCGTTATCCCCAGGCCTGAACGCCTCTCCGTTAAATTCCCGACACTCCCACCACCTCTCTGATCCTGTTGCTCTTTTTCCGTGCCTCTCATTAGTGCCAGCCCCTGTACGAGCACTGCGTGTCCTGAACGTGTCAGCACGTGCGTTTTCACTCCGCTGGGAGCAGGCAGTGGGCTGTGTGGATCACTACCAAATGAGCCTGCTACCTAACCACGGAAACGTCACAGTGCACCCTGGACATGATGGAGAAATACAGGTAGAGCCAGTCACTCAAAGAAAAAAATACAACAAGGGAGACGCTTTAACAAGACTGTGTAGTTCACTTAAATACCATCAATGCAGTCAGATCAAGGGGGTTACCTCTCTACAGTAGCCGAGTTATGAGACTGAACATACAAACTGCATGCACGCAGACATGCCCGCTTTTGTCTCCTCCCATTCAAACCATGTACCCCCCATACGGGCTCTTCCCAGTTTACCAGGTGTCAGATAGCCCACAAAATGTAACCTTACACACACACACACACACACACACACACACAGAGCACAGAGTTGAGTAATAGAGCTCATTAATTATTTAGTTGGCCTCATGAGCTCAAGCCTGAATCATTCATTGGCTTAAGCAGCTCTCCCCAGAGAGTGAGAGAGACCAGAAGGAGACCAGAGGGAGACCGTTAGCTCTGTGCTAATGAAAGGACCCACTACCCTGATTGGCTAACCACTAAAATTTTGGAATGCCTAAAGATTCATCACCATCCTGTACCTGGACAACTTACCCTATGACCTTTATCCGTGCCGATAACAAGCCTCTAGATTGTGGAGTCACTCTGGAAGGGAGTATCTGCACACCTCTGCTAACCTTTGTGCACTAACACCGGATGCAGCTCCCCTGACGAGGCCTCTAACTTGCTAAACTAAAGCTAACTCTGCTACCCAGCATGGCCTTTTCCTCACTCACCCTGCTGATCACACTCTGCCTGGGACAGGCACATTCACAGGTAAGAATTCAACACACAGCATCTTACTATGGACACGAGGATGCACCCAGGGACACCCAGGATGTGTGCATACACTATGCTTACATCGCTGACAGTCATTTCACATAGACGAGGAACCTGTTGCATATTGTGACGCATGTGGAGTTTGAGTAGAGGGCGTGCACACACTCTGAAAACATGATTAATCTTATTTCTGGGAGCAAACATAAGGTGTTAACTGTGACTCATTTCAAGGCAACATGCTGGTCTCAGTTGCAATCATTGTTTGCCCCACATGCAGAAGTAGAAAGAGTACAAGACTGTGTCTGTCATGCAAACATAAACAAACAGAAAGATGTAAACAGGTGCAACCACAAGCAGGAACAAGCTGCCATTCTTTCACAACCGCCCACCTTCTTGAAACTTAAACAGATGGTTCTTCAAACTGAGTTATGGCTAAGAGTCTTATTACAGTGCAGCATAAAGTAAATGAACTAAAACAGAAGGCTGAGTGCCGTTTGGGTGCGTATGTGTGTCTCTTCTCACAGGCTGATGTGGTCAATGTCAGTCCAGGGACACATTACAGTGTAACAGTCACAGCAGCCTCCTCCTCCAACATCAGTCCAGGAGTCAGCCGCATGATCAATACTAATGAGAGCGGTGAGATGCGCACACACACACATGCAGGCACGCACTGTTTGATTGAGCCATTGTATAGCGCATACAGTTACAGAAGATGTGTCTTATTGTGTGTGAGGGTGTGAGGGTGTGTGTGTGTGTGTGTGTGTGTGTGTGTTTTTTTTTTCTTCCATGCTTAATTCCTTTTAGGTAACTTAAGCCTGAGCTTTTGAACCACTGGATGAATGGGTCGACAGTGAATGTCTGTGAAATGCCACTGCTGTGTGAGGCCTTATTCAACAGAGGCCGGCCTAAAACACACTCATGCAAGCCTACGTAGCCTCACACACACATTAAGAGGATTGGCTCCACCACAGACATCAGAACTGTTCTTTAAAGGATTGTGGTGGTTCTGTTAAGATCTGATGTGTATAATCAGTCATACAAATTTCTTCTCAGTGGTCGTATTTGACAGAACACACTGAAAAAATGTAATTATACATAGACATGGGAACTATGCTGAATGTCACTGAGACCAAAAAAAAAAAAAACAAAAAAAAAAAAAAAAAATATATATATATATATATATATATAATCCTTTTCACACACCTCATCGTCACCTCATCACCTGCAGTTCCTGGTCCACCTTTTGGCCTTGAAGGAGAGGCTGTGGGCTCAAACGGTATTCTGCTTTCCTGGACCATGCCACCCAATGCCAACAATATTGATGGATATGTTATCAGGTAATTCTTTGTTGTTTCTCTAAAAAATTTGATCTGGGGTCTATTTATGGGTTATGTGTCTGAAACTCATGATAAAGGAATGCTTTCCCTTAACCAGTTAAAAATACTGAATATGGTAGTTTGGGTATATTCTTTTGTAAACTCTGTTCTAATCTAATATGACCCAAAGAGCCAAATTTCTTTTTCAACAACACATCAGGTTTCCAATAATAATCTTGCTGTCACATGACTGTGGTGTAATGATCAAATACGCACATAAAATCCAAACTTTCTCTTTGCTACGCTGGAACATTTGAGGATCTGTCACCACATTTTAATTCATCTAGCCCGAATACTGTTTGTTCATATATATATTTATACATGTGCATATATTGTGAGTCAATGAGCGTATATGCTGTTTTTTCCTGTAGGTACAAAGAGGTTTGTCCCTACCCTGATCTCACCTTCACACAGGTAACCAAGAACCTGGACATACCGGAGACGCTACTCACCGACTTCACCTCAGGTTCAACATACCTCATTCAGGTAGAATGCACCATTTATGATCAGTGTTGGGAATAACGGCATTAAGACTGAAGGTTCAGACATTACATTTTTTTATGTCAATGTTTTCTTGCATTAGGTTTCTATTTCATTCACTTCAAAATATGCAAAATTCAATTTATATTCTAAATTATTATATATAAAGTTGAATTTAAAGTTCCATGAAAGGTAAAGGAATCACAGTTTTTTTTAACAAATCCTGGCAACTGAAAAAAACATGAAATAAAATATAAACACAACGTTATATCCCATTGTGACTACTTTGTTTTTTAATTCTGTAACTTGAGTCAGTTACCTTTAGAGAACAGTAACTAGTAACAACCTTTTTAAAGTAACATGTCTGACGCTGATTGTGACTGAAGATTTAGCGATTTAGAGCCAGTCGTGGCAGATGGGAAATTTTTTTTATTTGATGAGCTCATTATAAAAAGTCAACATGTCAAATGATCACATTGAAACGTAACACACGGTAAAAACAAAAAGAAAAGTACAGAACACAGTAGAATGATTAAATAGAACTAGTTTTCCTAAAGGGAACTAGATAGGAGCCCTATTCCCACTGATGTTTCTCTCTGCTACAGCATATGTAGCTTTAGTTTAATAATTAACATACAACAATATAACAACTGGAAATCATCCACCTGTATTGTCACTTAGATTTTGCTAGTTAACACAGATCCCACAAGACCAGACTATCCCCTGATCTGACTGAATACCGGTAATTGATCCTGATTGCATTATTAATCAGGTAAACAGATCTATGGATCAGCCATGGCTCTTTCCACTGTCTGTTGTCACTGAGCTTGAATGTGATCGTGCTTATTAGTTTTCAGAATTCATTAACCCACAATGACCTTCATACAAATGGGCTCTGAGACTGACACACACATTGAATAAACCGTCACATACTGTATTTGTGTGCTTTATGAGTGTGTGTGCATGTATCACATTACTACATTTCACCTGGGAGTCTGTTGGTCCATTAAACTATGCAGAGAACTAATGAGCAACTTCTTTCTAATTCGGCACTGTTCCACATATTGCAGTATTAAGTTTTCCATTCGTTATTTCTACTTCAGCAGAAAAAGGTACACATGCTGACACATTCCCTGCAACAAATTCTAACATTAATGAGTAATTCAATTTAATCACGGCTCCTTAATTCCAAGTGAGCATAAAAGTTCTGCCAAGGTTACTACCTCTTTAGTAAACAAATGAAAGGATTTTCTATAGTGCTGATTCTTCCCTGTTTTTCATGCTCCCCTCTGTGCTTGGCATTATGAAAAGCTTTTAAAACTAAAGTGAAATAAGAAATATTCGGTGTTAAAAATTCAACAAATTTTCTCTTTCTTGAATAATTGACATTTTTATTATGTAACCACTCTTTTTCACAATGGTCTAGAACAGAAAATTTGGAAATCAGAGGTGAATATGGATATTGTGAAATAGTTCTGAGAGTAGTTTTTTAATCCCCCATTTACATAATTGTATTCCATTTGAATAGCTGAATACCTGGGGTTAAATGTTGTATCATTCCAGGTGTAACCATTGTTTGATGTTAACCTAGGCAATCTTATGACTGCCCTGCTGACGAGAGCCTAAATGAATCGGTACAATCCGTAGCTAACATCTCCCTCTCTATCTGTAGGTAGCAGCCAGATCTCCAGCTGGAATCGGAGCATTCAGCAAATCTGTATACATAAAGACCGCTGAGTCCTGTGGGTATCAATACATATGCACAAGCATAAAATTTAAAATGAGAGCATTATCCTGTGGAACCAAAAAGACTGAGACTACTCTCATACTCACTTGAACGGGAACATGCTCTCAGTTTCTTGGTCCCCACTTTATTTATGCATAATAATGTATTTGTCCATCTCCTGCAGCCCCTGGTCTTGTTACTAACCTGACAGCATTTGCTCAAAACCACACCTTTGTCGTGGTTACCTGGTTCTTGCCACGTCGCATCAACGGCCTCATCACTAAGTTTGCTGTCAAGGCCAAATATGCTCGTACAGGGCAGATGGTCCGTGTGCTGGAGGTCAATGCAGAGGACATCATGACCGGGGCACTGCCTCACTGCAATGTACAGTATATCAGTATATTTCTGATCTGTCTGTCTTCTTAACAGAATTGTGAAATGTTCTTTTTCTGCACTCTTTACCTGTCAGGATAATAAATACTGCCAAGGCTCAGGTCTGACCCTCTGAGCAGATTTGTTTGTGTTTATATGTCCAATGGGATTTTGTGTTTTAAGGATGCAGCTGACATCTTGTCTCGGGCAACTCTGAGCCCATTGGAAATAACAGCATCATCTCCACCCATCACCCTGTCCGCCGTGCCCCCCGCAGCCTCGTGGAGTGTGCCCATATCAGTGGGAGTAGATCAGCTGCGACCTTATACCGCCTATCTGTTCGAAGTGTCTGCCTTCACCTCTGACGGAGAGGGACAGATAGCTTCCACTATGGTCCGCATGCCAGAATCAGGTGTGGAAAAACAAGTTAACAAAGCTACTGTTTGAATATCATTTATATTAGATGGCCATGAGCATAGACGTTATAAACTGCATATGCGAAAGACATCATTTCTGTATGTTTGTGTATGGCAGCCCCAGAAGACTCGCCACAAAACTTTGCTATACTAAATATGACGTCAAGATCAATTTCCGTGTCCTGGAACTCTCCAAACATAATCACAGGAAAATTTACCTACATGCTCTACCTTTATGGACCTGCAGGTAATTCATTATATCAGAGTTGGACCAGGTAAACACATACACAATTCAGGCTCAAAGGTGACAGGAATCCATATAATTTTCTATTTCTTCCCATCTCAGGATTCCTGTATGAGAACAGCACGGGAGACATGCGGTTTGCATTTACTGGTTTGACTCCCTACACTAGGTACAGGGTGGCTGTCCGAGCTAAAGCAGCTGGGGAAGTAGGTCCAGCAGCTCAAGAAGTTGTAATTACGCCTGCTGAAGGTAGGAGCACTCAAAAGTTCACTTAATAACATCTTTTTTTTTTTTTTTTTAATGCCTCGAAATCCCTGTTACAATGACTTGATCAGCTAAGATGAGGACATCATGAGAGCACACAAAACCACATAAATGTAGGGAAACAAGCAAAAAAAGTCAAGAATACATGTCAAGTGTGCTTTCACCATATTTGTAGCTCCCGGTGCAGTGCAGAACTTGAAGGCAGTGGCCAAAGATTCTGTATCAATCCGTGTGACTTGGAAAAGCCCCGCTCAGCCTAACGGTCCAATCACCCAGTACAGACTGCAGGTCCTGGTAGAAGACACACTGCTTCAGGACATCACCCTCACTGCAGAAGTGGTAAGACAGATATTACAGGTATCTACTGTGAGCATCAACCTGTCCCATGATGGCTTACTGCGATTAAAAATATGGAGATGGAAATCAGATCAAATTCGATTGTCAGACCTAAAATAGACTTGTGCTTATTAAAGAATAATGCTGTTCTGGACTCCTAATTAATTGTAATTATTGTAAACCTGCAAACCCTTGTCGCAGTGAAGCACATAAATAAAACATCCACACAGGCATTGAGGCAGTAATTATTTTCCACTGAGTATGATAAAAATGTTTTTACAACAATTAGGTTAACGGATGTCTATTTATTTGATAAAAATGCTGAATAAGGATGCTTTACTCTTGCAACAAACCAGAAATGTGTTTTTCCCCCCAGAATTCCACTGATATAGAGCAAAATGAGACACTTCCCACTGAAGGCCCTGACAGCCAAGGCCGGCGTAAGAGAACTGCTGAGCTCAGTCTGATCACATCTGTACCAACTTTTACTACCACTGTGGTAAAAGCACGCACGCTGCCTTTCAGTGTCACAGAGTCTGGACGGGAAAGCCCCGACCACATCACTAACAATGATATTCAACCAACCGATGACCCCATGGACACTGACAATCCCAGCACCAGTTATGCTTTGCATGCTAGTAGCACCAATATTGAGTCTTTTGATTCGTCAGTCTCTGGAGCTTTTGCTTTTTCTCTTACCTCTGTACCACCTGCTTCACTTCCACCCTGGCTGACAAAGCAATCAAATGCTGGGGACATGACCTCAGATTCCCCCCCCTTGGCCCTGACTACAGGCCAAGTTCGCTTGTCAACACGGGATGCATCTATTATGGGACACTTTTCAACGCGCAGTGCAGCAGCTTTGGCTACCACAGGTGGGACAGCGCTGACTGTAACCACTGCTTTGCTTAACGTCCTGAAGCCGTTGATATAAGTATTTCTATCTGTGCCAGTGCTTATAAATCCTTTGTTATCATACTGTATATGTGCTGTGTATGTGCCACAGGTGTAACAGTGAAAGAGGAGGTGGTGGATGTTATGGCTGAGGAGTTGTCGTACCTGGTATCGGATCTAAATCCCTTCACCGAGTACACATTCAGGGTCACCGCTTCTACCACTGTAGGAGAGGGCCCTTCCACGGATATCACTGAGAAGACCAGTGAGCAAGGTGGGTGGTCATGTTATGTGCATTAATCAAAAAAACAAGCAAAAACAAAACAACAACAACAGCAGCAACATTTTAAGAATTTCATTCAGGCTAATGATGTCCCACAATGTGTGTGTCCTTCAGTCCCTAGCTCAGTGCTTGATGTGTCCTATCAAAACATCAGCTCCACATCCATACAAGTGAGCTGGGTCTCACCACTAAACCCTAATGGTCGGATCACACATTACACAGTCTACGGCGTCAAACTGGACAGTAACCAGGCCCTGAAGTGGATTACGAACAATACCAGTATATTGATAACAGGTGGAGTGCTCTGTTCTGTTATTCAAACCTTAAAAATACAGGTATGTTGGAAAATAACATTCTCCTCTGATTTGATGCATAGATTTGGAGAAGTACACTGGTTATAAGCTGCGAGTGGCTGCATCTACAGCTGTGGGAGAGAGCGCTCTTTCTGAGGAAGATGACATCTTTGTCTACACCTTAGAGGACGGTATGTTCCAAACACAAACTATACGGCTGTCGCAACAAAAACTAAGCAATATCCCTTTCTGATAAAATGCCCATAAATATATCAGGGATTAACGGGACCAATAGTAGTATATTGATATGTGGTGGACTGAAAGCATGATATGACATGATATGATGAGAAGTGGAATTAAATTTAAATTGTATTTGTCAACTTTCATGCTTATTGTTGTTACTGACAACCAGTGTGTCATGCGCCACACGCTGTGTCAAAGTAATGTTGGATATAAAGCATTTCAGTTAATTTGGCTAATCAAAATCAAATTATTGAATAACTAATATTTAATTTGACACTAATAAGCATTACATTTGTTTGTTGCCAAGCACTTTAACTGATAGATCATTTTGGGATTTTTTTTTGCATCTCACTCTTAGAGCCGGACTCGCCCCCTGTGAACCTGACTGTGGTAGACACCAGCCCCTCCACTGTCACACTGCTGTGGTCTGCGCCAGAAAAAGCCAACGGTGTGATCCAACAGTATGAGGTCCTCTATGAGAACAACTCCCTCTCTGCTTTAATGAACACCTCCACAAACAGAGTGACGCTGTTGAACATCAAGCCATTTTCTCACTACAACGTGTCTGTGAGGGCGTACACCCGTTACGGCCATGGCAACCAAACCTCAGACACATTAAACCTCCTGTCTGGAGAGGACGGTGTGTTAGCAGCTGAATCCTTACAAATGGAAGCAATATGAAATATTCAGATTTAGTAAAGGTGCATCTTCTTTCATCTTGTCTCTCTAGTCCCAGGCAGTCCTCCATACGGGCTGTCATACGAGTCCATCAGTCCTAGTGAGGTGAATGTAACCTGGCAACCTCCTTTGCTGCCTAATGGAGTCATCACCCACTACAGCCTGGAGCTTTGGAATTCCAGTCACTATCTGAACCTCACCTCCCCATCCAACTACATCTACATCATGCATCTGCGGAAGTACGCGCACTACCGCATCATGGTGCAAGCACACACTCGCGTTGGGCCGGGAAACTACAGCAGTGAGCCACTCAACATCACCACTTTGGAGGATGGTGAGAGGAATGGGTTGTGGGGGGTGGGGTTTGGTTTCAGCTCTAACAGGTTTGATGGTGATATTATGACTGGCTGACAAGTTTGACAGGCATCCGACTTCCCTCTCACCTTTACTCCTCAGCCTCGAGCTCTCTTTTTCAGAACATGCTAATCTTATTACATTACAGATAATGGATCCCATTTGTCATTCAGGATGGAGCTGCACAGTCATTACTAACAAATTGTCATTTCAGCCTGATGCGTTGTTTCTCCGTGGCACAATCCTGATGGCCTCTGTGAGAATTTGATTTGTCCAGTGCAAATATATTCTCGAATAACCTCTCAAATATTCAGTCTCTCCATTGTGAGGCCATACTCCTATTTGATTATTACTGGAAAGTCATTCTCCCACCTCTCAGCTCCAGACACACCTCCTCAGTTCCTTCTTGCCAGAAAGTTGTCAGACTATGAGGTAGAGTTGTCGTGGCAACCACCGCTTGAAGCCAATTCAGATATCCTCTACTACATTGTCAGAGTTTGGTGAGTTAGTAAGTCCCTGGCCACGTGCCAACTTTGACATTATAGCGAAGAAAAAACAAGTTTAACAAGAAAATAATATTCAACAGTAATTGTGTTCTCTCTCTCTTACAGGAATGAAACAACTGAGCTGTGGCAGAATGTGACAGAGACATCAGTGGTTATTAATGTGGACTCAGAGAGTCAATACAATGCCTCTGTGTCCAGTTGGACCAGACTGGGCGATGGAGGAGTGCTCATCTACATCAGCTTTACCACCACAGATGCAGGTGCTGGATTTTTGATGGCCATCCTTGAATGAAACATCATATGAAGTATGTATTATATGAAGAGATTTTACACCCAGGTCAACTTTGTCTGGCTTTCAGAGCCTTTCGATGCCCCACAGAATGTGACTGCTGCAAATGTGACCGCCTCCTCTATCACCTTGCTGTGGCAACCTCCCACTGAACCCAATGGGATCATTGTCCACTACACTATTTACTACTCTGATAATATCACGCTGAATCAGAAGGTAAGGCTGCATGTATAATGTACAGATAGGAGACCAGAGAAAGGAGACCATGCATATGTAAATGTTATGCTCATAGCTGGTTCCAAAATGGCCAAAAGTCTTTTCTCCACTCCAAACAAATCTGATCAAATACAGACGCTTCCTGCCAGCTCATGGTAGACCGACATAGTTAGCGTTGGCTTTTCCTTTCATTTGTCTCTCATCTTTGTTTACAGCACAAATTGAATTACCATTTAAATTTCCATTCCAGTGTGTGGACGTAACTGTAATTTTCTTTTCCACTCCATAGAGGGTTCAGGTTTCAGAACTAGCTGCCCCTGCCTCTCCTGATTCACCCCTCTCCTACACTCTGACCCGGTTGATCGGGGGCACCAACTACACATTGTGGATGACCTCCAGTACCGTGCAGGGCGATGGAGGGGTCCACAGCAAGACACTAACCCTTTTATTACCAGAGGATGGTCAGTCAGACACATACACACCTACAACTGAATAGACATACAAGTAAAATACAGTTAATTAATGAAACTAATTATAATATACGCTGAGCGTCTCTGGTGGGTAAGTCTGCACACTTTTTCCATCTCTCTTCAACTTCAAAAAGAAAATCACGTAAAAACTCTGTGATTGATGACGCAACTTTCAGCATGTCAGTGAAAGGAGATAACTGTCCGTCCGGCAAACTGGCTCTATTTTAGTCCGCCTGTCACACAGGGCCAGGATGACAGCCAGTTTGCATTTCCTTTTACTAAACGTGATGAAAGATTAGGGACAGAAAGCAAGTGCAGAACCATTTATGATTTGATGGTACTGAGTATAACAAAGCCCGACATGTTGTGTGAAGGTTGATGCTGCGCTTGTGCTATAATTGCACCATTGTCACGGAAATCCAGATGTACATATACGTGTAATATTTATTTGCACTTTGATGCTCAATGAAAGAATTTTCGAAGGTTTTGTAAAATGGCTCTCTTTGTTTTTATGTGATTTTGGGAAAAATGATGTAGACAGCCACCTCAGACTTTGTCACACAGTTACAGATTTGATTGTTGGGATTTCGATGTTTCTTGTTAACATTTTGCTTGTGAAGTATTCCCTGTCTGATCACTGATGATCACTGCTCATACTGACTCTGTATCTCTGCCTGTGCTCCAGCGGCTCCGCTCTCAGCCAAGCACCGGACCTCCAGGGCACCTTGTCTCTCCCACACAGCAAAGCCCAACAGGGGTTCACTCCCCCGGGCTCAGCCCCTCACACACACCTGGCCCCTGCCCACTTACATCCATTCATTCACTTTATGGATCACTCAAGTTTTGCCACTTCCCCTCCCATTTTTCTCCTTCATCTGCCCTTTCTTCTACTCTTCAACTCTGTTATTTTCGGAGAAGCTGACACGATGAACAGGATGAGTATTTTCTGCTCAATCTCTTTCACTCCCAAGGTTTAATTGCGTGTGTTTTCCTACTCTAAGTGCCTCTGCTTATATTTGAATGGATTATTATTTATTGGATTTTGTTTCTGTGTCTGTCATTTTTACTCTTATCTGTGTTTTGTTGTGCTATTGCTCTGCTTGATGTATTGTTATTGATTCGGTTAATTGCCACACTGCTGCCAATGGCTTTGATGGTGCTTGTGACAGATAATGATGTTGATGATGGTGACTGGTGTACTGCTTGTTTTCCCTCCCGAGTGTGGATGGTTGATGGATGCCCTTCAATTTGCTCAAAGTATCATAAAGTCACACCGACAGGCTTACAGTTTTCAACGAGTACTCTTATTCATAGTAGATGATAGTAACACAATTCCCCATTTCTTTTTTTTTTAGTACCAAGTGACTCAGTCCGAAATCTAACGGCTCAGCTCTTCAGCTCCACGGCCATAATCGTCAGCTGGGATCCCCCTTTGGAGCCGAATGGCCGTCCGTATTACCTGCTCACCTTGCAGGAAGCTGGCATCCCCTCAGATGTGACCAACCAAGGGACTCTGGCTGTCAACAAGACCATCAAGCACACCACAACTGACAATGTCTTCCTCTTCACCAAACTTAGGAAGTATTTCCCTTATGTGCTGACTGTTACCCCGGCAACTGGTGCTGGTCCTGCCTACAACCATACCAGCACAATGTACCTGAGAACAGATGACGACGGTGAGTTTATCAACATATTCATATGAAGGGAATGGTCCATATTCCCTTTTATTTGTTGACACGTGTGTGTGTTTAGTCCCTAGCTCTCCTCCCCTGATGGTGTCAACCAGGAACGTGACCTTGTCCTCCATCGCTGTGGTATGGCAGCGCCCTCTGGAGGCCAACGGAGAGATAACTGAGTACACCCTGACGCTGTTTGGCCCAGGGGGCTCCAGCTCAACCCATACCCCTAATACCTCGTTCCTCCTCACCAACCTTCTCCCGTACACAGCTTACAATCTGACGATAACAGCAGCTACACGTAAAGGTTCAGGGCCTTACCTGCTGCTACAGCTGCACACTGATGAAGGAGGTTAGTTTGGAAGCAGACATTTGACATTTTTCTAGGAACCTAATTAGATAATACTTTGAAGGCCATAAGTGCGTTGTAAATCTATCTTCTATCTTCTTCTCTATCTGCCTAACTTTGTGTTTCAGGCCCCATGTCCCCACCCCGTAACTTGACTATATATAACCACACGGCAGTGTCTGTGTGGCTGATCTGGGAGCCTCCGCTGGAGCCTAATGGTGTGGTGATACAGTATGGCTTTAGGATCCGCAACCTCATCACACACACCGTCACACATCAGGTATCATTAATTTCACACACCAAAAGACACTCCACAATAACAGAAACACATATCTGAACACAGTTCAGAGAGTCACTCAGTAAAAGCACACACTATCCAGCTGACAGTAGCTCTAATTTCACACTCCAGATGCCTCTCAACAGTAACATTATACTTACAGACATGCACATATGTGTGCTGCTAAAGAGAAGACGTTATCCACTTCAGTAATCAGAATAAGATGATTTCATCTTATCTCTCGCTCTCTCTCTCTCTCTCTCCCTCACTCTGTGTGTGTGTCCGTGCACAAATGTAGAATTCCTCCGGTCCTTCAACCACTGAGTATCTATCGGGCTTCAGGCCTCATCGCTCTTATGAGATCAGCGTTTACAGTTACACCAGGGTGGGCCATGGGAATCAGTTCAGCAGCCCTGTGACCTTCACGACAAATGAGTCAGGTAAAGCACGCAGTGCCTGCACACAGAGGACTTAGCTCTTATTTATTTTATTGATAACCTTTAGAATTTAGCGTTAATCTTCAAACTGCACTTTGCATGTTGAGGTCTCTTCTAAATAACATATCCATACCTCGTGGAAAAACTGATGTGCAAACAGATCAATGCAAAAACACAAACTTTTTATTGACATTTTTAAAACCCATCAAAAATAACAAACCTAACAACGTAAAACATTCGATTAAAAGTGCAAAAATATCATCTATTCCTTATCTATATCATTTATCTGCCAGGCTCACTGGAGCCTTTCCCAGCTCAAATTGGGCTCAGGCAGGAGACACCTTGGACAGGTTACCAATCTATTGCAAGCCTGATAAACAACCATTCTGCCTCACAGGCAATGTTACCAATTAACTTTGACCTGTGTGCTTTTTGGACTGTGGGAGGAAACCAGAGGGAATCAACACATTTTTTAATCACAGTTGCATAAAAATATTTTTAACCCCTGCTGTTCAAATCTTCTGAGATAAAACCAAACCTTACTCCGTTTGTAAATAAATGTAAAATACATACTGAGGGCTTAAGCTTGAAGTTGTTTTCAAGGGCATGTGTGCAGCCACTGATACTAACACATGCTTTCCCAAGGCTCCCCCCCCCCCCCCGCCCGTCTCTCTGTCTCTGTGCTTGCATATTATTTTATAAAAGGGCTGTAAAGTATATATTGTCATATTAATATATATATATATCATCATATGTAGCCAGAGGAGACACCACTGCAGTTTTCTCATCTGTATATCAAACACTGCTCACAAACACTGACGCGTGATGCAAGTGTAACAATGCCACTGCCTCACCTCTGCCTCTCTCTGTCTGTAGTATCTGATGCTGTGGGGAACCTTTCTTGCTTGGGAGTGAGCTGGGATTCGATTCAGTTGTCCTGGGAGCTTCCAGCCAACCCTAATGGGCAGATCATTTTTTATAAGCTTTTAGTGGAGCAAGACTTGCAGACCTACACGTACCAGGTTAATTTATCTGAGTACACAGTGACTGGGCTGTCACCAGACCAGCAGTATACACTCACTGTGACAGCAGTCAACTCTGCAGGACCTGGAGACAGCGTAAATTGCACTGCGTCCACTCTTTCTGAATCAGGTAGTCAGTCTTACTGTAATGCCTTGACTTACACCCAGGCACTGCTGGATGTAATCTAGTTGGAGCTTCTGCCTTTGGCTTCAATGAATCGCTAATTTAATACAGAATGAATACTTGATTAAATCCTCTTTATCTCCTCAAACAGTCCCAGCTGCCCCTCGGTTCCTCTCCATCTCTCAAGTCATGCCTAACAATGTGACACTCCAGTGGGCTCCTCCTCTCTCCATACCAGGCCTGCTGAAAGAGTACCTCGTCATTGCAGAGCTGCTCTCAGCTGTTTGTGAAACAAACATCCTACCTACTGCACAGCCGGCCTCAGAGGACCAGCTGACTCCAGACTGCATAGACTCTCATATCTCAGTGTCAGTAAATGCTTCTGATAGCAGTGAAGAGGGATACAATCGCATCACACTCCAATCCCTGGATAAATACAGGTACTACCGCTTCAGAGTGGCTGCTGTGACCAACGCTGGAGTTGGAGAGTATACACGCTGGACTTATGCACGCACCCTCGCTGGAAGTAAGAACATCGCCGTGATTGTATGACCTTTCTGTGTTGGCAACTCTCATGACCAATATACCAACTAGCATTGTAAAGGGTTAACTCAGACAGATATCTTTGTATCAACTGATGAATTTTCTGACTTGTTATAAAATCAACCTTTGCTAAATGAATACATTTTTTTAATTATTCAATGAAAAAACTATGCATTTTAACTTAATTCAGCATCATATCAGTTAATAGCACTTATGTATGTATAATTCCCTCACTCAGACCCTGATGCCCCTCCCAGTGACCTCAAGGTGATCTCCACCTCCAACGGCCTTCGTATTTCATGGAGTTCTCCGGCTATTCTCTCTGGACCGACTTCATATCTTGTGCAGGTCTTGTATTCACACACACAGCCAGTGAAGTGTAAAACACGGGTAGACGTTCTCAGAGTAGATCAACATGATATGTTTTAAATAGCAGCAGCAGCAGCTCAAAGGCAAGTTCACAGTCTGTGTGATGTTAAGTGCAAACAGTGTGCAAAAAAAGTATTATATGTTTCCATGAACTGTGCTGTGATGTCAGGTGGACGGCCCTGGCTCCAACATCTCAGTGGTACGGGCCCCGGGAGAGTCAATGGTGGTTGTCATCACTAACTTGACTGCTTTCACCCAATATAACGTGACCATCACTGCTTTCACCGGCCCACTGGAACTGGCAGCCTTTGACGGGAAAGCTGTTGGTCCTATTGAGTTTCAAACACTGGAGGAGGGTATGTGAAAATTTCCTTGAGGCAGCTCCAATCAAGTGACCATCAATATCTCACTGTTTGTCTTTCGTACAAATTCTGCTGTGTCTTCAGAGCCCAAAGATCCTCCCAAGAATGTGACGGTATCAGTTATCCCAGAGGAAGTGAACAGCGTGAAGGTGACGTTCACACCCCCAGAGGAGCCCAATGGAAACATCACTGCCTACTTTGTGTACATATATGAGAAGGATAAGCTGGTCAGGAACATGAGCCTTGACATCATCCAAAGAGAGCAAAACACCCTGACTGCTGTCATAGAGGGGCTGAAGGGAGGACACAGCTACAGTATACAGGCAAGGACATACACCTGGAGCTGTAAGAGCAGAACAATCAGCACTGCCGGCACTCCACTATCCCTCAGAGCTTGGGCAAATTGTTGTTTTCCTGTCTTAAACTCTTTGCTCTGCTTGTCCCCCTCTATGCTGTCTTCCCCTTATCTTTTTGTCTGTTCATAGATCTCAGCAAGGAATGGGGCTGGCAGGAGCCCGCCCAGTCCTCATGTCCAGATAACAACTGGAATCAAAGGTGCTCTCTCAGTGTCTCGTTTCTTCGTACAGTTTCTTCCTTTCCTTTCTGCGTCAGTGCAGGAAAATTTCCACTGCACAGTATGATTGCTCAGTACAACCGTACTCAGTAGTGACAGTAAATGTGACTCAGCAATATAGTTAAGGTCTGCGTTGATGAAGAATAAAACTACCTCAAGCCTACATGTGTATGTGTGCGCGCGTTCCTCTGTTTACAGGTGCTTCTTTTTTTTTTTTTCCTCCAGCCCCGGCCAAGCCAACCCAAAGACCCCAGGCAGTACTGGGCCACGGAGGGGTTGCCATGGTTACCCACAGGAGTATAACCATCCGCATGCCTGCCTGTTTCTATAGTGACGACAATGGACCAATCACAAAAATTCAAGTCATCGTGGCCGAGTCAGGGGGTATGATTCTTCAAAAACATTAAGAGCCGCCACTTTTAGTTGAACACGCTTGGCTAACTGTCTGCTTTTGCTTTAAACTTCATCTCAATCTCAATCCCATTATTCAGTCAGTCACTTTCTTGAGCTCACAAAAGACAAAATGTGAACAAAGGCTGAAAGGCTTCATGTCAGCCGAAATTTGACTCAGCTCTCTTATCGGCTCTTTTTCTCTCTCACTTTCATCCTGTCATAGCGAAGGACAGCCAGAACCTGACCAGCTGGAAGAATGCATTTTTTGATCGACCTGCCCCTTACCTGACTGACAAGGGGTTCCCCAACCCCCCGTGTTTTTTGGGGGACGGTGCATTACACATGGACGCACACGTCAGAGGTGATCTCAGTGTGTCTGGAGACGGCAGGCCCCTGGTGAGGCACAATCACACCTCAGCAGGAACATACGTGATCGGAGAGAGCAATGACTGTATGCAGGAGAACAACACCAACAGTCTGTGCAACGGACCATTGAAGCCTAACACAGTCTATGTGTGAGTGCACTCCACACATCCACTGAGACACCCAACAATTTAGAAAACTGTTCTTTATTCTTTCTATATAATGATCTTATGCTGAGACTGGACTGTTGTTTCCTATTTACCAGATTTAAATTCAGAGCCACTAACAGTAAAGGCCAACACACAGACTCTGAGTACTCTGACCATGTCAAAACTGCAGGTATTTACAGTCATCCTTGTTTAATCCTCCATCAAAAAGTGAAAATATGATATGTGAAAGGCAAAATTTTGTTCTCTCCGCTGTTTCTCTATGAAGCTGATGGGCTGTTGACCAGGGATGAGCAGATCATTCTGGGTGTTCTGCTTTCCTTCTTCCTGGCTGTCTTACTCATCATCATCATCTGTGGCTCAGTCAAGTAAGATGAAAACGTGCATTCTTTACATTGCCAGCAATCGTATATTTACTGAATCACTGCATTGATTTCCATTCCGTTTTAACACAAACACACATGCTTTGTGTAAGTTCCTGTATAAGGCATCTCTAATCATGCTGAGCATAATTGGCAGTAATTTGTTTATTTTTCTTCATCATTCATCACGTATGTGCATTTTTATGTATGTGTTGTCGTTGAGCTTTGTTTGATTGACATGCTCATCATCAAATGTTAGAATCCATCAGCGCAAGAAGGAGGGGGGAACTTACTCCCCCAGAGAGGCAGAGATTATAGAGACAAAGTGTAAACTGGATCAGCTGATCGCTGTGGCAGATCTAGAGCTGAAGCAAGAGAAACTCAACCGGTAAGTCTGTGCACTTAGTTTGTATCTAAAAATGTTACTTTTCCTAATATAGCATGTAAAACATTTTTGGCTGTTTGTACACTACATGACTTCAGGCTTGATTTATCTGCTCCAGATAAGGATTTAAATGTCAGTCAACAAGACAAAAATCTCTTTGCTGCAGCCAACTTGTGCGCTCCTGTCAGCTCTAAATCTTCTTGTGCTGTAGAGTTTGTGCAGAAAATAAAAGCAGCACAGCGTCATTGTGGCTTTAAAGTTTATCCTCCGTTCTCTGTTGCACAGGCAGTTATCCCGTCTGCATATTTCTAACCAAGCTTGCCTCCAAATTCGGAGTCACGCGCCTCTGTTTTTGTCCTTTTCTCACACAAACAAGTGCACAGGAAGCAAGCTGCTCTTCCCTCTCAAGCTCAACAGTCAGGTTCAATGCTGGTATTTACTCTATCAAGGCCACTGGTGGTTAACATGAAGTGAGAAATTGAGCTAGAAAAAGCTTTTCATATGAGTAGCACAAGTTATTTTCATTTTGCAATATAAATAAATGTCACTGAAACAACCAATCAACATAGAAAGTCATCTAAACAGCAGATAATGGTCCCTTATCTCTTAGGTGTCTTTAATCATGTAAATGCATATCTTGGGAGAGTTTTGTCTGCCATGTTGAAGATTTCCATACAACGTTTTTGTATTCAGTAACCGATCCTGAGAATAATTCTTCATCAGTCCATTGGGAATGTATGCATGTTGTGTCATTTAGGTACAACCAGATTAGGACGGTGTCTCTCTCTGCCTTGTTGTGGCCAGTCTCTTCAAAACTCTATAAACGGCCCCATTCGAAGCACAGTCTATGCTAAGATAACACAGCTGTCCCTGTCGCTAACAAATATATTTCCTTGCATGCAGGCACCTACACTGACTTTCCTTGGCTGTATTTTTCTCTCACCGAGCACTCTTCTCCCACCAGGTATTCTTCCTTCTTCTTTAGACGGAAAGAGATTTATGTCATCCAGTAAGTCAGTCTTATGACCTGTGTGTGCCACATTTTGCTGTGTAGTGTTGGTTTTCATGTTGTCTGCCACATTTTCATTCACTCATCTGTGTGCGTGTGTATTCATGATGTTGTCCATTAAGGCTTTGAACTGTCCATCTGAATTGTTTATTGAACCTTCAGTGGAGGCCGACAGTTCAAATGAATCA
Organism: Echeneis naucrates; assembly: GCF_900963305.1. Taxonomy (NCBI): domain Eukaryota; kingdom Metazoa; phylum Chordata; class Actinopteri; order Carangiformes; family Echeneidae; genus Echeneis; species Echeneis naucrates. Next base: position 11,737,756 of record NC_042526.1, on the reverse strand, counting down.
GTGACGTTAGAGTTTTGCTCAGTGGCTGCTCCTTCTCCATCACTGGCAGGGACTGCAGTGCTTCACTGACACTCGTCTCCTTGAAACCATTTTGATTTGTATAGCCACTCACCATCTCTAATTTACTTGGAAGGCTTAGCAGGGCACAAATGGTAAGCTTTATCGATAGCCAAGGATCTGCGAAGCTACAATTCTTCAGTAAATTAGAGAAATACTAGCCACAGGGAAATTGACAACATGCTTCATTCCAGTTTACTGATGTTCACACTCCTTTGGAATAAAAACATGAAATTCATCGAAGTAAGTGTTAAATCAAGTGGATTTGATGAAAAGCTAGTTAAATGTCTTTTGCTTCAACATACAACATCATCCGCCCCAACAAACAGGATCAGTTCAGCTGTCATGGACAGAAATATTACAGTGTGGGCTGTGATTATTCAGCTAATTTGTTTATTTTGGTTGATTTCTTTCTGTCTTTTTTCTAACAGGCTTCTCAGCTACAGGAAGTCACTCAAGTAAGTCATCCTGCATAAATAATGTGAAATTGCACAAAGTAGCTGCACATTCCAAACAGCTCAGTATTTCCAAGTTGCGACCTAGTTTAGAGAAAATAGCATATTGCTGTAGATAACTCTCCACCTCTCGCATCCTTCTGTTTCCCTCCCGCTCGCTCTGTCAGGCCTGTCAATAAGAAGTCTTTCCTGCAGCATGTAGAGGATCTGTGTGCCAATGACAACGCCAAGTTCCAAGAAGAGTTCGCTGTAAGTGTTTGCTTACAACATAGACCCATGTTTATTAAATCTCTGTATTTTGGAAATTGGGTTGGAATAACAGGAAGTTGCCTTAAAATGCCAGGGGGGGGAGGGAAAAAAAAAAAAAAAAAAAAAAATCACAACCAAAGTCGATCATTAAGGAAAATGTGGTGTTCATAGGCTGAGGTATAAGACCCAGAACAGACAAACACAATTTACTAGATAGTGAAAATACAAAAAAAGTGTGAATGTGTTCTAGAAATGCCGGCCCTGACCTTTAACCTCGGTGTGTTTCTGTGAATAATAATAACATTTCATCTCCCCAGGAGCTCCCGAAGCTGCTGCAGGATCTGGCCACCACAGACGCTGACCTGCCCTGGAACAAATCCAAAAACCGCTTCCCCAACATCAAACCTTGTAAGCAAACAGGCTAAAAATGACCTTCCAGACTTTGCACCAAATTTCTCTCTTATGTTGTAGCTTTAATGTTAACTGTCTTTGAATTTCACCACCACTTTCACAATCGCCTTTTACACATTTCAGCCGCATTTTTCTCACTGCACTGTGTCTAGACAACAACAACCGGGTGAAACTGCTGTCAGAACCAGGCACTGCAGGCTCAGACTACATCAATGCCAGCTTTGTCTCAGTGAGTACTAGTTGTCACAGTTAAAATCCTGTGGTTAACTTGGAGGGTCACTTCCACTTGATAGCATTTGCAGATGTTTGCAGATCATTTTTTTTTTTTTAATTTTCTGTGTCTGATGGATGGATGTGTGGCTCTATAACATAAGCTGGTATATAAAAGCCCTTATCTGTTCTTCTGTTTGTGCAGGGCTACCTGTGCCCAAATGAGTTCATAGCCACCCAGGGTCCCCTGCCTGGCACAGTTGCCGACTTTTGGAGGATGATCTGGGAAACAGGAACCCGCACCATAGCTATGCTCACGCAGTGCTATGAAAAAGGCAGAGTGCGTCATGACAGATTTGACACTCTTTTGAAACACAACTAGCATCAGCATTCAGCATTCAGGGGACAAGCTAAGCTCTACTAGCAGTGTTACATCTGCTGCAGAGATCTAATGTGTGTGTGTGCTCACCATTTCAGATTCGATGCCACAAATACTGGCCTGAAGACAACAAGCCAATGTCAGTGTTTAGTGACATTCTCATCTCAAAAGTGTCAGAGGAAGTCCTTCCTGACTGGACTGTCAGAACGCTGAAAGTAGAAAAGGTAACCAGACTAATGATCACTGTCAAAAACACACACACTTTACTGTTTTTCTTCTCAAACAGAAAGGTGTGTTAGTCCAATATGTCTCAGTGACTACAGAATGAGCCTGTCTAGACTATAATGTGCTGTACATACTGGGAAGTCTGAATCAGAAAAACAGCCAATAAGAACTTTATTTTCATTACTCCACATTACAAATACAACTGAAAATGTGAAAGCAATATATTCCAATATATTCAGAAAAAAAAAAAAAAAAATTAGGTCCTGAATAATTTTCTAAAAACAGCCAGTCACCAAGAACAGCAGGGCACTATAATTTTTAGCTCTTATTACTGTATCACCGGAGTCCACGGCGTACTCGTTTTCAACCACAGACCTGGTGCCCTGCTGTGTTGCCATGTTGTGAGATCAACGGTTCATCTTTATGAGGGAACATGTCACCCAGTGCAGCCGTGTCACTCACTGAAGTGTCAGTGTGTCATTTAGCACACACTGACCACTCTAGCAGAACAGACCAATCAATTAAACATTTATTTTTGCCCTTTTTATGGATTTTGTTTACAGGTATAATAAAACAGAAAACACCACAAATCTTATCTAAGCTATCTGCACTTTAATGATTTTATAGTGTAATTAGTATGTAAATACAATGTAATTACATCCAGAGTCATAGCTGCTATGTCATTATGAGGTAAATACTGGAATTAGCTTAGTAATGAAGGGAACTCAGGCATGAATTTGTTCTTACTGCCTTGATTTTGATATAAATTATTCTATGCAGCAAGGACACTACATTCTGGTCCGCCACTTCAACTACACATCGTGGCCTGAGCACGGGGTCCCAGAGTCCTGCAGCACTCTCATTAAGTTTGTCAAAGCTGTCCGAACCCACAGGCACGACAACACCACAATAGCGGTTCACTGCAGGTATCGTGGTCCCCTCAGCGCTCACATACTAACACAACATAAATGATATTCCTGTCCTTAAGAATAAACTGCACGAATTGCTTAAATTTTGGAGAGGTCAGAAAACAAGCGAGTTATGTGCAGAAGGGGATCAGATTGAAACGTAATGCTTTCACTCTCTCTCCAGTGCTGGTGTGGGAAGAACAGGTGTGTTTGTTGCCTTGGACCACCTCATTCAGCACATCAGGGATCATGACTTTGTGGATATTTATGGCCTGGTGGCTGAATTGCGCAGCGAGAGGATGTGTATGGTACAGAATCTGGTGAGTTCACATGGGGGGAAGAAAAAAAAAAAAAGAAAATAAACGAAAGATTAACGATGTATTTTGTCTTCGCTGTACCGGTGCACAGTGAACCATCAAAGACTAAGAAAAGTGCAATGGCATGACATATGTCAGTGTAGCTGTCCTACTTTTTACTTCATCTCTTGCTGTGATCATGTCCCCATGAGGAAATATTTGTAAACGTCTCCTTTTGACAAAGGAAATGATCTGGCAGAGGATTAAAGTCATATCCAGAGCAGGATTCCCCATCTTGAAACAGCATGAACCTATCCTAAACCATCCCACTCACTTATTACTTGCGCATCACTGGTGTGTGTCTCAGCGTCTGCAGGGACCCTCTGCATCGTGCCTGTGCTTCCTGCAGTATTTTTTTTTTTTTATTATTATTATTTCTTGCTGATCTGTTTCTTTGTGTACAGATTTTAGCAGTCAGGGGGGGGTTTGAGCCTTCAGACATACTTCTCTGAGACAATAGTGTTCAGCTAATAGCACAGTAGCTTAGCTCACTACAAAGAGCTTTAGCTTTGAGAGCCCATCATACAGATCAGTTTTACAGACACGGATGCGCCTTGTCAACAGACAGCTTTAAAGTTTGTAAGTTAAGCATATTATATAAAACTATTTGATGTATTAAAAACTTGTCTTGTTGGCCGATGGCTTGCTTGATGCTTTGAACTTCAAAAATTTTGTCTCGACATCCCACTGCATGGGACGGGTATTAAAGGATCAATGTTGGAAAAGTCAAGAGGCACATTACACAAACATAAGTTTTCCTTCAATTCAGACGACAGCTCTTCAATTGCATCAGTTAATTAATTTTAAGTTATTCATTTTGCTGGGAGGTTAGGGAAATCCAAATCCAAGAAAATGTCAAAGTATATTCTATGAGCCAAAAAACACAAAACCCTGATCGAGCCTGAACACATTTTTTGGAGTCTTGTGAAAAGATATTTTTCTTTGAAAAATTGACCTTGAGAACTATTGAAAACGCTGGTGAAAACAGATGATATTTAGAGTAAACACAAGAAACTTGTGCGGCCAAAAAAAAAAAAAAAAAGGACCAGACTCAGTGTCTAACTCCCTAACAACAAACTTTCGCCCTGCTCTATGTGCCCTGAAGATCATGAATATCCAACTAGGCCAGTGAGCAGTGATAGCTAACGTCTTTCAGGTCATCAGGGGGGAACCTACTTCCACCGGTGTTTCGTCTAGTTGGTCCCATGACACCTCCAGGAGGCTAGACAGTGATCACTGGCATCCCAGAGTCACTAATGCCAGCCATCACTGCTGCTCACACCAAGACAACTATTTCAAACAGCACAATGGTCGACTACTCCGACTTCTCACCAACTACACCAGTGAAAGCAGGCTGGGGATGCAGACCCTGGTTCGGGTAGGGGGGAGAAGTAGAAGAAGTGGAGATAAAAGTAGGGCTGGGATACAAACCCAAGTTCGGGTAGGGGGCATGAATGTATAGAGGGTGTAGGAGGTGGAAGACAAACTACACTCGCAGATTCAGCAATCAAACTCACCTGAACAGTCCTATAATCAGAGAGACAAGTCAAGTCAAGTCAAGTCAAAGCAATACAGGCCAACTCACCTGGACTAACCGCATGGTCTCAAAGAGGCCCAAACAGGCCACACCCTCCACTTTAATACACTTCCTCTTCCTGGATTTCTTCCTCTGCTTCTCCTAAGAGTCTGTCTGTCTATCTTAAGCGCTCCCCCTGCTGGGCCCCCAGCTACTATTACTTCTTCTAATCCAGATCCACTGACTGGATCTTACTGCCTCATCTGACATTTCCTTCACTGTTTTCCTCACACTCTGTCCCCTTCCTCCAACACCAGATCTGGCTACAAACCCTCTACATCCTACTTCCACTGGACAAATCCTGACCTTCCATCCTCACTGCTCAGCATCCTTACCTAGATCTGCATACCTGAGCTTTTTCTTTCATATGTTTCTTCAACTGAATCCTCCCACGGCACAGTCAGCTCTATGAAATATACTTTCTTTCTACTCCTAGACCACACAATTATATCAGGCCTTAGCTTTGTGCAGGCTATTTCCTGGGGAACAACAAGCTTTCCTCCTAAATCCACCTGCATCTCCCAGTCACTGGCATCCTCTAAGCTGCCTTGCCTCCTTATTAACTTTCCCTCCTTCTTGAACAAACTGCCACTCTCTTTGTCTTAGCCCGTCCTAAATTGGCCTGCCTCTGTGTATCTTCAACGCCTAAGCTTTTTAAAACCTGGTTATGACGCCACGTATCCCGTCCTTGTGACAGACTAACCTTACAACCTGACAAGATGTGCTTTAGAGTTGCAGCACCTGAACACAACGAACATAGCGGGTCTCCATTTACCCAGAGTTTTGGGTTCTGGGAAGTTGGCAATACATCATATGTTGCTATCAAAAATCTAATCCTACTTTCCTCCATACTCCACAGCTCTTTCCAACTAAGCTTTTTCTACCACATCTTTACTCCCAGATAACAGGAGCTCTGTCCTAACCTTAGTACATTTCAATTCCTTCACTAGACCAGATAAATTATGAGACATAATTCTGACCCCAATTGATTCATCCAGTTTGATCCAGTTTCAATTCAGTCGAGTCAACTTTATTTATCCTTGAAAAGGCAATTTAGTTTTGTAGTCTATCCAGAACACACAGACATCAGACAACATCCATCCATTAAATTCATCTCAATTCCTCAGCTCATGCCAGAGGAGTCAGCATGTGGACAGGACGTGTATGCGATACAGTGCAAATTATCAATAAATATAAGGAATGAATGAGTGCATATACAATACTAATGAGCAAAGGGCATCTACGAGAAACCACAGACCACAGGAGAAGACAGGAATAAATAATAAACAAATACATCCCTTTCCATTTAAGACTCAAAAAGCTTTAAAAGACTTGCGAAAGGTGTGAAGGCTCTAGGGCAGTGATTTGTTTTTGTGAGAGGAGCTTTAACACGGCAGCCTGAAGGCAATACAGTGAACTCTCAGTGTAGAATGTGGTTAGGGTGGTGAGTTGTGTCCTTTAACTGTCATTGTGCGTGCCATTAGGCCCAGTACATCTTCCTGCACCAAAGCACACTGGAGCTGCTGAACAACAAAGGAAACAGTCAATCCATCTGGTTTGTCAGCTACTCTGCTCTGGAGAAGATGGACTCACTGGATGCCATGGAAGGTAAATGACACACCAACACGTGCTCAAAGAGAAACAGCCGCCACAGCGCAGAGCTCATTTCACGTTTACCCTGATTTTTAGGAGATGTTGAGCTGGAGTGGGAGGAGACCACCATGTAAAGACAAACTGGGGGACACCTACACTCACAGAGTGTGAGACATGTTTTTCTGGGTCTTTGGGATGTGACCTGCATGCAGATCTGGGACAGGGCGGCCTCCACCACGCAACAGAAGAGGGCACAGGAGGAGAAGCACAGACTAAACAGAGTGGTTTGTCAATCTACGGATGACTTTGTCGCTCCACTTCAATCACCTTTCAGCACAGTCCTCCCTTTCTTAAACCTCCTGTCTGCTTGTTTTCAAAGAGAAAAACAAAAGAGAGACGGGACAAAGAAATTGAGAAACAATAGGGATAACAGAGAATTGTTGGGCTGACAGTGACAGCTCTATTATCTGTAAACCCACGGATACTTTGCACAGATTGATTCCACTGTGTATTGCGATTACTGTATTGTGTTGATATCATCTATGTTTTTGTAAGATAATTTATTCAGCCAAAATGGTGTGCTTCTTTTTTTTCCAATCTCTTTGTAATTCTACCTGTGTCAATGAGTTGTTAAGCCTTTCTCATGAGTGATTAGCAAAAAGTAAAGCAACTTGTATTTTTTCTGGCATTGATACTTTATGCTACAACTCACCAGACTCTCCTGCGTCAATATATTATTCTAATATGAAATTACAAATGGACTTTTGGTTTTAAGCTAGACTCCAGTCGAAAATTATGTAGGCCTACCCTAAATTCACACACACACATTTTTATTTGCAGACTGCAGCACACAATCAGACATTCAACAAGTACTGGCAGATTCAATATTGCTTTGGGACTGACCTCATCTTCAAATGAATGAGTTCGGACCCGGTGAGCCGGGAGGACACAGAAACAGCAATATAGACTGATTTTCAATAAGCTCCTTCATTCCACTCTGCTCCTCACACACCTGGTCCAGATTCATTCATTAGAAAGGCCGGCACAGCTTCAGACACACACATCGTGAAGATGATATTGACATCAAAAGCAGATGAAGATCACCAGAGACATCACAGTCACAACAGACGGAGAGTAAAAACTACTTTATTCTTTCATTCTCTTCAAACAGAAAAAATTAGAAATATTCCATTAGTAAACATGTTGCTCTTTAAGAAATCTCCTTTTTATAAATATTGTGAGGGTGCAAAGATTAATGACAGCGCTCTACAGTGAGGGTGCAGATCAGTGCATCTCCATGGCAACCACAGAGAAGCCAGGGATAAAGGGGTCGAGCATAGAGGAGGGGGGAAGTAGAGGGGGTGAGGGGGAAAATGACATCAATCAACCCAACATGCCCTGACAACAATGATACAAACATACAATCAAGACTCCTCCCCTGCACTGTAAATCAATGCAAAGAAAAAAAAAAAAAAAAAAAAAAAACAACCAAAAAAAAATGCAAAACAATATCATGCTGTATTGAAGAAGTCAGTCAGAGTTTACAGTAAATAAAGTTGGGAGGCTGACCGGAGAAATCAAGCAGTTTCTAAAGTGACATCTAAGATGGATTTGTTGTTGCTTTGGCAGCTATGCGCAGTGTGTGTATATCAGTGTGTGGCTGTATGAGCATGTGTGCACTTGTATAATATGCTGTAATTGTGTATGTGCACACGCATGTGTGTATGTGTGTGCACATGCGCGTGTGCATGTGTGTATGACCTGTGGTTTATTTGATGTATTTGCCAATACAGCATAGCCCTTTACACACTTTAACAGGTGACACAACCATCTCTTAATAATCCTGTAATAATATGACATGGTAATTTAATGATTAATGTAGAGCTGTAATGATATCTGTGTTTGTTACCATGGGAACTAGAGTGAATTCTATAAAAGCTGCCTGTTTCCCGTCTCTTGGAGCAGTAAGATTTAGGACCCCCCCCATATTAAATGTGAATAATAATAATAATAATAATAATAATAATAATAATAACTAGAATAATTATAATATCCGTTTTTTTTTTTCCTTTTAAACTAGATCTTCTCTGTACAAATACATACGTAGATACACACACTGGGCAAACCACTTTTCAGAATAAATCTATTTGATCTATTTACAATATATCCAATATATTCTGTGGTGCAAAAGGTACAAGACATGTTTGCTGTGTCTCAGTTGGATGGTTTGTGATTTGCTGTACAAACTGGCTCAAGCTCAAAACCACAAGAGATGACACTCCCAATAAAATCAATAATCATTCCATGGACATCTTCAGTTTTCCCACTGATTTAACATTCAGTAAAGGAATTCATGTACAACATTTTTAATGTGCAAGGAAAAATAAAATTCATTAGAGAGGAGAGTGAGGTGACCTCGGTCTACCCTGTGGGGAGCAATTCATATTCTTTTTTTTTTTTTTTTTACTAAAGCTTTGATTTTCTGGTACGAGATATTGCCTAAGTCCAAAGGTAACATTAATATTCACACTAGGTAACCTATTAGGAGTAAATGTACAGGAGGAGAAAGACTGCATCTGCCTGTTTTAGCCTTATTTTTGGATGAATTACCAGCCCTGCTCCCTACAGCCCATGAGTAAGCACACTGAACACACAGTACACAAGCACTCAGCTCTCAGTACAACACAGGTGCAGATATTCATGTTACAGTGCAGCAAATCCTTGCCTGAGCTCTGTGAGAAAACAACACCACAGAATCAGGGCAGTCACACACATTACTGTGAAGATATCTGCTCATGTGATAGGAAAAACACAGCAAAGAAGCACACAAAATTTGATTGTCGTCAGGATATGGTTTTTAAGTTAGTTTAGTGAGTAACAACATCCGTGCTTACTACACTACGCTATACATGACAGGATAGATTTTATCTTCTTCTTCACCTTCTTCCTTACGCACATTGAGTTTCTGTTCCCCTGAAAATGAATAAAACAAACAAGTGGATGCTCCAAAATGATTACAGTTTGGAGATGCTATATTAACTGTGATGAAACCATTCCTTAAATGTGTTGTCTAATACAGGAAACGCAAACCCGAATGAAGATATATGGACTTAAAAGAAATATAGTGAAGAATACAAAACATACCAGAGTTGTGTCCTCCATATTCAAAGTGATTCCACATCCTTTCGGGGCTCACTTTTCTGACATCGCCCCTCAGTTTCACAGTCATACCTCACAAATACGTTCATTGAACAGGTGACATTTTAAAATGCAACGTCACAAGATCATTTAAAGTGTGTGACATCTAGGTGGACGACATTATCAGCTACCATTAGACAAGGAAATGGCACCAAATCCACTCTGTGTTAAAAAAATAACAACACTGCTCTGTCATGACTGTAATTAATTCTTCTTTTCCTTCATTCCTTCATGTGACTCACGAAGTATCTTCCTTACTTTTTTTGCGATGCTATTATCTCACCATTCAAAATGCTCCAGCATATGTGTACGTGTGTGTACGTGTGTGTATGTGTGTGTGTAACGGTAATGTCTACCCTCCAGCGTTCCTGGAGTCGTCCAGCTCAGACAATGCTACGGGAGCCACTGGAGTTGCGCCTGCGGGTGAGAGGCATGGTGTGGTGGAGGGGCATGGGTGAGTCCGGGGGGCAAAACTGGTGAGGGTGGTTATAAGGTGGAGGAGGAGGTGGCAGGGGTGGCTGAGGGCCGTCCCCCTCTCTGACACGAACAGGTGTGGACATGGCCGACTGGATGAGCTGATGGGTGGCTGGGCCTTGGCTGAGGAAGGCCTCCATCCGCCCTCGCCCACTCTGGTCCACAACAATCACCTTGACAATCTGCTGGCACTGGATGAGTGTTTCCGGGCGGAGCTCCCCTGGCTGGACCGGGCTGAGCAGTGCGGGGGGCGCAGCCAGGGCCAAAGAAGTGGATTCAATGCTGGGCTGGCTCAGTTGGTAGGTCTGCAGCCTGTTGTGAATTGACACCTAGTTTAGGAACAGTCAGAGAACGCATGAGGAGTTACCAGCCTGAACGCAGCCTCTACGCAGCCCTCTGGTGTGTTACGCACGTGGGCATGCAGGCATGCAGGAAGGTCGTATGCAGAGCGAGTGCAAGCAAAATACAAAATACACTGTCTCTTTTTCTCTCAATCATGTAGTTGTTGATCTTTTTTTTTTTTTTTTTTTTTACATGATTTGTAATTGCTTTTGATCACATTTTTAAATACATGTACATATCAGCCCAGAAAGAGAACAAAGTCGCAGAGTAAGATGAGATGGGGGTCAGAAATTATGGCAGGAACATTTTGACTTCGTGTCTGTGTGAATACGGTCAATGAGTGGAAGAATGAAAAACTAACGAGGGGAGTGTCACAAGAGGAAAGAAGTGACACCGAGGGCATGGTGTCTCCCTAACACAATACTTTACAACACTAAGGGACTGACTGAGAGGCAAGAGAGAAATGGGCAAGGGAATAAAACACAAAAAACCGGAGAGGGGGGGGGGCACTTACATCTCTGTGCTTAGTTAAAGGAAGGGCTGGTTTGACAAACACACACCCACCCACACACTTTTGAAAGAGTGTTGACAGTATCAAGCTTATCTGGCTTTGTCAGTGGTACTCTAGGAGCAGGCCAGGCTTATGATGGCTTGCAAAGGCTTATACAGTAAGGCTCACAAACAGCGGCTGATGAAAGAAGGGGTGTTGGGTAGGGAGTAGAGTGGATGCTGATCCACTCATGAGGCACATCGAGAAACTGTCTGTAGCACCAATAGATCAGATTCCTCTCAGCTGCCTTTGTATCCGTGGCTGCAAAGTGGGGATGTGCCTCGAGCGGAGCTCTTTTAAAGCAAAGCATAAAGCAGACTTTCTTTTCAGGAGACCCTGTCTAACCGAACTAACACGCTCACATACGAAACCACACCCACCGAGTTAAAGACGTATATACTTACCTGGGGGAGAGATGAGTAACTTTGGCACTCACCTCTACTGTGTTGTTGTTGCCGGTTTTATCGTACACATCCTGTTGGCCTGTGGGGAGACACAGCTCTATTTGTAAGTCAGCAGGCGGAGTTCAACTTCACATTCACAAAATCAAAGATGTAAGAAACAGTTCCACACTGGGGAAAGTTTTTCTATAAAAAATATGGTTCAGGAAACAATTCTTCTTCGCTCCTTTGTTGAGAGTTAGATGAAAAGAACTGAAGTCTGTTCCAAACTGTACTGGCTATAGCATGAAGCTTCGAGCAGCAGCCAAGTAACCGAGTGTAGCAGAGAGGCTAAACAGCTGGTCTGGCACACTCAAAAATGAAAATATGAGGCCAGCACTCCCTATCACATGATGGCCCCTTCATATTTACTGTGCACACATTACAGTGAGCTCAATCTGCTCATCCGGCTCTACAAGACATGAAAATAATTCCAAAATGTCAAACATTAATATGGAACAGTTAAAAATGACACATCAGAAGTTATACTTCCAAACCATTTCTAAATACTGTAATAGTGTCAACGACATCAGAGCAGAATGTTCCCCCTGACCGTGTGTTTTATCTGAGCTTTTTCATTGGCCTCCTCCCCATGAAGTTGTCCTACTTTATACGTACCCTTGAGTAATATGTATACAGCAGTCATGAGTAATATATGCTGTGTTATGTATTTCATGCAGTGCGAGCAAAATCCAGCACCTGAGGGAGAGCCGTGTCCTGTGTGTGTGTCCACTTGCCCGCCATTGGTATGTGTGCCGTGTGGCTGGATGCCTTGTTGCCTCTCCAGCTCCCCTAAAACACCAGAAAGACTGATTGCAACCAAGGTTATACTGTACAGTGCACAGAGGTCTGCATTTGTGGACTCGGTTCCTTACACTGGATGTGTATCTGCTCCATCTCATTGACCTCTGCGATGGCTTCTCGGAGCTCCTCAGCAAATTTCCTGAGCTCTTCTCCACTCGGGGAGCAGAAGCTCACCAGCTGCTTCTTTTCTGAGGTAAATGGGCTCAGCATGGTGACGCCATGGGCGTAGTCTCAAGAGAAACCAAGACAAAGATAGAGAGCTTTCACCACAACTCTGATTCTGGGCTTTTCATCTTTCACTACACTTCAGTCTAAAGGTAAAAGAAAAAAAAAGGTTTAGCAACACAAACTGTTTGCGATAAGAATACTTGCAAAAATTCATGCTTTGACATTAATGACCAAATGTATTTCTGTTGACAGCAGTGGCTTCTTGAGGCTCTGCAGAAATGTTAGGGAGCTCATAAGTACTTAAGATCAGTAGTTTCTTCTTGTGCAAACATGTTTAGTTATGCTCACAATCTGGCTGTACCAAAGGAAATGCAATTCAGCATGAAGAGTTATAACTTTGGTGATCTTCATTCCGTGCTATCGTCAGTTCAAATTTTTAATTTGTCCAATTTGGTTCCTGATCGAACACCTGCAAAATACCATTCCCATCAGCCTCGGGATTATAGTATTCATAGATTGCACAGCTAAATAATGTGATGTCAGAATTCATTTATAATTCCATAAATTAGACTATGATAATTTACAGCTTTTAACTCATGCTTTTTGAACCCAGGCTCTCAGTCAATCTTATGTGGATTTGGCTCAGGCTATTGTTAAATTAGATTTTTATATTTTATGGCATTGAAAATAAATTATTTTTGAGTGATTGTTTTATATGATTTGCATAGTTTTACCTGCCTAAGACCCCAGATTTAATAAAAAAACACTATTACATACAATTCCTCATGTTTATATTCCATTTTTCCTCGTGTGAGGCTCTTTGTAGTTTCAGTAGAAAATTACCATAGTGGGTCTTTGTTTTGATTGATATGACTACAGAAGTCTGTGAGATAGTCAGTGGCAGTTGACACCAACGACCTCTTGACAATTCCTCAAAAGACATGATATAAAACGGTGGTGTTGATGTCCCCTCACAGTTTGCTCAGCATTATTCTGACACTGTGGTGAAATTTTACTGGGGAGAAACTGCTGCAGAGTAAAATAGCCTCTTACATTCATTGCTGAAGAGGTGAAACTGCATTCCCAGAAGACCCATGGCTTTACAGAAAGTGTATGAGGCCGAACTTTTCTTCTTAGGGCATAGTTTCAGGATCTGCAGTCAGCAGGAAAACACAACAAAGCTGAATTAAAATGCTGTACCTGATCACATCTTACTTTTACCTTTGGTGTATTTTGCATTGGGGTTATGATCTGGTTTTAGCTGCACATAAAGATCATCACAGTGAGTTACCTGCAGATATTTTTAATGGTAAACCTCACCAGTAGCAGGTCATTGAAGAGGAAGACCTCTCTTTGGAGCTGGGACAGTTTCTGTTTGTGAGGCTTGTTGGCATCTGGCACCTCAAACAGACGACAGCAGCACACCAGACGTCTGTGGGGCACAGCAAGGATCTGTAGAGGATAAAGTGATCGAGATTACCGTTAGCACTGCGGTGAAATGATGCATGACGTGATGAGACAGCTTCCTGAACTGCACACAAAGATGTTACTCACAGTTTTTAGGCCCAGGATGGACTGCTCCACCCGGCTCACGTAGGTGACGTGGTCTTCATTTGAACGCAGCTCTCTCTGTTGAATCCTTTCATAAATACCTGCCACCATCTCTCTGGGGATGTCCGCTCCGTCGTCGACACCTGAGGGAACAAAGGCCATATCATTAAGGAATATAAAGGTAAGTGAATACCGATCCTGCAGGGAGTTATCCTCGGCACACAGATGCTCCTACTGTTCACTCTGCCCTAAAGTGAAGCCTGTCAACGTTTATTGATTCAAATTCCTCAGCAGAAATATCAAGACTAGCCGGTGACCATCAGATGTTCCATCAGCTACAACCAGCAAAATAATTAAAATAAGTTCTAAAGTGCTGTCGCTGCTTTAGTTTAGTTTTTTTGGCTTCAAATCAAGCCTTGTAAAATGATTTGTGTAACAGCGACACAAATCTTGCAAAAATATTTAGCTAAAGCTGCATTTGTCAAGCATAATGTTCAGCTTTACTGGTATCCATTAATTTCTCTGAAAGATAATAAACCAGAAAAACTTCTGAAAAATCCAGGTGGTGAAAAAACAGTATTCCAACCATCTGGATAAAAGAATGCATATATACACATATTTTTTCACTTTTGCCAAGTATGTGTCCCGCTAGTAGTAGAAACTGAACATGTTTTTAAACCAAACGAAAAGCGACCTAACAGGCTGTTAAGACAGCAAACTTATAATACAATAAACAAACTGGGGCCACTTAGTCCACTAGTAATTGTCTCTTTCAGCCATCACATTTCTTCTGCTTCCTGCTTCTGCAAAGCTAGAAAAAGGCACCACTAAGCCCAACATCTTTATAAAATCTTACTCTAAGCTATGAATAGAATAATTGCTGGGAGGGTAGGGGTTTATTAAGCAGCCAATTCACTCATGATGGCTAATGAAAAACAAGATTTCTAAGTGCACAGAGAGACTATCCATAGAGACAAGTGAGGACTCCTTGAAGAAAAATACCTTAGATTTAGTTTAGAAAAAAATGTGGGTACAAGTTATTACTTTTAATTGGATTAATTAATGGATACGCTACAAAAAAAAAAAGGGGGGGGGGATTAAGGCTTTTAAGAGTAAAAGTGTTTTGTTTTTTTTCTGTGTGTTTATTAGGGTTACGTAACATTTGGTAGTAGAATTGTGCTATCCTATAGAACAGAGGAGGAAAACAAAAAAGGTGTGGAAGAAGAAAGTGAATTAGGGCTACACACACTGTTCTCTACACTTTAATGTGCATGGAACAATGAATAGCATACTGTAACTAACAGTTGACGGATAATATCATCAAAAAGGAGATATTAACAAATGGCTCCACAAAGAAATTAAGATATATAGACTTGAAAGTCTAGCTATCTTGAAAGTCTAAGACATTTTGTAGTTAATCAATTGATATTTATCTTATCTATGAATTATTATTATTCACACACTTTTTTTATTTGCAAATTTTGACTATAAATCAAATGTCATTTTGCAAATTCCTGTAAAAGATCCTGTAAGTACTGTAACAGCCACAGTGGAAACTTAACTACAAACGTAGTTATCACAGAATTTGTATGGGCTCATATAAATTGTGTCTGCTGCAGCCAAATTAGTTTTATCTCAATGTAACATTTGCAGCTGTGGTGGATTTCTCTAATAACTGAATGTGAAAGTCAAACTGCTTTGCTTTGAGCCCCGGCCGTAGTAAATGTTTGTATCTGCTGGATAGAGAAAGTGTTGAGAGCCTCGAGGAGCTCGGGGCAGGTGATGAGACACTTCTGAAAAATCCAAGCCCATATCATTATATCTAAAGCTAAGTGAGCCTCAATTAAATGGGTCTGCGTCAGCCGTGCTCTCTGGGGCAGAGCTGAGAGTCAAGGATATCAGAAATGTCCTGCACAGCTGATGGTTTTCTTGATAGTCGGGTGCAGAGGCAAGCAGCCGCCACCTCTTTGAGTAATTTACTTCAGTTCAAGAGGCTGTCACTCAAAGGCTGATAGTGAAGTGAAGCAAGATTGATAAGAGAATTCTTGTAAAACTTTGACTTCCCTGCCCTCTGCTCTCGGTTTTGCCTATTTTATCATTTTTTTCCCAGACACTTTTAATAATCTGAAGCAAAAGGTTTAAATCATACATCACTTGTGAGTACTATATATGAACAGCGTTCAAATTCTCTGGCACTGGTCATAAATGTTGTAACATACAGTATGCAAGACATTGCACCACCTCTGCCTATGGGAGACAACTCACACATGCTGAAGGCTACAGACATACAGCCTCTGTAAACACACACCACCTCTGTCTTAAACATGCACACTCTGTAGATCGCTGCACTGACCTCTGAGGTTGCGTATGAAGTCGTCAAGGCCCATTTTACGTTGGGGTTTGATGTTGGGCGAGTACATGTCAGTGTTGAGAAGGACCACAGCGAAGGCCAGAATGAAGATGGTGTCTGGGTTGTGAAACTGCTGCACCACATCAGGATTACACATACAGTACCTCTGGCTGTGGATGAAAACAGAACAACACAGTTAATCCAACAAATGTTTGGGAATCCAGTCATTGTGCCACATTTACCAGACGATAAGACACAGCAACTATCAGCAACACTGAACTCCCACTAATAAATCAAATTATATCCTTACTAAGCTTGCAAAGTACACTAGTAGTCAGGGTTGCTGTATAGTATTAAAATTTGTCTGGCTTCGTCCCAGCATTCATTGTGCAATTAATAAATCATGACAAACCCATAACAATGTTGGAGTTGGAGACTGGAAACTGAAGGACGTAGTGCTGCACTGCTTGATACTGATTTTTTTGCAACCATTCATGGTAGACTCAGTACTAGAAACAACTTTAACATTTTTAAAACTTAATAATGAGCTCAATAACTTTGGTACTGTGCCCATATGCACTCCCAAATTCCAAAATCTACCTTCAGCCTTTCATTTCAAAATCGCTTTGGGAGAAAATCCTGGGATTTTTAGGGGTGCATTTGGGTACGATACAAAACCAGGTTATAATATAAATATAGAGAATCAATCTCTGCCTTTAGAGATCAGTGTAGTCAGTCTGATTAGAAAATGGAAATATTTCCATTCAAGTGCCACTGTTAAATGATCTGTTAAATGAGTAATTGACTCAAAGACTAACTAAATGTGACCTCCATTCAGATATGAGGAGCCAACGCTTAAAAATGAGAGTGACAGGACACAAGGGGCATTTGATAGCACATAATGGTTCTGCCCTCTGTAAAGCAAGGCTGCTTTGGAACCAGAGATGCTGCAATTTGCTTTTGCACGTTGCTGCCCACAGGCTTCAGAGACTCTCCCTTCCGCCCCTCCCTATCTTTCGTACTGTCACTGGCACTTACACAGTGGGCCGTTGCAGTGATGGGAGGCTTTTATCTTTGCACCCAGGCAGGATGCAGACATTGAGAGGGCTGCTCTACTCCAGAGGACTATGTACTTGTCAGGGCAATTGCAAGCAAGAGGCCACATCTAAGACCGGCCCAACCAGAAAGCCTTTTCCCAAGACCCCACACAAGATCTGAGGCCAGCGAACTCACTGGGTATCACTCGCCTAGTTGTGCCTTTGTTTGAGTCAGAATAGATCCTGCTCAGCACAAACACACCTACATATATAATATGCACAGGCACATAGACACACACAAACACAGGGAAGCCTAAATGAGGCGCCTGATCTGCCAACTAAATGTAATTCTGTGGCAATTTCATCAAAGACCAAATGCAAGGCAAGTGCTACCATGGATGTGTGTGTATATATGCAAATGACCATGTGGATGGACTTGTAAACACATATATGGGCATGTTTATACAATGAGAGCGCACACAGTTGAGTGAGCTTAAGTGTGTGTGTGTGTGTGTGTGTGTATTTGTTAGTGCTTCATTCACACATTTTCAAGCAGGATTCTATGTCTCTTTGTCTTATGTAACCAGTTTATTAAAACACGAGCTTCCGATCTCTTATCTTCATATCTGCATATGAAAGTTGCATGCCAGCTGGCACAAATACCACTTCGTATAAAAGAACTACTTACGACAAGAGTAAAACGCGCTTCAAACAAATGACATAACAGCTATTACGTAACAGACATGGCATTGAATGTCTGGTTATCCCCATAGAGCCTGGTTGTTTCTGACCTATACTCACGACTCCAGCTACAGAGGAAGTGGTCTCAGATCACTGATGAATTTGTAATCTGCACCCAGAGGCTCAGTAAGTATGACTGTGTGCAATGTGATTAACTGATGACCGCAGGGATGTTCTGATTGGCCCTCGAGTCGTAGGCAGAGGGGGGAGAAGTATCATGACTGCTCCTTTTCTCTTCTTCTATCACCATATCCTGCTTTGAGCAAGAACAGCCTAGTGATCGTCTATATTTTTGGGGACAAATCCAATGAAACCACCAAAACCAGCTATGGATTGATCCTTCC
The DNA here is from genome assembly GCF_900963305.1 of Echeneis naucrates. Lineage (NCBI taxonomy): Eukaryota > Metazoa > Chordata > Actinopteri > Carangiformes > Echeneidae > Echeneis > Echeneis naucrates. The sequence continues at coordinate 11,719,338 of NC_042526.1, read as the reverse complement.
AAGTGTTCCATATGATCAAAGTCTGATAGAGCCTGTGTATCATTTAAAGCAACCCGATGTTGTCCCGAGGGACATCTTACCTTATTATGAGGAACAATGATAATCCACAGATTTAATGTACTCCCCAACAAATCTACTATTAACTACCAATGCTCACCAAAACTGCAGGACACAGCTGCTAAGGATGTAAAGTAAAAAAAGAGTGAGCGACGTATCAATGACCAACATTTGTTAGTCACCAGTCGGGAGGCTTTGGGGATAATAAAGCTTTGTCCAGATTCCAGTATTTTAACAACTACTAATAAATACTGCTGTCAGGATGAATTTTAATAACTTTGGAAACTCCTTTGACTTTTCATTTATGGTGAACATCTGGTAAAACATGTTTTTGATCAGATTCTATTCATAGAAAATTTTAAAACCATACAAAAAACACTGCAACAGGACACTGTGTCTGGCCTAATCCCAAGTATGCAGGTAATGTGTCCACACACTAGATGTGCAACACTGAATTAAAATAAATCATTTTACAGATGTAACTATAGAGATACATGTAGAAACAAAACCAAAACCAAACCAAAGCAAAAAGGAATCAAGCAAAACAGAAATGTATACAATTATGGGGATAAATCCTCTGCTTCTGTTGTTTGCTTGGTTTTTTTTTTTTTTTTTTTTTTTTTCAAAAAATGGTTGCCAAATTGCATTGGATCCAAGCGCAGACCCTTGGAGAAAGTTCTTAACTGCTCTAGAAATATTGGATAATCTCTTTGATCCAAAGTAGCACAGGGGGCAGAGGGTCTTTCAATCTGTCTCACTAAACCCACACAGTGCGAAAGGTCACCATGTTATGATTGCTTGGAAGGAACTATCAGCTCCTATTGTATTGTGTGTCTGTTTGAACATATCTAATAGTTAGTTGTGTATCCAATTCTAAGTCTGGTCAAACTTTTCCCCAGTGAAGCCTGTATACTATCTTAGATTATACAACCACCTTTACAGAATGATAAATCATTTGGCTCATTTTCTGCCAAATAGCTTGAAGGGTTTGCTCTTTCAAGTGCTCTCATTTGTTTTCAAGTTAATATAAACTCATCAAAATGTACAGATTGAGAAGGTTGTATATCCCACATATAATCAACTTTAAAGCTATTCCAAATTTGAAAATATGTATTACCAGAGATGTCTGGAGATATAAAGAGAAACAGTAAGTATTGGGATATAAAATGCTTGTAGTATTTGTAGATAAAAACTAAATACTAAGACTGTTTATCATATGATAAAACCAGCAGAATGAATGTCAATATAGAGGTCATGTACTCTGAACACAGATACCAAGGGCATCATCTAATAAATTTTTTTTATTGGATTTTAACCGTTGGAGCAGAGAAGGAATGACTGCAGAAAGTAAACGGCCTCCTAAACCAGTCAATTACTTTGATGCAGGGATTTTAGAGCACAAAAGAGCTGGTAAGGAGCTGTTGTATACTCCAAGATTAGCCTTTTAGGAATATTGGCGTTATAAATGTAACCGTCAGTTAGTGTCAGCAGCCCACCCATAAAACATAAAAAGGGGTAACATCTTTTCGTACTGATAATTTTACAAGCAGAAAAAGGATTGACCGAGATTATCAATAGAGCTAGGGAAGAATTTGCCCCGAAATATAGGCAGATCTGAAACAGATAAAAGAGCTTGTGTAATACATTTATTTTGAAGCTCTTATCCCTCCAATCCCTCCAGGCAGAAAGTCAAGCTGTTCCATGTTCTGTATCAGACTGGTTGTAAGGGTCAGGAAATTTATAGTTCATAGTTGTGTGTTATCAGGTTGCCAGATATTTGAACTAATTGTGCTGATTTAAAAGTGGCCTGTTTCAAGGAGGTATGCTGATTGGTGTCAATGGACTTTTGTCACGGATTCAATATTTTTAGTGTCAAAAGGTTCAACTGACAATCTGAGGGCAAATGATCTGCACAAAGTGTTTGTTTTACTGTCTTGACCTCCCAGGAAAATTTTTAATGTCATATAACTAGGGCTAGTGGCTCGTTATCATTGGCATATATTACTTGTTTTCATATTGTGGCAGGCAGACAGGAAATTGTTGGCATATTGTTGAATATTTAAATCATCAGTAGGAACTAAGGTAGAACAAATAAGGGAGGAAAGTACTGAAAATAGAACTAAAAGTGATGGTTTGCACATTTATCTGGGTTTTTTCACTGCAACCGTCGTGTTTTGGAAGAAACCCTAAGTCAGCAAGAAGCTCAGAATCAGCTCAGACAGACATAAGCCACATATTGTGGCTGCAGATAATTTTACAAGCAGCATTTAACAAGGATTATATGTACACCCCAGCACTGAATAATTGCTTTTGTGTAATGAAAATCTTGGTTAATAGGTACAAAGGAGCAGTGAGTCCAGTGATATCTTACTACAAATACTGTTGGTATTCCTAAGGGGAAGGGCAGCACATCAACAGGGGGATATTAATATATACAGCAATGTAACCAATTACTCTGGAACAGAAAACAATGATGGGCATTTTTATTGCTTTCTTAGTCCGGGGGCAATCTTTGGATCCTGCCAGGACATTTCAAGGACAGTTTCAGCCAGGCAATAAGGCACCAATTGCAGATCTTATTTGTCTGGTCAGTACTGTCTGTTTTCGCCTCACAGGAATTCTACTTAAAAGGAAAAATCGCATCATAAAAACTGCATCTGTTGTGGGTCATTAGAAGCAAAACTATGAAGCCCAAGGGAATGTGATCTCTCGGGGGCCTCTGGGTATTTAAAGGAGTTATGCAGACATGATCAAAAATGTTAGTGACTTGACAACACTGACAAAGCAAACTAATTAAAGGTTTAATGAGTAACATACCTGCATATTCATTGGTGATTACAGTTACAGTAAACCATCCGGCACATATTAAGAACCTACAAAGCCTCAAGATTTGGCCAGGAAGTGTAATCAAGGGGAGATTGCCTACATCTCAGCTCTCTGTTGTGATTGGCTGACAATCAAATTAACTTGTCAATGACAAAAAGCTTTAGTTTAATCAGTCTTCTGCAGTGAGTTAGTGGAACCAGTTACCCCATTACTATGCCATTCTGGATATGCTTGCTACCGCACGACTGATAGATGAGATCCAAAATGGCTTTTTTGCTTCTCTCTTGTTGCAAAATATGCGTGTTTCGTTATGTGTCATTGTTTTTCAATTTTCATGGGAAGCCAGAGGCAAAAATTCTATTCATTTTTAAAAGTTCAGATTGCCCTTATCAACTCTGCTCACTCATGTGATGAACTGTTGTTATGTTAAATTTTATTAACAAAGACAAGCCAGGGCCTGTTAGTCAGTGAGGCCTGAGTGTGAGTGATCTTACAGTCTCACCTAAAGGCTTCAATGAGTCTCTCCACTTTCTGGGCTTCACCCTGAACGCGGACGTGTGCCTGGAACTTTCTCAGGGCTTCATCGAGCTCCATGCCAGAGAAATCCATCTCGTCCACAACACAGCTATAAAGAGACAGACAGTGAGGGGAAAAAAGACATGAGAGAGGGGGAGGGAGACAGTGAATTTGGGTTCTGATGTAGTGTGTCACTGTAATGAGAAGGTGACTGTGTGTGTTTGTATATGTGCATGTCCATGTACAACAAACTATGAGTATCCAAGTGCTGATGGCAAATCTTCACCTTACACTCATACTCCCAATACAGAACCACTGACCTGGAAGAAGCACATAAAGGCAACATGTTTGCACATGCACAAGCATGCACTTTGACACTGCGCAAATATCAATGTAGAAGAAAGGGTCTGACAACAGTTTGGAATAAGAGGGATGGAATGAGAGTGATGAGAGGGTGAAATAATGAAATGCACTGAGAGGGGTACATGAAAGGCTGAAGGCAGGTTGCGGCAATGGAAGAAATACACAAAATTGCGAGTGTACATTTACATGCGTGTGTGTCTGTGTGAAAGAAAGACAGGGTGTGTGCGTGTTTTCAGTGCAGTGACCTATTTCTACAGTCTCTGCAACAACCTCAGCAAAAAGCCTCTCTATCCGGGATCTGTCTACACTGGTTGGATGCAAAAAGAATGAGTGTGAAAGCATTAAGTAAATGCTTGTTTTCATGGATGTGTGGCATTTATGCATGCAAGTGCTGCACGTCAGCTTAGTTTTTTTATGTGTGTGTGTGTGTGTGTGTTATTGTGTGTATATGAGTTAGTGGTTCCGACAGAGACAGTTTTCTTTTGGATATTTTACAATTTTAAAATACCTGAAATCATTAAACTCTAGCAAATCTTTCACTGCATCCTTTATTACCTTTCTTAGGTAATAAAAAGTAAAGTGCACCGAAGTAAAGGGCACCATGCAAAACATCCAGGGAGTTGAGCATTATAGTTCATTCATTATTTTGCTTGCTTTATGTTCCTTGATTTAGTCAAAAATTTTTAGAGCAGCTATGTAATTGACCTCAAGGTAGAATGCTGTGTATTTATGCACTCATACTCGGGACGGATGGGAAGACCTTAAGGTACAAATACTAAATGAAAGTCTGGATAGCTATTTCGGTGGTAATTTTATATCTGCTGCTGAGGACCATGTGATGTGGGCAGAAGATCCAAAACAGCCATGTCATGGAATTTGAAGACTGTTATGTCAAATCCAGAGATCCATGTGGGTTAGGAAAATACTGAGTTTCTCATTTCATCACCAAGTAATCAAATCTGCAATTATAAAACATGCTGACATGTCTCTCCTTTGTTAGAGAGACTGCAATCAGTCAGCGCTAATCAGATGTAAATAAATTGATTTTCATCCAGATGCTCTGCAGCTTTTGATTAACTTAAGTACTTGCTAAAGGAATTTTTTACCACCTTTAGAAATTAAAACATGTTCTTAGTAGAGGGGTACTCCAAATAAAGCTCATTTACTTCCCATAGCCTCACATTTTTTATTTTTGTGTATTGGGGGTTCTTGTAGTTTGCATAATTTCTTGGTACTTGACCACTGAGAGCTGCAAGAGAAACCCATTGATTCCTTCTAATCTATAAATAAATATAAAATGACTTATTAACATAAATGAATCTATCAGTCTAAAACTAAACAAAATAATCTGCATTATAAGAAACTGATATCTATTACGTTATTTCTAAAAACTACACCATAATTTCCACAAGAACTGTATCAACTACATCCACCTTGAGTTAAGATTGTCCTGTAAATCATAATTAGACCTCTAAAGAGGTTAAAATAAGAAAAATTGAATTATTAGAGGCCTTGTCTTTAGTAAAAATTTTAATAAATGCAAATAATTACTCACTCAAGCACATCACGGTTGAATTGCAGCTTGCTGTTCCCCAAAAACTCTCCAATCATCTGTCGGCTCAGGCCCTTCCTCTGCAGCAGAAAGTGAGCCACCCCGATGGCCGTGTCCGGGACAAAACCACGGGTAATCAGGAAGTGGATGCCTCTTTCTGGGTTCCTGCCCGCAGATAGCCAACAGCAAAAAGCAGAGATTTAGTCAACACCGTGTGTGTGATGTTTTTTGCGCATTCAAGTGGATAGGTGAGTAAGCCGTTGTGAGAGAGACAAATGTGCAACATTGTAATATAGAGGGAGTGTGTCTGTGTCCGTGTGTGTGTGTGTGTGTGTGTGTGTGTGTGGGTAAAAAGAGTAGTGCAAGGAGAAAGACAGAAAGGAAGAGTGCGTTCATGCATAAAACCTCTCTGGGCTCCGGGATCAGACCCACTGTCACTGATGCATAAGAGTTCATTTACTTTAATTTGTCTTAACTAATAATAAGTGCAGGATAACTGTGGACTCTATTTATAGGTGCTGAGAGGCTCTCACATTGTTCATGACTTCCTTGACTGCCTCTACTCTTCAACTGCATTTTTTTCTTCCTTTCTATCCCTCAAATTCTTTCTTCATCACTTCATCACTCGGCTCTTTTTAATCACAGGCATCACAGGATGGCACTGAAAAGGCAGCTCCTCCCAACAATCACAAACGCTAATGAGCAGCTGCTTAGAGCAGTTTGCCGGGCTGTTGGAGATTTGTTAGACGCAAACAATAATAAGCGTACTTTGAACTCTGTGCCAGAGGGTGCTGAAATATTTTTGCAGTTTTCTGAGAGAGGAGAATGCGCTTGTGTTTGCATGTGCGTGCGCTGTCAGGCCACTCACACATTGAAGAGGTTGAGTCCTATACGATAGAGGCGTTTGCGGTGTGTGTCTGTGGACAGCGTTGGTGAGCGGCATGAGGCTGGATCCTGGCAGTGGTCCCTGGGCACAGAGACAACCAGGGCCTGCAGGCCCTCAGGGCTCGGCCCCCCAGGGATCTGATGAGGATGAGTGTAGTGGTACTGCTGGTACTGGGTGTAGATCTGAGCAGGCTGCTGGTTTGACTGGGTTGAGGTGGAGATGGTGTTGGAAGCAGAGGTAGATGTGGAAGTTGACCCCAGTCTGTCTGAGCTGCTCTCCCTCTCTATCCCTCCTCCTCCAGAAGCTGGAACCGTCGAGCCTCTCCTCGATCCTGGATCAACCATTTCCAGCTCCTCACTAGGAGGAGGGGCGGGAAACTCTGGCTCCTCTGATGAGAGGCCATCTCCCCCTCCCAGCCCAGTCACAGAGGTCTTCCTACTGCCTGGCTCTCCCCCTCCTGTGTTGCCCAGAGAAGTGGTAGTTGTGGTGGTAGCAGAAGAAATGGTGTAGGAGCTATTGCTGTCAATGTGCACAGTAACATCCCTGAAGGCCATGAGCAGTGAGCTGGCACTACGAGGCAAACAAGCGCTCTCAGCTGCTGCGCGAAGTGCCCCAGGGTCCATCAGTAGCCCCTTCCCTTCTCCAGCCTCTGATATGCTCCAACCACGAAGGGCCTCATCTATCGACTGGGCCAAAGAGTGCAGCTGCAAGTAAGGGAGAAAAAAAAAAAGTTTTGAAAACAATTCAAGGAGTTTGTTTCAGGACTGGAAACCTTTGCCAACAGGGTTGCTAATTAGGGACAAGTGGATCTAGATAAACATTGATGGTGGCTGGCTACTGAGCAGACGCTGGTATTTAAATCAATCTCATCAAGCCAGGGGGCAGGCCATGTAGTTTGGCAGTCAGTCTGCTGCATATCCACCTATTGTGTGACAGTAGGATTGAACAAATGTTGTCACCAAAGTTATTGCAATTCATCCATTCACATATTTCAATGTCGAAGTAGGTGCCAAAGAGAAGGTTGAATGACTAAAAGCAACAGTGTATAAAATGAAACCTGATTTTGTGCAAAGCTTATAGGACGTGTAACATGAAATGAAAATACTCACTTGTTCAGAGAAACAGTCCTCTAGCTGTGTGAGTGTGGGTCCTGGGGTTTGAGGTGGGGCTGTCGCTGGGGCCGAAGAAGGAGCAGGTGCAGAGGCAGACGCAGGAGATGGGGGCAGAGAGGTGGAGCGGCACGGGGGAGGAGGGGGAGTTTTGGAGCGCAGAGGTATCTGCCCTCCTCCTGGATGCAGACTGTAACTGTGTCTCTGGGCTGCGTTTCGGTTTTGGCCTGAAGGGCTGGGATGGCGCAGAGAGATGCGACGAGGCAACTTGCTCTCTGACAGTGAGTTGCGGATCTTCTGGAAGTTTTTGCTGAGCTGATACTGACGGAAAGCTGTCTGGATACGACGGGCCGCTCGCCTCGCAATGAGATGGCCTCCATACTTCTGCTCCAACTCTTCTATCTGGAGAGAGGACGAGAGTGAGGGGGAGTAAGTTTAAGTATCAAGTATGTTTAAAGCCTCTGAAAATGACAGAAGACACTGTAAGAGTGATATTTCGCAGCACAGAGCAGCAAGCTAGAAAAAATATTTTTCATCCACCAGAGGCAAACATCGTGTTGCTATTTTGCACCCATGTCCAGAAAAAGATCGAAAAAAATAATTTCAGCATTGCCTCAGAAATTCACATTCACACCTTCCTTAGAAGTATCGCTCTTATTTATTGGTTCACTCTTTTAAAACCAGTGCTGGCTTATGGAAGCAGAGTGAAAGTAAACATCATCTATCATTTAACTGCTAATACTGGCTGAAGAGCCACGGGTAGGACGATGGACAAAGGTGCTGTTCAGCAAACGAATAGAAAAGTAAACACAGGCACAAGCCTCTTTCTGTTACGTTTGTTGGCAAAACAGCTCAGCCCAAAATTTCAGTATCCTCCAGAATTTCCTCCTACATTTTCAGCAAGAGGGAGATAAAAAGGAGGGGGGACTGGGAGTTGAAGGAAGACGAGACAGAGAGGGAGAAAAAGAGGACAGCCACACGTGCCGAGGCATGTCTGCAAATGTAAGCATGTGGATGTACAGTGTACATACAAATACACACATCATTCATATTCATATGCATGCATGTATATATGTGACTATATATATGTGTGTGTGGATGTATACACACATCCAGTTACTGCAGGCCCTTCAGCGGTTTGCTATGAGAAATAAAGAAATCTCCAGATGCCAGAAGCATTTATTAGCTGTTACCATGACAACCTAGCATCTTTCCTGTTCATGTGGCGCTGACAGTGGAGTCACTGGTGCTCTTTTTCATGTCAGCAGAGACAGAAATAGATCTGAATGGGATTTTTTTTTTTCTTTTTCTCTGTCACATAAGACAATATGTCAAATGATCGTCCTTCATACATTGGATCAAACTAGCACAGGTGGAGGAGTCAGCATTCACTCCAACCCAAAAATATCCCTGTGGGCCTATACACCTTTGACTAATACATACCTGTTTGTTTTTGTTCTCCAGGGTGATCTCATACTCACTGGGTCCCTCCCTCTTAGTCCCCTCCACTTCCTGTCCACCACCAGAGGATGTTCCATCCTCCAGGCTCAGTATCTGTCCACTGCCGGATAAGAATGAGAACATCAAGCTCAGTCTTCCACTCTGACCTCCACAACTCTGCTGTTATCGCAGTGGCGGGTCATCAACTATGCGGAGTGTGAGGAAATGGTGGGCGCTTGGGACAACGATGACAAAGTTTATGTGTCCAATCCTACTGGGCCAGGTTTGTGACTCCATGGCAGGTTGCAGAAGTGAAACTCGAGATATGTGACCAGATTGAAAGTTCGAAACAAGAATATTTTACATTTAACTCACAATTCATCTAAGTTGAGAAGCAAAACAATGAATCGTTAGCATTTTCCATCAATTTCTAAATGATTAATCCATTCTATTCTTAGAACTGTTTATTAATTTTCTGTTAATCAGCTGATCCATCAGATACCCTTTTTTGATGAAAAGCAATACTTTCATCTGTCATTAAGTCAATAAGTTGTGTGCAGTTCAATCAAGAGTGATTATTGTGTTGCATATTAAAACTTACAGGCATGCAGTTGGAAAAATAAATAGCTTCAGACTGTGGAAAGTCTGACAAATGGTCAGTGTGCAACTTTATCATTCTTCTTGCAACAATTTGGAACTCGACCCGAGGCTGGCAACCACTGATCTAATATATTTATCAATTAATAGTCTCAGCCGCACTTTCTAGTGGGAACTCTATGTGATTATCTTAAACTTTTTAACATTTTGCTGCTCTCAGACAGTTGTTGTGTTGCGTAAGTATAATTTAAACACATCTATCAAAGGAAAACATGATGAAACTTTGAACAAAAAGCTGTGTGCATGCTATGGGAGCAGCCTGGGCTCATAATGGAGGATTTGTGAAGTGATGTGTTGATATCAAATAGGCCTTTGTAGAGCATATTCAGTTTCATCACATGGAAACAGCATGTGCTATATATAGAGTATATATCCACAAACACACTCATCACATAACAATCTGCTTCCAGACTGAGCCAATTAGTAAACTCTATAGACCCTGTCAGTCTGATCCTGTGGAAAATGGACAATCCATTGAAATTGATGGATGGATGGTGGAAAGTATGCATTAGTCTTGGAGACTTGGAGTTGAAAGAAAGTCAATTCTAAGTCGAGTCTGTACTTTATGGTCATTTGGCACAATAGCCATCTCCCACCATTTGTTTTGCAGTATGAAGTCAGTGCTGATTATTTTATTTTTATTTTTTTCCTAATATCGTAAATCATGTGTTCCCATTTTAACATTACAGTAGTAACAATTTTTAAGAAAAATATATCTGGGTGATCTTGTTTTTTTATCAGTTCAACTCAAAAAGGAATAACCAAAACTGAATCTGACTCAGAAGTCTGTGTCCCAGCACTCACTGTTCCATCAGCCTCTTGTAATCACAGGTATTTTCCACAAATGGAGCAAAGCCATTTTACATTTTAGCTTTCTGTAAAGCCATGTAAAGTTTACTACTGCAATGACACAGCAGAAACTGTACATTCAAATTTTGGTAAAACATGTGCTTTCTCTATCATTGCCACATTGTAAAAACATAAAAGCGTCAGTGTGTCTGGAACGAGAGGACCCACTCACATTCAGTACCATTTATTTCTGGTCCATTCTGCTTGCAGACTGCTTTGATATACAATATAGGGGTATAGCGGTATGCTAGTACCCCAAATGGTTTTATATTGGTGAACAATTATTAGTGTGTATGTGCATGATGTTGTGTGCTTGCACAATCTCTCCTCCATCCAGATAGTGCTTACTTCAATAATTTTTTACACGAAAGGGACTATACAATACAGAACTGGGGAGTATAAAAAGCCTGCTCGTGATTAAATAATGAGTACACCACTTAAGTTCCTCTTTGTTTCCTTTGACTGCTGTGAAAGCAGCTATTGTTCATCTCCAGCCAGGAATGAGAGAGACGGCCACAGAAGATTGGTAGTAAATGAGATAAAGTTGGAGAATATAGAGACAGAAAAGAGAGTTGGCTTGATGAAAGGCTGACATAAAACTGAGAGTAAACTGGAAATGTTGTTAGTGTGTGCATGCTGGAGGCTGTCGCTATCAGAAACTCTATTAAAACACTGCCATGCCCCAGTGTTGCATCAGAATACATTAGAGTACATTAAAATACATTAGAGGATTTAAAAGCGAAAGTTGAGGTATTAATGCATCTGGACAGAAAAAGCCTCTATAATGATAAGAGTGCTATACGTCCCCCCGCCCCTCCTCTCTCCCTAATACACCCTCATAAACACACATTCTCACTCTGCATGAGCGTGTGACATCACTGCAACAGAGAAATTAACATCTGTCAAATCGCATCTTTCAAACTGCATATTTCAAGGGCTCATGGAGACCGATGGCACTGTACAGCCAGGGCAAAACCTCCACACACAAAGACTGAGTAGAGGAAGGAAAAAGCACGGCAGGTTATAGACCGGAGGCGGCTCTGATGACATCTCAGGGGAGATTTAATTCAGCAGATGACGGTTAGTGTGAAGAGGTGGTGCAGGTTTGGCTCCACCGGGCATGCACAACTTTATATGATGATAATAATGAGCTACGGTGTTACATGGCTCCTCTACAGCTCATCATCTCAGCAGGCTGTCCACTGCCGCTGTGCTATTAGCCCATCCAATCAGCGCTATGTGGGTGTAGGAGTTAAGTCATCAGATCAGAGGAAAGGGAGAGATTCCAGACAGACAGATGGTGATATTAATAAAAACAGAATGAGGGAGAGACTTGATGGGAAGGAGTGAGATAGAAATAATTGAAGAATGATGATTTAAAAAGACAAAGTCTTCCAACAGACAGATAAATAATGAGTAGAGATGCATACAGAAATAAACAGTGCCGGATTGAAGGATATTACAGCAGATATACAGACTTAAAAGGTAGACATGCTTGCAAACAACTGGATTTAGAAATAGTACAGAAGATTAAAAGATGGGACAAATTCTGGGGGAGGGAGATATAATTATTGAGAAACATGACAAAATAAGCTCTTCAAAGTTGATTACAGAGTCCTTCTCATTTGAACATGCTAAACAAAAATGTCATGCATTGACATGCTGCCATGTACAGGCACACAATGTGAACAAACCTACACAACAGCCCTTGCCTACATGCAAACAGATGCCATAAGTGACCACAGTCAATTTTCAACATCAACACTTCTGTTCCCTGGTTTCTATTGGCAGTAGGAGCTCTTGCCTCATTGCTTGGTTGCCATGGGCCGTTTTATAGTGGCAATATCTGTTCATGCAGCCCCGCCTCTCCTTTATTGCTGTCACTATATATACACGAGTTACCCTTAGGGCTTTTGCAGAGCTATAGCTTTGTTACGGAGAATTTAACGCTTGCTGTAACTCCAGCCTCCACTCATCCATAAACACTCTCTGAATTTGCACTCTGCTGTACACACACAAACAAGTATGATTAATGATGTCAGTTAGATGACACACATGTACAAAGAGCATGGGTAGATAGAGACACAGAAAGTTTTCAGTGGCTGAAGGAGCACAGTCCAAAAGCTTGTGAAGGTGTCTGTGATTGGTTGTTGAATGTGTCTTACCCAGATGAGCCAGTGGTGTCGGCCTCTGGATGCTCCGGGGCGGGGCAACAGAACTGATGCAGCACAGTCTCGCTCCTGTAGGAAGGCAGACAACAGATGAGGAGAGGTAAGCAAACGGGGAAGGAAAGATGAGGGGCAGACAGAATCAGAAGGACAGCGTGTCATTCAATTATTACTGGCTGCCGTTAGTTGTTTGCCTTGTTTTTCCATATTCCTCCCAATGCTCATTGTTAGTCCAACATCCCAAAAGATCCTGATGATCCCACTTCAGCTCTTTTTGGATTATTTCTACGAATTCTTTTTGCAATTTGGCACTGATCCCGGGGTAAATACCCTATGTAGGTCAATTCAAAGCTGAGAAAGCTTAGGATGAGTGCGAATATTTACATGTTTGTGTGTCTGGAAGTGCTTGTTTATGCCTGCCTCCCTTCACTCCAGGAGACCAGTGGTGATTTAGCAGAATTCCCCAAACTCAGTCTGGGCAGATGGTTACTCCCTCTCCGTTTACTCCTTCTCCTCATCTCTCTCATGTGTTTTGCATTCACATTCATATTTTAGACATTTTGATGATATGCCAATGTAATGCAACTATGAGTGGAGAGAACAAAAAAGGCCAAATCTGACGAGACTTTGACCTTTTGAATATGGACATTCTCCACTACCAGTGATATATTTTAACATGATCTTTGGTGTCAGTGTCCTACAACTAAATATTTTGGGGGCATGGCTCTGACATTAGGTCACATTATGCATTTCTACAATGAGCCGGAAGCAGTCAGTTGACAGTGAATTTCTTGGCTTGACTACAATAAGTTCTCTGACCCGAGAACAGCATATTGCTCGTAACACAGACACACAGTGACAGGAATTCAAAATCAGCGCATGACACAGAGTGACAGTCCGAGCTATAAAAAGACACTTTTTACAGTAACTTCCACGGACTTAAAGATTTTTTATTCAAATACCTCTTCACCCTTTTGATGATTAATACTCCTCCATCTGTCATAACACCAACCCCTCCACTGACAAAACACACAGGCAAACACGTAGATGACAGCCTCAGTGTTGACGCACAGTGTCTGCAGCCTCTTTTAAATTGATTCTTTCACACTTTTCTTTTGATTTTTTTTTTTTTTTGCAGTAATTCTCTTTGTTGGCAATCAATTGCTCTCAATTCACAACTCATTGAGAAAAAAAATTGTCAAAATCATTTCTTTTGGTGTACTCCTCAAAAAAAACATTAAATGGATGTATCATAAAACCAAAATGGATTCCCTTCAAGCATGCTTGTCAAAGTAGAGAGTCTCAAAAGACACATACAAAATGTATAATGGGCATTAGACAACTATGAGTATTGTGTTTTCCTGTGGCAGTTACATACAGGTTAATTCACATAATCACACTCAAGTATGAGATTTCTGTTTCATTTTGATTATTTTCCATCAGAAGAAAACTCATTTATTATTTAAAAACCCATTTCAGAGTTGAGGCCTATCTCATTTCTCCCTTAAAGCTGCATTTCCATACATGCAAGCTAAAATCTGTGCGGTACAAATACGTAGTAGTTCACCTTTTTTGTTGTGTTGAAAGGCACAGAGTCAAATAAAACCCAAATACATGGCTGGTTTGTGTGCAGGTGAACAGGAGGATGAAATAAAAACTCTAAAATTGAAAGTCCATTTTAATTGTTGTTTCCCTAGAAGATACATTATTGGAAGTATTCAGTTTTTAAATATATTTTCATACGCATTCATACTTTCAGCTAGATACTCCATCCAAAACTAAAATGTTCAGAAAGCTGTCAACATTTTTTGTTGTACTGTTGTTTTTTGTTGTATGCCATTCATACTTTTTATGCAGTGACAGTTTCATGAGTGTGTACAGACCTTCACAGATTTTTACATTTGTGTGTATGTGGCAGCTTGTTCACAGATAGAGTGAGTAACATCACACCCATAGTGGGACGAAGCTGGTGAACTGGTCTAATAATTTTCTGTGTATCATCCACAATTTTCACTCACCACACATTGCGTTTTTTCACAACGTGGGCAAATTTCACGACGTGTCTCCCAAAACAGACTAACAGAAGTTGAACTATGAGTCTCTGAGTGACAGAAGTACTATCCAATCGCCTGATTCAATCCAACATTAAAGATCTGTTACCTGGAGACCAAAGAGAATCTGTCACCTGAAGGCTCCTTTCCCTAAATGTCCCTAAATTTTCTCAACATGTCACATGTCATGTATGTTCATGTCAAGGGAACATCCAACTCAGCACTTCTTCCTCTCACGTGCAGACCTGACAACAGCCATAATTCAAATAAATATATTAATAATAAATATTAATATAATAAATATATATCTCTCACCGCACTCAAGAATACTTTTAAGACCTGTCCCTATCAGTCCAACTTTTCCCATCCCTGTCGTCATGTTCCGTCTTTCCTGGACATATCTTCTACAATTAATAATAACAGGCTCTATTTTTTCAGCTTGTTGACAGATATGACACACACCAGTTGGATGTTTTCCAGCGATATAAAGTGTCCCGTTTAGATTACTTTATAGTGTGTACAACAGGTAGCTCCGACCCAGAAATTTGACTGGACAAGAGACATGAGTGCTGATATAGAGTACAACAGCACTGGGACTGCTTCCAGACATTATCACCCCGCTGTGCAGGCGTCCTAATAACCACAGGTGAGATGCTTTATATCAACAGACACAATCTACGATGTCAACTTTGATTCACAATAATAAATCATATTAAAATAGATATCTAAACAAAACCTTGTTCCACAGGTCTGAAAGCTCTAAAAAGTTACTAGCCGGAAACGATGGAGCAACGTGACGTCTGATCGAGCAGTTAACTCATCGGAAACACGCCTCGTGTCACTTATTTCAGCGGTTGCACAGTAAAGGGCAACATTCAGATAAATGTAAATGACACAAAGTAGCAAGCTTGTGTGTGGGAAATGTTTACGTATTGCCTGCCTGGCAACAGCTGTGTCTCCATCCCTGTTGCTTCGCTATTTGTGTAGGCGGAACCAAATAAACGATTAACAAACAAATCACAATCTAGTGTCGCTTCTTACTGTTAGCTAATAAAAATGCGCTTGTACACCGTTTGTATAAACGCAATATCACACTCGAGGTCGTGCTGTTGTGGTTGTCTGCGGCCTCGTGCCGACAACCCAATCACACCAGTGCTGACATTCAGCACAACAGCCATCGGTATCGCATTGAATCTTAAAAGTGTGGTTTCGGCCCATCGCTATTTAATATATATTATTTGTGGCACATGAACTATTGTGCAACAACAGCTGGTTAATTTCCACGCAGCCCCACTTTGGGGGATCAGGAAAGAGACGTGAAAATGCAGATTGAATTTCTCCTTTTTTGCTTCCTATCCAGCAGGAATCAGTCACATAACATTTATTCTGTGGACACAAAACAGAGTCACGGTCTCTGGTGGTTGTGCTGTGTGTTACCTCGTGTTGATGAATAGACAGTAAACTGTTCTCAAACTTAGCTAAGAATTCAGCCTCTTTTCTCTTTCCCTGAACTGTTCAGATGAGTCTGTTGCTCATCGATTAGCGATCTCCTCTGGCTCTCTGTCTCCACTCTTCTCTTCTCCTCTCCATGTCTAGTTCCTCCTCGGCCTCCGTTTATGATAGTGCTTTTGTCATAGATGCAGAAATGGAGGCGTGAATTAGAGTCGCGGCTCTGCACTTTAGCTAGCCCAGCCTATGCTGGTGTAGCTAGCCGCCCCCCAGCGGTCGGTGCGGGCCGAACTAGCGCAGCTTCTACGGCAGCCGAGAGAGTCTGCGGCAGGGATCTGGTCAGGGCGGCTGGTGACCATAGCTGAGGCCAGCAGCAGGTTGTCCCCTGAAAAGCCGGCTCTAGTGATCGGTGATTCTAGTCTGAGGAACGTGAAGTTTGCGACACCGGCGGCCATTCGTGAGGTGTCGTTCGGGATTCGTTCTTTTTACCTAGTCTGCGCATGCGCGTCACAGGCTCAGATTCGTTCGTGAACGGGTCTTTCTGCCGCAGGTTCTCTGTGTATGAATGGCTGATTCGTTCACGACTCATAAAACAGTTCCTTCGGGTCTGAGTCTCTCGTTCTCTTGTCACATGACCGGGGCGCATTCTCAGTGTAGGCTCCAGTGAGTCGTTCACGACTCATAACTACGGGTCTTCGGGTCTTCTATTCACGTGGTTACAGCAGTAACATGACCAATGTTATTACTATTACTTGTTATTACTGGTGAGGAGAGCTATCTGACGTTAGCACGAAAGTTAACGTTAGCTATGTAGCTATGGGATGGATGTTTAATTTGCCTTTCAGTTGGAATGAATTCGTACACTACAGGTCTTCAGTGACCGGGTAGGCTAAAGTGAACGTCCATCATAATGATAGGCGGAGCGCTCTCCTACCAGCAAATGAAGTAATCAGTCCTTTCAGCTTCAGTAGGCTATGGCCCAAAAGGGTGCTCAGTAGTTTAACAAAAGCTAACTTGTGTATGAAATGCCAAGTGAAGCAAATTCAGTCATTACGCGAATGACAGCTACAGCGCCACAATGGTTCAAATGAACGAAATGAACAAATGGCTTGAAAAAAGATTTGTTTATTTTACTGTACAAGATTAAAACACCTGAGTCAGTAAAACGATCCGAACCTCCCATCACTAATCTGAACAAAGTGAATGAAAACAGGATTGTACAAACAAAGTGAAAACATCATGCATTCAGTGAGTGTATAAAATGCATTAATTCTTTGCTTTGTCTGTTTTTATCAGAATCTCTGCGTCATTCAAAGATAAATCAAAGCAAGATTGTGTTTGTGTTGCTGAAACAGTTGTTCACAAATTTCTCTGGCAGAGTCAATAATGCTGACACTAACTCAATACTTGCTCAAAAGGGATTACTTCATTTTGCATTTCGTTATCTCATCATCACATAGATCGTGGAAAAGGAAATGATCCTGTCATAATTGTAAGGAATCAGGGGTGTTTTAAATGGTAAATTTAATCTGCAACCTTGCATCAATGTAAAGCCTGACGTTGCTTCTGAGGTTTTGCATAATCCTGTATATGGGTGGTACTGTCATGAATGAATGAATGAATCACGGGACAAGTGTGCCTACTGCTTTTTTAAGATTGCTCACTCAGGTGAAAGATCTTTCATGTACACAGTCAGTATGCAGTGATGTTAGCAGCAAACAAGGACATCCTTGACTATTTGAAATCCATCATGCTAAAATGTCCCGATAGTAGGAATAGGTTCCCAATTTTGAGTTCACCATGAGGGAAATGTGGCAAACAACCCTCAATGAGCCTCAAAGACCGTCTTCTGTATATGTTGGCTTTGCAGTGCATTCTGGCAGTTTTACTACCTGCCTAATAGAGCTTCATCAGTATTTTAGAAAGCTACTCAGAACTCAATTTATCAATCTATCATAAATCCTGAAGCTGCATTAAGGTTGAAATAGCCTAAATATTGCATATCACAGTGGATTTTTGTGTCACTTTTTCCGTGTCAGTCCAGAACCCAGTGGTCTTGTATCTTCTGTGAATTGTGTATGAGACTATCAGACTGTTGTCTCTTAACAGGTCATCGCTTACACATTTGAAATTCTTTAAATCTTTAAAGTCCATTGAGCTATAATGTTGTGAAACACACATTTTTTTACACAGATGATTTTCTGCCTTGCGTGAGAGGACTGACAAATTCTCTTTTCATTTTCATTCTTAAACATAGTTATGTAATGTAAATGTAAACTAATTGAATGGGGGCACTGCTTGCTTAATGTATCTACATATTGTCCAGTGTAGAGAAGGTTAAGTGTTTGAAAATGAAATATCAGCTTTTCAATTTTTAATTTCCCATTTCCCATTACCCATATGAATGTATGAAAATGAAATTTGGACTTTCCTTTTAATTTCTACTTAAATAATGCTTCTGTGGGAAATGAGGTCACAGCATTGCTGCAGGAAAAAATCACAGACATGCTGATTGGGCAACCCAGGCGGGTGCCGTGAGTTTTCTTTTGTCTGTGTCCAGAGCTCAATCTCTGTGTGTCCTTCAGTGGAGTTGCTTCACTATACTTTTTGACCTTTTTTTCCTGAGGGTACTGGGTGAGTGGTCTATTTTATTATATTTGCTCAAGTGATGTTTATTTTGTCATATATATTATTATCTATTTAATATATTACATATTTTTTATTGTTGGCTACTTTTAATGGCATTGGGTTGTTTACTTATTTATCATATGATATACTGATTTAGATTTTACTTCAACAGAAGTCTGCTGACTGCCTTTTCTGCTTTCAACACATTTGTCAATATCAGTGCTTTTAAAGGAATTATATAGTTTTTGCTAGTCATAGTTTGTGAATATACAGCTCTGAAGAACTGGAGAACCTTTAACTAATGTCACAGCAGTTTGCTCTCTACCACTTGGGATTATTAATATACATTGAAAATAATGTTTGGGTAAGGTTTCCACTCTACATAAGGCAAAAGAGTTCAACACAGTCTTTCTCAGTGTACCTCAACTCACTTACAAAACATGACTCACATTAAACTTCTTTCAGTTCTTATATTCTTTATCTGGTTCCCATTTTTCATATCTTCATAGTATTATAACATTTTCATACAAAGTCTGGGCAGTTTGTGCAGAAGCAGCAATCCCACTGTAATTTATTTTGAAATTGTAGTTTCTAGATTGAAATCCAGAGATTCAGTCAATGTACGTCTGCCAGACATCAGATCCAGAAAGTGAGACTGTATCTTTACAGTAAAGCCATCGGCTGCAATAACCAATCAAAGCTGGAGCCAAGTCTCTTGAGTCAGTTACCATACGAACAACAGACATAAGGACATGTGCAAGTTTACAAAAATATAAAATGATTGCTTTAGAAATAAGACACATAATGTCAAAAACTGTGGAACAGAAACTAAAACAGAATAGCTTTGAAATGGAAATGCTAAATTATTTCTTTTTATTTTTAATAAGAGAAGTGTAAATAAACCCCAAGTCATGCAGTGAAGGAGAGTATGGGCTGGTTGAGTCCCTGAGCGAATGTGTGCATGTGGACACACACACACACACACACACACACAAAGAGTCAGCAGGTCTATCCATCTGTCTGAACAAGACACACACATAATGCCCATGTGCTTCTTACAACACTAACAAAAAGAAGAGGTGAATATTTTAGCAGTACATGTATCCTGCTGTAGGCCGTGCTCTCTCTCTGGCTCTCTCTCTGGGCCTCGGTCTTCCTCACATCATCCCTCTCCTATTCCACTTTTTCAAAGAGTACTTTAAATGCAGTGCTTTTCATCGGTATCCATTAAAAATTACGAGAAAAATGTGGGGAAGGAGGAGGGTTGACACACATGAGATCAACTCTTTTTAGACTCAAAATGTTTGCAAAATGGTGCGTGTGTATTGTTGTTCACTTCCCTCTGCACCGCAGGAAACCAGGAAGCCTGTCCCTCCACTGTCCAACCTGTTTCTCTGCCAGCACGACAGATGAACTGAGGATACAGCTACCCCATGTGCACTTGGTTTTTCCAATTCTTTCTTTCTCTCTATTTCTGCCTGTACCTGTCTCACTCTGGGCACCACTCACTGCTATTCACCCTTCCCCATCCTCTCTGTTTTTATTCCCGACTCGCTCACTCTGACTCCCTGAGTTTCAGCGGTCCACTCCAGTGTCAGCCTCCAGCTCCTTCCTGTAGACACCTCCAAGGGCTCCATCAAAGACAACAACTAAGCTTGCATCTCTCTCATTCTATCTCTGCCTTTTTCTCTCTCCTGAGAATGGCTGATTACTGTTCGCTCCATGGGCTAAGTGGGGCAGATAGGAACCTCAGCTGGAAGGGGGGGGGGGGGGGGGGGGGGGTTGAGCTGAGGAAAGGATCCTGCCCCCCCACCCTCCAACCCCCTTCCATCATCCACGTGCATTGCCAAGGCTGACGACAACGCAAAGTGCACAAACACACTTTAAGCCTGGCCTTGAATGTGAGTGAGCGTGTTTCTCTGTTAAATGAAACAGTAAGAGGTAAGGTGTGAAAGGAAGAATGTGTGCCATCACATATGTGCAAAGTTTACACACAAATACAAGCAGATACAGCTTGTAGGACTAAGAAACATCCTGACACACGCAAGTCAGCGACAGCAGGAATAGCAGAGGAGAGCTCAGCTGCAGACAGGATGCAGCAGGCGATGACAGAAAGATGAATCCTCTAAAAACACAATTGAAAGCCTTGCGTCGCATCCCTTTAGTGCATGGCCTGCCAGAAGCAGAGCTACAAATTAGGTGTCAAGCTACTGGTCTTATCCAGATGGACTTAAAATCGACGAGGACATGTGGGTACAAGATTTCATTCAAGGACACAAAGCAACAACCACAGGGGCAGCAAGGCCATTTAACAAACCAGCAGCCCCAATCTGATGCCTGATCAACTGGTGGATGCCTCTGCTGTTTTCTGCCTCCAGCTTTTACAAACAGCAATTCATTTTTTGTGACTTCTTCATCAGCATCACCAGTAAACTCTGTTTAAATGAACCACCAATGGTGTTAACGTGATGCCTATCAAAAGAAAACAAATAGTTGCCACAGGATAGATCATTTAGAAGAAGCAACAACAAATGCGATTCCAGGCCAAGCTGCAAGAGAGAGCAACAGGCATTGTGCAAACACACACTCACAACTCCAGAACAAGAAATACAAAGTGAGGGAGGTGAGTTAAGCACTAAAACAGCAACTTTTTTTTAAATACACGTTTTTCCTTCTTCACTCTGCTCCTCTAAACTTCTGCTCTGTACTGTGCTGCTCCCCACGCTGGGGGTGGATTCCCAGAGAGACCAATCAGGACTCCTGCTGGGATGGAACTTGTGAACAGAACATGCACGTACATACATACATACATACATACACACGCATGCGCACAAACACACACACACATACTGAAAGAGAATGAAAAGAAAGAAAAGGAGAAAGATGAAGATTTTCTCTCATTAGGTGATGTGATGGTGTAGTATGAGGTCCTGGAATATGAGGTTCTAGCGTGTGTGTGTGTATGACTGTGCACATGGATCTCATCTAACATGATGAAAACATCAGAGGCCCAGCGGTCCCGTGAGAGTTCCCAGATCCCGTGTATTAGGGCAAATAATAGAAAAACCAGCAGCACCGCGGACAGCGTATTGCGTCTCATCACTGTACGTGAAGCCCCTCCTGTCTAAGGCTGGCACTGACCACTGTGTGTGTGTGTGTGTGTATTTCCAGCACACGCACACACACACGATTATAGGCCCCTACAGCTGTTTGTTATGTAATGATCCAGTGATCGTGATTCAGTTTCTCATTTAAATAATCCACCTCTTCCTACTCTGGCACAGTCCTCAGTCAACACACACAACAGAAAATAGGAAATTGGGAAGCGCCTTCTCCATTAATTAAACGCCTCTCAATCTGCAGGACGCGCGCACCCGCGCACACTCTTAATTATAGCTCCAGTTTTATACGGATACCACAGAAAATTCAACAAACCAGAGGGTTTTAGGAGCTTATGGAAAATACAGACTATTTCAAAAGACACACACACACGTACACACACGTTGAACCTCTACTCACTCGGATTTCCTTGCCAGGGCCAAGGATCTACAAAGGGTTGTGGGGGTCATCTGGACCAGAGAGCGACAGCTGGGGCAACTTCCGCCGTTTTCCGGATCACTTTCAACCGGAGAAACCATTGACGGATCGGCCGGGACCAGCTGCATGTCTCCCGGGTCCATATGTTGGGGAGGCGACGGCTGGACCCCCGGAGCCGCTTCGACCTGTGCTGGTGCAGCCGCATGGTCCGGCAGAGGACCCGCAGCAGCCTGGAGCTGAGGGTCCGGGGGGTGGTGGTGATGGTGAGGGCAGCCGGGCTCCGGGTGGTGGTGGTGATGGTGGTGGTGATGATAAGGATGCTGCTGCTGTACCCTGACGTCCCGCAGGTGCCTGTTTTCGCCGATGAGCTCGTCCACCCGCCGGTCCAGCTCTTCTATCCGGGCGCGCTGGGTCTGGATGAGACTCTGCTGGTTCTGCACGATGGTGGTGAGCTCCCGCAGGTACAGAATCGCCTGCACCGGGTTTTCTAGCAGGCTGGAGCTCATCATATCCAAAGCGAGAGGAGAAGAAAACAAGAAACTGGAGCGATGGAGGGAGGACAGAGGGAGGCAATCTATCCGTAAGCAGGTGATATGTCCTTCCACTTTCCTCTCCCTGATTCTGCTTGGCTGTGGATGGAGCTGTACCGACCGAGCCAACCTCCCCCTTCTCTCTCTCTCTCTCTCTCTCGCTCTCTCTCTCTCTGTCCCACTCTCTCCCACAACTGCGCTGATTGGTGCTGATGAGAGATCCAGATCCAGATGTGTCAGGAGGGCGGAGGGGTGATAGAGCTGGAGGACAGATGCGTCATTACGCACAGGACCAAGAAAACTCCGGGTTAAGTACGCACCCTATAGGCTAGAAATAGATTCAGCATCCGAGGGTCTTGTGTCTGATTTACTGAGCATAGAAAAAGAAAGATAGTTTGAAAAATTTATCAGTTTTCCAATGAGTGAAATATCTAGTAATATTTCCTTTATAATGCTTTATGAAGTTCCAGAAAAAATCGATTAGCTTTTGTATAACAATAACTACAGCTATAATAATAGCTGAGTAATAATGTTAGCCTAATAAGAATCCGCACTATCTTCTTAGTAGTCTTAAGGCATACTGTTTTTGGTGTTTTCGCGTTTTCTTTGTTTTAAAATAAAGTTGTTGTTTGTTTGTTTGTTTGTTTGTTTGTTTTTGCCTTCAACAGAAATGTATCCGTCATTTGGGTACTTTCTCTTGAGAAAGCAGAAATCGCCGAAATCTCTTGAATGCAACACCATAATTCCGACGTTGTCACGTGTCACGGAGACCCGGAAGTCGGAAACCGTTGTTTTGCTAAACAAGTAGCCAAGTCTGTAGCATCGACAGTCCGGCTGGATCTTCCAACATCTTTTTGTGTCTGCAAACCAGTAAGCAGTCCTCATGGTCAGGTAAGGCCGGCATGTCAAAGCCAGTAGGTCTTCATATGTGACTTACCATACAACTCCTCTGGTTTGGCTCAAAGATGTTCTTCCGTCAACAACAAACAGATTTTCATTTGAACGTCCGTTTTTTAGCTGAACGTAACGTCATATAGAAGGTTTGAAAGGTCTTAGCTGCAAAGCAGTTAGAAATCAGGTTTATTATCAAATGGTAAACACTTGAGAAGGGAGGACGTCAACGAGCACATTAAAGGAAAAAGATCCGCAGGGCGTCAGACTTCATACTGAAGTCGGTCAGTGTGAGTCATGTGAGAGTCTGATGTGGCCGGGAAGTGCGACTGAACGCAACAGTGTTTTAGTCCAACTGTGGGCGGGCTGGGTGGCCTCCTTTAAAAACTACCAAGCTCTAATGAAAGACTACAGTAAGATGTAAAACAGCTATTAGAAAAATGAATAGAAATACTAAACCATCACAGAGAGATGCAAAATCACCACAAAGAACCTCAAGAAGACTACAGACAGATAATAAACACCACAAAGGTCACACCAAGTGATGACTGCAGTTAATCTGTACATTTAAACTACCCCCCTTCGATATTTAACTCTAGTGATGAGATCAAACTTTGAACTTGCCAGCCTGTTGGATGATGATATTTGTTTGTGCAGGATGACACAGAGACAGATCTTGGAGGGCCAGGTATACACGGTGCCACTCATCCAACATGACCTGAGGAGAGAGGAGGCTGTCCATCAGATCGCAGACGCACTACTCTATTTGGAGAATATCTCTACTGACATTTTCAGAAGGTAGACCCAGAATCACACGCACTTATTCACATGTGGCTTTTGCTACCAATAGATTAACTGTAGCATGCGTGCTGTTGTTTTGCACTTTTTCATCTTTGACATGAATAATATAATATTTTTAACACAAGTTGTAAATGTTATGATTTAGCAGGCCTAGAGAGTTCACAAACATGAACACAAATCAAAAAGGTGTTAATGATCTACAAGTTAGCAATCCATAAATATACTGGGAGTTTATAATACAACATTTGTGGCATTAAACGGCAATCCATATGCTTATACATTATGCCATTGTACCTATTATACAAAAATTAGTCCTATCTGTTCTGAAGATTGAATAATAAACATTTATGTTCAAAATTGTCAAAATAAGCACCCTGCACAGTGTATGTAAAGATGAAGAAGTGCAATACGGTGTCTGAAGTCACACAACTCTATATTGGATTGTGTAATAATGTCTCAGATACAAGTGTGTGTATGTGTGTGTCGCTTTCAGGGTGTCTGAGAGTGTAGAGAAGAACCGCCGCCAGCTGCAGAGCGTCACTGACCGGATCAGACTAGCTCAGGCTCGTGTTGACAAGATCAAAGGCAGTAAAAAGGCCACCAAGGTAACACGGCACCTTCACTCAGAAAGACAGTCTTTCATATTTTATCTCTGACACACAATAGAGACAACATACAATGACGAGATTGTTAAAATGCGGTTGTGTTTGTCTGATACATCAGCCTTTGTTTGTGTGGACAGGTATTTTCCAGTGCTAAGTACCCAGCTCCAGATCGGCTTCAGGACTACTCATCTATCTTTGATGGTGCTACAGACCCGTCATCACAAGCCCGCCTGCGACACAGGATACAGAACAAACTTCGGCCATTTGATGAGAAGTCCTTGCAGGTGAGCTGAATGCATCAAAGTACAGAATGTGGATAGGTTTGGACTTGTGGCAAGCTTGTGATGCATCTGTACATTCAGAAACAGTCCCAGCCTCTTGAAACCCAGGAAACGTAGTGCTAATGTAAAAAGTGTATCCTATCCTGTTGGTATTAAGACCTTTTTATACAGCTGACACAACTAAGGGAAAAATAGCAGCATTTTTCCTTCCAGTTTATTGTACCTCTATCTAAAGGCTGATAATTTAGATCCAGCCAGTGGTCAAATGAGGAGAGCAGGGCTTAGTGATAATGTTTTGACACCTCATATTCATGTAGACTAGGGGTACAATCCCATGCAGGAACAAGTATTAATGCTGGTTCACTGTCCACCTTACTCCTCCAGAATCCAGGGTCTTCTTTCCAACACCCTCACATATGATTCCCTTGGGAGAGCAGTTTGATAGCTCAATAATTAGAAGTTCTTTTTTTTTTTTCTTTTTAGGATAGGAACCTTAACCCTTGCCTGTCACTCAATAGGCACTGTGTCTGACTTCTGTTTGTGCTTAAGCATCAACAGTGATGTAGGTGTAGTACATTTTTAGCAGCACCTGGAGGCAAAGCACTCAGCACTCGCTGTTCAGTCCCTAACCAATGATTCTGACTGAAATAGTGACATTGCCACCTGCCAGGCTTACCTAGTATGAAGTGTGGGGAGTTTGTTTTTCATCTTTTTCAGCCCAACTTTATGTCATGTCAGAATACCTAGCATCAGGTCAGGCTCCTATCTGATAACGTGTAAATACTTCCTGTGTAAATGTGGCGTCTGCTTGACTCAAAACAGAGCATAAAGACTGAAAACTGAAACACTACATCTTTTGAATGTAGTTCAAAAGTTATGAATTAGACACCGTCTCGATACAAGTACATACATTTCTCTTACTATCTGCACTTTACTATGCATATTTATATCATCTTAGATGAACAGCTGTTTCCTTGTGATTAGCAGGATGCATGTTTATAGACCATTTATCACTCAACCAGTTCTGTGAAGCTTTCATCCATGTGAGTGTTGATTAGTTACACCCCTGAATAACCAATGGCATCCGCCGACTCAAATGCTACGTGACATCAAGGGACTTGCAATAAAATCTGGCTTTTTTTAAACAATATTCATCAGGTTGTTTTACAGGTTTAAAAGACATAGCAAAGAAGAGAATGTCAACACAATTTTATATTTGCTTGACATTTTTTGCAGTTAATGTCACCATGTAGAAGTGCAAATCTGCATTTAAACCGATATTAAACTCATCCTTCCCCTTCAAAGTCAGTCAGGTCTTGCAATGCAGTATATACTTCTCATAAGTTGAATTCTTAGATGAATAATTCACGTAGTGTACATGCTGTTTATAGGATAACAGATGCTGTGTGTCCTTATGTTTGTCACAGAACAGTGAAAACAACCTGTAAATGTGTGATAGTGTTTGTTTTTTACCTTGGTGTGTTCACATGAGCACTTGGCCCATTCGGCACAAGATCTTTAATTATTTGCAGTAAACACCATAGTCACCAGGTCAGGAAACCAGTTTAATCTCTGCTTGCATGTGTTTGGTATTGCAATTGTCTTTTGTTTTATGTTGATTTTTTTTTTGTGTATGTGTGTGTGTGTTCTCTTTCTGTGTATTTGTCAGAAAAGATGAAAAAATAAAAACAAAGCAATTTTCTCTAGTGCAAAAATGCATTATTTGATATTGCGCCAGAGGCAATATGCCTGAAAATATAGGTTTGTGCATCTGTGCGCAGGATCACTTTGGTGGCATTTCTGATTCGCATTACTCAAGAGTTAGCTGACATGGTACAGAACGCCCTGTAACGCTGTCTGTCTGCTTGCCTTTCAGGAGAAGTTAATGTATTTCCCAGTGTGCGTAGGCAACAAGAAGAAGTCTGAGGACGAGACAGAGGAGGGGCTGGGGAGTCTGCCACGCAACATCTCATCTGTCAGCTCCTTGCTGCTCTTTAATACTACGGAGAATCTGTGAGTCTACAACAACAAACGCGAACTGTAGCATAATCACATAAACAGCTTTGTTTAATTTTATGGATTACTCTATTTTTAAAGGTACAAGAAGTATGTGTTCCTTGATCCGCTAGCGGGAGCAGTGACTAAAACACACACAACACTAGAGACAGAAAAAGAGGAGAAACCGTTTGATGCTCCATTGTCCATTACTAAGAGAGAACAACTAGAACGACAGGTACCTCCAAAAGTGTTTTCAAACCAGAACACAGTAGATTCTCTTTTAAAATATATAATTCATTTTGACAACCTTTTCTGTCTAACAGATAGCAGAAAGTTATTTTTATGTGCCAGACCTCGGCGAGGTGCCTGAGATAGATGTGCCATCATACTTGCCTGACCTGCCAGGCATAGCAGACGATCTGTCCTATAGTGCAGACCTTGGACCTGGCTTCGCTCCATCAGGACCCACACACAGCATCCCTGAGCTGCCTTCCTTTTCTGAAGAGAACAATGCACCAGGTTGATACGTTGAACATTCAAAGGCAGTTTAAGTCTTTGCTCAGCTGATTTCATTTTTACCTCAAGTTTAGATATTACTTTTACACAATTTCTTTATTTAAAGATTTCTTGTGAAGTACTTTGTGATCTTTGTTTTTTAAGTGGTATCCAAATAAACCTTTAACCTCAAACTTCTCACTTTCACTTTGCTCTCTGCCATTGTTTTTATGGTTGACAATGCTTTTTCAAGCTAATGTAGCTTTGCCATTTTTTTTTTTTTTTCCAGAATCTTTGCATCAGTCTAATGCCCCACCTCCACCACCTCCACCCCCTCCTCCACCCCCTTCTGAGCCCATCCTTGCCCCTGCTGCTCCTGCAGGAGCTCCTCCTCCCCCGCCTCCTCCTCCTCCTCCCCCTACTGATAATTCCACAGAAGACTCTCTAGCCCAAAGCTCAGGTTTGTCACACACACAAATGGGAAATGTTGTTCCTGATTCACCTCCCTAAATGAGATTCACCTATTTGACAATAGTGTGCATTAATCCAAATTACACTGCCTCCCTGTGTGCCCCTTTTGACTGCAGGTCCTGTGTCTGGCGCTCCTAGTGAGGTAGTCCAGCCGTCAGACAGCCGTGCCAGTCTGCTGGAGTCTATCCGCAACGCTGGAGGCATCGGCAAAGCCAAGCTACGCAATGTTAAAGAGCGCAAGTTGGAGAAGAAGAAACAGAAGGAGCAAGAGCAAGGTGCCAAATTGTTTGAGTTGGGGAGGAGGGCCTGCACTTTATTTTATGAACTGCAACATGCCGAAGCTTGAAAAATGATGGAAAAAGTCATGCAATCAAAGGAGAGCAAAACCATTCCCCAGTTAGCAGTCATCCGTGATTATCATCACAGAATGGGGTGTTGACCTTGATTTTTTAATATGCCACTCTCATTGAAGGGCTGACATGTTTACAGATGTTCTCTAAATTGTTAGACCCAGTATTAAACAGCACAACTTTACTTCATTTCTGGTCGATTACACAGGTTATGACCTAACATTTCCTCTTTGAGGAGAGCCTCTAATAATGACTAACGAGATGATTAAAAAAAAACAAAAAAAAAAAACCTCAGTTACAGTGATGTGCTCCTCTTTGTAATGCAGCACTAGGGAATAACTGTTTTACTGCTCCAAGTACTAATTAAAGAACTACTGATTGCATTATTATTTAGCAACTGCCTGTTTTTGTCTCATAGCAGTGGGAGCAGCATCGAGTGGTGGAGACTTCATGTCTGATCTTTTCAATAAACTTGCCATGCGAAGGAAAGGTGAGAATCCTGGTTACTTAGAAGACTAATTATTGTCATTATTTTTCATGTGTTTCAACGCATCCTATCCTCTGCCTAGGAATATCTGGTAAGGGTCCAGCTGGTGGGGAGTCAGGTGATGCTCCTGCTGGTACTAGTGGCGCATTTGCCAGGATGTCAGATGTCATTCCACCACTTCCTGCCCCACAGCCCACTACAGACGATGATGACTGGGAAGCATAACGCCATGCACAATAAACATTTCAAGCACTCTCTTCATAAAGCCAGTAATATGTGCAATGATTTGTTGGAGAAGTAATTGCACAAAAATGACTAAAATTCAAATAATAAAACTGTTTATTGATTTCATACTCACTATAAAACCCATTTCCTGAACCTCAACAAGGAAATGTTACAACATTCATGAAGATCTTGAACCATTTAACTAACATGTCAACAAAATAAATATTTGTATTACACAACACGTAACATTGACTTTAAATATTAAAAACCTTTTGAAGGTCCAAGGATGCTCACATGAAGGAAATTGCTGATATATTAGTTGCAGCCACATCAGTAATTAATTTGTTTCTTTCTTCCTTTTGTGGTGGCTTTGCATCTGTTATTTATTTCAACAGATTTTTTTTTTTTTTTTAATTGACAGGAATCTTTCTCTTTTGTAACATCCAAAGCCAGATAAACTAGAGTGAAACTGATAAATGCCCCTTTAGCCATTGCCTCCAATGCGACTTCAAACATTAGGGACTTATTTATCTTTAAGATTATTTACAAGAACAAATCAGAATAATATATAGAGAGCATTGGAGAAGATCAAATGTAAAATTGAGCAAATATGATTTTTTTTTAAATGTTCAACAATTTAAAATAAAATAGATGTAGCAATGGGGTTGGGGACTCATTGTAGACTCCCTTTATCATCTTTCAGACCACTTTAAATTTCTTGACTTGCTAAAAACACAGTGGCCACTGTTATGTTTGATTTTCCTGAAGTGAAGGCAACCCGGTTGAAGGAATGGAGATGTCAGTGTGGCCTCCCACGAGCAAAATTACACCAGCTTCTGCTTTTTTTCCTGAAAGAACTGAAACATATGCTTCATGTTGGAGCCAATCAACAGGGTATGGATACAATGAGCGCTGCTATTAATATGACACTGATCCAATGGTTTGAATATTGTCCTTACCTTCCGCAAGGCAGCAAAAGCAGGGCCAAAATTTGAGTATGTGCTGGTGCGATCTTTGATCCATGTAGGAAGTTTTAACAGTGTGGCAGGTCTGGAATATCGTCTGTCACATAGCACAATGGAGGAGTAGTCACCACGGTGACGGATAGCTCTTCCTTTTGGCAGAGGAGATGAATGGCAGTTATTTTAACAATCGAGGATCTTTTTTAATACATTTCCACCACATATATCAATTGCAAAACCTCACCTATGGACTGATTGACAGCCTTCATGCAGAGATTTTCTACCAGAGCTTGGCCAGGGCTCCTTCCTCCACTGTGAGGCTAACAAAAAAAACAAAAAAACAACAGTGATCATAATAAATTTCATCCCAGTATTTACTTAACCTTGATCTTGTTTTGCCAGACTTGTGGACACAGTGAAGACTGAAAGAGTCTCACCAGGTGTTTGTCCAGATAGGACATCTTTTCTTGCAGCTCTGGGGATTTAATGTTGGGATATGGCATTCCTACCATCACCACGCACCTGTTCACAGGCACAAACACATTTACTGTACGTTCTACAGTGTACAGCTGCTGTAGCTTCTTCTGGGCTTATGACTTACACACCTGCCCAGATCATCAGAGAAATTGATGCCCTCACTCATCTTTCCTCCAACCACAGAGAACAGTAACGCCCCTGTGAGCCCATTGCTGTCCAGACCACACCTCTGTCAAAATGTGGAGAAATGACTAATTATAATTGCAATCCGTCCCGACAACCCCATTATCACACATTGTGAAGTTATGAGCTGTGACAGTTTTACCTTGATGCAATGGCTGAAGTTGTTCAGCACCTGCTCCACCTGGTTGGCCTTCTTTGGCTCCTGGAAGATCTAAGGAAGAGTTAAAAATGGCGTTGGGGCCGATGAGTACGTTCACATTTATCTTTAATAGACTGTTTCCACATTACAGTCCACAAGCTAAGAACAGAAAAGGCTAGCTTGGTGATAAATACCAGTGGATATGTGCTTTGTTTTTGTGTCACGAAGAAAAACCAGTAACCTTTTTCTTGTTAGCGAGTCGTGCCAAAGCACCGGTGGCTTCCCAGTGAGAAATGATCCGCCTCGAGTACTCATAAGAGGGGAAGAAGCACACGACCCCCCCAGGCACCACATTACAAATGTTGGAGAGGATGCGTCCTGTCTCGTCCATCTGTCAAAAAAAAAAACAGACACCATTTTGAACCGATGCAGTTAAGGACATTAAAGCAACCAGTTACTAAAATTAAAATGTGCATCTTTTACCATCTGTGGAGAGTCTCTATTTTGGAAAGTAAAGTCGAGCTGCTGACCGGATGGACCACTGCATAAGATGAGTGGAAGGATGTTGTCTGGAGGAATTACATGACCTTCAGACAAAACAAAACGGCTTAGTCACTTTATTTACTATGCAACCCTCCATACCTCCTGCTGCCCACAGAGTTCCTTTTATTTCAAATGTTCTTAAACATCATTCATGTTGTAGATGTCCTTTTATATAACAATACCTATGTTTTTAGATTATTTTTTTGAGGTAAAAAAAGTCACAGTTACCTGAGCTTAATAAATGAGTAGAGCAGGACTAATAATAATGAACATCACAAATTTAAATTATGCAAAAATACTTGACAGTCAATAAAAGAATAATAAGCAAGACAATTAAGGATAAAACATTATAAACGTTTGTCAGTTAATGCCAAAGGCTAAGACATAAAAGTGCATTTTAACGAGATTTAACTGCAATTTAAGAGGTACAACCTCTTTGAATTGGGAGAGACTTTCAAAGTCTATCAAATGCTCCATTTTCCTCATGTCATCAGAATCCTTGACTTTCCTATCCAGTATATACTTGTCTCAAACTACTTGTGCTAAAAATTTTATGTTTTTTTTTTTTTTTTTTTAAGCTTTTGTACAACAGCGTTATCATTTAATCAGATCATCCCGCAAACAGAAATACTGATAAACACATCACTTTGAGAAACTGTACTAGGAAGGCATCAAAAGAGGAACTTTGTGCTTTTATAAAATGGGCCACTCACCACAGGAAAACTCAGTGATGCGCTCTTCTCCCACTCCAGCAGAAAACAAAAGCTCTTGTTTGAAGTCTGAAACCTACATATAACATCTATTAGAATTATAAACCTTACTGAGCAAAGGCTTGGTTTATTTTTAGCGGGTTTAAAGTAACAAGCTCACAGGCTGCATGGTCCCCCCTGCAATAACAACAGCTCGGCACTCCTTCAGCACCTGGGCAAAGTGAACTGCTGGATTCAACAACAGGAACTTGACACTGCCTTCTGACAAAGTACCTGGATAGAAAAAAAATACAAATTAGACTATTTTAATATCCTTGAAGCCCTTTTTTGTGTGCAAAATTTTTTTTTATAAATAAATAAAATAAAAATAAAAGTACCCTGTTTGTGCACTATCACTCTGCCATCACTGTTGCTGTTGGTGAGGGCCATAAAGAAACCCTCCACCTGCATCATGGGAGACGCAGAGAGCACTTTATCTGGCTCCAAGGACCCCTGCTGGTCTGGGGACGAAACTGCACAGAAGGGAGCACACAGAGAGTAATGAACATTGAAGACGAATCTCGGCAACCAGAGGAACACCAGACAGTCAATTTTCATGA
Source organism: Echeneis naucrates (assembly GCF_900963305.1). Taxonomy (NCBI): domain Eukaryota; kingdom Metazoa; phylum Chordata; class Actinopteri; order Carangiformes; family Echeneidae; genus Echeneis; species Echeneis naucrates. The sequence goes on along the minus strand of NC_042526.1, from coordinate 11,686,503 downwards.
AATACATTGGAAAGCAGAGGAAATGAATAATAATGTATAGTGACTATACATAGTGATTTTCAAGAGAATTAAGTTTCTTGTGACAAATGCTCCTGAAATCAAACAGCTTTGTTTTTCCATTTAAGATTCCATTCCTTCAAAATATTTCATGTGTCTACAATGATGATACGTCTTCACAGATGACATGCCTGCTCAATATCTATCTTTTTAAATATGTGTGTGACAGTGACCTGGTGCAGTGCTCTGGCTGGTCTGCAGTGTTTGAAGGAAGCGGTTTAAGCCCACTGTACGACGGTTCTCTTTGTTGGAGCTGCTCTGAGTGTGCAGGCTCACACCTGAACCTGCATACTTCTCCACAAAGCCACCCAACTACAGACAGGACACACGTTGTAAACATATCACTCCACATGAAGAAGAAAAAAAAATAAAAAAATCACAGACATTAATAAAAGGAATAATATATACAGACATACTAAACACTCACTTTTCTGCTGATCATGCTCTTCTCAAAGTATTTCTGTAACTAAAGAATGGCATAGGCATTGAGATACAGTTAATAATTTGAATATTTTGTTTATAATCTATCACTGATTTTTGTAACAGCAACACCAATAACTACCTTAAACAAGTTGATATTGTCAATCTGAGCTGTGAAGAGGAAGTTGTTTATTGTCAGCATCTCTGTCCCTGGAAGAAAGTGAAGCATAACTCAAGTTAGTGAGTCATGATTTCCTATTATAGAGGTGTGTTTATCAATGTGTATAATTCACTGACCTGTTTGTGTAGCCTGGTTCTGTGGATTCTGCCCCACCTTGCCTGCAGGAGTAACATGTATCCAAAGATCAGAAATGTAATTCGGTGTTCAACAAAATCATCACCCACCTATACTGCCAGTTGGCACTAATCAATAATAATGACAAACAGGTTTTTGCTGAGAGACACTGACCTCCCAGCACATGGACAAGCCCTTCGATCACAAAGAGGATCTGTTTGATGTACATCACATTCTTTGCCTTCAGCCGACTCCTGACATTGCAGACAGATAAACAGGTGTCAGTAGGAAATTATTATATTTCATTTGTAAATTAGTGCATTATACGAATCTGAGCTTGTATACTCACTTATAACGGTCAGAATACTGAGTGAGCTGGGAGTGAGCACGGCAGAGCTGCAGAAGACTCAGATTTTAGCATATCACTTGTAACATGCATAATTTAGGCCTAAATGCTGTAGGTGTTGTGTATGAATGTGTTTACCTGCGCTCCAGTCAGCTCTGCACTGTGTATACACGAGAGGGTATCGCTAAGATTGTGGGCTTCGTCTATTATCACAATCTGTCAAAACCAAGATATTTCTACCGTCAGTGACTGGATACATGAAAAGCACCTCATGTGGCTGAGACGGATAAAAGCATGGCAGAATTATCAGGCATAGTCTCAACATGCAGTTTTATTTTGATCAGAAATACTATTGCCTGCATATTTTTTAACGATGACTCCCCTCAACTTTTTGAGTTGTTTTTGGATCAAATTTCAGAATTTTTACCAAGGAACAATAAACCCTAGAATTTTTTAACTGTGGCCACATTTTCCAAGAACTTTGATTTCCTTAATTCTCTAGTTTGGAGAACTTTTCTTGAGGTGTCCAATAATGAGCCTGCCTTAACCCTGAGCATGGGCCTTACATAATTAAGTAATCCTTACCCTAAAAGGTATAATATATTTTGTTAATTTTATTGCTGCTGCCATATTTTTTCTTCAAATCCATTTGTCCATTTTTGTATTATGTTCTGTTTTCCTTTGTTTTGGGAATTATGGGGAGGGCAAGGACGTGGGCACATGAACAATTACCATCACTGAGACAATATCAGGACTGTTGTTTTTGTAAAATTGTTGCGAAATAAAAAAATACATGTTATATCTGCCAGAGGTTGAACTACTTATGATAAATTGTGTTTTTAATATTATCAGTGTATTTTGAATACACCAAAAAGATTATCTTTATGATTTTGATGACGATGATCAATATGCAGGAGCAAAAAAAAAAAAAAACTTTGTTATACAATCACAAATTTTTATGAAACAAAATCTAATTAGACCTGTCCCTTCAGCTGGACGCCTGCTGCCCTTCTAGTAGCTTCATGAAGCACCATCTGATACGGCAAAACCACCAACTATGCAAACAAAAAATGTACAAAAAAGGCAAATGAACAAATAAAAATTTTGTAGACAAATTTTTATAAGATCTGAAAAGTGCGATATTTGCAGCACATTACAAGGCCAAGAGAATGAAGAGTCAGGATGAATGAACAAACCTGTGCAGGGGGAATAGAGATGCGTGTGGCATAGTAAGGACATGAATGGATTTCCTTTCCCAGTTTCAGCAGCTGTTCAATGTCATGGACGGCTCCCAGAACTTCATCCCTCATCTGCTGCATTGCTGAAGCTTTATTATAGGGACACACACTCTTAGCTGGGCCTCGTCTACGTTTCACATCCTCTTCATGGTGCTGCTTCTCTGCTAAATGAAGAAAAAGTAGAGATGCAGGCATAAAAAAAAAAATCTGCTTTGATACAAGCTGAAAGCTGCCTGAAAATCTTCCTCTTTAATATCAGTGGTTATGGTTGGTTGGTGGTTAGATGAGGATCGAAATCACCGTGTTTGTTTTTCTGCATCTCCATGCAGCGGTCATTAATACGCTGGATGCTGCCCAGGCGACGCACCTCTTCGTTGATACACAGATTCTGCAAGTACAAATTTAATGTTTATTGAAAAATAGTGTCAGATTTCTTACAATTAAGACTTATTCCAATATGGCTCCAGCAGCCCTGAGACCCGAAAACGGAAAAGCTGTAGAAGATGGATGGATGGATGGATAATTTATCTTTCTTGTGTGTGTTAGTGTGCATGTTTGAACACACCTGCCGTGAACCTAGTGTGACCAGACTGATGTCCTTGCTGAAAGGGCTCTTTTGAACCTCATGGACAAATTGGGCCAGCTGGGAGTGAGTGCGGCTGCAGTAGTAAATCTGCAAAGATGAAGCATGATACAAATTCACTTCAAGGAAGGATGAGGCAATCATAGCATTTTTTAAGAACTAGAACTGCTACAATACGCATACATACCTTAGCGACATGTTCTTCAATAAGTTCATCATCTTCGTCTTCTTCAGGCCCACAGAATCTGAGCATGTAAGAAAACACATTTTTGTTCAGAAGGTTTTCAATGTACTGTCCCGTTTGAGACACTGATTGATGGCCTTTACCTGTTTTTGCTCTTCGACTCATCATCACTCTCATATTCTGCAATGATAAGCTCCTCATCCTCATGATCGCCTTGAGTCTCTGTTTTATCTTCTTTACTAAGCTGGAGCAACTTAAAAGCTTCATCATCTTCACAGTGCTACAGAGTAAGACATTACACAGAAATACATAGGCTTAACAGAAACCATTTGACAAGCAGTAAGTGAGATTCTGAGCTGAATGTCGTGAAAGCTAACTTACCTTTCTTTTCATTGTGTACTTTAATTGAACATTGTTTCTGATCATTTCTAACCGTTCTTCCCTCTTCTTTCTTTTCAATTCTTCTTCCTGGCAAACAAAAACATCAAATAAAGTACAGAGGGTAAGTAGAGGATAATCCAGAGCATCATGCCAAAGTGACATTTGAAGGGCACAGATGTTACTACCTTCAGCTTTGTCACCAAATCACGTTCAGCCTTTTTTTGAACAAAATCTGTGATCCAGTCGGGCTCTGCGGAGGAGCTGGCTGTGGAGGAGCCAGCGGTAGATGTTGAAAGAGCTGCTTCTCCTTCCTGCAGCAGAGCAGCTGCCTCCTGCCTCTTCCTCTCCTCGTAGTCTCCGAGCCAACTCAGAGCTCCACATATCAAACTCAGAGACTTGCCCTGGGTTGAAGACATGCATGCAAACACACAAAGAAAGAGAATCATCAATGATATCTAACAGCTTCTGCACGAATCTCATCCAGTCAGATACACACCGTGCCAGTTGGACTTTCAAAGATGCCAACTTTGCCCTGGTCAAGTGTTTTGTACAGCGCGGCCATGAACTGCTCCTGGATACTATAAGGCTGGTATGGAAATGGAAACTGGCTCCTGCCGTCCTCCATTTTTGTCAAGCTGCTGAGAGATGACACCAAACGTGCTGATCAAACATTTCAGTTCATCACAACTCATCCAACACAGTGTGTTTAGACTGCTGATAGTGTTGTTGTGTCTACAGGATTTATCATCCCGTTTGGCCCTTTTTACTAGAGAGACCGCCCTGAAGCAAACTTACACACAGTGGCGCTTTCTAAGTCCGTCTACACTTAATGAGAAGAAGCTAACATTTGGTCTTCAAACTCTTAGACTGTCCAAACAAAATACTTAAACGCTGTAAACTTTCTCGAATTCATAGCCAAGAAAGCTAATCGGCCTTTTAGCTGCTGTCGTTATTCATCTGAACAGACATGTTTCCCATGTATTTACCTGCTGATATCCCCCAAAACGCTGTTTTTACTCGGCGTTATTTTTATTTTAAATGTTCCAGCTATTCAACAACCGCGCCAACAGACAGTGACGGAACCGAGATCCGACCAATAGGAGGCGAGATTCAAAGAAGGGGCGCTTGTGTTAATATGAGGCAGCGCCGGCGTGGACGGGGCTGTGTGTGTATATGGCATATATGCGCCCATTAACGCAAACTATTCGATCACGCCACAATATTTAAACCAATGATATTAATTATCATCTCTCTGACGGCGCTTCGTGTTTTTGTAGCTGGTGGTCTGGTCTTTTTTTTTTTACATCCACCGCCCTCCCGGGAGGCGCCTACGTTTAATAGGACGGCCTACCGACGCGGGTTCATACCTCATGAATCCTTGACTGTCTGGAAAGTTCTCTCGCGTTTCTCTAATCGCCTGTGAAACGTTGGACTGCGAAGCAACGTGGACCTCAAGCTCCGCCAGAAAACTCATATCCTGCCAGGAAACAAGTGCGACTCCTGCACCACAGACACACTTGTGCAGTTTATTGACAACTGCAGTGAGAAAGTAGCCTGGCTGTCTGACGCCGCTCCGGGATCTCAGCGCGCTTTGACCAGCACTTAGCTTTAGCCTCCGCCGCTGTTGGACACGGTTTTTTTTGCTAGCTTCGGCTTGTGGTGCAAAAAAAAGGTACAGTACAAAGTAGGAAATCGGCCTGATGACTATGACTGCAGAGGAGCAGACGAGCGAAGGACAGCACACCATCCCCATGGAGGGAGAAGACATCACACCAAAGAGGGACGGAGGCGTTTTAAAGGCAAATGACACTGTTTCTTCGGCTGCCTGTTTGTTATTTAACTCACTCAGCTAGGCTAACGCTAGCTTCAGTCGACCCATGTTATCATGCTCCCTGTCATTAAAAGTGCAGGCTAACTTGTGTATCGACAGCACGGTGGGCCGTTGTTTTTATGTGTGAACAGCGCCGATCGGCAGCTATTTTAACCGTGCTCATGTCTGTTAGGCTGCCGGGCTCTGGAGGAAGACCAAATGCAGCAGCTATTAATGCTGATGGAGGCACACACGGTGCTGTTTATATGGTTGTGAGGACAAACATTGGTATCCGCATTGTCAAGGCTTAAACCATCGCAATGGCCTGAGCGTCAAAAACGGTGTTAACCATCACTTGGCCAGCCAAAATGTCGTCTCAAACCATGGTTTCAAACTAACCACTGAAAATGTGCGTGTGTCTTGCGCACACGCACATTTTTAGCCTCTCCTCATAGATGCAAAGCACCACACAGTATGATACCGATAAGTGGGGATCAGTGTGTTAAATCAAACTTTTATCATCACTATTATTATTGTTGTTGTTAAATTCTTGCTCTGGTTGCCTTTTTCCTCAGCTGGTGAAAAGAGAAGGCACAGGGACACAGTCTCCTATGAATGGGGACAAAGTGTTTGTTCATTATGTTGGCACTCTGTTGGACGGTACTCATTTTGACTCCAGCAGAGACAGAGGGGATAAGTTTTCTTTCGAGTTAGGCAAAGGTAGGTTTCATATCTAGCAGACATGGGGACATTCACCTGCTGTGGTTGCACATTCAGTTTTGATAATCGCTCTCATGTTTTCAGGTCAAGTAATAAAGGCATGGGACATTGGAGTGGCCACAATGAAATTGGGAGAGTTGTGTCAACTCATCTGTAAACCAGAATATGCATATGGCTCTGCAGGGAGCCCACCAAAGATCCCCCCGAATGCCATTCTTGTTTTTGAGGTAAGTATCAACAATTCCAGGTTATTTAAATTACCCATTAAAATACTTTGCATTGTATTCTTGGGGTTGTGTTTGATTTTTACATATGTTAGGGGTGTGCTGAAAAAATCAATTCTTATTTACTATGATTCAGAATCGATAAAAAAAAAAAAAAAGAATAATAATAAAACAATCGGCTGTCTGCTTCCATTTTGTATGTGGGATATCCTGACATCACCAAGGAGCCGGTTCTGGAACATAGACGTGCAGTAAGCACCAAAACATCCAGGAAGATATTTAACCCACCCCGTACTCATTGAAGGCAAAGATTTGGACTCATTTTGGTTTTCAAACTTTAAAATCTGTTTCAATTTTTCCCATATTATTATTTTTAATTATTTATTTATTTTTTTATTGTAATTATTTATATATTTATTTATTTATTCAGTTTTGAATTTTTGAGAATTCGGTTTTTAGCATTTTACACAAATTTAACCCTGAGACAGTTTTCTAAGTAATGAAATATAGACATCTTCAACGCTTCCACATATATAATCAAAAACATAATGAAACAATGAAACATACGTTCCACAACTTTGGTGGAAATTTTAAAATCCACTCTAAACTAATTTCTATCCCCATGCTATTCGTTTTTCCTCTGATTACTGACGTCTCCATTGAAGTTCATGATAGTAAGGATAGGGTAATCTCTGGAGGTGAGGTCCAGTCTAGTCTCTACTCTCTGCAAGGGACTGGTCTGGTCTTCTCCAGTCTCCATTACTATTCACCAATTAAGCAATTGACTTAGACACGTTGAGATGGCCCTACCGGGAATCGAACCACGCCCTTCTTATTGCGGGGCGACAGCATTAACCAGTTGAACCACAGTCACCACGCTCAAGTCGCCTTATTTATTTATTCGTTCATTTATTGTTTATGTAAATTGTAGGCCAGTTCCGTGTTATTCCATGTTTTATAATGAATTCTATTTTTTTTCGTGATCACAAATTTTATAGGGCCCTATTTACTGAATGCCTGGGAAGACCGACATGAGCTTCACAGTGTGCAAGGGTTGCAAAATGAGGATTAAGCACTTTGGAAACCAATGTTTAACTGCAAATTTATTTATTTAATAATAATAATAATAAAGAGACACTTTTATTTTTGTTACTTAAGCAATATTCGATATTGCTTTTATGCAACAATTCCATCTAAGCATGGATAAATGTTTCAAACTTAATAAATGTGAAAAAGACACTTTAATGTCTCCATTTGTCATTCAGTCTTGCAAAGCAGACTGGAGTAGATCATGAGGATCTTTTGCACACCTATAGATTGAAGTAGAAATCGAGTCATAGCCCCAGAAATCAGTGTGTGTGCGTGCGCGTGCGTGCAAACACTGGAGTCCAATTCCTAGTATGTTAACACATTCCTGGCAATAAAACTATTTCTGATTCTGATTTTTAGGTGGAACTGTTTGAATTTCGAGGCGAGGACATAACTGATGACGAGGACTGTGGAATCATCCGTCGCATTATCACGAAAGGCCAGGGATATTCCAAGCCAAATGAAGGAGCTGCTGTTGAAGGTTATACATCCAGACACAACTGTGTCTTAGCCAAAATTAATGAAGTTGACCTGCTCATAAGCAAATACTACTATCACAGTTTTAAGTCCCTAAAGGAGAAAAATATTAAATGTTGATATGAAATGTTATTCTAAAAAAGTTTTTCAATTGAATTATTTTAGAAAGCCAGTGTTTTTGTAGTTGAGTGGTTTAGGCTTTGGTTCTTCTACACTCTCTGTGTCATGCTGCTGCAATAGTAGTGAGTCACTTTTGTCGTAAGTGGCAAGTTTGTAGTAAATATGCCACATGGTAAGTTTTAACCAGCATCTTAGGCCATAAAGCATTAAATGTCTGAATATACACATAAAGGTAGTAGTTTATTTAAATCCCTGAATGCATATTTAATCATATCAAGATGCAAAAGTTGCAAGATGATTAAAGATTAAGGTGCTAGGCTGAGCTGGCACAGTGCGTGACTAAACACAGGAAGTCCAGTTGCACATTGTCAACTTCAGCTGGTATCTGATATTCAGAATTAAATCAGTCTTTTGAATGTCAAATTGTCACCCCCATAGACTCTAAATTTCCTGATCAGTGTTGTCTGGTTGGATCCATGTTGGTTAAAATAGAAGCTCAAGAGGGGACCAAAGATAGGATTCAGGAGCCTGGCTTTCTTGCACGTGTCATGCCTTGCAGCATGCAGAAGCATTGTGCTTCAGATAATTTATTCCCAGCTCTCCGTTACAAATTTTCACTGGGTCCCTTTTTTCGTGATACATCTGACACAGCATGTTAACACAAAGAAACCCCTTGTTAGAATGGGCAAAACTGTGAGCCATGTGCAAATTAGCTCGATGAGAGATGTTTTAAAGCATATGGAGCATCTGAAATTATAACAGAACATGAAGTAGTCACTCCACTATAAATCAGCATTATATATTTATACTACATACACAATAGCTTTTCTGTCATTAATTTAAAGGTAACCTAAACAAAGTATAAATATTAACCAGCTTATCTCATGGATTTTTAACCACTTTCAGTCACTGTGGAGGCCACCTCTGAGGGACGTGTGTTTGATGAGAGAGAATTGAAATTTGAGATTGGTGATGGAGATAGTCTTGGTCTGCCAGCTGGAGTGGAGAAAGCAATCATGAGTATGGAGCAAGGAGAGGAGTCACTCTTCACTATTAAGCCCAAGTATGTTCACACGTTCCAAAATAAACATGTATTGTTTTTTTTGTTACTATAGCCTTGAAATATTCAGAAATGTGTCATAATGTCTTTTAAAGTTGACAGAGTAGTTGTAATGTTGATGCGTTCTCTCTCAGGGCTCAGTAGTATTCGTTGTTATATGAATGATGCACTAATATCTGAGATGTGGGGAAATCAGTGGGATAATGTTCATGGAATCAAGAGCAATTGTGAAATTTGGTCAAAAAAAATTTCCTACAGTGTCACATGTTACACGACATAACATTTTGAAGTGAAACTGAAAACGTCAAAACATTTATATACATCATTTGAGCTAATTAAAGGTAACTGGCTTTGATTTGTAGATATGGCTTTGGGAATGCAGGAAATGCAAATTATAACATTCCTGGTGGAGCAACACTGCAATACAAGATCAAGCTAACAGCTTTTGAGAAGGTAAATGTCTTAAAGGCCCTGTACTGCAAACATGACTTAACTGTAGTTGGCCTTTTAGATATTAGTTGTGGTTTACCTGTTTCAAAAGTGATGCACGTTTGTTTTCTTAAGGCCAAGGAATCATGGGAAATGAATACGGCAGAGAAGCTGGAACAGAGCAGCATTGTCAAAGTGAAGGGAACTCAGTATTTTAAGGTAATGGTATGCAGTGGAGTTACCCATTTTGTATTTAAAGGACGCAGTTAGAAAAATTTAGAGATTTATTGTTTTTGTGCTATTTAATCCTATGATTTGAACTTTTTCAGGAGGGAAAATACAAGCAGGCATCAGTCCAGTACAAAAGGATTGTGTCATGGCTGGAACATGAATCTGGTTTGTTGGAGGAGGACGAGAAGAAAGCTAAAGCTTTGCGACTGGCTGCACATTTGAACTTGGCAATGTGCTTCCTTAAACTAAATGAGCCAAACCAAGCCCTTGAAAATTGTGATAAGGTATCAAATATTTTTGGTCTGTTATGACATGGAGGCACAAATTGTCAACCATTATTTCACTATTTAGTGTAATACAGAAGTCGTTTTTACTTTGTCTAAAATTATAGGCCTTGCAGTTAGATGGATCCAATGAGAAAGCTCTTTTCCGGAGGGGAGAAGCATTCTTTGGTATGAAGGAGTATGACAAGGCAAGAGACGACTTCCAGCGAGTTGTTCAACTGTATCCTGCCAACAAGGCTGCTAAGAGCCAGGTATAGAGCCGTTTGTCTATGAATAATTCAATAATTTTGCAGATTATTCTATGATGCTGGAGTTCATTAAAAACTAAAAAATTAAAATTAATGTCCCATTTTACACACTCTTACTGCAAATTTTAGGACTGTAACAATAAATATTGCTTTACTCTTTTACTGGCAAGACCAATGCACAACTGCTGTTAGTGTTTGTTTACCCCAATAAGTTTTACACTTGCGTGTGTATTGACTATTAATAATTGAAGTTTGCTCCAGCTGCTAACACCAAAAAAGCTCAAACTGTAGCTGACCTATGTTTGGATGTGCTTTTAAAATCCCTCCCATAGTGCACAATTTGAAAGTACCTTTTTGAGAGAAATGAAAATAATCAGAGAATTGTGTCATATGACATTGACCACATGACACTCTTGTGCCTTAACCTCACAGAAACCATTTTGCAGCACGCTGCCGCTGAAAAAAAAAAAAGTATAGTAGATGAGAACTTAGTTTGAAACTAACATTGTCATCTTTTTAAAAAAGGAAAAAAAGTAACAATAAATCTTATATCAGACTTTATATTATAATTGGAAGGGATCCATCCCATTTTATAATTGGAGGAGGACTTTGAAACGATCTGAGATGAAATCTGGAAATTGTCCATGGCAAGGATCTCTGCAGCATCCATGTGTGTAAGAAATGGTTTGATTTAATATAAAAGGTTTCCATCTGTCAGGGAGAAGGCTTCCCTGTCAAACATTCTCATACTGTTCAGTATTGAGGCCAGAGACCCAGAGCCATGTTAAATGTGATGATGATATTTGGTATGACCTCATTTGGCAAATTTGCAGCTTGTTGAGATTTGTACGCTCTGACAAAGCCCAGGTTGAAAATAGTCTCACTGGTCCTTAAGTATTAAACTGATCATGGAGTAAAGGTATACCTCGTTAACATTTTCTGAAAGTGTTGTTTGACCTCATCATTGTATTTTTCCAGGTGGGTCTTTGCCAGAAACGTATCAAGGAGGAACATGAAAAAGACAAACGCATCTACGCCAACATGTTTCAGAAGTTTGCAGAGAGGGACTCAAAGGTGATGGCCTTTTCTATGACAGCCACAAGAGGGCAGGAGACGTTTGTGTAATGATTGCTACTGCAGATGACTTACTCTTTCTCTCTCCTTATGAACAGAGAGAAGCGGTGAAGGTGAAGACGGAGAGCAAAGAGAACGACGACGATATGGAGGTTGAGAATGGAGAAAGAGAAGTGGCGGGTGAAGCAAAAGCGTAGATGGACGTAAAGTGTGGCAGCACAATAGTTAATCTGTAATTCAGAATTTTGTAACTTCAGCTGTTTGTGTTAAAAGATTTGTGTTTATGAAACATTCATATGAGAATGAGCGTGTCAAACCAGAGCACTGACTTTGGGCGCATCTTCGCTGGCTTTCTTTGTGTCTGGGCTCTTTGCTGTGGCAGCTACCCAAGTGGGTGGGGCATTCTCAATCTGATGGCACTGAGGGATGTTGGTTTAATATAGAATTTGAGTGCCACAACCCCACCCCACCCTAAACCCTTTCAACCCACAGCTTTAACCTGTGCGTGTGTTTTCACAACATTTTGGGCGGAGAAGTAAAATAAAACAAAGAGTGCATCTCAAGTGTTGTGTGCAGAAATTCAACCCCTCACCCGTCAAGGGCTAGACCATTCACTTTGCACCACCTTCCGTCCTTTACCCTTCCTCACTTTTTTGCTAACCCCGCTCTCACGGGCCTACTGATCAATTCCTGGAGTTGTGATAGCTGTGTGCATAAACTGTCTGAATGTTCGCGTGCCTGTGCCCCAAAGTACGTATGTAGCAGCATTGTTAGTGGAATAATAAGATGTTTTCCTTGAAACGCTGTTGGAGTTTGAGCTCCTCACTCAAGCCAAAAGATGGAGCTAGAAGGGTATAGGACTGTTCAGTTTGCTTTGACTTTTTTGACTTTGTTACCCCCCCCGCCCCCAAACGATGTTGTGATAGTGATTTCTGTAATGTCTTCAAAATGATAAATACAATGTATTACGTAACTGGAACATGTGCATTTTAAAGGAGCTACAGTAGACAGGATCTTAAATGGCTTCTCTTGGACACACTCAAGTATAACAGTTAAGTCTTAGTCTTAATTTACTGTAAAAAGTACATGTATGAATGTGTGCATATAAGGCTTATCAGATTCAGGCTGTTGAAACTACACTAGAGGAAGATGTGAGCCCTCTTTACTTGAGTAGGCATCAACTGAATTAGCAGGCTCATTTAAAACAAGGATGTGGGTGCTGTGTTGACTCTGTATTTGTTGGGTTGACTTTATCTGTATTTGTTGGAAGGGTGGTTGTTGGTTCTGCCCCGAAAGAAGGATATAATAAATATTAGCTACAACCTGGAAGTTTGAGTTGTTCTTGAATTTTTTTTTTTTTAACTTCTTGCTCCAGTTACCACACAGAAGTTGGTTTGTTTTTGTTTGTTTTTTTTTTTTTTTTTTTGCTGTCTCATGCTTAAAGTGGCAAAGAACAAAATGTCACAATATGGAGCAATCTGTCAACCTGTGTCTCGAAATGAGTGAACTGAACATAATGTAGAACCTGATTGTGCTTTTCTTACTGTGCTTAATTTTAGTAATGGTTGAAATAATGAAGAGAAGGGATTGTTTGCTTCAGTGTGTGCTAATTCAAAGCTTCAGCTTTAGATATTAAATAGTAGTCTCACTCAGCCATGGCACCTGATGCTCATGTGCAACAAATTGAGTCATTTTGGTTTACAAGGTATTTAATTTGGATAATACATTAGTCAATGTTTTTGCTGAGTATTTGAACTGGATTAATGGGATGAATTACATTGTTTGTGTTAGCGTGCACCTGCAGTTGTCAGGTCAGTCTCACAGAGACCCTGGTATCATCTTACAGATTTGATCTCTTTCCAAGGTGATAACAGCCCAGTATTGTCCTCTTGTCCTCCACAGGTGGCTGAGTCATTGACATATGCATTGTTTTCTTGCAGAATTTGACTAATTGTAGACTGCTTGATTGTATCTTTTGAGGGAAATTTCTTGAGTCACTTCTTTGTTATATCCTGATATGAACACTGCAGGTTGTCTTTATTTTTCCTCCCACTGTTTTAGTTGCCTTACTGTTGAGGGCCTTTTTGTGATTTAAAAAGGTCCATACAGCTATGTTATGTGCAATACAGTACTCTAGCTATAGTGCCTGAAAACACATTTAATGTCACAAACAACACTACTCTCAAGACCATTTTGCCTGAAATGTATTCATTATTATCATTGGGCAATGTAAAGAGCAACGAGGTTGTCTCTCTGGCTTTATTTGCATACACAGCTTATGCCTTTCATAGTGAAAGGGGGCCATGGGGCGGAGTGTTTATTTAGGAAAGTCACGTAAATAAATATTTTGAATATCTCGAAATGTTTTCCTTCCTCAGTACTTGATGCAGTAAAGGGAGAGGGGGATTAACAAAGGAAATGCGTGTCAGACAAAGCAGAAGAACCACCTCTGTGGCTGCCATCATAAAGGCGGATGTCGTGAATGCGGAAGGGGAACAGCAGTGAGATGTTCGCAGGTAAAGCTTCAGGTGGGACAGCCCGGGTTCGCCGGGGGCCCCGTTCACAGAGCGACCGCCGCTGTCAAGGCAACCACAAACAAAAGAGCGTGTCCGCTCACGGATTTCAAAATAAGTCAAACCGTCGCTCAAGTTGAAATGCGCACCACCAAATTAAAAACGATATTTTCTTATCAATATGATGCATATTTATCCTTGATGACAGCATATCGATAGAAAGTAGTGGTCAGTGCACACATTGTTTGTTTTTTTTTTTTGGTTTTTTAAATATTCGAGTCTCTCCGTGCTGTTACTTTGAAGGCGTGTGCAGTGAAGTGGGTGGTGTGACATTTCACTCCTCACTCGGTAGTTTGTGCTGTTTGGCTCAGTTTGGGATCAGCCGCCGCACGGAGAGGTCAGAGCTCATCCCGGCGACTGGAGGCGACAGGAAAACCACCTGATTTTAATTATTGTTATTTATTTATTTATTTATTTGATGACCTAGAGAGCCCGGGGTGGATCGGCAGCTTTCCCAGGTCATGGTGGGGTTTTTCTGGAGATGAGAGGCGCCGCTGGGGGCCGGGCGCGCCGGTGATACTCCGTCCGCAGCTAGTGCGCACCCACCGGGGGCGGCGGTGCGGTGGCGGGCGGGACAGGCTCTTCGGCGGGGACCGTCCTCTCCTCATGCCAGAGCCGGTGACCCGACGGTCGAACGAAGCGGGACGACTTTTTGCCCGAGTGCAAAGATGATCTTGGCGTTTTTCCCCCTGAAGAAGCTGCGGCGCAACGGCGTCTGCCTCCTGTTCGGAGCGATCCTGCTGGTCGGAGCTGTGGCCGTGTACCATGAGATGGTAGCTGCCAGGACATGGAGCCCCGACGCAAGTGAGTCTGTGGTGGCCGCGCACAGTTACACACAAGTCCCACTCAACAAGTGTGTCGTGTAAACATTTCACGCGTCAGCTGGGCTGCACAGTAATCAAACACGTGAGGTGGACACAGCACCCTGGCGAAATGAATAAATATCTATATTTAAAATCTTTTAAAGTCTTTTTTTAGAAAGTGTTGCATTAAACGGAAAACATGGTCCTATGGGCAGACGATTGTGGAACATTTCAGTAAAAGGCTAGAAAGGTGGAAACTCCACGACTCATTTCTGATGCTGCCGACGGATTTTTAAACTGGTGTTTGGACAGGATTATTGTTAAAGTTTTTTTGTGTATCACTCTATCAAAACACAGCTGCTTAAAAAGAAAAGAACCAAGTTTCAAATAAAATCCACTGCCACACAAATGTAGATCAGCTTCAAATTTACTAAAGAGCTGATTCATAAAGTCTCTCCAAAGCGTCAGCAATAACTCCTAGAAGCTGTGTGGTGAAGCCAAAAACAGGCCTATTCACTTCCGCCAACAAGTCACATCAACCTTATATAACAATATGAAACTTTAAACATTAAAAAAGGTTTGAGGGACTGAGCTGGATTTAAATACTACCTACAATCCACTTGCATGTTTTTCTGTTCACTCAGGAGAATATGTTAATGTAAGTGCGGCTGATGTTGGCTTTCAGGGTGGGAGCATTAATGTGTACTTTTGGTTTTCATTAGTGATGCTGAAGAAGGAAACATGAGCCAAGAGCAGGTGAAACAACACATCCTTTTTTTAGAGATTGCCCCATGTGTGTGGTTGAAGGGGGAGAGAAGGGGGATGGTGGAGGTCACAATGTCAGATTGCAGGTTTGCACCCAGAAGGAAGTCTTGTCTGGAAAGGGACCCAAACTTCCTTATTGACCTCATTTACACCTCAGCCTCCCATCTGGCACAATCCACTCACTCCCAAGTACAACATCAGACAGTCACCACAGTGGCATAGATAGACATAAAACTGTGAAAACAACGGAGCTGGTTTCTTCCCAATGGAAAGAAATAATAACTCATTACTCACACACTTTGAACAAAGCCTGACATGTAAACACATGTTCCCAGACCTATATTGTAGGCATTGCCCCTATGTATGCATTCCTTGGCCTGTAGCTCTCTCATCAGAGTGGGACTTGCCTCAAGGGAAGGGCTCACTGTCGCCCTCAAATAGATTCAAAAGTGTCAAGATCAGAATGTGTAATGGGAGAGTGGCAGGAGGTACATACACGTACGTCAGGTATGACGTCCCAGTTAAGAACCCGAATCAATTACCAGACTCTGACGTTCTTCTGTCATGATGAGATAATCATGTTAGTATTTGAATTCAAATTCCTGCAGCGCCACACAGTAAAAACAGAGCAAAGATATTACATAGGGTGGATAAATGATCAGCAGTAAAGGCCAAAGGAAGGGAAAAACTAAAACTGATATTAGGTAAGTTAAAGCAATAGGGGTTTTTTTTTACAGTTACAACACACAGTTTTATAGACACAGAGTCTAACCAACACAAGGATTACAAATCCTATTAGAAATCATTTTATGGAAATTTATCAGGCAAATGAAAAGGTGACAAAACATGCACATTGATGCAGAGAAGGTATATTACATGAAGCATTGCTGTGAATTCCAGTTTTACAGCTTTAGCTGATAAAATGCATTCATAAAATACATCTTGTCGGATTTTTATTGTCAATATAGCAGCATTTGTGAAATGCCAACCTAAAATATTCTGGTGTAATGGAGAGAGAGATGGCTGGCTCACAAACTGCATTCACACCTTTATGCATGATCTTTGATTAAACGCTACCTACAGTAGGTCTGGTCAACAAATGTAAGAATTAATAACCCAAAGAACCAATTCTTCTACACAAACACTTTGTCTCAGAGAGTTTTAGATATTAGGTTTACAGTGTTGAAAACCTGTTGTTTTTGTTGTCACTCTT
Source organism: Echeneis naucrates (assembly GCF_900963305.1). Classification (NCBI taxonomy): domain Eukaryota; kingdom Metazoa; phylum Chordata; class Actinopteri; order Carangiformes; family Echeneidae; genus Echeneis; species Echeneis naucrates. Next base: position 11,669,879 of record NC_042526.1, on the reverse strand, counting down.
GTCTCTTCTCTCTTTTGTTTTCGTTCTTGTCTGTGCAGCAGACAATTAACCAAGTAAACAGTAACGGTAGAAAAAAGAGAATGAGAGGTAGACACAGGTAGGTTGCCACACAAGCACTCAAGGACTTGGCTCTTGTAGGTGTAGGTCTTTGAGGGATTGCTTGTTTTTCCCACATGAAGGTAGCATGGGCACTTCAGAACACAGATAGCGTATGAAGTTGCCATAGTTAATAAATGTCCCAATAAAGCAATGTCAGCCAGTCTGGGGAGGCGTATACAGCTCTTTACTGAGCACTTAACCCGCATTTTAAAATAATCTCTCGGTCAAGAATAGCCCTGTGGTGGTTCAGATAATGAAACTTTTTTTCACCAGACTACTACTACCTTTACTTTATAAAGCCTACATATGAAGCATAAAAGAAGCAGTGTCTAAAATCTTCTGAACTATAAACAAATTGTTTGTCTAAGACCAGCATGTTTGTTTTTGGCTGTGTCAGACAAGAGTAGCTGTGCTAAACATATAGGTGTAATTTGTGCTGCGTATGAAAACCACAAGGAAAAACACATTGGTGTGAAAAATGTAGAACGTGATGAATCATTGCTACAATGAGAAAAGCAGCAAAAGGAGCAGCGGTAGGGAGACTAGGTGAGTGTAGGAGAGGATAAAAATATTCTGTGCTTGCTTTTCTTAACCTCCACTCTAGAATTACTAGTGTTGCTAAAACAGTCTACTACGTCTCAGGGGTGTGTCTGTTTGGAGATCTCCACCCTGGTGATAATGACAGGCCTGGGATCCACGAGCACTGTAACCCCACTTCATTCACTGACACCACTAGCTATGAAGAAAACATGGGTCTTCTTTCAAAATATACTCTACCCTCTAATACCATAAGTAGCAAAAGGGGTTTGAGGAAGTACAGTTCACTCTGCAGCATTGAAAGCTGCGACTGAGATATATATATTTAATTTTTTTTTAAGTAGTCATCGTTGCATTGGAACAAGGATTGGGTGGGACTCTAAATGGGACACTGGGCTTCATTGTTTAGGCAACATACGCACAAAAGAAACTGATCATCTCACATAAGAAAGACTGGAAACTAACTAACATTTTGACAAACTATATTCCTGTGCAGATTGCTGTAATTTTTTGCCACACCGCCGAGGTTTCAAGATAACAGAGATAATAATTCATTCATGTTTGCAAACACTTCCGCTTCCTCACACACTGTCAGAGCTGAAGATGAGCATTCGCTGATTTTCCTATTCCACTTAACTAAACAAGCAGACCGTGCTGCAGATAAACTAAAATTGAAAGAGTACTTTACCTAATACAAAGGCGTGTCTCTGTTTGCTCGATACAACATCAGGAATATCTTCCCTGATTCAGTAGTCCTGCCACTTCTTCATCCAGGCCTTGGTTATCTTTTGCTTTGACTGCGGCAGTGCTCCTCTGACAGGGCTTTCTTTGTGCAACCCTCGTATGCTGCAGCCCGCCTGCTCTTCAATCAGTCCAACAGCGCACTTGTCGCTCCACTACTCCTTGTCTTATACTGGCTACTCATTGTTGCCGGAAACAAGTTAATAAGAACTGATGCTCTGTCTCAGCTGCCCTTTTCCTCGATTGAATGTCTCCTTGACAAGACAATCCAGACTGTTCTCATCCATTGTTCACAGATTCTGGAACGAGAATCCTGGTAAAGAAGGAGAGTAACTCTCAAAAAGTCATCCTTTCTGAGAGGACTCCTCTCTTAACACCGAAGAGGTGTATGTAGCACTTTCTGTAAGCTTTTGCTGCACTTTCCCATATGATCTCCTGAGCTTCTTTCATTCCTGTCGTACTTAATACTTTGTTAAGCATCAAGGCTTTCAACTGCAGTGAAGTTTAGTGACGCCCCTCTTGTTCGTCATTTTGGATAAGCAAGTATGAGATTTTATTAAATGCATTTTGGGTCAGAATACACAGTGTTTGACTGCAAAGCCAGAATGGTGCTTTAATCTAGAATAAACCTGCTCCACCTCTTTGGGAACTCTCAAATCTTTTTCAAATGAATATAAGACCATGTTACAGTATTATCTGTGCACAGTTGTTTTATATTTGCCTGTCACCCATTTATGCTGGTCTGATTGTTTTCACCTACCCCATAGGTTTGAATGGTTACACTGATGGCAGCAGTTGGAACACAGACATGTTTAATAAATGGGTAAGGATGATGATTTGGAAAAAGGAGTGGTAATAGCAAACAGGGTGATGCAATGCAATGTGTTTATGCAGGCTAGGGTGGAGGAAACAAAGTGAGTGAAACATGTGTTTTCCAGGTCAGAAGGGATCATCAACAAAGCTACTCGGAGGATTCAGCTGCCTGGATCAACAGTTATGTTCCACAAACCTGGAAACCAGAGGTGTGTGTGGTACTCGCATCTTTTGAACTCTGAATAAACTGTGTGTGCCTGCGCGTTCCCTCCCACCTCAGTGTGTTTCCCACAGCACCGTCTGCTTTACCATTTTCCATTGCTGTGTATTCGTGTATCATATTTCCACTATATTAAGCCGGTCTGTGCTTTAGCCAGTTGCTTGCACTTCATGCTACAGCTGTTGCTGTTCATGTATTTACGGACCAGTGGAATCAAACTTGTATTTGTGGGCCTTTACTTGGGTCTTTTTTTATGCTTATACACATAAAATGAATTGTTGTATATCACAGATTCATAAATAGAGTGTGCCGATAGTACAATATATGCAACAGTTTGCTTTGAGGTACATATTGTTGTTATTTTTCTACTAGTTTTAGATTGTCAAATTTAAAAATCAATGTATGTGAAGAATTTTGTACGTATTTGATGAAATGACTTCATAACTTTACCTAACTGGTAAATGAATGACGTTGAAATTATGTAGTATTTGTGAATCTGCAGAAAAATTACTGTCAGGATTTCAGTTATCTTCTTTTGTTCAACCAACACAACAAAATCTCAACATAGTTGATTTTTTTTTTTTTTAATCCCTCACAAAGAGACAAACCGGAGGAAATAAAATAAGACTGAGCCTGACAGTAAATGAGCTCCTCAGATTCAAATGATCTTTGATCACAGCCATGGAAATAAAGTATGGGCATGTTGATGATTTATGAGGAGTTAAAAACAACGAAGCGATTTGGGTCATTAGTTTACACCCTTTCCTTTTTTTACCTCTGTGAACTGGTTATGCTAACGTTTAACCATATGTACTGATAACAGCAGAGTCTTCAGCCACCATCGGCTACCACATTGTCAAAAACTGTGACTCTCACCTGCATTTGTCTGCTCCTTTGCTGTCCTTAACAAACATGCACATGCACACACACACACATGCATATAGAAAGAGAGAGCTCATATAACATGGCCTCTTTGGCAGATGTTACAGAGGTGTATGTTTACAGAGCATCTATCCTGAAACTGCTTCATCGCCTGCGAGTGTGTGCTCTAATGTTTCCTACTGATCTTCACTATAGTGATTATAATAGAAGAAAGAAGGATTTACTGAGGTTTCTTTGTCATCCAGTTCCTGTGATCCACCCATTTTTTTCGGTACAAACCTGAAATAAGAGCTTGATCAAATGACGTGCTACTGGAGTAATGGGTCTTGTCAAATTCTGAAAATAATTTTAACTGATTTAATAGATTTCATTAACTGCCGACATGCGACTGAGATTTATACCCTCAGCCTAACTCGGGCAAGTAAGAATTCTGTTTGGAAGTCTTCACAACACTGTAGAATTACAAAATGGCTTCTGAGTTTTTTTGTTTTTTGTTTTTTTTTTAACAATAACAGGTTTCTCTCAGGAATTATCCGTCAGCAGTTTTTAAAGGGACTGCTAACTTTGGGACAAAGCAGCTCCAAAAGTTTATAGATTAACATAGTAGAAATGGAATTTCTGTAAAGGCTGGCTATTTTTTAAATGTCATGAGCTGCAAAGTAAAACAATTTCAGTTATATTGTGTTGAAGGCAAATATTTCACAACCTGAGCAAATAAAAGAAGTATTTAGGGTGAGATAACATCAGCAATAGGGGAAAATATGTTGCTTTGTGAGTTGAGTGAGACAGATTTGTATTTAGGACATGTTTATTCACAGGAAGAGGTGTGGATTGTAGGAACTGGACAACTGTTGAAAACAGCGCTCTTTTCTTTGGACTGTCAAGTGCTCTCTAAGGAAGTGTGTATTTATTGGCTTTAGATTGCTAAGCACAGAGACCAGATGGTTGGTTGTCCTTCTGCTGTTATACTGCAGTATAAACACTAGTGTGTTTGCAGCATCACCTCCCTCCTCTCTTCCTGCAGTATGAAGGACAAGCGAACCTGCATGTCTTTGAGGATTGGTGTGGCGGCTCAACAGCTGAGCTCCGCAAGAACCTGCACTACCCGCTGTATCCTCATGTAAGTCAGACAATTAACTTTTAGCAATGTTTTTTTTTACTTGTACTTCACAAATTAATGTTAAGATTTGTGTGAAAGTTCGTGCAGACACTGCTGATGCCTTCCTCACTTTCTGAGAAAGGATTTATTTATATCTAATTTTAGGCAGAAATGCTTTCTTATCTAGTTTTACAGCATGGCAGAAATCATGTTTTCAAAAGCAATCATTTATTGCCCTTTCATGCAGTGTTTCAAATATAACACTGATTCAGCTGCCTGAAATGCAGCTGGGTGTTTTATGTGAAAAGGAGACATCTCTGTATACACTCTGACAGACAGACACAGAACAGACATGTATGCACAGCTCACACACACACACACACATACGTTTTCACTCAGAAGTGCATTCTACATCTACGTGCTAGATCCTCCAGTCCCTACACCCACAATGTAGTTTCACACTGAGTAAACATCACAGCTGGTTCTCTGCTTCCTCTTTCAGTCCAGGACCACAGTGAAGAAGTTGGCCGTCTCTCCTCGCTGGACTAACTATGGGCTCAGGATATTTGGTTATCTGCATCCGTATACTGATGGTACCTTTGCCTGTTTCCACATTTTGGAGTCAAAGCGCCATCTCTTTCTATCTCTCTCCTGATCCATTTCTCCCTTGTTTTGTGCCTGTCTCTCAGGAGAGTTTGTTTTTGCTCTGAGCTCTGAGGACAACTCTGAACTGTGGCTCAGCACAGATGAATCTCCCCTTAACTTGCAGTTATTGGCATGGGTTGGAAAGGTGCGTGTGCCTGTCATGTACCTAAGCAGTGGAGGGTAGTTTAGTCTATTGGTGCCACTTAAATATGTGTTTGTATGCACTGTTTTCTTCATCTAGACTGGCACCGAGTGGACCGCTCCAGGCGAGTTTGACAAATACGTCAGTCAGAGTTCCAGATCAGTTCGGTAAGCAAATATAAATGTAAATCTCAAAAACGGTTTTCATCTCAGCAGGTACTATATGAAAAGATTTCATTGACACTGGCATATTGCCACATATTTGATAAGGTAGTGATTTAGACACTTAAACAAATAAAACATGCACATTTAAAACAGCGCAGGCAGACTCTAGCAGACTTTAACAGCTCTGACTTAAGCAATAATAACAATCACAATAATAATAAAGTTTGTTTTCTTTTGTGACACCATTGCTCACAATGAGTGCTTTTACCACCTCTAATTATCACATAATTATGCCAACCTTCAGGGATACTTCACTGATTTTACAGTGCTAACTGTTAGCATATCATGAGGGAGTAATATTCAGCTTGTGAAAATGGTTGTACAATGAATAAACAGAAATTAGAATCCTTGCATAATAATTTAGCATTTTTAAGAACTTTATAGGAGACGCAGAAAGAAAAGCTAAAAATCCTTCTTTTCATCAGTTTTTGACCTGCAGCTCCTTCTTGTAGGACCTGCAAGACTTTCTTGGTATTTTAACCACACTGACACAGAAACCTAAACAGAAGCATGTCTAATCTCGTAACACATATATGGCCTTCTGGGAAGCCAACCGAGAAAAGATCACTAAAAAAAAAAAAAAAAAAATCTACATCTACATCTACAAATCTGTTGCAGTATAGGTAGTGGAAATCTTTAGTCTACAATCTGTTACTCTTTGACATTGTAGAGAAGGTTTACTTAAACAGGGAGCTTCGCAATTAACACTAATTTGGTGGTTGGAAATTGAAAGTATATGCATATTAACTCCACACTAAGCTCCCAGTACATAAATCTGGCAGTATAGTTTGTATTGAAAAGGTACATTTCACAAAGTATGGTCATAGTGTATGCATAAAGACGGACTCACACAAGAGTGTAAATGTTGAAACAATGTTTTTTTACAATGCTCAGAGGGAAACAAACTTATATGATGCAGAGCATTCCAATCCAATCAGAAAACTTCTCTCTCACTAAAAGACTAAAGCAGTGTGTCATAAACCAACTAGGACCCAAATACATGACTCAGGAGACAAAGTTCAAAATAAATAATCTTTTAATGATAAAGTACCAAGGTAAATTGCTCTTAGAGAGGAAAAAAATCTCACTACCATAACAACAAAGAATCATGTAGTCGTGAATACACAAAGATTATATGCATACAATTTTATATCTACATGGCACTCAACAATCACGGTCACGTTTAATGCAGGAAAGAGTTTACACAAAAGCTGCACTGGTCCTTTGTCCTCACATCAAAGTCTCATTGGATTTCAGCAATAATTCACCAAACGCACAACTCCCCCACTGCCTCCTTTATAAGCAATGAATACGGAAGACCGACCTGTCCTGGGTGTGGATTGGCTCCAGCGGCCCTGCGAACTGGAAACGGAAACGCGGTAGAAGATAGTTGGATGGGTGGAATACAGAAGATGCCTCAAAAGTCTTGCATGACCTTTATCCCCACAAACATTTTCCCTTTTCACTGAACCTCACACAGCTTCCAGACAATACAGTCACAGCACAGACATCCAGCCAAAGTTGCACCTGCACGAAATCAGAAAACCTAATCATTTCCAGATGACATTTTGTTGTACATGAAAAACCTCTCCTCCCCCTTCATTCAGTCTCCAAACTGACCAGGGCTTAAAGTTACTACTGAAACTACTGGACAGCCTGTGCAGATCCTGCAGCAGAGGATTTGTGACCATTTTGCTTTGATGCTTGTTTAATGTGTCGATTGCGTTACGCTGAATACGAACTCGTGCTGTCTGGCAGGCTTTCTTCACAGAGACGTTACTTTTTTGAAGTTATCCACAAACAGAACAACAAAGGGACTGACCATGTGGAGGTGGCAGTAAGTAGTTGGACTTTTCTGTTTTCTTGTCCTATTTCTTACGTTCCATCTCTCGTCTGTATGTCTGTCTTAATGCGAATGAAGTTGAAGAGACATATAATTTATGCTTGTTTTCACAGTGGCGGCTCCAGGATGAAGGCTTCAGGTTCATGATTATTGAATCCAAGCACATCTCCCTCTATGTTAGTAAGTACACATACGCCCACAAATCATTCTACATTATTCAGTGAAGCATTATTGATCTGGAGCTTGGGGAGCTTAAATCTCAGTGTTTTGCAAGAATGCTGAAAGATCGACTGAAGAATGGTTTCATTTCCCAATAAATCTGTCCTTTTCTGATTTCTGAATGACCTGTGTCTTCACTCCACAGATGAAACTAACCTGTTAATGAGTGACGTTTCACACATACCACAGACAGCTGCAAGCCACCTACACACCGCCGCACGACAGCCCAGCTCTGCAGCAGACATGCTAAGAGAAGACCCACGAGACAATCTTTATAAAGGTGAAATACATGTGTCGCTTGTGTTTTTTCTGAACCATATGACAGACAAATAAACCACAATTTCCTATGATTGCGGATGCAAGCATCATGCAAGCTATTTCCTTGTGTTAAATTTGCAAAGTAATCTTGCTGTGTGTTGTTTTTGTTTGCAGTGCCTTTGATAAAAAGCAAGTACTTACACGGTGTTTTGCCTGACTGCTCATACAAACCCAGCTACACTATCAAAGACTTTCCTCTGATGCGCTACCAAGGACTGCAATTTGTATGTATTCATGTGGTTTCTCTTCAAAATGAAATTTCTCCAGGGTGACCTCCACTCAGAGCTTGTCACTCACACAAAAAGCTCTTGAATAAGCATTAAGGCCATAAAATAATAATCCTGCAATAAATAACAGGGTTAGCACTGAGGAAATAATTTTTCTCGTTAATTTGGCACCAGAGTGATGCAGCTTTTTCTCCTTTTTTCTGTTCCCCTCTCTTAATTGACTAAGTCTGTTTTTGTTGTTCTGAGCTTTGTTGCATATTTGACAAATCTAAATTATGTCAGCTTCCTTAATGCCTCCCAAGCACGAACTTAAAGGGAATGAAGGCATGCTGCAGCTATTTGAAAAACATTTAGTGGCATAGTTTCAGATTTCTGTATCTTTCTCCTCTGGTATTAAAGTCTGTCCTGGTTGCCTGGCAACATCTTGGCAATGACAAGACTCCAGGATGCGGTCCTGCACACAAGCCCTCCACAGCTAAAATGCAACATGTTGTTTTAAGGTTCAAACTATCTTTGAATGAGTACAAATTTTAGTTGTCTTCACATCACATTATTTCTCATGTTCGCTGTATTTATATAACACACCTGTGAATCTGGCTTGATAATGCTTGGTGAGCAAGCTCAAGGTGTCTCAACTCATCCCTTTGTGCCACCAGGTTACATACATACATACATTTAACAACATGTCATTTCATTTCATACGTCATCTCCCCAGATCCACATGTCCTACATCTACCCCAATGACTACACCCGACTCACAAACATGGAGTCAGAGAACAGCTGTTTCTACGCTAGGAGCACCCACTACATGGAGATGTGAGACCTCTGGACATAAATATGCGTATATGTTTGTGTGTGAGTGCGTGTATGTGTTGTCATGGATAATTTTGCTTTTGTTTTGTTTGTCTCCTTTTCTTCAGGTTTGGGTTCTCTAGATACATGAGACTAGACCTTCCTGAGAGGCAGGAAAAGGGAAACATAGACAATGGTAGTTTCTTTTTTGAAAAAGAGAAATTGTAAATGTTTTTGCATCATCAATGTAACTCTCATTTTCTTTCTCTCCTTCTGCCAGTGTCCAATTTTGGGTTCCGGGGGAAGGAACCAGACCTATATGAGGAGGAGGATTTTGACAATAAGGCCTATCAACCTGATATGGATGCAAAATTGGACCAGATGGACAATGCACTTTTTCCAGACTATGGCGATGATTATGACGACTACGTACAGAAACGTAGGCGCAAACTCCTCATGCAAGAGACTAACAAGAGTTCTTTTGACACAAAACTGCGCATAGATAAGCTGCAGTGGAGGCAACAGATGAGCAATAACTCAATGCTTCAGCCACAACCAGAGAAACAGGATGAGTCTCAGTTGTCACAGGCAACACAAGTCTCAGTTCGTCACCAGCAAACAAATCAGACAGAGTTAAAACTAGAGGGGCCAGTTAAAAAAGTAGAGCAGGGAAAATCAAAACTAAAAAGACCAACATATAAACGCAAGGTAAAACTGTTAAAGACTGTAAAACAGACTAATCCATTGAGACCAGATGACAGAGAGCCTCTCAAAGCAAAGGAAGAACCAAAACCCCCAGCAGAGCATCTCAGCTACAAACAGAATCTGATCAAGAGCTCTCCTAAAATGAATCAAACCCAAACCCACATCATCAATGACTCAAAGCTTCAACCCTTAAGGTGGAACACCACTTTAACTAAAACACCTAGAGTGGTCAAACAACGGACAACTGCAACTAAAGAAGCGAAACTCCAGCCAGGCACCAACAAGCAGTTTTCCACTCCCAAAAGAGACTTCAATCGCCCTGTAGCAAAATTAAATCAAAGGGACATAGACACAAGAAATCACCTCAAAGGCAAACAGATGAAAATGAATAAGCCTCCACAACAGGATTTGGAACATGGCATCCACAGGGATGAGATCAGAGACAAGGTGGACAAATGGGGCTCTGATAGGAAAGGAGCAGAGGACAACAGGAACAAGGAGGCGAACGAGGAGGCTCACAAGAAGACTCAGAAAAGGAGAGACACGTGGATGGGTGAGCAGTATTATCTGTGGGGAGCAGGAGGAGACTTTGACGTTGCCGGTGAAGAGCCTCCTACTCCTGCTCCGGTGTTTGACCCCGAGGTTGTATGGAGCCAGACCTTCCAAGTTGACAACCTGAACCTTCAGTCCAGACGTTCAGATTTGATCGACTTGAGCTGCAACGTCTCTGGCAATCTGCTGCTCCACTCCAGTGATGCTTTGTCCATTGTTAAGGCTTTCATGGAGCAACTAAATAAAAAGCACCAGGGGTAAGTCTCTTTGTAAAAATGCTCATGAGTCATAGGATTAAAATCAGTCTCATTACAATGAATGCTTTTACTGCTATAACTCTGATTGCTAAGTTTTTGGTTTTTTTTGGTTGGTGACTCCATTGAACTGAACCAGATATACTTGCAGCTCTTCCAAACAGGTTAATTTACTGTGGCAATGATGTCAGTTAATAAAATCAGCTGACAGATGACAAGTTAATTAACCATGGTTCTTCCATTTCATTAATAATTAAGTTGTTTTTCAAGCTAAATCCTACAAAGTCCAAAAAAGTGGTTATTCTTGCAATATTTTTCTTAATATCAATATTCAACAGAATATTGGATTTTGGACTGCTCATAATTTAAAATAGGACACACAACAAACTTCTGAACAATTTAAACAACTTGTATATATTTCATGAAGAAAGTAAATAATCACTCGAAGAATGAATCAGTAGATCCATTATGAAGTTGCTTTTCTGTATATATGTGTCTGCAAATTGTGGCTAGTTAAACAGAATTACTTTAACTTTAAATTTTCTTCTTTTTTGATTCGGCAAGTTGCATCTTGGAAGTAAACACACTTTCAGTATATAGTTAAATAGAAAGTGCACTTGTGCGCATACTTTCCATGGTTGTTTTGCAGACGTGTCACAGTGTGCTTTTGTCCATTTCACCACTGCAGGCGATTCACATTGGATCGTGTGGTTAATGTGGTGAAGCGTCTGGATGGGGTGCAGGGCAGCCGCTACCTTCTGGAGCTGGAGCTGAAAGATGTGAATGGCCAGCTGGTGCGTCTGTCACAATACATCTACACCTTGATCCGCCACAGCAGGCAGCGCAGAAGGGACAGCAGTTTCGAAAAGGCGAAACCCGAGCTTGTGCTGTGTAACCCGGTCGGCTTCCGCTGGAATCCTTTTGCCACTGTCCATTTCGTAGTACCAGGTACATCCTACCCCCACGATCAGTTTCATCCCATTCACTAATCCACTATTGTTCCTTGTGCTGTTGCTTGATCTGCTCCTTTTGTCTGTTTGACTTCTGTTTTGGCTGTCATTGTTTATCAGGGTACTGTGTTCATACACAGACATTTGCCATTTTGCCATAAATGATGTATGCAAACTAGATTTAAAAAAAAAAAAAAAAAACATGCAGAAACACTCAGAAACTTAAGGGCTTATGTGCTTTATGTACTGTGATTTATTCACACCTCTACAAAAAGAATGCAAACACAGCAATGCATGGCAGCCAGTGCATAACAAAGCATCTTCCTGGGGGAATAGGTTGGTGTGACCTGAATGTTTGAATATTTCACACCTGTCAATGTGAAATATTCAAAGCCTGTGGATTCTGCCTGTTCATATCAATAATATATTGATGAAATCTTAAATGTATAGGGTTTTTTTTTTTAAATAGTTATTTATAGTTTAAATTGTTTTGCAAAATAAATATACGATTCACAATTAACTTAATTGTCTCAGAATGTCTTCATGCCTAAAAAAAGATTCAGACATTTCTATTTGATATTTGATATTTTATATATATATATAAAATTTTAAAATTTTAAATTTTATAAAAAAAATTTATAAAATTTTCAATGGCACATATTGAAAATGTAAACTCAAACCATCATACTTGTAATCAATTAATCAGTTTTTATTTTTTTGTTTGTTTGTTTGTTTGTTTGTTTTTTTGTTGTTTTTTTTTTTTTTCAGGGGCATCAATATACTGCACTGGGGTCTCCACATTAATTGATGTTTTTTTTTTTTTTCCCTTCATTTTAATATTTAGATTGCTATTTGTGGTTGTACTCCATTTTTGATGAATGAAAAAGTTTTGATGTATTTGCAAAACTAGCATGGATGCCTATGAACTTGAGAGTGAGCTGAGTACTGTGGCTTTTACGCCCTCAGGTCTGTTTATAGTCTTTTTGTTTATTTGCTTGTGCCTCTCAGTAAAAAACCAGGCTCGATGGGTGCAGCAGCTGATTGCTGACATGGAGAAACTGTTCAGAGAAACCGGAGACGACAACTTCAACCTCATCATTGCTGACTACAACAGCACTGACATGGACGTGAGGAAGGCTCTACAGAAATCCTCACTCCCTAGGTATGTGTTATGTGTGTCTCTTTCATGTTTTATAATAAACACAAACTGGTGAAAATCCACATACGCTCTAAGTGTTTGCTGTAATTGTGCCCATGGAATTTGTCAGGTACCAGTATGTGAAGCTGAGTGGAAACTTTGAGCGCTCTGCTGGTCTGCAAGCCGGTATTAACCTTATAAATGTAAGTGCTTCGACATCATCTACATCATCGGCCTTAAAGATGAACTGTATAGATACTGTCATAAACAGAGAAATACTAAAAATATTTTTTCATCCTCCATTCTCTCATTCTTCTTCAGGATGACCACAGCATAGTGTTTCTGTGTGACCTCCACATCGACTTCCCTTCCTTTATGATTGATACCATCAGAAAACACTGTGTGGAGGGATACATGGCCTTTGCTCCCATAGTCATGAGGCTGGACTGCGGGTCGCCACCATCAGAAGCCAGAGGTAAACCCAGCACATCCATCTTAAGTTGTTGTTTTGATTTGACCATTGCTCATTTGAAGGTTGAACATTAACTCCTTGCCCTCAAATGTGATACTAAAACTTTGGTGTATTATTGTGTTCAAGTTTAACCACTTGAGTTGTCATCATTGTCATCAAGGATTATTTTATGCAGAGACTTGTTTTCAAAAGATTAGGGGATGTTAAATGTCAGTTAGTGGAGAGACGGAACAGAAGATTTAAATTTACATTTAGAGAGCATCTTTCCATGTAGAGAAAGGGGAACCTCGGGTTTACATTAACCAGCTTAATTGCTTTGACAAGCCTTTTTCCACTCTTCATGTTTGCATTTACACACATTAAACAGATAAAACAGTCTGTCTTTTCTACATCAGTGCTCCTCTGTAGTACTGATGCAGGACTGCTCTACCACTGTATTTTGCTAGTTGTTGCCAATTCAGTTAAATAGATGTGATTTCCAAGGTAGAAGCGAAACTGTTCAACAGCCTTCACCTTCTTGCACTGACATGTTGTGTTGGCTTCCTATTGCCTGTTGACATACACAAGCACACACACCCACACAGACACACACACACACACGTGTAAACATGGCGGAGGTGTAAATAAGTATAAATTTTTCTAAAATGGATATGAGAGCCAAACATTTCTTAAAGCATATGTTCTGTGTCCCAGTCAGTCTGGGGGGCATTTTACGCACCACGCAGAGTGAGTGGAAAATATTCAAGTAGTTTTATGTGATTGCCAAATAAAAGTCATTCACATTTGAGAGTGTGTTTGTGCTGCAGGTTACTGGGAGGTGAATGGCTTTGGCTTACTGGCAATCTATAAATCAGATCTGGATGCTGTGGGAGGAATGAACACCAAAGAATTCACTGATCGGTGGGGAGGAGAGGACTGGGAGCTCCTCGACAGGTACGTTCCTCATTAAATGACATTTAAAAGACTCGTCTTGTTTGCTGTCTTTAGCTTTTCATTGTCTTTCCTCAACTTGCTAATTCCCCCCTTTTGTGATTATAAATACCATCCTTAAGATGTTTTAATGTTGCTGGTAATACCTCTGTTGTGACACCTATTACACTTTGAGAAACTGCATTCACACCCAGTTGTCTCTTTCTTGGGTGAACCTGACTTAGCCTGTTGTACTCTAATGCTACAGTCCTGCACTGAATAGGTGAGAACCACCTCTCTGCATAATGTAATATTTTGTAGCTCAACTGTTTCTGCACTCATAGTGTTGATTTTGGAAGGAGCAGGCTGCTGTTTTTACGAAGATATAACCCTCCAAATAATCAACTGTACACAACAGAATGATTATTGGACTTCCATTTATCCAGTGGACAGAATGCAACTGCTTTCCAATTAATCTGCCATATAAATCAAAAGGTGATGAAATGTCACAACTTTCCACTGCTTCCACTGCCCCCAAGTGGCCAGAATACCATTACAATAAATATATCTCAATAGTTACGACAATATGCAGCCCTGCAGCACAGTGATTAGCTGTGCAGCGTTTGCGTGTTCTCCCTGTGCTTAAGTGGGTTTCCCACCGTTCAAAGACTTACATGTTTAGGGTAATAGGTCTGAGTGTGAGTGATTGTTGGTCCTGTGATGGACTGGACCTGTCCAGGCTACCCACCCCACCCTCGCCCAATGTGACCTGGCTCCACTACTCCCCCACAACCGGAAACGGATAAGCAGTAGAAAAGGAACGAATGAATGAAATAGTTACAGTAATAGATATATATATATATATATATATATATATATATATATATATATATATATATATATATATATATATATATATATATATATATATATATATATATATATATATATATATATATATATATATATATATATATATATATATATATATATATATATATATATATATATATATATATATATATATATATTACTGGGAGGTGAATGGCTTTGGCTTACTGGCAATCTATAAATCAGATCTGGATGCTGTGGGAGGAATGAACACCAAAGAATTCACTGATCGGTGGGGAGGAGAGGACTGGGAGCTCCTCGACATATATATATATATATATATATATATATAGCATAGCAGCATAAAACATCCTATGTCTTTTTTGATTGACAGCAGGCTGTTATTTTACTTAATATGATATTGGAGTGCATAAAGTTCACCTCTGCCCTGAAGATAAACAATCTCAAGATCATTTCTACTTATGTAGCTCACAACAAGGCACTGTTCAAGTAGGACAAGTTTACACTTGGATGATATAAATAAATTTACAGAAACCCAACCATACTCAAATAGAGCAAGCATTTGGTGGGAGTGGCAAGAAAAAAACCCTTTTTAATAGGCAGGACCAGACTCAAGGTCAGCAGCAATTTCTTTTGACCAGCTGGGTCGAAAGAGAGGGAGAGAGAGGGACAGTGTCAGACAGAGAGAGCATGCTGCAAAAACAATAGCATTCATGGTAGTGATAATGCAATAACATGAATGTATTGAAAAAATAAAAGTATTAACAATATTATGAATTGTAAGTAATTTAGTGGCAGATGTTGAGTAGGGTCAAGGAACCAGTCAACAGATTACATTTGCTGAAACAAAGCTCTTCAGCTCCAAAAGGGGGGGGGGGGGGGGGGGTAGGGCAGTCAGCCTGGTCACTGGTGTGTTTGGTCGGGGGGTGGGGGGGGGGGGCAGATGCAATGTCTTTAGGAAGTTTGATGGAGACCCACCCACACAAGGTAATATTATGAAATGTGTGAAATGTGTAAATCCTTCCTGCTCTAGGATCCTCCAGGGAGGACTTGAAGTGGAAAGGATCTACTTAAGGAACTTCTTCCACCATCATCACTCCAAACGTGGCATGTGGAATCGGCGGATGTCGACCAGCCGCAGGTGACCTCGCCATCCACCAGGGCATGGTACCATTGCCACGGTTACAACAACAGCAACTAGAGCACCTTAAGGCTGAAGCATGACTCACTCTTCATTCTTTTAATACATGCTGGTTTACAGAGCAAGTTAACCCAGGATGCTGACATACTGTAGACCTGGATACAACGACAAGCAGTCGTTGTTAAGGACATACTACTGATACAACACATTTTACTTGACTACTAAGATAGTTGTGGGTGTTAAGTGCCTCTGACTTTGTGATAATTTGAAGATACTGCTGTGCATCATGTTGTTGACTGAGACCATGATGATCTGCACTACCAGCGGCCAAGACCTGATCTGATCCCAAGACAAAATATAAACTAACCAGCAATGCACACTCCAAGTATGCATTAACATAGATGTCCAGGATCACACAGATCACAATTCTTGCACATATGTCTTAATTGGAGGAAACGTTAATTGTATGCATTTGTCTCCAAATTGTGTATAGGGTAAGCACAGCCTTATTTTTTGTGATATGAATTTTCAAAATTGTGTATTTATTATGTCAATGTTTGTAGGATTTGTTTTTTGTTTTGTTGTTATTGTTTTTTGTTTTTTTTTTTTGGGGGGGGGGGTGTTTACTTTACTGTACTCTTGTTCGGGTCCATATTAAATGTGCCTTCTGCTGTGACTGGTATTCAGGTACTGTGGGCTGTTTTTACAGACAAATCAGAAAAATCTGGTAAAATAAATATTTAAGAGAAGGATAAGTTGATTTTAAAAAAACAAAAAAACAACTTGGATTTAGATCCATTTGTTTCAGTGATTTTAAACATACATCACAATCACAGCTGTAATTTATGTCAATGCGAACAGCCTGTAATTTTAAATTTCTTTTCAAAGGAATGATTTATCATGAAAATATAGTTTTGTTTTGGTTTTTGGGGTTTTTTTTTTTTTTTTTTGCTGAATCGCTGAAGCTTCACAATCAAATGTTGTTTTTTCACAGTCAACACTTAAACAGTAAGGCACATGGGAAATGTTCTTGATGGAAAAAATTATCTGCTGTATTTTTATATTTATTATTTCAGTTAAAACTAATAGCATCATTGTCAGATTTGTTCACATTCCAGTCAAACAAGCTTGTCTCATTCATTTTAATCTTACACTTGAGTTTGCTGATGTTTTTATGCCAAGCTGTGTAATATTCTTTGTTTCTTTGTACCACCACAGTCAAGCTTTCTGATTCGGCTAGGGATGGTTTCATTCTCCCTCATAGCTTTTTTTCCGATATACCTCATTCCCCGTGATGCTAGGAGTTAACCATTGCCTTAATGCATGGTACAGGAGTCTCTTCTCTCAGGGACAGATTTTTCCATTTTACACAGCCTTGAGAAATATGATTAATACATTGTTTCAAAAACATATTTTCTATCACCTTTATTTCAATTGTTCTGGTTACTACTTTTTCAGAGTGGTAAAATCATTTAATTTTGTTAACTGAAAGAAATCCAACAGATCACAATCAGTAGAGCAGAGTTTGCAAGATTGTATCACCATTCTTAGGTTTTAATACCTCACATTTAATTAATTTACATGTTCAGACTTAAAGCAATGGATCATCTGTTTGGATTAAACCAAAAACTATTTGGCTTGTCAGTGAAAGTTTTCTAATGAGTTTATCTCCTGAGTGCAGAGTCATGTCGGGCTTGGGTAGTTTTTAAAGTAGACACAACACACATCAGGGCCTTGTGTAAAGCACAGTTTTTATTTTGAACTCTTGTTTTAAAAAGTGTCTTGCAGCATTTTATTTTATAATTCATGGCTATTGGATGACTAAAGGGCTGCTTTCTTATTTGAGGCGGTAACAAAAATGTGTGTGGACATGTGTAGGTGTAGCCAGCATATGCTGCTTTTCAAGCCAGTTAATTATTAGCAAAACCGCAGAGACACAAGAACAATGACAATACATCACACATGCGTACTGATAACATGAAAGGTGCACACTCATATAAGGAGATCATGAGACAGTAACTGTCCGAAGATGAAACATGAATGGCAATGAGAGCACAAGTTGAATATAATTACATTTTTAAAACGGTCTGCAAAAATGTGAGTCAAAGGTAAAAAAATAAATATATAAAGATTGTTTTCCTGTCTTGGATTCCTCCTATTATACAGTTCTGCAACTACACGATGCAGCTTCTCCAAAGTAGTGAATGAACATGATAAACTGTCAGATGAGAAAAGTTGTCTAGTAAGAAGACTCTGACAACACAAGAAACGCAAATCTCCATCATTTAATCTCCATCTGACATACTCTGACGTCAATTGAAAGACAGCCACTGTTTCAGTTAAATTAGGATGGCTCATTTATAATCATTTCTCTGTCACAAGCCACTCCCTGACGGGAAGAGGAAGTTATTTAGTTATTTATTTACTCATGCTATAGTCAGGTGTTGTCATATTGTCATATTTTGATGATGTGAACATGTGATATCAGACCAAAGAACAATAGGGAAAAAAAAACTGCTACTCACCATACAACTAAGGAAAGACAGGTAAGCGGAAACGCAAGGTGAGCAGTTTATTCTTCTGGGCAGGTTTATTCCACCTGGATGAGTCAACTTGTCAACGTTGCGCACGTCAAAGCGAAAGCCTCACGGTGCTGCCTTTCCGTACCATAGCGATGCCGTAATTCCTAAAAACTTTGCCGTCATGAAGGAAACGGAACAGGATAAAGACAAATATAAATTCAAAGCCAGCGTGTATATATACACGTTAAAATCTTTGAAGCGAACGCATTTCTTAAAATGATTACTATTGCTCTTTTTCTCCCTTGGCAGTGCAACGTTTCATGTGAGAGCGCAGGTTTACGAAGGGCTCATGAAAGCGGCGCACGCTCACCCACCAAACTCATTCACCGCGAGCTGCGCCGTTTACGAGCTAATGGTCGGTTTTACACGCTAACACACACGCAGCAGCGTGTGAACGGAGTGAGTAAGTCGGTCCAAACGTCGGCTCCACGGCTCCAACAGCGTACATTTGTCACCGGTGTCGGCTGGTGAATATTTCTGAGTGAGAGGGGACGCAAAGTGCTGGTGAAGGGGAAACTAAGGTCTCGTGTTATGGGAGAGACACGGAGGTCAGGCGGGCGGTGGGCTGTCAACAAAAATGTTCGAGTAAGACGAGCCTGCTGTGCGGTGAAACTGTAGCGCCGGTAAGGACGACACAATCTGCACCGGCTACAGCAACACAATGTTGGTGTCACATAGGCGGCCGCTTTACATTATGGTAGTAAAAACATGGCCGATCAGGTAGAGCTGAGCAGATTGTGCCTGCAATGCAGTTAACCTAAAGTGGCTTTTCCTGCTAGCCTCGCTTTGCTAAACATAATCTTGCTAACTGACAGTTGCAGCCGTGCTGGCGAAATGCGACTCAACGAATAGCTTCAAACCGACTCTGTAAACCACCTAGAGGTCAGATAGGAGCCACGGATGTTAGGTTAGCTGAGAGAAGCTAGCTCTTTAGCCTGGGGAAGGGGCTCTCCATTCTGTCGCCAACATATGTCAGTGTGTGATCAGGCTCACTACTCGGTCTTTACTGTTGTTAGTGACAGGAGAGTAGGTGCCAGTTTTATTGTTTGTTTGTTTTTTTACATCGCACACATGCTGAGTTTGTATTATTCTATCTCAGAACCACCTGGATTTGAGTCATGCCTGGGAAACTGAAGGCCAAAATTGTGGCAGGGCGCCACTTGCCTGTGATGGACCGAGCCAGTGACCTCACTGATGCTTTTGTCGAGGTTAGTGAAGTTGCACAGCAAGGTGTGTTTTATTCATTGAAAGGGTTTGCATTTAGTAACAGCATGCTGCTCTGTATTTGTTTTCAGTGTGGCAGGTGCATCAAGGTTTTCTCTATGATGGCGCATTTGAATGATGTGAACGTGTGCTTTATGTTTAATTTAGGTAAAGTTTGGAAACACAACCTTCAAAACAGATGTCTACCCCAAATCCCTAAATCCACAGTGGAACTCTGAGTGGTTCAAATTTGAGGTAAAATCTCTTTATGCCTCTCAGTGGCAGGCAGGGATGGTGATATTTAAATGCATCACACAAAGTTGATGAACTGCATTTCTAATATATGGCTTCAATTGTATTTTCCTCTACTTCCTTGGCGTTCTAGGTTGATGATGAGGACTTGCAGGATGAACCTTTGCAGATCACAGTGTTGGACCATGACACGTACAGTGCTAATGATGCCATAGGGAAAGTTTACATTGACATCGACCCACTGCTGTGCAGTGAGGCAGCCTCTGTCATCTCTGGCTGGTTTCCCATCTATGATACCATCCATGGTATGAAAGGCAACCAGTCTGATCAAGACAATCACAACAGTTAATTTTTTTTTTTTTTCCGCTAAACTATGTTTCTGTTTACTATTCACTGTCAGGCATTCGAGGGGAGATCAATGTCCTCATCAAAGTGGAGCTCTTCAATGACTTGAATCGCTTTCGACAGTCATCCTGCGGGGTTAAGTTCTTTTGCAGTACGTCTGACTTTACTTCTGTTATTTACAATCTTATGACACATCACGATGAACAATTTGTTTAGTAAAATTTACATTAACAATATGTAGAGTAGATGCTTATAAAGCACTTCATAAAAGGACTTCTTACCCTCTTTCAGTCCTCTGGATCTAAATATTTTTCAATTTCAAAATCCTTTCACTCTGTCTAATTGTGAATGATAGCCACATCCATTCCTCGGTGCTACCGGGCAGCAATGGTGCATGGGTTTGTGGAGGAACTTGTGGTGAATGAAGATCCAGAGTACCAGTGGATTGACCGCATTAGAACTCCTCGGGCCTCCAATGAGGCTCGTCAGAGGCTCATTTCTCTTATGTCTGGTAGGAATATTCACTGATCTTTTCATGTTGCTGTGGTGGAAGACAATCTTCTACTCTTGGTAATGTGGCTGTCATTCCCTTTTTTAGGAGAGCTACAAAGAAAGATAGGGCTTAAGGTACTGGAGATGGGTGGGAATGCTGTGGTGGGGTACTTACAGTGCTTCGACCTTGAGGGAGAGTCGGGTCTGGTGGTCCGGGCTATAGGTACCGCCTGCACACTGGACAAACTCACCTCTGGAAGTGCCCCCAGCACCAACACGCATGTGCACCCTAACACAGCCCCTGCTTCCAATGCCTGCAATTCCCCATCTAAGGATGGAAAGGAGTGAGTATGAACCAACAACACAAGCATGGACCTAGCCTCTTTATGTGCAAGTTGAAAGGAAGAGCGTGTGAACAAAATGGACTGTGTGTTAGTCTGTGTATAGTCTCACAGTTTCTCCTGTGTGTGTCTCAGTATCTTTTGATTTCCCTATGTTGTTTGTGTGTCTCTTGTGTCTCATATATTGCATCATGAAACTAACAGCACACGACAGCCTGAGACACACACATGTACGGTACATACACAGCCATCCTCAATCCCCCTCCTCCCTTGTCTGCTCTTTTAGACCACTTTTGCATGGCTATCTGCTCTGCCTCTGCATGCTCTAGTGCTGCGTCTTTTAGTGAGTATCTAGTACACGTTATCCCCAACCTCTAACAGTGTGTTCCTTCACTTTGTTTTGCTGTCCTCCTCCCCGTAGATATTTTGTGGTTAGTGTGTGATTGCATCAAGTTACTCTAAGCTTAACTACAAGTGAGTGCATGTGTGCCAAGTATTTACATTTATACTATATATTTGTTTGTGGAATTGGGACCATCAGGGATGCAAACACCAAATGGTGATGACTTTGATTCAGTAATGAAAATGTAACGAGAAAGCTAGTTTGTGAAGGGCTGGGTCAGTAGTATCAGAAAATTATATGATCAGTGATAAGACTTAAAAAAGATGTTGGCTCAGTGCATGTCACTGCATCTTCCGTTTCCTGTTGTCTCCCCTTCTGAACTGTGATTATGGTGGTGATTACTTGGTATTGTAACTGCAGGGTTCAAGTTCATTTGTTGTTTAACTGTTTATTCATTTTCGATTGTTTCGTACAATTGCACATCTCCCTTTCAATAGACTTTCCCCTCACTTAATGACTTTGTGTATATATATAACTTTCTATTCTCTAGTCTCTGACAGGTCTCCCTTGCTTAAGAGCTTTCTAACATCAGTAGGACTTTACCTGGCCTAACAAATATCAGAAAATAATATGTATATCACAAGCTCTCTACGCACAAAAGGCTTCAGATCACTTGTTAGGTCTGAGAAAAGATCCAAACCCAAATTTCAAACATTTTACAATAACATAAAATTCAGAAAACCAGCTGAAATGCAGTGGACATTTTTTGCTTGGGTGTTTAACCCATTATCAAAAATGTTCTCTTTAAATTTTATATCAGTGGTTTTAGTATTGTGTTTGCATCCCTGCTGTATATGTTTGTATGAGACTAAGCTATTTAGCTGAAAGTTATGCATGAACGTCCTGCTGCTTTCTCATGGCTTTAAATGAAATAACGAACAAAAAGAGGGTACAAAAACAGACTCTTTTTTTCCCCTCTTTTCCTTTTTTGTCTCCTTTTTCATTCAACTGCAATGTTGTCGTGTTGGTTGTTGTGTCCGTCTCTCTCTTCCTCTCTTGGCTCTCTGGCTACATTCGGATCGGGATGTTTTTCACTGCTTGTGTCCAAAAACTGTCCTCCGTTTTCCTCTCTCTGCGTGCTGATTGGCCCAGGTCTCCCCTTGCCCATGGATGCCGCTCCACCCACAACAGCCCAGTGCATTCGACCTGCAGCTCCCAGAGACTGTCCCAGAACTTCTCTGTCTCTGTTCCCACACTCATCTTTACTGGTACGATGAGCCAGGAAAGGAAATAGATATAGGAAAAAGAGAGGAAGTTTGGCATACAAGGAGAAGTAGGTGGTGATGTTTATATCGACTGAGAAAAGTGAATATATAGCCCCTGGAGTCTGAATAGCATTCTGGGCCTGTCGCATGAATAAAACGTGGCACATGGTATCGACAGAGGCTTTAGGAGAAAGACAGGAGGCAGAACCCGGTCCTTATACAAGGCTCAGACCAGGCTCAGTTTTGTTTTTCAAGAACAGGGGGTTGGGTATCAGTTGCGTCCTAGCAGCATCATTCTCACTTTTATCGGGTGTTTGCATCAAAAGTTGTTAGAGGCGTGGCTTTAGCCTTGAGGAATGGCCTGTGATCTTCCTACAGTCGTCTGACCTCTGCTACACTCTACTGGGACACATGCTTCAGCTCATCATCTTCTGATGAATGTGACCTTTTGTGTTTTGCCATGTTTGCTTCTTTTTAGTTCAATGTGTGTGTCTCTTTGTGTTTGTCTGATTTTTACTTTGCTTTCCATGCTTTCGTTTTTTTTGTTCCCAGCCATTTGTAGCACCTCTCACACACACACACACACACACACACGCCTCACTCAGAGGAAAGAAATGACACATTCAAGTCAACACTGACCCACTCCCATATATGCACACAAATGCTCAGAGGGTGAGGTGGTGACTGATGTGGGTGTGTGTTTGTGTGTGTGTGCGCGCGTGTGTATGTGTGTGTGTCTGTCTCATGTTCTCCTGGCAGGCCGGTATTTGGTGAGGACCTGCCCTCGTTCTCCGGCCCGCCTACCCCTTTCAGAGCCCTTCCCACCTCCTCCTCCTCTCCTCCCCCCTTCTCTCCCTCCAAGCCATGCAGCCGCCAGTCCTCATCATCAGACACAGACCTCAGTTTGACGCCCAAGACGGGTAAGAACAGTTGGCCCGCCCCAACCTACCCATTGTCATCCCTCCCTTCTTCTACACCTAATGTGGTGCTACTCTGGTGGTGTTATGATTTTTTTTTTTTTTTTTTTTTTTTATATAATTCTTTCATGCTTAAGTTTTGCATTTATTTATTGTAAAAAGTATTGTAAATGTTTATTTTTCTGTTTCCCATTATTTACCCTTGTCCTCAGTGGTCTGGTGTAGCTTCCTATTTCACAGTATTTATATATATATTTAAAAAAAAAGAAAAAAAGCCATGAGACAGCTTTAGTTTGTATCAAAAATGGCTGTAATAATCTGAAGATACACCAAATCTCTGTAGTAGTTTTGCTCCCCTGTCGTTGTGGTCTTAAATGGAAGCACTGTGTCTCATGAGGGGCTGTTGTTGATCCAAGGTCACTTCTTCATTAGCAGCGATTATGGTTAATCATTGCGAACAAGGTAAGTTTAGTCAAAGTCTACCCAGAAGGTAACTTGAGCACATTTTAACCCAGTTCAGCATAATTGCACAGAGCCTGAAAAACCGTCTTGCCAAAAGCCCCAGCCCCACCCCCACCCCCAACCCAAGAGGGGATCATTCATTTCCCCTTTTTCCACACCTTTAATTTTCTTTTCCCCCTTTTTTCTTTGTTGTAATAATCTATTTCTCCTGTTTTTATTTTTTCCTCTCTGTGCTTCTTTCTTCTCTTTCTTACCCACCTGCATACTTTATGTCAGAAATGCACTGATTTAGTTTTTACTCTCCCTGCTACTAATACCGAAGCCAAAGGTGATAGTAACTATGGATTCAGTCTCAACTCAGTGCAAATTTAAAACACCCATGTCACAGCTTGCACCAGATCCACTAAGTAAGGGTGATACCAATACAACATTGGCTTGAAGCATCTCTTTGTGACACCTCAGTCCACTTTTCCCTTATCACATCTTTAACCCCTCCTTTTTGGTGCTTCTGCCCACTCTTCTCATTCCTCTGCCTGTTCATTCTCAATATATCTGTTTTTCTCTGTGCACGCTCAATATGTTTCTCTGCTGGATAGAAGAGCCCCAGCCACAGAGATGCAGGCCTGGGATGTTCCTCTGCCCCAGCTCCCTCACCCTCTCCACAGACAATCTGTCCCTTCCTGGTTCTGGCCCAGTGGCCTGTGGTCATGGCACTGTCCCCAGAGCCACCACCCCACCCCCTCCCTCGTCCATCCACTCAGATTCTGCCTTGCTGAGAAAGAGTGTGTCCTTCAGTGAGGACCTGCTGCTGGCAGCCTCCGGTATAGTAGGACTGCTGTGTGTCACCAAGTAACAGAACCTTATAGCAGTGTCAGATTGGCACCCCTTTTGTGGAGTGAGTTCAATTGCGTTTTCAGGCGATTTGTCACACCTATATTGAATTGACGGGGCTATCAGAAATATTAGCACAACATGCATGGTATAACTGTCCAGAGTCTTTTGTGGGGAATGAAATCTGATCACCTAGGCATGTGGTTTGTTGTGTTTATAGCTAAACTCAGTCCCTTCTCCAGGTCCAGCATTTATGTCTGAATAAGAAAAAAAAAAAAGGTTAAGAGTATGCTAGTTTTAGGATGAAGATGGCACAGGATTATTCACTCATCTCAATTGAAGGTGTTCTGTGAAGTTCCAGCAATTGCTTTCACTTGCTTTGTCATAATAACATTAAAATTGACATGTATCTATCCACTGACACTGTCTTGAGTTTTTAAAGTGACAAAACTAAAGCCATACTGTCTCTGTGATCAGGAATGGGCAGTGGTGGCAGTGCTGGGAAAGAGGCAGGCCCTCTCAAGACCCTTCTCAGACAACAGACGCAGACAGCTCTGGAACAGAGGGTATGGTGTTACGCTCACATATGCTCATAAATGTATGTACTGGCTCAATGTAAATGTAGACATTATGCCACTGAATTTCACATGCTGGGGCTTGGTGGAACAGCTGCATTGCTGAAATTGAAGACAAGTGAAACTAGTAAAACATAGCTTTACTCATAAATACTGTACTAGACAGCTGATGCTTTGACATTAATTTTGTGTTTTCTGCATACAGAGTGCTTGTATCTTTTTTTTTTTCCCTTTCTTAAAGGTTGCTATTGTACACTGAATAGTTTTTGCGTGTTAAATAGGGAGTGGATCTGTGTAAGAGCAAGTAATGTTCCCTTTCTTTGTCCTCTTGACCACTTGTGCTACTCAGGGAACATCCTCCTCTGGGTTATTGTTAAACGCCAGGGTATGTCCGATAAGTGTGACTCTCTCTTTCTCTCCACCTTTACCCTAACACCCTGAGCAGCTGATGGCCACCACCCAGTCTGAATCAACTCCTAATCTCTCCCTTCTCTGCTGTTTGTAGATCTGCAAGAGGCAGGCCGGGTTGAGCAATATGACATCTCTTGGTGTCTTTGTGTTTGCTTGGCACCCGCTTTGCTCTTTAAAAGATTCACAGACATTTTGGGTAGAAGGCTGGGGGCTAAGAGTTGTGTTCCCTTCAGGTTTGAAGGGGGTTGGACTGTATGTGTGTGTGTGCCTTCTGGAGACTCATTTTGAACACCTCCCTCCTTTATGACTTCTTTTCCTGAGTGTCATTTTGGTTTCCTGTGTTGGCAATATGAATGAACACACTCACCTCATCACCTCATTCTTGCCTCCTTGCTCTGAGTGGGAGGAGCTGTCAGTTAAATCAGTGGCTCTAGCTACCTTCCTAGAGTATTGGACAAGAAAGTAATTAATGGTAGTACCACCTGATTTCTGCCCACAAAAGAAATTCATCTCGTATATCTGCATGACTGGGTATCACAACACCCCTCTGGTTTACACTAGAGTGGTCATCACTACAAGATAAAATAAATACCAAAATGCTAAAAATGCATGGATTTATATTACATGACTTATTGGAGTCCCGTCTGAGAGAAGCATGTAAGACAGATTCCAGATTCCAGACATTGTGTGTCTGTATAAGTGTCTGGATGCCCTTCACTTTCAAATCCAAACCTAAGAAAGGCATTTATATAGATTTGAAAGGATTGACTTAATCACTATATCAGTAATGGGGGGAAATAAAACCTCCCACATTTTCTCAATCACTTCCAGATCTATTTGAAATGCTCTGAAGGCTACAGTGGAGTAGGAGGGGAGGCTTTGAGGGTAAACTTTGCATGGGGTGATATCATCACACGTGGTCCTTGCTGCATGCTGGCATATTTCTCAACGCCGTTATCAAGAAAATAACCAACGGTTAAGATAAAGTGTGAAATGTGTGAGACTTTGGAAGTACAGGTGTAGTTACTTTTCAATTTTGCAAAATGCTAAGGTAATATCCAGCGTTTGTTGTCCAATTTCATATATTTTTTGAGATGTATATTCTTCTTCATAAGCACAATTAAAATTTGTTGGGTTTTTTTCAGCTCAAATTAAATTACTTTTGAAATATAAAAAATATATATAAATTGAATGAAAATGATAAAAACTATTTAAATTGCTAATTCTAGGTCTCGTATGTTTTTATCAAGAAATTTCATTTTTAAACAAGGAATGCTCAAAGCTAGCCAAACCAGTACATTTTGAAGTGTTACGATGGAATATTTGAAAAAGTTCTAATCAGTAGAGCAATTGAATATTTCTACCAAAAATACACAGGACATGTTGAGAGTGTGTTTTCCTCTACTCTTAGTGACCAAAGCTGTTTTCTCTCGGCAGGAGTTTCCCTTCTTCACTTTGACATCCTTCCCTCCTGGTTTTCTGGTCCATGTCGGTGGAGTCGTCAGTGCTCGTTCTGTCAAACTACTGGACCGTATACACAACCCTGGTGAGTTCAGTGTATACAAATGCACAATGTCCTCATGTAGCTCGTCCATTGTGCTGTGGAACGATATGAGCTAGCTCCTCCATAGACCTATGATATTGTGTGAGTGTCTGGTCTTGTTGCAAGTGGATGTTAGGTAACGCTGCCCATGATCCTCTTGTGTTGAGCGGTTTTCCTGTGTATGGTGCTAGTGCCAGTCTGTTTGAATAGAGAAAGTATGTTGAAAGACTGAAGTTATGTACGAGTCCTGAAGCAGGTGAAAGCTGTTCCTGGTCACACTTATTAGGCTGCAGTTTTGTAGTATTTTGATAGAAACAAAGTTAGGATCATCATCCGCCTCAAACAATTCTATGGATGGGGGCAACTTTCACCTTGTGGTTTGATTGACTGGCTTTATATAATTCTGTGCTGGTCATTTGATGGCTGTGTGTGTGAGTGAGGGTGAGTGTGTCTTCTCTTGTCATTGTGTTGTTGTGTGCTTTGGTGATACCCCCCCCCCAGAGATGAGGTGCAGTTGTTATGCATGGCTCCAGTCCGTTGCCTGCTGCTTCTGTTGTGTGACGCTGTTGGCTGCAGGTGGCATTACAATGAGGTCCTGTGGTGTTTTATGTGCCTCAGCTTTGACACTTTATAGGCTTCTAATCTGTGTTGAAATCCCAATGTTTTTTTCTATGAACTAGACTTACAAAATAAGATTCAAAATGATGACAATCAAGTGTTTGCCCACTAGGCAGGTATCAGAATAATGAAGATATTCAAGTCCACTGAGCAGTCTTAGCAATGATTTTGCCCTTTGCTTGGTTTGATTGTGTTTGACTAATCTGAATCAAGGATGTCTGAGAATTTAGGAAAAGAGGAGTCGTGATGATGAATGTTGGCTGGGTTAGGATAAGCAGGGTTCTTTTCAAAGGTGTACAGAGAAACCAATCTGAATCGCTCAAAAATGATCTTCAAAACACAGAGTTTAACATGCCATGATTATACACACAGTATCCCTGTCTGAACTAGTGAGAACACCATAGTTTGCCTTTGGACATGGAAACCGTTCTGAAGAGAACCCTGTTCGCTGTTGCTATGCTTAGATGATGCTAATCAAAGATCAAAATCAATGGTGCACTGTGGAGTTTTTGAGCCTTTCCACTATAGAGCCCTATTTTTACAAGTTGTTTCCACTGTTCTTGAGGATACACATGTAATCAAGCAAATAGGTGATGCAGTACAGGCTCTGCAATTTGACAATTATTGATTGACGCTTATTGGTAGCATGTAACAATTGATATTGATACTGTAAATAGTATTTGCAAATTTTTCACTGTGAAGATTTGTCATCTTAACAATACATGAAAGTGCATATTGGCAAGAAAGGCTAAATATAAACATAATCTGTTTACATATAAACTCCACAGGGTACATTTTTTGAGTATACTAAGGATAGGCTGATACTGCATGCTACGTTTTTAATATTATATTTGATAGTTCCATTCCTTAAATCCTTTTAAGATTTTGGCTAGGTCTGTAGCCTTTTCTCATCTCTCTTCTTCTCTTGTCCTGGTCAGTCTTCTTATAAAATTGTTTTAGTAGGCCTGAATTTAGTGTCTTTGCCTAGTGACTGTGAAGTGGTGTCTGTTTTTGTGTAGTGATTGTGGAGCGCTGCTGTTGTGCTGTGCTTGTTTGTTAGACTGTCTCTTCTTTTCTTTTCCTCTCTTTTCTGTACTAACGGTGTGTTCTGGCCCAGCCTTGGGTAACACGCGCTCATACAAACTGCTAGACTGGAATAGTGTCACTGCAGGTATTTCCCCCCTTTTACTGCTCTCACCCACAGAAGTGATGGCAGCTCAGTGAAGTTAAACACCTTTCATCTTTAAAAGCACTGACATTTAACAAAAAAAAAAGATGATTGTGTAAAGCTAATCTCTTCTATTCGCTTCTATTCTATATAGACTAGCCCAAATAGCCACTAACAAATTTAAATTCACACCTCATAGTGTATTGCTGAAAACTGAAGATTCAGTGAGCTGCCATTCTCCTCTCTAATCTGTGTGAGTGTGTGCTGAGCTAAATTGAGCATGCGCTGTGTCCCCACCCCACCCCATCCAGCCTGGCCTGGCTACCCCCCACCCAGCTCATCCTACTGCACAGAAGAATTCGGCTCTTTTCAAACGTTGTTCCCCAGCGCTGTTTCTATGCTTACTGAATCGGCATCGTGGTCAAACCTATCTAGACCAGAGGAGGTTTAGGAGGTTTACTCTGTGACAAAGAGCCACTGACTGGGCATGTGCATCCCTAACTCAATGGGCCGTATTCATATTGAAAGGGGAGAGAGAAAGAGAGAGCGAGAGGGAGGATGGATGGATGGATGGATGGATGGAAGTCAGGCTGATTGGATGGGTGGCAGTGGGGATGGAAGGAAAAGAGGTGAGCTTTGGGGGAAAAGGAAGCATGAAAGGTATAATCAGTATTTTCTAACTTAAGAAGTAGTCTAGGTTTGCTGGAATCTGGCGAATGAATATGGCCCTTCTCTGCCCATGAGCGTGCACATGGTCATGAGCGTGCACGTTTGTGAGCCTGTGCCTGTGTGACGTGATGCCTTTGACTTAAAGAAACCCACTGAGTGGGCCTGATGCCTGATCATCAGTCATGAATCTTTATTTCTTCAGTTTGGTTTCCCATTCTTGTCCCCTTCATTCATTCTTTTCCCCTGTCTCACATAGCAGCTGTGTGTCTCTCTCTTGCTCTCTGTTTCGGACTCCATCAGCATGTGGCCCTCCCAGGGAGTCATTGGGTGCAGCTCAATACTCTAATGCAGCTTCATTCATGTGGTCAGCGATCCAGACCTACCAAATGAGTGATATTAATCTCAATAACTGGTAAAAATAAGGCTTTCCTGAATAATGGAAAAAAAAAAACAACAAAACAGAGGTGGTATTGGAACAAAGCCTCATGAGACTATTGAAACACACCCATGGTTTAGCCATTGTATGATGAAGGCGCAATACTTTTGAATTCAAAACCTTTGTCATCAGGTTGGGTAAAATTTTTTACGCTTTAAGCACAATTACTATAATTATTACTATAATAATCATCAGCGAGCAAGATACTCCCTGTACACCACTGCAGTCAAACGTACTCCGTCATTGTGTTGGCTGTGTTTCTCTCCTGTGTCCTTTCTGTTACTATGACTGACTGAAAGGGGACAGAAGAGAAAAACTGTAAAAATTAAGATAATGTGCACAAGATAAAGAATGTCACACACAATAAACCAAACCATTGACTTTGCCTTCATCATCATACCCAAACTCTCGTAAATCATTCTAATTGTCACTTTGTTTGATAGAATGATAATTGGTTTTGGCTTGCTTTGGTACAGCATTTAACCCATTAATCATCAAAAAAGTGTACTGTTTGATGTCTCTTTATTTTCTGGTAAGTCAAAGCAGTTTTTTTAACATTTGGTTAATTTTAATGTAAATGCAGACTTAAGTATTGTGTGAGGTTTTGGTAGGTTTTTCAGCCAGTTTAGAAAAAAAAATTTAAAACCCTTCGATTCAGAATTTTGTTTTTTGCAGATGAGCCAGAGACGCGTGACGCTTGGTGGGAGGAGATTCGCCAGGAGATTAAATCTCATGCCAAAGCTCTTGGGTGTCATGCTGTTGTGGGGTACAGCGAGAGTACGAGCATTTGGTATGTAGCACTAAATGCATATATATTAAAATACAACCAACCTATCCATTTTACCCACATTTCTACAACCACTTTTGTTTGTGTCTTTATCACACAAGGTTTCAGATACTGTCCTTATTCTTTTCCCTTTTTTTCTGTGTTGATCACTCAATCTCCTATCAACAAAGTGAGGAGGTGTGTATCCTGTCAGCATCAGGCACAGCAGCCATCCTGAATCCTCGATACATGCGTGAAGGCTGCCTAGACACTGGAAGCACCGATCACAGGTTATTTTTGTCTGTATCTCTTAGATATGATGTGACATAAATGGTTGTATGTGTGAAGTGAATGCTAGTACCACCACTAGCATTCACTTCACACTTCACTTTAAGCACTAGTACTTAGTCAGGTTATGAAGCCTAATACCAGATGGGGAACATTGCTTGCCAGGTTTGAGGAGCAATCTCCTCCCAGTTGTGGATTCTGTCACATCCCGTATGACGAGCTGAACATGCCCTTTCCTGCCCAACTGACATACTGTTACCACTGCAGACGTCAAAAGGTGTCTAATGTATTTCTTTGCTTAAATTGAGATTATGAATACAAGTTATATTATTACGCATGAATTAATGAATGAATGAATGAGTGATGACTGAACTG
Organism: Echeneis naucrates; assembly: GCF_900963305.1. Lineage (NCBI taxonomy): Eukaryota > Metazoa > Chordata > Actinopteri > Carangiformes > Echeneidae > Echeneis > Echeneis naucrates. Next base: position 11,638,223 of record NC_042526.1, on the reverse strand, counting down.
TTAAAACTGTCAAATGTTTTTCAAGGTTCCTGATGTGCTATTCACAACAATCGACATGCCACCAGAAGCAGCTGTTACAGGGAAGGGCTGCCTTATCCAGGCCAGGTAAAATGGCATACAAATCAGTGGTCTCAAATATTTCTTCAACCACTTCTAAATCTGTAAACTGACCAACACACTTTTAAAAAATGGAGAATTATATGCAAGAAATTGGTCAGTGAGTTAACTCCACTTTTTGTCACCTAGACTTTGTCGTCTGAAGAAGAAAGCCCAGGGGGAAGTGAATGCGACAGCCATCTCCAACCTGTTGCCTTTCATGGAGTACGAGCTCCACACTCAGCTAATGAATAAACTGAAGCTGCGAAGCATGAATGCTCTGTTTGGCCTACATATACAGATCAGTGTTGGCGAGAACATGCTCCTGGGTTTGGCTGTATGTACATTAATTTAATTTTTTTAACAGCTCAACCAGGCATACATGAGTTTTTACAGTAAGGTTATTAGAAAATGTGTGTGTGTTCCTGTGTATGTCGGTGCCAGTCTGCCACAGGAGTGTACCTAACAGCACTGCCGGCACCGGGAGGTATCCAGATTGCAGGGAAGACTCCTGGAGACCTGAACAATGAGCATCACATCCTCACCATCCAGAAAAGGATCAATGACACCATAGCCAAAAACAAAGAGCTCTATCAAATCAATCCTCCGGTGAGTCTCATGACGCGCATTGTGAACACGTTTTGGGATTGAGTCTGCCAGTCCTTCCCCATTATGCTGCTTTTTCATTCAAACTCAGTATGTTGAACACTCATCTCAACACTACAGTGTTCAGGGTTGTCATTTACTGTGATTTCATCACTGAAGCCCAATTTAGGCATTTTAGATTGCTAAAATGCCTAAAATGGAGTGCTATGAGGATTTTAATTGATTTTAAGAAATTAAGAAAATCTGCAAAGATTCATTGACCAAATTTATCCAATGCAACCCTTTTCCATGATTTTGGATATAATTCTCTCTGTTCCAGTGTTAAAATCATGTAATCACACATTATCTCTGTAATTTTTGAATCATGATAAACTTACCCCTCTTGTCTCTCTCTGGTCACTAAAGAAATTATTTGCCCTGGACCCTGAGGTGTTCGGCGGCATAAACATGGTACTGAGCACGACAGTTTTTTTGCTGTGAGACACAGCAAAGCATGACCAGAACTTCACTCTGTTAATCGCAAAACTACACCACCTTTACCATAACTGTGTAACAGCTCTTAAATGGGGACGTTTGGGAGTAGGATGATGTGTTATCCACCCCAGAGTTTCCTCTCAAGGGCAAACCATTGTAGAATCATTATATCATTGTAATTGTATTTATTTGTCCTGCCCATTCACTCTCTCACCTGTGTATTTTTATTCAGTGTGTGTGTGTGTGTGTGTCTACGTATGTGTTTGCAGCACTCCTTATTTTTCTAGATTCATACTCAAGTTAACAAAACCATGCCTGTGTAATGGTACAGCTGACTGGGTAACTGAGCGAGTGTGAGCATGTGGTGCTTTACTAACATAGTGCTTCCACTAGCTGTATATTCTGGGACAGGTGTGAGACACAGAGACTGCAGTTGTTGTCTAGTATTCACCTTGACATCCAGTCTACTGAGGCCTTGTGTCCCTTTTCTCGTAGGAACTGACAGAGGAACTGGTGGGTTCGCCAATCCCTGAACCGAGGCAACGATCCAGACTTTTACGCTCTCATTCTGAGAGCTCAGATGAACTGTCAGAACTGGACCTTTCCCATGGCAAAAAGGATGCCTTTGTCCTGGAGGTGTGTGTCAATGACAATTTATTATATATTTATGTACATCTTTTGTTAATATTTAAGTGTAACTGTTTGCTCTCATCTCCATAGATTGATGACACTGATGCTGTGGAGGACATCCACTCCCTCCTCACTGACAACTCTCCTCCCACAGGTTTGTGCCAATTCCTTGCTCCGGAGTGGTCAAAGAATATCACCACACACGCTTAGCCTTTTATCTCTTGATTGTTTTGTGGCTACAACAATTAATGTCAATATGCTTCTGCTTCATTGAACCTGTTTCATGTCTTCAGGTTTCTACAGCTGCAACACTGAGCTCATGCCTGGGATTTACAACTGGACTTCAGGAGTGCAGGTCATGCCTTACTATTGCTTCTCTAGAAGCAGTCACCATATTCATGCTTCTACATTCTGCTATATTGCACATTCTTTTTTTTATTTTATTTTAATTTTTTTTGGGGGGGTGGGCGGTTCCTAGCCGACACTACCCTTCTATCAACGCTAATTTACATAATAATATTCAGACAACTGTGCACAAATTTAGGAAAGTGGTTAGTTTAGTTTGCTTTTGTTACTGTCTTACAGATGTTTACATCAGTGAGGGTCTTTAGGTTGATTCATGCCAATCTAACGAACCAAGGCTTGAACAAAATCTTCACTGACCTATGTGAAAATCTGCTAAAGGTATGGCTCCCTTATTGATCAATAAGTAATTATACCTAATATTTGTGTTGCCATACTGATTCTTTGTAATGGGTACAAGAGCCTTATTGTATATACTGTGGCTACAATCTTCAATTTATCATGTTTGTTTCAGAGTTTTTACTTCAAGTTGCGCTCTATGATCCCCTGCTGTCTTTGTCATCTCAACTTCACTGTAGCAGTGCCAGAGGAAGAACTCATACAAGTGAGAAATCTCAGACCACCACTCATTTGAAAGATTACTACAAGATTAGAGCAACTTTAGTTCCTTACCCTTCTGTTTGACTCCCAGGTTGCAGTGACAGCTGTTGCTATGACATTTGACAAGGACCATTCTCAGGAGAAATCAGCAGATAAACCTACCACCAAAGGTTTTTTGCTTGTGTGGTGACACTTTTTATTTTTTATTCTGGTCCCACTCTGCTCAGATACAGAGAAGGACACTATACCCAGCATCCAGGCTTAATGGGTTATGCCAGTGTTCATGACTTTGTTGAAGAAATACTTAAAAGAAATATGTCATCGGAACTGCATCCATAAGCATATAAAGGATTGGTCTCAGTAATAGTTAAATAAGAAAAACAAAACTATCCTTTTAAATGTCATGGTCCTCTAAACAGTGTAATCCATTAAGGGCCTTTTCTTATTTTGTATTCTGTGCTTTAAGGTGAAATACATAGGTGACTGTAAATCTATCATTACAGGCTGCAATGAAACTGAAGAGCAGCTGCAGTTTCCCTTGGAGTTGTGTGCAGATTCATCATCCAGCAACAACCAGCCATCATCCAAAATATCAGGTAGCCATTAACAACTTTTAAATTGCTTCCTGGCCCCGTCCTCTGCCCTGCTTCACTAACAAGCATTGCCCATCTTTTCCACTAACACTTCAGGTACAGTCTCTTTACTCACCCCAAATGCAAAACTCTGCCAAAATCAGCTGGTTATGGTTCGTTCAGCAGGTAAATGAACAGTGATGTGGCGTAGCCCAGTATGTTCAATTCTGCTGTGAACTTAGATGACAGTATTGTTTTCTAGATGAGATTTCGAGCTTCGACAGCATTTGATACAGTGTCCACTACACCAAGAAATGAATAAAGGCAGATTATATGCAAAACATTTAGATTTGGGATGGTGGTTAAATTAACTCTTCCTTTATTTGCCTCGTGTCAAGGTCATATTTGACTCTGACTTGTCCTTGGTTCCTGTCAAGTGCAAAGGTAGATTTTGACATTTGTCTGTCTGTCTGTCTGTGTGTGTGTGTGTCTGTCTGTGACAGGTGTCCCAGAGAGTACTAACGTCTCACCCAGAGGTAAGCCCCCTTCTCATCCACAACCTCCCTGCTACCAAAACTACTACACAGCCTTGTTTTTGACTTTCATCCTTTTGTCTCAGAGTTATCCTGCGCCACTCCCAAACCTCATCCACTTTTGTTCTTTTCTGTTCTTTCTGTTGTTTTGTTCATTCTTTCTGTCGTGGTTTTTTTTTTTTTTTTTTTGTGTGTGTGTGTGTTTTGTTTGTTTCTCTCTCTCTTGTTGTCGTTATTGTTGTTGCATTTTGTGTGTTTGGCTGTGGTGTGTGTGTGTCTGTGCGTGCGTGCGTGTATGTGTGTGTGTGTGTTTTCTCCAGCTGCCTCCGTTGATTACGGTTCCTTTGCAGACAGATGCAGCACCTGGCTAGAGCTGCTTAGGCTGAAAGCTCACACCATAAGACGAGGATCAGTTAAGACAAGTAGGAGGACACAGTCTCTAGCACACTCTGGTGATCATACCCACAAATACAGAACACAGTTTCACAAGCAAACCCACGCACCCACACTCACACACACAAGCTTGCATACATGCACACACCCCTCCATGCATGCCGCCCGGGGGCGGAGCATCATATATAAAGCACCAGCTTTTTAGCTAGGGTGTGAAAGTTGAAGCCTCGCCCCTCAGAGGCATCCACAATCAGCAGCTTGGCTTTGAAATGCCTGTAGCCTTGGCAACAGTAAAGTACAGGAAAGTGACTTTTTTTTCCTTTTATTTCTTTTTTGCACTTTGTGTGCAAGACTTTTCCCATATGCACTTGTCTAGATATTATGACAGTAACTTCAGAAACTCCTTTGATTGCTCTGCATTTGTATCACTGAATCTGCTTTACCAGAGAACACGCAACATGATTTGAAAGTTGTCAAATTGTTGTAGCATGTAATGTCTGAATCCTACAAGCTTGAACACAAACAATGAACTTCAGATCATGGTGGGGTGAGGGATAATGCTTTTCTGATAGAACAGGTATAATTTTCAGTCCTGTGCACAGTAAGTGATCTACAGTCTAATGTATGGCTCCGAAGGTTCCTGGTTTGATGGATGTAAGGCATGTGAGGTAAAACTGCAATAAGACGACGGAGAATCTTTCACACTCTGGCTCATATACATGTGCCCAGCTGAGCTCATAGCTGTCTGTCTGTCTCCATTTTTCAAGCCTCTTTCACAAATGCACTCAGATTAAAATATTCGCTTATGTGTTTCACTGTACCGCAAATACTTTATTCAAACACATTAACTTACCCAGCTATGCCCAGGTCTGTCTGTCTGTCTGCAGACACTGTCTGTCTTGTCTGTTTGCCTCAACTGCATGACACGCATGGCAGCATGTGCGTTCCAAATGATTGTCTTTGCATCTTGCATCCACACCACTGCATGTAAACTCACATGCATTCAATGCACACAACTGACATAAATATAAGTGCACACACACCATGTGGTACTCCTGCTGTGCAAATGCTAACATTTTTCATCCACATTCCACTTCCACATTTCTTTCTGCTTCACGGTTCATATCTGCTTTTTAATTTCTCCACAGTTTTTGAGCATTTTGTGGTATCTCCATTTTCTTTTGTCTTTACTTTCCCTCGCCCTCCTCTTCTCTTCTCTTCTGGACCTATACCTGCTCTCCATGTATCTGCAGTCTCTTCTTTGGACCGCTCCAGTCCACTGCCTGAGGGACGTTCACGATCACTGCGCTCCAACCGCTCATTTGGGGGCAGTTCAGTGACTGTGGTGAAGATGACACCACTCTCCTTCCTTCCTGGGACACGCATTATTAAATATCTAGGGATAATCAACATGTTTTTCATCAGAGAGACAACATCATTACGAGAGGTATGAGCAAAGTAACTGTAGAAAGTCAGTTATTTTCTTTTTTTTTACCCCAGTGTCAAGTTTTGGTAAATGTAGACATGTCTACCTGAAATGTGTGTTTGTCCTCTGCAGGAAGGTGGTGTTAGTGGCTTCCTGCATTCATTCATAGCAGAGGTGTTTGCGATGGTTCGAGCTCATGTAGCTGCCCTGGGTGGTAATGCAGTAGTGTCCTACAGCATGAAAGAGTGTGTGTTAATGGAAAATCCAAACAAGAACCAGGTACTCTCATGCAGTCTTACAATCAGAAACACGCACACACAAACCATGTAAGAGTTCATCCACAGTCATGCTTAAAAGCACAGTTAACTATGCTCTGAATAATTGTGAGACCCAACAGTTATTCAAAATACTTACACTTGATGTAAGTAGCATCTTTCATTACATGAAATGCATATCAAAGGGGTTTCAAGAGCTGATATTAAAAATATAGCAATAGATACATTAAAACAGGAGATATTCACGCAATAAAAGACAAAAAAGCAATAACATTCTTAGGAAGTTCGATGAACAAAGAGGAACAAAACAAATACTGGTAATAAAAAAACAGGTAGTTAAAGCAATTTTACCAGAAAATGATACAAAAGTAACCTCAAAAGTTTATTTTCAGTTAAAGCTAGACCATGAAAATAAGGTTTGAACTGCATCTTAGTGATTTATTTATTTATGTATTTTTTTTGGGGGGGGGGGGGGGGGGGGGTGTGTGTGTGTGTTTTTCACTGTATACCAGTGTCATTGGTTTTTGTCCTTGTGTTTTAATGCTATCCACTCCTCTAGGCTCAGTGTCTCATCAATGTGAGCGGTGATGCCGTCATCTGTGTCAAGGAAACAGACCAGGAACCCATGCCCTCAACAACAAACACTGGACAGACGTGTAGCAGTGGAGCTGATGGGGCTACGTGACAGTGAAACTCTGTCTCCATGCTCACTCTCTGAGCCTAGCCGTCCAACTATGAGTCATTTATGTCTGCCTTAGTACTCTGTAAAAGAGCAAATACTTACACAGGCTCAAAAACAAGAAGTCCATATTAATATTGGAGTGCAGGATTTTTCTCTTCATGTTCGTCTATGTTAAAGGGCAGCATTTGTGCACAAAACACAGATGTCGGTCATCTTACTTCGGTAATATCAGAGTATTTTAAAACCTTTTTATTTAAACGACAGCCATGGGACCCTTCTGTATCTAAGTAATGCCTATGCATTACAGCTCTCCATACTGGGGTCTCACAGCTACAGTATAGTGGCCATCCCTTTCTGTTTGGGCACACATGACACCTGAGGCAGCTATGACTAATTTGTCCTTCACAGGAGTCAGTAAATGGCAGTAGTATACCAACAAATAATTTAAAGTGTCACTCTCCCCCTCAGTGCTGGGCTGTTTGGGATCACGTGCAGATTAAAACACCATCAGTCCATTTCAAAGTTGGCAAGTAAAGGCTGTTTTGGAAAAGAAAAACACTCAAATCAACATAGCCGCCTTTAAAAAAAAAAAGAAAAAAAAAAGAAAAGAAAATCCCACTTAGATTATACACTTTAAGGCTTAAATCCAAAAAAACAAGGCAAACCTGTGATGCCATTTTTTATTATGTAACAGTTTATTGTCCTGTTCTAAATTTAATTTTGTATTGATCTTTTCAGTGGATAACCTTCCCAGTTACTGTCACAGTATTGCTCACTTGCAGTATCCAAACTGATAATCACTTTTCTAGGAAGTGTCAAATAACAATACCACAGACTGTTCAGCATTGTTTTTATGTACTGGAGCAACTCAAGTTATACACATCTATGACAAACAGCGGACAATTGCAGGTATTATATGCACATATTTTTGTAGAGTGAGAATTTTCTTTTTACAGCAGCCATTATGGTGTATTTCAGTTACTATTTTAGAAATTAAAACTATTTTTTTAATTGCTTTCTCACAGAAATAGAAAAAATTAGTGGGATAATGTGTATGCCTTTTTGCTCATTTACGTGGGGGATAGGGATGGGTATAATGTCAGATGAATATAAATGGAACAGACATCCAGTCTTAGTTATAAAGTGTGACTCTTAGGTGTCTAACAAATAAATTTCATCGGCTAAAGTCTTTGAAATGATTTGGACTGACTTACATCTTGCTTGTATGCTGAGGCAGTAATTGCTTCATTTGCAGCTCTAGGATCAGCCTCTCTTGATGTGTCTTGCTGTCAGTGTCAAACAACGCTTCCCATTGGAACGTCATCACTGCTGCTTTAGCATTCATGACCCAAGTAGTACTTCTGCTATTGATCTGTCCATTTCCAACATTTATGTCCAATGCTGGAAAAGAAAAAAACTTCTGGTGTCTGTGCCACCTGAAAGTGAACTGTGTAAATGCTCTCTAAAATCAGATTTTAGTATTTTTGTAAGATAGAATTTATGAAACTCACTGCTAACTTTGCTTGTGTAATGAATTCCCAGTGTTTTAATTCACTGTGTCAGAGAATTAGTGGTACTCCTGTCTGTCTGTGTTATCAGTTTCTTAAATTTGCATCTGAAACTTGAATGTACATACTAAAATGCTTTGCTCTCTGACTAGCAGCATGCAGACCCACTTTTTATTGCCATGAATCTGTATGCTTGTCTGGTCTTGCACAATAAACTCAGTCAAACTAAGTAGTATTTGTTTATCCTTTGCTTGTGAACACCCACTTTTCTTAATAGAAATGCCCTCTGCTTTGAATTTGATCTCAGTTCTCTGCTAATTAGTTGATTACAGGGCAGTAACTAAACTATTATGTTTTGTTGATTCATCTGTTCATTGTTTTATGATGAATCAATATATAGTTATTCTAGAATTTCAGAAATAGCAATATGTTCAGTCATCTTAAATCAAAAATCTGACATAGAAATGCAGGAAATTTCTACAGTTATGTAACTTTGTCTTCGGAACAATTAATTATCTCAGCCAATATGTTATTGTGTTAAATTACTTTATTTTTAAGGTGAATTCAAAGAAACACCACAATCGCATTGCTGTTGGGACCGTTTGGGATTGATTTTTGGAGATTTTTCATCTAACAATCAAACGTCCTCTCTACATTTTTCAGATGATTTGCCGTTTATGTTTTCAATTAGTAAAACTGATCCTGTATTTCACACAAGATGGACGTAGAAGAAGTTTTTCCCTCAATGAATAATTACTAAGCTCAAATTGAAATTATTAGTAAAATGTTGCCTATTCATTGACTTTTAAGATTTAACATCAAATTTGAAAATAAAATAATAATCCCAGAGGACATTTTATTGCTAATACTTTTAAGAAATTGAATGCACGATTTTTATTCCAGTCTAATTTTATATCACCGTTTTAATGCTTTTTGTAATGTTCTGGTATTTCAAAGCTAATCGAATACATTTGAGAAATGTTGTCAACGGGAGTCTCTGGCCGACAAAGCTCTTTCTTCCCATGCCACTTTAACGCACCATGACGCCGAGCGTTCAAAAAGACCCGCAGCGACATCTCGCGGTATTTCGGGAGAACTTCTCCTACCTCGCGCCCTGCCCGGTCCGAAAATCCCGCTCCCTCTCTTCCTGTCTGTTCTCCAGGAGCAGGACGCCTCTATCCCAAGCTGCACCTCGGCCCGGACATGGGGGACATCGTCCTGCCGCGGCGCCTGTTCCTCTGGAGCATGGCGGCCATCTACCTGGCCGCCTTCGTCTCGCTGTACGTGCAGATACCAGGTGAGACACCCCCCCCCTTCACCCCCCTCCGGCTCCGGCTAGCTGCCCCCTGCCCGCTATTAGCGCGTTAGCACGCAGAGTGGCTCAGGCCACTTGTTGTGTCTCCTCCGGTTTTCCTCCCGGACGGAACTTTTCTGTGGGGTTCAGCACAAACCCGCCTTCTTAAGATGCTCCGACGATTGTTGTAGGTTTGGTTTGTGCTGCGACTCCAAAGGTAGAGAGAAGTTGTGTGTTTGCCACGCAGGAGCTTTAAAAAACATCGCCCACACCCGAGTGCGAAAGGACGCACTTCCCGTTTAATACATGTGTCGTTGCAACGCTGGAATAAATGCTGCCTGCAGTTTTCCACAAGATTTTCTGAGTTCATGTTTGCTTTCTGCCAGTGAATTATTTGACTTCCACGCTGACCGAATGCTCCAAAAGTGACAGAAATGATCGTTCGTATTATTAATCTGTCTAGTGATTTATTTATTTATTTGTTTGTTTGTTTGTTTGTTGGTTTGTTTAAACTTTGCAGGCTTTTCTCTTCCAGGACTTTGCTTTGACCTGAGAATTGGTTTCCACATTTGTAGGTCTTTACGGTAATGAAGGGCTGCTGCCTGCCCGTTGGCAGCTGCGTTACAGCGGGAAGCCCCTGGAGGAGCAGCTGCTGTCCTCGCCCACCCTGCTGTGGCTGGGACCTCGGCTCGGCCTGGACACGCACACGGCCATGGAGCTGCTGTGTCTGGTAGGATCTGCCCTGAGCCTCGCTGCTGTGCTGGTGGAAGCTCTCAGAGACAGCGTGGTGTTCTTCTGTCTCTGGGCCCTGTACCTGTCACTGTACCAGGTTAGTTTGTATCAGATATATATATATATATATATATATATATATATATATAATTATTTATTTATTTTATTATTATTTTTTTGTCAAATTATTTCCGGTTTCCATGGTCTTCCTCATTAGATGGTTTTTTTGTTTTTGTTTTTGTTTTGTTTTTTTCCCCCAGGTGGGACAGGTTTTCCTCTACTTTCAGTGGTAAGTGTTTTGGACATAATAAAGTCAGGCTACAGCTGATTTATTTTTTTCAATTACACATCATTTTTACAAACAGCAAGTAAGAAAAGCTGTAAAAGATGGCTTTGGTAGTTCACAGACATGTTTTTCTCATTCTTGATATAAATCCTTGGTCATGTTTGTCTTTTCTGTTGTGCCACAACATGATTGATGATAAAGTAAGCTGGAATGACAAGTCTGGTTCCAGTGTCTTCCCTGTCATCTGTCTCCCTTTGGACAGGGACAACCTGCTACTAGAAACTGGCTTCCTCTGTATCCTTGTAGCTCCACTGACAATAATCCGAGGGTCACGAGGGGTCAGAGAACACGATACTGTGACTTTCTGGCTCATCCGCTGGCTGCTCTTCAGGCTCATGTTTGCCTCTGGCGTGGTGAAGCTCACATCACGCTGTCCTACATGGTGGGGTCTTACAGGTATGTCTCTGAAGTATGTTGTCGTGTGTTTGTGGTGGGATGTGAAGCTTTACTGCTGCTCAGCTAACTGTTCTTCCAGTGAACTAATAAAATCTCACTGATTCCTCTTTCATTTTTGTGTCTGTGTTGTACAGCTTTAACATATCACTATGAGACTCAGTGCATTCCCACCCCTCTGGCCTGGTTTGTCCACCAGCTGCCAGTGTGGTGGCAGAAGCTAAGTGTGGTGGCAACCTTTGTCGTAGAAATTGCTGCACCTTTCCTTTTCTTCAGTCCTCTGCGTAGGCTCCGACTTGGGGCTTTTTACTTGCAGGTGGGTAAATTTGATTCTTTTTTTTTTTTTTTGCTTGTTTTGCTTCTAAAAAAAAAAGTATTTTCTTTTTATAACGTTGCTTACTGTATTGTTTTTTTTTTTTTATTGATGGTCATTTATATTACTAAATGCATATTTAATAGGGTTGTAAAGCACATTAAGTGTTGGTCTGCACAAGTTTACCGCATGCTGTCCCTGCTGACTACAATTAACATGTTTGCTCATTAAATGTTGTGCTTGTGTTTTTCATCCTTGCATTAGGTGCTGTTGCAAGTGCTCATCATTTTGTCTGGCAACTACAACTTCTTCAACCTGCTGACATTGGTACTCTGTCTGTCCCTACTGGACGATCAGCATGTACACTTCTGGCTACGCAAAGCAGACAAGGCCAACAACAGTGGTATGATGAGCATGTACATGCATATTAATTAACACAACAGTCTCTCTTTTTGTTATGATCAAGGTACATTTAGCTTCCACAGCTGCAGTATTCTACTGTTACACAGCAACATTTTTGCCATATATATCACTTTAAAGAGGGTAATCAAATTGTAATCAAAAGAGGTTTTCATATTATAACGTGAAATGTGTCTGAACCTTGATCATAGATTAGTCTGCAGAGCTTTGTGTACACAGAGTTTAAATACTGGCCTGAATTGTGGTGGCTTACTTACCAGATGATCACCCATTTTCTGTTTTGCCTTCATCAGATTCCAGACTGTGGTCTTGGCTGTCTTACCTACTGGAGCTGGCAGTCTGGTCTCTCATGATAGTTGCAACAATCCTGTGCTTTGACCTGCAGGTGGATAAGAAAAAGAACGGCATCTCCTCTCGGACAGGTATGTGTTTGTGTGTGTGTGTGTGAGCATTTATGCGAATAGATGCAATTCACATTTTGAATTGTTGTTTTTTGTGTGTTTGTTTGTCCTTACAGCATTCACATACCACCAGTTTAACCAGTTTTTAAAGACTGTCACTATCCCCTGCATCTGGATTGGGGTGCTGTCTCTTTTATGGGAGATCATTAAAGCCATGTTCAGGTAGGGCTGCATGTTGTTTGTTATTTATTGGTCTGTTGGATTTACTGTAATCCTACAGTGAAACTACCTATTTCTAAAATGTTTGGTGTATAGCAGAAGTATAAAACAATGTAGACAACAATTATTTGTTTTTTGTTTTGTTAGGTGTGCATGTGTCTCTGGTTTCCTGAAGAGGTTTTTTAGAACCCTCCAGTGGATAATGTTTGCTGCGGCCACTGCTGCCATGTTTGCTGTCAGTCTGGTGAGCAGTAATGTGTTGTAGCAATCAAACGTCATATCATAAACATGAAACTTCATGTTATTATTCAGTTAAATACTATAACCAGTCAGCAAAATGACTGTCTAAATTAGCTATCATCCCTTCACCAGAATATACGTGTTTCTAGTATATCATTACTTTGACTTTTCTTTCCAGGTGCCATTTTCCTACATAGAGTATGACTCCAATGCCAGATTATGGCCAGAAGTGCGTCAGGCCTATGACCATGTGGATCGCTTCCAGTTGGTCAACTCATACGGTCTCTTTAGAAGGATGACAGGAGTCGGGGGACGGCCAGAAGTTGTCATAGAGGGAAGCTACGACGGAATCAAGTGGACGGTGAGGGGGAAAAAAAACTTATACCTGTGAATGATTGGTAATGATCATACTTAACAAGTTTTAATAATATTCTGCAGTGTTGCACTGTTCTTCATTACTTTGAACATCTTTAAATTATTATTTTTTTTCCCCCTAGGAGATTGAGTTTATGTATAAACCTGGAAACTTAAGTGCACCCCCACCTTATGTGGCGCCTCACCAGCCCCGGTTAGACTGGCAAATGTGGTTTGCAGCCCTTGGGACTCATACACAGGCTCCATGGTTCACCAGCCTGATGTACAGACTGCTGCAGGGAAAGAGAGATGGTATGAACGTGGGAAGTGCTATTGTTAATATATTCAACAAACAAAGCTCTTTAACAATTTTTTTTTCGGCAGTTATAGAATTGATCCAGACAGATGTAACACAGTATCCGTTCCACAAGCAGCCTCCTGCTTACCTCAGAGCTCACCGCTACAAGTATTGGTTTACTGAACCAAAGGCTGATGGGTAAGTGCTCCCTTTGTCCTTTTCCCTCCTTCATACAGTGAGTGTGCTCTGAAAACTGTCAAAATTGAGAGAACATGTCTGTGATATTAGACCTTAATAAACAGGTACTACTGTGATTGATTGTAGTTTTGTTGCTACTCTGTAAAATTCTTTGTATCATTGTGACTACCCAACAAGATTTTATTGTATTTCACTTTGTATATTTTATAGACTGCAACTTTCCTTTTTTGAATTATTCAAAAAAAATTCCCAAGCCTCTCACCTACACCAAGGATGTTAATTGTTTGCTGGTCTTTGTTGGCAGTTCGTACCCACAGCGCTGGTGGAGGAGGGTCTATGATGAGGAATACTATCCCACTGTGCACCTGGGCAGCACTGTCCTGGAGAGCATGCTCAGCCAGTATGGGCTTAAGGTAAATACATCTTAAAAATCATCTCTCTATATTACCCTTCACCAGCAATCTTATGCTAGAAACTATGTAAAACTTGGCATGAGACTCTTTCATATTCCTTGATCCTAATTTCAATATTATTGATCTGCAGGACAAATCGCCTCCACGTCGTGTGTCCAATATCACTGTTGCTCAGGCAGTGAGGTGGGTGCGCTCTCAGGTCCGAGGCGTTCCCCCCCACATACTAATCTGGACCCTCATGGCCTGCAGTATTAGCTTCTGTCTCCTAAAAGGATTGCGAAACCGGAACAAAGAAATGCCAGTTACGGGTGAGGCTGCTGTGGCTGTAAATGCTCAGATGAAAAAGTCAGATGATCAGCAGGCAGTGGAAGAGGACGAGCAAGAAGGGGAGGACAGTAAGGAGGAGGATGAGGTAGAGGAAGAGACTGTTACTGACAACAAAGAGGATGAGGCAGAGAAGTAGGATGACAAAAAAGGAAAGATTAACTACTCTAAAGAGAGTTATAAAGAAGATGCAGGCAATCCTGTAATGACTGTTATCACCGTCTGTCATTATAAAACATCACCAGACCGACCAAAGAAGAGTTTGTTGTATATTTTGTACTTCCCTATCAGCCAGTCACAGGAAAGAATTTGCCTTATAGCACCCACGCTTTACTGCTGTAAACTGTTCATATATCAGCTGTCTACATCACAAACTAGTCAACTAATCACTTTGGATTTTTTTTTTTTTTTTTATGTGGCACATCTTAACTGTGGTTAGGAGAGAGCATCCCCGGTGTTTCTAAAACCTCCCACATTGGCTCTGACTAATGCTCCTAAAGCAGACAGATGTGATCATGCATCATCCAATGAAATGAGAGAAATCTAGAATTTCAAACATAAGCAGGTTCAGCCTGGTTTGTGTTACTATGCCACTGCCTTCATTTTTTTTTTATGTGAGTGCGTGTGTGTGAGATGTTTGTCTATTGAGATAACTGCACTTTTTTCCCCCACAAACTTGTCTTCTGATGAAAACATCACGCAAAACATTGTGGTATGTTATGTACTTTAAGAATTTTTGTATGAAGATTAAAATCCAATAAAAACAAATACTTGTCAGCAAATATTTGATACTGTACAATAATGATTTTTACATTTGTACATATACACAGGCACACAGTATAATTCATAGTCCAAAAAAAAATTTTGTTATTATGGAAATAATAACTGAATAGCTTGAAACTTTACAGAAGTATATTCATAGATAGGTAATGTGTGTTAATACAAGGAACCATGTTAAATCATTTTAGAGTTGTATGCTGGATGTCATCTGCCAGCTGATTTCTCACAACAGTGCCATCTCTGAATCTTTGTTTCACCACTTCAGTATTCCTGGGCAGTACTTGTCAATCAGAGACTGGTAGTAAGGCTTCAGTTTGTCGACATCAGGCAGATCTGTACTTTTTGTGTACAGGTCAAATTTGCTGCGGAGAGGATGGAAAATCCCACTTCAGCTTGAAAATGTGAGTTAAATGATGTAAGGAAAAAAAAAAGGGGGGGGGGGTTCTCACTTGAACTCTTGGACCCAGGGAAGCATATGCAGGTCTTTGCTGTTACACAGGTGCATGTAGTCTCCATGAGAGTGCCAGGGGTAGAATGAATGGAAGCGAATCATGTACAACCCCTGAAGAGAAAGTTAGAAAAACATCTCAAATTAACGAGAAATGAGAATTACTTGAGCAAATTTCAAATGTCAGCACTCTGACTATTCAGCCAAGATCTGAGGCGCAGCTATGACATTTAATGAGTAAATGTAATGACTCACCTCTTCTGGGATCGCGCAGTTATTGAACTTCATAACTCTGTAGAGATACTCTAAAGGGAACAGTGGAGGGCACTTTAATGACAGTGCATGTCTCGTTAATGGTTGTGGTGTGTTTGTGATATAGAAGAGAAGAGATTGCGTGAGTAAGATTTCTGGTACCATCATGGCCCCAAGACATGAGAACGTTGTTGAGTCCACAGTTGGGTTCATAGATCCCACAGTCAGTGCTAAAGAGGGAAAATTATACAAATTAGACCAACCATAACAGGCCAGAGGTTTTTCATAACATTAGACTTAACATTACATTCACATTGAAAACATTGTATTGTTATCTTTTCATTAAAACTGGTAAACTACTGAATATATAGAAATTGAATTTTAGTTTTTTGCTCAATTTAATGAACATAATAAAAATGTGCTGTGTTTACGATAAAATCTTTGTTTACAACACTTACTATCCTTTATGAACCCACAGTGCAAGTTTTACAGGAGGGATAAAGTGTTAACTAGACCAGGCCAGGGGTGGACTGCATATTAAAATGAAACAACCAAGTGAACACTTTGTCAGACTTCGTTAATGTGGCATGAGAATACAAACTTGTAGCTGGGGTGTTTGCTGTCTGGATTGTCCCTGAAGGTGTTGTCCTTGAACACAATTGAGTTTTGGTATTTGCAGCCAACAGGAAAGGTGTCTCCTACCACAGCCCACTGTAGAGTACACAGATACAAGCATGACACGTTTAAAAGTGATTATAGCGCTCATAATACACACAGGGCATACAGTTGGGGCTTAGACAGCTTTCCCAGTGTTGAGCATGTTACCTGGGGTTCATCCCAGAAAGCCATTATCTTCCCAACATCATGAATCAGACCCACCAGCTGGAACCAGTCTGCGGAGGAGCAGTACGTACAGTTAGAGCATTAACCAGAGTTTAGTCCAAGTGCATGCTTGTACAAAGTACCTTTGTCTGGGTGTACTTGGCGGATGCCCTCGGCAGTCTGGAAGGCATGGAAGGAGTTGGGAAAATCCACATCAGGATCAGATTCATCCACCAGCTGGTCTAAAGACATGATGGCCTCCATCATCCCCATCTGCGTGTGGCTGCAGTTGGTCCATTCAAAGTGCTGTAGGATGGTACGAGACATCATTACCTCGGAGGAAGGTGTCTGAACAACCTTAAAATACAACTGTCAGTAAAACGATTGCCTTATTGCCTCTCTGCCATTAGTGTTTCACCAAACGCGTCCAGTGAACTCCTCTCTTTCAGTAGTACATCAGGAGTGGTAGGAGCAGATCTCCGTCAGGGAACATTGAACTGAAAAATGTACCAGTGTAACCTCAAGGAGATGTGAAATTAGGCTGAGACCAAACAGAACTCTAGTTCTCCTCAGAGGTCTAGCTGACATTTGACTCAGTTTGATGGGACTCTACATTCACTCACCTTTTGCTTCACAAAGTCCAGGGTTTGGTTGGTATGCATCAGCTTATACGTGCTAAACACACGGCTAATGAGGCTTCCAGTCTGGAAAACACACACACACACACACACACACACACACACACACACACAGAGTACACTTCCGTGAAACAGTTCGGTGAAATAAAGAGCAGGTCAAATCTATGACCGAACAAAGGCAGCTCTGCATGGGAGCATTTACCAGCCAGCTGCAATTTCTGCACTACTGTCAAAACCTACTAAGACTAGAGACAAAGTTTTAAAAATCTAATTATATTTTGCTTCATGCTAAATTACTGATAAGCCATGCCATTTTAGAAGCACTACATTTCACCCTTAGTGTTTTTAAATTACAATAGTGACTGTGTGTTTGAATGATGGACCTTTGAATTTGCCTTTAAGTAAGTATTATGTGCTGAAGAGAGGCTCTGGATGCCAACCTCAAAGTTTCTGTAGTCATCCTTCTCTTTGTGTTCTGACTTCTCCAAGTTTGGCCGATATGCCAAAGATGGATCTGGACCCTGCATTTCAAACAAAGAGCAGAAAACATGTTAAGTATTAGATTGGTGCATCTTAGTTATTTTAAACTAAGTAAAGATTATTCATATATATATATATACACACACATACAATGTTGACAACCCTCATGTCTGTCAAATAAAGTCTCTGCAGCTGCTGTCTTGTGGTTTGTTCATCATGTGGAGCTGACTTGCCTAAATATACCCTGCCGGCTTCAACGATAATGCTTTTGACCTGGACTGTTGGTGTATGTACAGAGTACACCAGTACCCAGTCACATTTTAACTAAAGCTCACCCAATGGGGTACACTGTGTTGAACCTTGAAACAGACGTGTTTGTGTGTCCGTCCCAGGAAGTTTTTCAATAGGTTATCTCTTTGTACGGCTGCAGAATGACTCAGTAGTTCTTTGTTTTGCAGTTTAGTTCAATGTTAGTGATAAAAGCACTTCTATAAGAAATGGTTACCTGTACAGTTAGAGTACATCAATATTTTATTCATAAACCCAACCCCATCAGCTTTCTCATGTTTTATTATGTTGCAGAAATGCAGAAAACGGACAGAATTTATTCATATTCAGAGGAAGTCAAATATCACATGAGTTTATGGTTAGGTTTTATGGGTTCTCTGTCCATCTACTCCAGCTGAGACAGGTTAAAGAACGTGAACAAACTGGAGACACCGAAGTGGGCAGAGCCCGCAGTGAATAAAACAGACGCAAACAGGAGCAGCCTCACTTTCATCGATACATGTCACATGTCCAGATATCAACCATATTATATTGAGCAAATAACAGCAATGACTGACCGATTTCTCAGTAACAAATTTCCTGGTTCACTCTGTTGGTCGGATCAAAGGGGCTCACACACAGACATCCACAGTGACTGGGACCGTTTACTCACCCTGTACTTTACCCTGTGACAACTGTTGTTTCGTAAATAATAACTTCCTAATTTTTCTGAGTTTTATGTATGTTTAAAACAGACTGCGTCATGGGATGGTCAGAACTTAATCTGGCATGGAAATCTGATAGGGATTAGTATTACCTCTCATGAAGCCTTCTGTTACTTTAGAGGAGCTGCATGAACTCTGATAAATGGCCTCATCAGTCCACACAGGTCCACATTGGTCTGCACCAGCTGTGGTGTGGAAATGAAAAAGTGCAGATGCAACATAAAAAAGAAGTGAGCCTACCAGCTAATTGTGCCATGCTCCTCATTCCTTTGTTTCCAGGCCACATCACCTGATAACACACCTGATTCTCCAGGGCAATACTCTGCAGTCGAGTTGCATTGTGGGTAATGTAGGAGCCAGGTATTGACAAGGAAGAATGTGTGGATTAAAAGGACATCTGCAGTGACGCTGACCTTCCCTTTAAGCCATCCGTTAGCTGTCTAACATTCTTACGTGTGTGAGAAAATATCACAGTGTTGTCATCAGAGTTCTGTCAGCTTGTGTTATTACCTGCTTCTCCACACATACATAGACACACACAGACAATCATTAAAAATTTGCCACTTATAAACTATGTGAGCATTTCCATAGATAAACTCACACTTGTTTCTCAGACTAGATAGACAAAATGACATTAGGGTTGCCAACTCCGTGAAAAATAAATAAGGGACACTTATTTGGCAGGACTGGCCAAGCAGATTTGGAGAACTATTTGACTCAAAACTGAATTTAATACGGGATAAAAAAGAAAAAATCAGTTTTTCAGCGGACGGTTGGCAACCCTGGATGAAATACGTGTGAAAGTTTTACTGGAGTTTTATTTCCCAATGCTGCTGTTCTAAGTGTTACATCAAACCATCACAGATAGTTTACAGAAGGACACAAACATGAATGCTTGTTCATTCATTCATCCTCTACCGCTTATCCGTTTCCGGGTCATAGGGGGGTGCTGGAGCCAATCCCAGCTCACACTGGACACAGACAACACACAGAGACACACAGAGACCAACAACCACTCATAACACATCTAACCATGCTGCCACATGAAAAATTTAATAAAGTCAAAATCATTCATTTAATGTTACATAAGACATTTTAAATTTCAAGTCTCACTGAACATAAAGAAGAATAAAGTGCGCTCATGCATTCCTATAAACACTTGACCAGTAAGAGCACCTATTGAAACGGGAGTTATGTGTAACGGACACATATTGAAGGACTATAAAGCTTTTTTATCACTTTGATAATCAGCATTCACTCTGATTCTTAATTTGAATAAGGAAAATAAACAAAAGACAAAAATGATTAAATCAATAAAAGCTTAAAAACACACTATACTGGCAAAATCCAAAATCATACAACCTAGATTTACAGTACACAGGAAATAACGCACTTTCTAGCATAGATGCCTTCGCTCTGGTTCACTTGCTAAGACACTGAAGACAAGCTGTCTGTTCAGACGCAGGCGGTCGGTGGATCAGGGTTAGTAGTTATTTTGGCTGATTCCGTGCACTGTGGGGTTTGGGGGTTAACTGAGCTTGGTTAACTTAGGGTACTTGTTCACAGAGGAGAAGATGGTGCTTTTAAGAAAGGAGGGGATCAGCTCAGAGCTCAGGTAAGTTTGGATCAGAAGGATCGCCACTGATGGCAGACACCGGCAGGTTCGGCCAGTTTGACAGAGGCATCTCTTGTTCACAGTTTTTCTCCTTCATTTACACGCTGCATAAATAACAATTATTCAACAAATGTCAGAACATCTAGGACAACAGTTTAATGAAGTAAAACAGAGGTTATGGCCAATAACGCTGCAGTGTAAGGAATTTTCCCGGCCAATAATGAAGGCCATAATGTTCAAGGATAAAGAGAGTCCAGATCATCAACAGTTATTTGTGTAGTGTCAACCTTGATTGGCCAAAACGGTACCATTTGAATATCTAGGAACAAGCTAAACGACAGTTTCATGGGCAAGAGACACAGTTGCTTATCAGTCAGATGTTAAAACAAACTAAAAATGTAACCATATTATCTGCTGTCCCAAAACCAAGTCAAGGTGAAAGAAGAATGCGGATTTATTAGTAAGCTCTACTCCATCAGGAATGCTGTGTGCGTTGTCTCGGACTCTTTGAAAACATTCAAAGCTACCAAAAAGTCACCCATGGACTTCTGTGATGGATATTGCCAATGCTTAGTTTGGCTTCTTGTTTCCTGTCACACTGACTGGCAAATTCCCAGATCTCATTATCGATTATTAGTTAAACCCACAAAAATAAAGTTTAATAAACAATTACATCAGCTTGACATTGCAGCCTTTGTTCAGGCTCCATTTGTGTCACTGATGCACTGAAGGACTCTGGCTGACAGCATTTGTGGTTAAAGGCATCTTTTGGTTCTTGAGCTGTGGTTTTAGCCATAACTGTGAGGGCTGCGGGGATTAATGGGGGAGGAGTCTTCCCTCCCACTTTGTCCAATCAGCTGGTAGAGACGGTGGCTGAGGTTCTGAACCTGACAAGTGCCCAGAACACACCCCACTCTCATCAAATGGCTGTGGCCCCTCCCACCACCACTGTTGGCATGACGACGACCTCGCGACGTTCGCTCCAGCATCCTGTTGCTTTGGTCCAGCACCAGCTCCGACAACTTTGGCGGGGGCTCGTTTTGCTGCAAGGCCATCCAGATGATATTTCTGTCTCCCATGGTGATATGGTTGTCAGTGGCAACGGGGACATCAGACACAGTCGGACTGACGGCAGCGTGAGAAGGCTTTGGGAATTGGTAGCCTTTGGATAAACTCAACCTGTGATACAGAGAGGGGCAGAGAACATGTAAAGACACAATGCAAAAGCTGGACACAGACACAGCATGTTTCCAAAAGATCACTGCATCGCTACAAGATGAAATGCCTGCTCGGGTACTCGACCTGTACTGCAGGAATGCTCTCTGTGCTTAATTTGGGTTTTCATCTTTCTTTTTTCAAAGACCAAAAGGACAAAGAGTGGATTGAAAGAGAAAGTGAGATGGACAGAGGGTGGGTCTCTATCTCCAGCTGCACTGTCTGCGTCTGTTGTTCTTTATGTTGGCCACTGTGACTCATCATTCACTTTGATGGTGGAAGCCACATTTTCCAAACTGACAACAACTCCTACTGAGACTGCTTCATGCAGAACCTCTGGCACATTTGAACAGGAGGTTGGGATGGATGCAGAATGATTTCTGTGTGAAATTCACAACCAAATAGTATTAGTTACTATAGCAACCACAATAAGTATGAGTCCCCAATGTTAAAGAAGTGCTGTTTTGAATCAAAACCACAATCTTTTCCTAAGGCTGACCTAATGGGGGCAGCTCTGCCAGCTTATTATAAAAAAACTATCGGATGCATAAATATCACGTATTTCATAACAACGTTGCCATTTTAGTCTGAAAAGTGGCACGTCAACGTTGATTTGATTGACGTTAATGTGTTGCAGTTGACGGATTGGGTTGTCGATTTGCAGATGTGCTAAAATATTTTTTGCATTCAGTTCGCCTGCTCCGTGAGAGACATTTCACTGACCACAAGCAGGTGAGACGGTATGAGAGGTGAATGACAGCTTATCTTCAGCCATCTGCGTTCTAGCTTTAAATCACAGACAAGAAATGACAATCAAGGAAGCGATACTCAGTCCGGGCACTGTTTTATCTGTTTGGCATTTTCAAAAGCTTTGCCCTGCCCTTTCACGAGGACAGTGACAGTGTAACTTACTTCAAATCACGGGGAAAAAAAACAAACACAACAAACTGATATGCCCCCAAAATGCTGTGTAAATAAAGTGTATTTGTTTATGTCGGACATCACATAATGCCTGATCATCTTGACATGGATTTTCAGAGCGGGTTTAAAGATTGACAAGCTGTTTGTCTCGGTAAATAATTGAAATTTTAGGCGCGTTAAACGACCTTAAATGCCCATCGGTGACCTCCAGAGGATGTTGTTGTATTTAACCGGACAAAAGTGGTTTGAACTGACCATCGACCGCACACAGCCTTGCAGGCCTCTCTCAACACAGCTACAAATTATATTTATCATTAATCAGCAACGGTTGGAGCTGGCAGGGGAGGGAGAAACATGAATGACAGAGTGACACAGAGGGTAGTAATTAGTGCTGAGAGGGTCCTACACCACCACTCGTCCTGAGTTTGTTTTTTGAAGAGGTACTTTCTTTAAGTCCCTTCTGTTTAGCCTTACTTTTTCTCACCCCGTCACAATACCTTCTTTCTTTTACATCCATCGCTACTCTCCCGCAAACATTCAAGAGTCCATCAAAAATGACACAAGACTTGATATATAGGTATATTAACATGGGAACAACTTAGCCTTAGTGTAGATTATTAAAAAAAGCACAAAGCAATAACACAATTATCTTTTTATTTGTGCCTTTTGCTACAATACTGATAAAACCAAACCTGACAATCTATCTGAAAAAGACACCTCACTTATCACAACAGCTCTAATCATCTCCTGCAAGCTGCAAGGAGACTATATAATGTCCCGCAGAACAGAGAATAACTCCCATAGTGCTGTAATGGCCTTTCACAAAAATAAATAAATAAATAAAGGGAATATGTGCAATAATGTTTGTTTGTTTCAGGTGAAAACTGGGCCAGAACACAATATGATCTTTATCCTGTAACTGAGCCTGACTGGTATTCTGATCACTCTTCTGGCTGGACACCCTGGACTCTAACTACAACACACACACTTATTCAGTCTCGTACAACCTCATTACTCTGTGTAATACCAGAAACCAAAAGCCTTTGAGATTGAACCACTCTATTAGCTTTGAAATGTTATAATGGATGCTGAATTCTGGCAGCACTGGATTAAAGTCACATGCATATGCACACACACACACACACACACACACACACACACACACACACATGCAAGATATTTGGGTGGTAGGGCATTTGTAGACACACAAATGTGCGGGTGACATATGAATACCTACCAACACAAAAATAGATTCATACATTCAGTCATTCATTTATCTTCAACCGCATATCTTCTCACTCATATACGTAAACATTTTCAAATGATTTCTCTACATATGCTCCTGTACATGCTACAGCAGTGCACTCGTCCACTGTAGCTGTCTATCTGCTGCTCACACACACACGCTGTGTGTCGGAGTTTAACACACAGTTGTCTCTGAAGGGAATGGCACTTGATGTTGAGGTGTCACCTCGTTAAAGGAGTGTTTGATGATGTTGACCTCTTAGCTATTGGAAACAAGATTTAAAAGCACCACTGATCAATTTCTAATTTTGTTTCAAGAATTTGAGATCATGATTCAAATCCAAATCCAAAATGTGTGCTGCTGGAAACGGAACCTGAGTGAAGCTGCTGAATGAGCTCGATGGTTTTATCAGCTGAATTCATCTTCAGTGTCTTTGGGAACTCGCTGTTTTTCCCACAATGCTGACACTCTGTGAAGTCAGCTTTATCTGCCTGCCTGGTCGGTTTGTACTTCTTTCTAAATGATCATACAGGGTCAACTTGGGTTTCTTTGTCCCCCAACTCACACACTCTGCACAGCTCTACATGCAGGTGTGTCTCTGGTCAACTTGCTCTGCTCTTCTATGTTTTCATGGGGCTGAGGTGTTACATGTTCTATGATTTAGTCTGCAATGCCCCCCTCATAGAAGAGAGCACGGAAATAGTTTCTGAACAACACTGCATGATTGGCGGCACTGTAACCTCTCTCTCTCTGCTTCTCTCTGCCTCTCTCGCTCACTCTGAGTGTAGCATTGCATGGTAGTCTGGGTTGTGAAGCTGTGGAGTCTGAGAGCAAATGGAGCTTCTTCAACATTCCTCCAAGTTAGAGCACAGCATGTGGTTGTTCACAGAGGAGCTGAAAACACACATACACACACACGCACCTTCCTGTTGTAACTCCTCAAAACTACTGTGTGCAAAGAAAAGGAAACTTTTTGTCCCTATCCGATCCCCACTGTTTCACTAATGGACATTATTGCTGGGTCTATTCATTATTTTCTGTCCCTTTTTTCAATTCCTTTCTAAATTAATAGAAGATCCTTCAACCTTTTTTCCTGTCTCCTTTTATTTCCTTTCAGGCATTTTATTAAGTGCCAGTGGCAGTATAATGTTACATCCAACAGCAACCTCTCTCCTTTTCAACTTAAGTCAGTGCCCCAGACTGTTAGATGGTTTAGAAAGCCTGCCCTATTGTCATTCAAATTGAATACCAATAAAAAGTCTTAATGCAAAAATTGAAAGTTGAGAAAGTACTTGACTCTCTGTACAGATAAGTAAGTAGTTTTACATAACTTCTCACTATAATTAATATCAGATGCTTCCTGAGCTTTCACTATTACCATATCCAACTTAGCCTAATACAGTGTTTAGAACTTAAACTGTGAGCGAGCTGAATTCACTATAATAAGGGATTATAGTGCTATATTAATAGAGCAATCCCTGTTATGTAAGACTCACACCTCCCCTTACTGTTCCTCACCCACATAATTATAATACGATATAATGTAGTGAAAAGTTTCCTTTTAACAGGGCCATTTCCTTTTTGGAAGATAAATTCTTAGCATGTGTCTGCATGTGACGCTCCTTTTAAAAAAGAAAGAGGTCTGCGCCTGCAGCAGTCTGTCACAAGACGTACACAGCTCTGCATCCTACAGCATCACAGCCTGCTGTACAACTTTTTCTGTGGAGTGTGTGTGTGTGTTGCTGTTGCTGTAGTCTAACTTTGTCTCTGGTGTGCTTTCTGCTTGGCCCCTCGGTATGTGCATGACATGCAACCTTGTCCTGAGTCCCGCTAAATCAGCCTCACCTCTGTCTCACCTCCTGCTGCTGAGGAGAATTACCTCACACTGATGCTGGAGCCTTTTCTCACATTAATGACTGCCAGAGAGCAAGATTCAGACCTTCGATGTTTAAACTGTCTTAATCCATCAATAACTTGGTGTAAATATACTCGTGTTCAACGTGAGCTTTCAGAGCCAGAGGCCACATCTTCAAGTGAACAGTTATATTCATCAAAGTCCCAAACCAGCCACAGCTCTGAAATATTCCATATTCCAAATAAGCCTTTAAGTTCTTGGTGGTGTTTTTCCATCCTAAATTATATCTAAGTTTTGATAAAGCAAAGCTTCAACATTAACTCATAATGAAACTCATAACTAAGCTATGATTTCTAAAAATGGGCTTTTACATTTTTGTTCTAAAAGTCTCCACCTTCTGAATCGATGATATATATCCAAGTACCAGACTGTAAGTACTCAGTGAGGATCTGGCACCTGTGTCTGGGAGAGAAGCTCTGCAGAGTCACAGTCCTGGACTGAACCTCCAGAGCCAGCAGCAGGCACAGCCACGCCGGCAGGAGCACACACATGGCGCAGCAGAGTGAAGACAGGCTGTCCAGGCAGATCTCAGGAGAAAAACAGGAAAATATTAAAATAAACAGGGAAAAAAAAAAATCTAAAAATCCAGTGCTGTTCGAAAGTTTTCAATGTCCAAGTTCGCTCTAACAAATAAAGACTCCGGTAAAGATGAATGACACTGACAGCAACCTCTGTCTGCCCTCCTGCATCCTCCTCAGCTGAAAAAAAAAAAAAAAGATGTGAAAACTCAGGGGCTCGCATCGGGAGCAAGTGCGGCTTTCCTTTCTTAAAGCCTGGCTGAGGGAGGAGGAAGAGGAGGAGCAGGAGGAGGGAGGAAGGCTTACTGTGTGCCCTAATCTCTAAGAACCCACAGTCGATTGACCCATCAGGGACTCCAGAGCTCTGGCGGAGGTACAGTCGGATGCATTTGTTTATTATTCCCATGGTGTGAACAGTGAACTTGACACTCATAAATGTGAATCTTCACATGGGAGATACTTTGGACAAAAATGTGCAAAACACAACCTAGAACTGTTTTAATACTTTGCATGATTATTGGTACATTTTTAGTTGTATATTCTGTTTGTTGACCTGACGAAATCAGATGTTGATGAATTTTGTATTTGTGCAAAAAGCGTATGAGACAAAAAGTGAAAACTAAGCCACCTCCAAAAATGAACCCAAATCAACTTTGAGCCGAAGACGTAAAGATGGTAGCAATTCTGTTATTGCAGTATAGAAGTACAAAATGAAAACCTGTCATGAAGTGCTTGGTGAGCTTGATCCAGTTTGTTTGCTTGGAAACTGATAGTTATCCATCAATAATTAGCACAGTGATAAGAAATGACAGAGGAACTAGAACATGATTGAAGACTAGTTCCCCAACGCAGAAATCACAGAGTTAAACATTCAGTCAAAGCTTTGGTGGCCACATGCCCTTTTAAAAAAATTGAAATGCTCTGTGACATTTATAAAGTTAATGGCAAACACTGGCATTTATTTATTTTTTTACTATGGAACACAAGATTCAATTTCAATAAAAAAAAATAAAAAAACCCCCAAAGGATCAACAACGGGCCTTCTGGAAACTTGTGGATTCATAAACAATTAAGCTGTTCAGCGTGGTATTTTCTGGCATTTAGCCATTGCGCGTCAGCAGCAAAAGGTATGATTGCTTATCTGCTGCTACGGCTGCATGTATTCTTTTCAGATGTGGATTACAAGTACGAGTAAAGAAAGGTTTTTAACCAAAACCGGAAACCAACCTTTTCAATATGTCATTTTATACCATATATCAAAATGTACACGTGCATAGGTGCAGAAGAACATATCCACCTGAGTACAGGTCAGAGAGTCCAGTCACAGTGATCCCGTTCTCCTCATTCTGCTTGTGTAATAAACTTTCTTTTTCTTCTTTGTGAAGGACACAGATGAGAGGCTCAGAGTCTGAACCTGATTAAAGACTGCTCTGTATGTAGAGGTGGCTTCAGGTCTTAATTAAAGGAGCAAGCGTGTGTGTGACTCAGCGGTTTGCAGTATTACTATCTAAGCTCAGTTTCCAGCACAGTGAGCCTCAACCCAGTCCAGCATGTGCATTAACGTATAACCTGTCTTATCCTGAGAAGCAGCCTCTGTGTGTGCGTGTCACTGTCCAGACTTATCCCCTCTCCCTCTGATCGCATGTCAGGCAAAGATGCTTTGGCTCTCGTTGGAAAGGCTGAGGTTCAGTTTCAGCCTTATCTTTGTCTGCACTACACCTTAAGCTGTTATCAGAAAAATAAGCAAAAATAAGGCAAAAATGATTGAACATTAAGCTTGCTGTTTGTTTATTATGGAACAGAACAAGCCCTTGGTTAGTTTAATGTGGGTGCTGGGTTTTACTGTACCATTTAACATACAGTGCACATACAGGGTTGTTTATTTCCCCTGAACACTCTCACTGTGTCACATATTACCTATATGGGGGGTTATTTCCTTTTTCAATGCGTTGGCCCCTTTCGAAATCCATAATCACATAAAAAAGTGCAAGGCTGCAGCCAATGATTGCTGATGTCAAACTCCAAAGCTCCCATAAATAAACTAATGTATGTTTGATGATATGGCCAGAAGAAATGGAAGGAGATTTTTTAGAAGTATCAAAATCCAAAATCCATGAAAGACATCACAAGTTAAAAAATGTGGGATCACAAATCACTAATTGCAAATAAGGTGTAAACATTTAAAAACGATGGTCAAACAAGCAAACAAATTAAATGTTTATCAAATTCAGTCTTTGTGAACTAAATGTAAAAACTATTAGTAGTTTGGACTCTTATTATCATTTATACCACTTCAATGTGATATTAGCATTAACATTATCAGGTAAATTTTTATAACACAAGTTCACAACAGACATGAATTCAAGACACTTTCCAAAAAGCAGATCTAGGCCTGCTCCATATATAATAATTAACATAGAGTCAACAATTACAATACTTTTGTATGGATAGCTGTGGCACACCTACCGTGATCTGAGTGCATGACGCCAGCATCAAATGAGGCTGTAGAGACAACATCAGACCAATTTTAATCACAAATACTCAGCAATGCAATAATGAAAACCTTCTCCAAATCATATTTGGATCATATATCTCTGGGTTTTGCTTTTGTTACTGCGCAATAAAGTGACTAGTGGAGGTCTGCAGATGGTGGTCTGAAGACTTTTCCTCCTTGCTTGCAGATTAACAGTTCGCACAGGGGAAGAGGAGTGAAAAGCAGAAAAGGCGACATAACCCAGAACAGCAAAATCGCATTTGCTCACTGACATCATGACAGAGAAGTCTGAATTTGAAACGAAAAGAATCTTCCCTGAGGTTCATGGATGGAAAAAAAAAAACTACTTGTTACTGAATATTTGACTGATGTGGAAAAATTAGGCTTTATTAACAAAATCATAACATATGGCCTCTGTGTACAGCTGATAATAAATGATAGAAGTAGATATTTATCATTTAGAATTTTTAAATAGCAATCAATAGTAATCAATAGTTAGCAGCTGGTGTTACTTGACTTTTTTTTACTCGGTGTGAGATTTGGCTTGGTGTGTGTTTGGCTTGCGATATCAATATCAAATTTGGGATTTCATTAATTTCCATAATTAGCAGCTAATGTTACATTTACATATATATATTTATTATTTTTTTTTTTTTTAGTCTGCCATGGTGGGAACTTGTTGGAGTTCAACTATAGGAATGAACTCTTTCAATCTCTGTTTTATAGAAGCTTAATGATTCACTTATTAGATTATTAGATATTAAATTTGACATCCATATCATCATGACTGGCCAGGTTACAAACATTTTAACACTTTGCAGTGATTCTTCTTTCATCATGCTTTTCTTTTTTTATTATTTTTTACAATGTGACGGCACATTGGTGCCTCTGTGTGGTGAAATGTGGGATCACAGCAAAATAAACCCTACGACACTATTCCGAAGAGGGTGGTTATCTTTTGTTTCAACATTAATTATTTGTACAAATACACCCGAACTCTTCAGAGACTTACTTACAGTCCATATACAGAACACGGGCTATGAATGTACGTATGCTTCTTTACTGGAAGTGACTTCGGGGTGTCCTCAGTTGGTTTTCATCCTCCGATGCCCTTTTTGTTTTAGTGTCTGAAAGCAGAGAGCAGCTTGTATTTCTGCTCAAACATGGTGCTGTCCCTACATACGGATGTGTCCTCTTGCAGAGCTATAGCATCAGGATTCCCAATACTTATTATTAATACTGATAATATTCCTATTTTATTTTGTCAGCAATACTTGAGGTATTCATATGGGAGTATGAATCTCCAATTTTTGGAAGTATGTACATGCGCTATAATTTAGGGGCTTTGGAGAGATGTAAACAGAAACTACACCCCATTTCGAGGCAACAATTTTTCAGAATTGATTTGAATAAACTGGCAGCTATTTGCTGCTCAAACATATGGACGTCCACCACTGGAATAGTTTCATATCAAAGAAAGTGAGGCATCGGCGCTAACCACCACACCACTAGTGCCACCCTTATTTAAAATATATTATATTCAAAACATTTTCTGTCAGAAATGTTTATTACAGTGAGAAGGATCAAACGGACACAGTGATACGCTGTGTCTTTCAATACAGCTGCAGTCACAACATTGTCTTTATAGGTCTTTGTAAATGTTTAAAATGCAATATTGGCATATTTTTCTTACAATAACTGTTAGTTGATGTGATAACAAAAGACAATTCAGTGTTTTTTTTTTTACACTGTTAAATCTATGAGGAAGATTTACTGACCGTCAAGACTTTTGCCTCGTCCAAATATAATCATGAGCCTTAATGTCAAAATACACTTACATGCAATTTTATAGTTTCACACAGTATCACAAAAACATATGGCAACTATATACAACAGGAGGAGACAGTCTTGTCTGGTCTGAATCATTGCTTTTTTTAAAGCGTACTGGACTCAGTTCTCCCATTTATGGCTCATAAATAGTATTTTTCGTTTTTTTAATCCTGGTTTATATGACACATGCGCTACCAGTCAAAAGTTAAGACACTTTCTCATTCAAATTAATAGGAAAGTGTGTCCAAACGTTTCACTGGTAGTGTATCCATACTGTGAAATAAGCTAGGCAACAAGATAGCTCTATGACCTTTTATAACAAGTGAGTGTGTAATTAAAATGTTTGTGTGTTTACGCTTTAGGTTTCGCTTTGCTGTCCCAGAGCTGTGATTAGATCCCGCAGTGGCTCGGTGTCTTCAGTCTCCAGCAGTGCATGCAGCTGACAGAAGAGTGTTAGGTGTGTGAAAAGTGTGTTGAGGTGCGCTTGTAGGCCAAGAGAAAGCGTCTCTCTGTAGTGAGACCAGTAAATGTGAGCCAGGGTCCTGAATAACAGCAAAAACACCTTCTGGACCAGAAAGACAAAACCCGTTGGAAATGCTGAACCTGAAAACGGGAAACAATAAAAACACTGAAACTGGAGCGTTATGTGAATGAATGCAACACTGACGATACAAATGAAATGTACCGGCTTTAGTGGGGAACACCTCTTCATCAGTGAGCAGGTCCTGAATGTACGACATTGCATAGTCAAAGTAAAGCGGAGCAGAGCACTTCAGCTTCCTTCCATGGTCGTCAATCCAGACATAAATCCTGACCACACGAGCACACAGCCGGTTAGACTATCTAGCTAACTTTAAAAGCCAGCTTTTATTTATTACTTGAACAATTTTATGGAAGTTCTCACAAGAAAATTTCACTCAATCCACCATTATAATGTAATAAAGTACAAATGTTATGTTCAGAGCAAAAACACAACCCCGCCTCACCCTGAATACTTGGCATGAGAAAGGACGACAATTGATACGATGAAATTGTTGGGTCAGATGACTTCAGATTACCAAACTCCCTGATAAACACTGAGCTGTGACTGAAGTTTTTAGGCTTTCGTCAAGATTTTTCGTTTTGTTTTTGTCAAACTACTGCTTCCGTAGCCATCAAACAACATTTACACTCAGCTGTTAGATCTGTGAGCTACTGCTGGTACGAGGGCTTTGAAAACATCACTGGCTCCTTGAGCTTTTATATAAGAAGCCCTTAGCAACAGGAAAAAATGTAATTTCCAATATTTTTAAATATCTACAACTTGTTCACTGTAAGGTCTGTGTATGAATTTTGGCAAATAAAAAAAATTGCATTACTAATACTAATGAATGAAAGTGTCTTTGTGATGGGAAAATCTGTTTCATTGTCAATTGATTTACGTGTTGCCAGGTCCGCATGCAGTTGGGCAGGTGCTGGGAGTGCAGAACTCAGACAGAGCACTGGAGAACAGGTTCACATGCTTGAAAAAGGCCACTGCTGAAAAAACCAAGAGAAAACAAGAACATCTTATTCATATTACTGTCTCTGAGTGTGTGGGAGGATAAGTGGCACGAGAGAGAGGAAACAGCGGTTTAATGGGATCTACTCACTGTTGCTGGCCAGCCACTCCGCCCTATCGATGCCCGGTGGGAGGGCTGTTAGGGCAAACATGTCTGTGTGCGTGATCCTCTGGCACACGTGCTGCTCCTGCAGATATGGACGCTCCTCCAGATTATTGTTATTAATTCCCCTTGGGAGGACAGTGCAGAGTTAATGAGGTGGAGAAGGACCGGCACAGAGAGTATTGCTGTGTAATCCAATCAATGGGTCACTGGATTCATTCATTCTGATTCATCCATTAGATAATATTTTACAGCGTGTGCGATACTCTCACATCCATCTTGGGTTTTGTGGCTGGCACACACACCTGCAGACGTATAGAAGCACTGCAGTGGGTGCAGACCTGAAAATCCAGTCAAGCAGCCGTTTGTAATGAAGGCGGTCGATTCAGAGCCGAGGTAATTACTGTTAATGAAGCTCACTGCTGCAGTGGTCCCGGCCACACAGCCTAACATTGGTCAGCATCAGTGTCTCCTGTCTCTGTCCTACAGCAGCTACAGGTAGTGCTTTATCATCAGTCACACAGGGCTGGCAGTTTGGAAACTTGTGATAACACAAGTCTGTGTGCAAGAAATGAACAATATTTTCAAATGCCAGATGGTGTAATGGAAAGTCGAACACGTGGGTGATTTGAATTTATGCAAAACTGGGTTGCCACTTCGACAGTAGTACGTAGAGTCACTGGATTCAAGAGAACATTTCAAAGTGTGGTGGGATCAGGCAGCTGGTAGGCATTTGGTTTGCTGGACATCTACACACACACACACACACACACACACACACACACACAGCAGCTGAGTTTACTCAGAGTGACCTTGCCTACTGTGATAAGGGAAACACTGAGCTCTCTGTGGGGGTTCATGCCCTGTGGTGTGAATATGCATGAGGACAAAGGAGGGAAATTTGGTTAGATGGTCTTAACAGCAGTTTGGTTTATTCAAAGTAAAGGTCAGAAGAGGAAGAGAGGGAGGAATATCAGAGGGGAATGGAAACATTAACTGCACAAACACGTATTAGTGGAAATACCAACCATGACAAACTCCTCATGTCCACAGGAACTTCTTTTGTTAACATCCTGTTCCAACCTCGTGGTGTTAACTCAGTTAATACCTCATAGCTATCACTTATCTGCACACAAACACAATGATCCTGGAGCTACTTGTAATGTTGTGTTTGTGTGCAAACAAACTCTGCTCTGCTGCTCTTGGCCATATGTTTACATTTATACCTCTGCCATGAAGGCGATATGAGCAGTCCTCTTCGGCTGGCCCCAACTGGCTCAAACAGATTAATCCCAGAGCAAGCATTTGCATAGTGGCTGGGATAAAACACATTTCCACAGGCAGTCTACGCTGTTTTTTGGTTCGCACTATTTCTCAACATGTGTTCCTGCTGCTGGAGGAATCCACCTTCACTGATGCCATCGGCCAAATATGTGACTCACACACAGACACACACGCACACACACTCTCTCCCTCTTTTTATCTGGAGAACATTCTTCAGTGAACCCTGACTGTCCAGCGTCCTAATCTCTTCTGCTCTACATCATGCATACTGCCGACCAAACTTCCTCTTTTAAGTTAATATATGCTCTTTCAGAATACAGCAGACTGTAACAGAAAACAGCAAAAGTCAAGACAGGACACCCAAACGCGGTGAAGAGAGTTAGCAGTATATAAAGAACTTACATTTTTTCATTGTTGACGTCAGAAGGCTGGAGAGTTTTGGTGTCTGCATCCGTAGCCGAGGGGTAACTATGGCAACCCCCCATGGCGTAAAGCTAAGACCAGAGCTGTTGGAGGTGCCAGCCCCACTTTTCCATCCCAAACATGCTCACCCACACACCTCTACACACAACAGGCAGCATATAGCAACCACTGTGACAACACAAACATCCCTCTCAGCTCACAGAGCCCACACAGCAAGATCCGCCCCCTTTTTCTCAAAGTTGAGCAAAACACACACAGACACATACACAGAGGAAAAAAAAATGTAGTGCAGGAGTTCAGGAATGGTCTCCTGTGCTGGGAGTGAAACTCTCCAGCTGTCTGCTTCTCCTTTTGCTCCAGTATTCCAGTGTCAGTGTGTATATGTCTCCTTTGTCTAGAGTCCCACACCCCACAGGCTCCTCCCCTCTCAGCTCCAAGTGGACAGGCAGGTTTCTCCACAACCCACTAAAGTACAACACACAACTCCGCCTCCTTCTCCTTTTTTTCCCCCACTGCATACAGACACACATTCCGACATGAATGGACCCTCTACAAGGACAGCAGACAGGTACAGGTGACAAACTAAAGGCGCTTTTCCTCTGTGGAGGAGGGAAGCAGGAGGCGTGGCACAGGGCTGAGCTGCAGCAGGTGTGGTCACCCTCCATAATCCATGGGAACTAGAGGAATGTGATGACACACACATCCATATATATATATATATATATATATATATATATATATATATATATATGACCCCGAGCTCAAAAGTGCTGAGAACTTGAGAAGTATATGAACACAATAGAGGGGTCTGCAGCTCCTCCCCGAGTCACACAAACTCCTGTTATATCTCTCCCCCAGCACAGTAAGCTCTATGAAACGGGAGGATTTACGATTGTACAGGGCATGAGGGTGCAGCATTGATTGTGAGTGCTGCTCACATGTGTGAGCAACTCACTGGGAAGCAACATAATCCACTGGCTCACCTGCCCCTAAGGTAAACATTCTCCATAAACCAACGGCCCTGTCCCTGTGTTTGCTCTGCATGCATGTGTGTGTGGGAGCGAGATAGAGAGACAATGGCAGGCAGTCATCTTTGTCTGACATTTATTACGTTCATATCTGAATGTACAAGCTAAATTGACAACAGGTAACAGACACATTATATTCTAAATGAAGAACAAAAGACACCAGCATCAGTCCGCTTTACAAAAAAGGCATTTTACAACCGCCCACGCTTTCCTAATACACACACACACACTCGCACACACACAAATGTAATAAGCCAATATATGTGAAAAAGATTTGAAATGGCCTCTAGCTAACAGACAATTGGATGGCATAAAAA
The DNA here is from genome assembly GCF_900963305.1 of Echeneis naucrates. Lineage (NCBI taxonomy): Eukaryota > Metazoa > Chordata > Actinopteri > Carangiformes > Echeneidae > Echeneis > Echeneis naucrates. The sequence continues at coordinate 11,603,319 of NC_042526.1, read as the reverse complement.
CTTATCACCCATTGTCTCTCAATTAAAATTGTGGGCACATACTGTTGAACGCAGCACATTCCCAACGAGGTGAATGAGGCTAATGAGCAAACTTAATGGCACTTAAAGATAACTGGATTGTACCTCATGCCTTTACGCAGAGCATCACGCCATACCTGTAGCTACACTGAAAATGCGCCACACTCTCAAGGTTAAGGAAACACAAACACACAACAAAACATAAAGGTACACAACCCCAGCTCTCTACAGTTCCACTTCAGACCGGTCTAAGTGTTGAACAGATTTAAACAAAAATGGCTGTGACATAAAATGAAACTTTAGTATGTTTTAAACATACGGCATCCAAAGAATTTATTAACTCCACCATTTGATTCTAAAAGGAAAAAAAAACCCACTAACAACATGGAAGTAGCCAGAAAAGATTGCTTTAGATAAATTCATTCCTGTACGACCACTGCAAGAAAAGAGGCTACTTCACACATAATGAATCCCAGTTTTCCACTGGTGGGAAGACACACTTTGGCTGAAAGCATTGAAGAAAAAGTCTATCTTAAATATCTGCATGATTCACTTCAAGTCAAACGTTCCCGCGTCTCACAGTAGGGAATAATATGGTGAACCCTGGTGCCTCCAAATACAGAACCAAAAGTGCTTCTTGAAAAAGGTGCTCTTAAATTAAATACAAAAATCTATGTAAATCATCCAACAGGTAAATATTCAATTGAAATCAACTCCTGCCCTGAGAAAGAGAGAGACGAGGAGAAAGAAAAGTAAAGTGTGACACAGATTTTAAGATCTCTTTGGTTCATCATAACTTGGGTCATGTGTTGGCCATGACTTCTGTTGTTCATGGTTAGACTGCGTTAATACCATAAAGTCTGATGGGAGGTAAGGAGAGTGCTAATATGTTAACATGAAAGCAACCGATGTGGGATCTTCCCTTTGTCCTCCATTAGACTTCAGGGACAGTCAGAGCGCACTTCAGTGAACAACACTGAATATAAACACAATGTAACTACCAGGAGATAATGTCCAGTTTTATCATATTGTACTGACAAATCTGTTCAGCTCTATTTGATAATATTCCCTCATTACAAAGAATGCTCATTATGATAAAGATACATTTGAAGAACTACATTTTTCTTAACTTTGATGAATGTTAAAGCACACTTTTGTATTATTGGTATGTTTAAAACCTGAAAAAGAGCCCAAGTTATAATGACCTGAATGATCTTTTCAGTAAATAATACGGAAGACACACTGCATACACCCATTTACACACCACATGCACACCTCAAACTCCCATGTAGGAAGTATGTAGCTGAGGAACAGGAACTGATGCTGGGCTATTAACCGAAACACAGACGTCATTATTGCCTCATTTCAACAGTACGACACATACAATACACAAGTTGCAACCTGCAAAACAATCGCCTTTCCATACATTGGATTTATTCCAAAAATAGATATAATGTTTATATATACTGTTTACATTTATATTACGTTTACATATTACCAAGAATAGTCACAGCCTAATACAGGTTCAAATTCCACAATATTACATTTAAACAGCTCCAAGGGTGATATGAATCGGTATGTGCACATCACTGTGTCCCACGGGGATTTTTTTTTTGGGTGCAAGTACAGATACGGTTGTGTATGCACATATGTGCATATCACTGCATGTGCATGTGTGCGTGTGTGTGTGTGTGCATGCGTGCGTGCATGTATGTATGTTACACAAGTGTGCTTTCTTTGTATCTGCACATCTCTCCTTTTCACCTGAGAAATGCACTCCGTACCTTAGACAGAGCTCAAGCAGACACAAACACACACGCAGGCACGCGGGCACACGCACCCACACACACCCACCAACCCACCTAAACTGCATGTACCAGTCAGAGGTTTGAGGAGAAAGTGACATTTGATGCTCCCAAATCCACAGAGAGAGCATTATTGTTCAACATGACAAAAGCAAAAAAATTCTTACTCTCAGTGAAAGATGATCAGGTAACATGACTGAAAAAAAAAAGAGAAAAAAAAATCTAATTATTTTCACTCACATTTAAACTACTAAACTGTCTGCCTGGCATGTACATTAAAGTGCTGAAGACAACATGGCAACTAGCTCTGCAAGCATCTTGGCTTTTTTAAATCTTGGCTGATAATTAGGATACAATATTCTTTACTAAAGTGTAAACAGTCAAATGTTTTGCTAGAAAATTTTTCTGGGCTGTGACTTAATGCCCAGCGATCAGACATGCTCAAACTATCCGACATTCTGATGCTGAATTTAATAAAGGATTTAAATTTCTGACTAATGTCTTTATTATAACATGTAGAAGTTGTATGTAAATAGTTTGGTTTTGTGGGTCTAGCACAATGAAATGTTCTTCAAGACATACATTCTTCTTTGGAATGAGGGGGGTGTCAGAATTAATGATATCATAGTACAGAAGAAACATCAATGGCCCACATGTAGATTTTTAGCATCCAACATACACACTTAAGGGCTGTTTGACATTTAGGACCTGCAGACACGTAAAACGGCACTGAAGAGCTGCTGATAGGAAGCAAAGGTGGCATGGCTGTTTGTTGAATGGATTGGTGATAAGCGTGTGCGTGCGTGTCTCCCTGTACCAAGTGGTTAGGCCGGTCCATTAGCAGAGGGGTCCATCTCACTGTAGAGTAAAAATAAAAAGGATACAAATTCAAATAGGTCTGATTTAGTCTGCCAAGGATAAGAGTTATATGCCATCACAAAAAAAAAGGAGGTAAAAGGAATCTACCTGATAACTATCACAAAAAGAAAGGAAGAAAAAAAAAAAAAAGAAGATTTGATCTCAATACTCCCAACTCTCCAGGAAGTTGTACGTGGAGGACAAATTTTTGTAAAACACTGCGTTTGAACAGTGGGAAAGCTCTGCAGAGGTTTTCACTATTGGAAGATCTTATTCTTGATAAGTGCTATTCCTAAGTTTGAAGTATTTGTTTTGTATGAAAATGTTACTCTGACTTCATTCAGCTGTACATAAAGATATCTAAGACACAAAACACTTACTGTGTGACAGCAGTCGACTGGTCGGATGGACTGGCAGTAGTTGGGCTGGGACAGTCTCTGCGTTGTTGTTTCTCATTGGCTTTCCCTTTGTCTTTCACAGACAGCCCTTCAATTGGCACTTTAACTGCGTCGCTGAAAAAAACAAAACAAAAGCACAAATAACCTAGCAAGATGATTGCTGAGGATTTTCTCACTTAATCTCCCTCAAATAATAGAGACTGAGTGCAGGTGCTGGAAGCTGCTGCTGGCCAAAAGGCACTCCAGTTTTCAACTCAGGCTCAAACACACTGCCCATTATCACATCCGCTGTGCATATCAACATTTGTATCCTGTGTTCTTGTTGTGGCAAGACTTGGCAGGCTGCTACTGACCAAAATCAAACTGAGTTGGGCACAAAGTTGGTTCAAAGGTAGTTAGTCTCAAATGGAAAAAAAATTTAATCTATCTAATTGTACCATGCTTGTAAATGCACCGTTTGTTAGTAACTTGCTGATGTGTTTATTAGTAAGAGTTATATTGGATTGGTGGAAACTTTTTGTTCATAGCATGCTATCTGATAAACCGTTAGTAGTGGGGGTGTTCTCAAAAGGAAATTAATCACACCAACTGTCTATATCATAACACCATAGTAAGCAGCCATACGCTGCTTTTAGTTTTTGATGTAGCGGACTAAACTTTGGTAAAAAGATCACCACTTCGTTTCTAAATTGCTGAAAGCACCATTTCATGCTCTGTCTTGTTATTTATACCAGTTGAATGTGGGTATCACACAGTCCAAATATTAGATGAGTCTATCACAGGACTCTGCAAGTAGCCAGTTGTGAGTTAGTACTTTTTATGAATAAGGTTTGGTCTTAATTCTTACACCTTGTTAAAAACGCAACAAGCAAACAAAAACATGTGGCACATCTGTGCTCCTGATGGCCTTTCAAATCCCCCATACAACAACAGGAAAGCATTCCACACTCCTGAGTGAAAGGCCTCAAGCACAACATACCGTCTGACTGCTGGTCTGAATACTCTGGAGTCAAGGGGAGATGAGAAAGGAGGGAACAGACAGGGGGAGGGTGGTATCAGAGGAACCAGCAGAGATAGAAGTAAAATTGTGCGGGAAAAAGTTTGAAGGGAAAAGGGAAAGGAGGGCTCTAGAAAAGTATTCAAAGACAGCCTACAGGGGGGGATGTGGGGCATATCACAGCCATTGCTGGCCACTGCCACATTTGTATGTGTGTACCTGGTGAAGACTGCCCTCTCATTTTTAGCATCCACAGTGAGCCGGATGGTCTCCTTGCCAGCACCAGTGGTGAGGGTCTCTGTGGTGACGGTCTCACTAGACGTAGACTCTGTCTTGCCTTCTTCTTCATCACTGTCAGAGCTACTGGAGGAAGAACTGTCTGATGCCACAAGGGGAGCTTTTCTTGCCACACACACACTCCACACACATGCTGCAGAGAGTGAAGAAGACATTTTCTGACATTATTTTGATAATGCCACTAAATATTTTAAAACAACAACATGAATCGTTTTTTCTTTTTTTTTTTTAATCGATTTTATGCCAATAAACACACAATGCACATACAAAGGTGAACTATAACATATGATGTTGAATGGGTGTTAGCTTTAAAATAATGTAGTTTTTATCATTTTAGCCAATGACTATGTTAAATTAAACTTACGATTCTGGTTTGGTTTGGTGTTATCTGATCCACTTAGCTCAGAGTCCACAGGAGAACTGCATCTAGGGCCAGTTTCAGAGCTGGGAATAGATAACACAGAAAAGAAAATGTGTCAAAGCACAATCGGCATACAGTTATTTAAAATAAAAGGGTAAATTTGTCTCGTCATATTGTGTGTGTGTGTGTGTGTGTACCATTGCCTGTACCTATGAACAGTCTTTCAGTGCATTCTCACAGAGAAATCAATCACTACAAAGTCCATGGAATTTTTTCCCCACTCCTTTAACTTGCAGTATGGCTATGTGACACAGGCAAAGTATATTACTTTCTTTTCAATAACTGCATCTACAAGTATTTGGCTTTTTGAGTTAAAATTGATTAGGTCTTTTGACAGAAAAAAATATTATTATGGGGCTTTTGTTCAAATACAATCTATCCTTAATAAACTATCACCAAAATTTCTTTATTATTTCCCAGTATCAATATCTGAAATTACTGAAAGAGTATTGCAAAATGAATAGGACTATATAATTGGAAGGTAATTCAATCAAAACAAACCTTGACTGATACTTGATATTGCTTTTTCTAAAATAGGCTTAAGATTACTCTTAGACTCACCAACAGAAAGGCTGGAAGTCTGTGAACTTGGCCCACCCTTTCTCTTCTGCATCTGTGGCAGCTGGTTTGGATGTTGGCGTTTCCCATGCTGCAAAGCCCACTCCCGCAACAGGTGCCTTTGAGTTCACCTCTCCAAAGTCTGCTATCCAGCCAGTGTCTGCATATGAACACAACAGCATTCACACTCTGCAAGAGGCAACATCTCAAAACATGCTTTAGTTCTGAAATGTAAAGCAAGCTTAGTCATATCACTCACTCTTGGTTGTCGCGGTCTGGTCCGGGTTCGAGAAAGGATCCAGGCCATCTTTGGACTCTTCTTCCTCATCTGAATCCGAGTCTGCTGTTCTGTCAGAAAGTTTGGTGCCAGAAGTTGCTGTCCTATCAGCTTTATTCCCTGCTTGGGTCTGGAAGGACTGTGATCCACCGAACCTTGAAGCAAACAATCCATTTTTGTTGACTTTGGTTATGGAAAAGAAAATGTATTTAGAATAAATAATTTCAAAATGTTTTGGTAAATCTGTGCTTCTGCTTGTATGTCTACCTGTTCCGGGACTTGGTTTGAGTTGCATAGTTGATCGCCTTCTCCTCCCAGATGTCCTCTTCATCATCATCAAAGGGCTGAATCCTCTCCTTGGAGCATGCCTCAAACACGGCTGTGTTAGCCTACATAGAGCAATTACGACAGGTTTTAGCAATTTTAGTCAAGTTAAAGAAATACCACAATGCATGTTTAAACTTGAAATTCTGTTACATTTTCAATACTTTTATTAGCAAATCACTGTTTTTGATTTATTTTTTTTTCCCTTACTGGTGGTCATAAATATTATAAATGCAAACCTACAGAGAAAATGTGTGAATAAAAGAGTACAAAGAATTAAAAAGCTCACAGTGTCCTGGCCTCCATCAATGTTGATATTTATCTCTGCAATTCGGTCAAATGTTGCCCTGCAAAAACAGCAGAGATGGTTCAGTCAACACACAATGACAACTTTACGCCAACACAAGGAGGATCACTTAATTTACCCAATGCTGTCGTCGTGATCAGTAAACTCCTCATCATTGAAGCCAAACTGATCCACAAAGTTAGCTGTCATCTGCTGAATCTGGTAGTCTGAAAAAGCCTAAAACAATATCAAAGTTGGATTAGCTTTCTACAGCTGATAGGAGAAGCCCTTGGTATGTATGTATGTGTACCTGCTGAATTGTCAATTCTTTGGGAAAGGGGCTTTCCATATCATCCTCTGAGGAAGGACGTGGGTTTCCTGTGCCAATCTAAACAACATCACCAAAAGTGTTACATTTAGTGTGTAATTACAACCAGATACATTAAATGTGCAAGTGTGTTTACCAGATCTATAGTGTTCTTCCGATTTGTCTCTGACAGTGTCTGGTCCACAAAGGTTTCCCAGCGCCCTCTATAGTCTTCCGGCAGCTCTATATCGAAACATTACAACCAAAAACAGCTGAGCGAAACTTGCTCCAATTTTTTCATGATTATTATTATTTGTACATACGAATGCATTTCAGAGATTGTCAGCACGCACCTTTAATAAGGCTGCTAATCTGTGTGTGAACTGGGCCCTTTTCCAGGTTATGGACGACTGTGTTTGCAATCCTGGTCAGATGCCCCATATACCCTCTTCTCATACCCCCTTCTGATCTGAAAGCACATGCAATACACTTCATTTATTTTGCTAAATTCTGCCTTTAATAAACGCGCAATTACCATCTCACATTCCTTACTGTATTTTATCATTTTCTTCCCAAGCCTCTAAAATCCTCTGGACAAGGTGGCAGTGCTGAAACAACTTGTGAGAGAAAAACATGGAGTCAAATGTTTAGAGAAAAAAAAAAAAAAATCAAAAACCCACAGCAGCTGATCCAGTAGACCAAATGCCTGATTGCTTTAAAAAACAAACAAAAAAAACCAAAAAAAAAAAACACATGCATTAATACCTACATGAGTCACCATTAAGTTATATGCTGAGTTTTCAGAGGTGACTGAATGTTCTGTAATTAAAGTCTCAGTCAAGGCCAGCTCTTGTGTTGTATCCTGAAGCTTAAATTTATCCTGGGAACTCAAGCTAGGCTGAAGTCTCATTTCATGCGCACATGGCCGAAGAATGGCAGCAACACAGAGCTCCACTTGAAGGTGCAGGAAGTTGTTCCATGTGTACTTGAAGAATAAATCCTGAAAAAAAAACAAAACACACAAACATTTATAATTATATAATTAAAAAAAATCTCTACATTGAATTTGGATATTGCCAAAAATGCTGAGTTTTTCCTCATCTCACCAGAAGCAGGTCCATTGTATTGAGTCTGCAGAGTTCCTGTGCTATGACTGCATGGCTAGCAGAGCTGGTATACAGCAAGGAGGCAACTAGTCTGGCTACGTGCAAACGTGTGTTGCCCAGTGGCTCCTCCAGCACACCCAGAGTAGTCAACATAGGGTTCCGCTTAACAAAAGAACATACATATGTACATACTTCAAAGAGAAGCACAGATAGAGAATTGAGGAAACAACAGTCTGGCAGATATATCAAACGGTTGAACATAAAAGTCAGCTGCGGACAGAAATATATATATAGCATGTTCTGGCATTCATGCATGTTATGTTATTGTGTGATGTGGAGGTTTCTCCTGAATTTGGCAAGTAGTTAAACAAGAAAGAAATCAAAAGTAACTTTTAAAACCAGGTATGGTATTTGGATTAAAATTTCCATTCTATTCCATTACAAGCTTTGTACTTTGTCACTTAATATTTAAACAAAATTTGGATTTATATATCTGCAAGAAATTTTGTGTAAATACCTTGGGTGGCTCTAGGAGTAGCTGGTGGAAGTGTATCAGGTGTGGTTCGATGGCCAACAAAATGCTGCTGTTAATAGTGTAACTTCTCTCAAATCCCTGAGCATCCATTACACCATCCACCCTGTAACAAGCACAGACCAAATATATCAAAACTAAAATATTCGATGAGCAGGATGGTAATGCATTGGTCAAAGAGAGCCATAACTAACTTCCCTTCGAGACAATTTTAGAAATCAAATTTAGGCTGGGGATCAAAAGAAAAATTTGTTATAGTTATATAATAAAATTAGACAGTGTCATTTATACTGTTTCTCACTCACACCGGCCTCCTGATCTCCAGCAATGTGAGAAGAACCTGAATGCCATTGACGATACAGCTCTCAGACCTCTCTCCTGAGAACATATTCTGCAACAACTGCTCCACTGATTCTTGCCTGTTGAAAAACACATGGAGCATACTGTGGTCTCCACATCCTTCTAAAGAGTGTGAAAGTATTCACAGGTTTGCATCTGTTTGACTTACGACTCCAGCACAGTCAGTAAAGGGTCAGGTTGTGAAATCTCCTGGAGCTGATTGGCCTGGTCTCTACTCAGGCGGATGATGTCACATAAAGTTTGAGATGCATTGGATTGCCTCTGTCAGAGAAAACAACACTGATACATCTCCAATGGCTGTTTATAGTATATTTCTTATAAAGAAAATGAACTGCCCTCCTACCTCTTCATCTCTCTCCGGGTGAATGAGCTCTATGAGTCTCTGAGCCAGCTTCTCTTCATTTAGCCACTGTTGAAAAAAAATGTTTTCAATTATAGCTGTACTTATAGCTGTACATAGAATCTGTAAAAGAATAAATCTAGGCCCATTTCTCTCATACAGTAAGAGTCTCAAGGCGAAGAAGAGGGGGCTCCACACAGCTTATAAGTCGTAAGAGCACATCCATCATGGCTGATGTATCAATATGCTTCAAGACCAAAGAAAGGAATCCCTCCTTTCCACGCAGGAAGCTAATCACCTAAGCAAAACAAAGGAAACACTGTGACAAAAAATATAAGATAAAAATTGCTGCCCATGTAAGTAGAAATATAGAAACTTCTTCCCATTATTAAACAGAAGGAATATATTCAGAATAATAGGCGGGACATTGTTGATGAAAAAGTGGATATTTCAAAGCAAGTAGACCTTCATGAACAAGTCAGTAGGAATGCTCTTTCACTTCAGGTCTGTCCAGGCTGTAGGGCTGAGCTGATTAAACCTATTACCAACAATAAATGTCAATCAACTCATTACCAGCCATTCCATGAACTGGGTGCCTCTGGAATGATTGGTGTCTTCAGGATTGCCTCCCTGGAAGTCTCTTTGGGCCACTTAGTAATTAGAACCAAGTATTAAACCCAAGTATGCACACCTATTCACAAACTACAACTAATGCCAATGCTTCAGTTACACTAATAAATGGATATTAATTTAAGACGTGAACAATTCATTTTGTATATAAAGCTTAAAATGTCCTCAGAAGCTGGTGCCGCCAGAGATAAGTGTAAAGATATTTGTGCGTGTATATATGTGATTTTAGTGAACTGAATACAGCGAGTTATGGACCAAAGTGTACCAACGGACAGGCCAGCTGATCATGACGTTCAGGCCCACCACTGAGTAAAACTTGAACTATTTACACTAGTGTGATATATCATCTGCATTATGCCACTGCACAAGGAAGAAAATTTAACCACAATCTTGGCTGAAAGCAGTTCACATAGTCAGCCTTATTTTGATTTAATCATCTGTCAGACGTTCTGAAGCAAATCATCAAAACACAAAACCAAAGCTGTTGTTTTTTTCCAAGTATCCCCTTTCATTTACCCGTGTAAGTGTGTGTTACCTGTTCTGTCTTCCGTGTGATGAGGTTGCCAATTGTCTTGCTGAAGAAAGATGCCAGGAGGGGGTTAAGAGGAGATGGCTGCTCCAGGAAGGCATAGAGAGTTTCCAACAATGGCTCCTCATTACCCAGCTTATCATTGATCATTCCCACATCACATGTCAACAGCTCACATGCTATATTTGGATACCTGTAGTAAACAGAAGGAAATATACCTGGCAGTAAAATGAATCAGAAAGAAAATCAATATCTCAGTTCCTGTCTTAGCACACTGAGAGTTAGGAATGAACATAAACAACCTTTTCAGGATTATGACTGGGCTTACTTTGCACAGTTTGATTATCAAGCAGACAGTTAAGTAGTCTTGCTATTTTGTTTCTATGAATTATCAGCAGAATGATTATGTAGTTGGACCAAGAACACTTTTACAAATCTGAGCCCGATTAAACTCTTAAATTCATGACAAAATAGTAATTAAGAGCTACAATGTGATGCAACACAGTACAGTATGATACATCAACATTTTCAACAGCACCTACTTGAAGCGCTTGGTCTCCTCTACACCAGCAGGGGGCTCTGTAGTAATCATACAGACCAGTTCCTGCATGCACTGATCTTGGCACAAGAACAACAGAAGTCTACAAAGCCACAATGAGAAAAGACATAATAGTTAGCACTGTGAAAATTACTGGAGCTGCAATTGTATTCGTGCGCTGCTGATATTCTAACGCTGACAATAAACAGACCTCCTGTTCTGAGCCTTGCACTCCTGCAGCACATCTTCCTCATCCATGAGCTCAGAGAGCGTGACATCCTCCTTGTCCAGTAAAGCCTCCAGATGAGAAGTCGTGTGCAAGTCAAACTTCCAAAACATGGCTGACGTCACCAGCACATACACTTACAATTAGCTGTTAACCAAAAGGTGATGGGAATGTGTGAGGCTGTGTTACATACACAAACAAATGACTGAATACTGTAAACTGCATGAAAGTATGCTCTTACTTTTGGACAAGGTGTAGAACCCTCAGTCAGAATGTGCTAAACAGCTTCTTGCCTTACTGTCATTGTATGGCCTCTGCATTTATCAACGTTAGCAAGTTCACACAGTGAAGACCAAAAAAAAAAAGAAAGAAAGAAAACATCCCCTTCATTCATACCAACACCAGACCTACAAAACCAGCAGAGAATGTCTTCAACCTGTAAAAGAAAAATAAGACAAAAATGACACAAGGAGTGATAAAGAATCATTCCTTTCAAGATTTGCTGTACCTTCCCTTTGAGCCATGAGCATATAAATGTTATATTTGGACAATGCTGCTGTGCCAGCCAGTGAGTTGGGTTCCTGAGTATTGTATTAGCTAACATTTTTTTTCTACAAAGTGAAAACTTGAGATGAAGATGCCAATAGGAGCTGCCATCGGCTTGAAGGGAGAGAGCATCATATCTTAAACACCTCTGAACCACAGGAGACCACAGATACATTAACAAATCCATTAAAAAAAAAGGAAGAAATGGTCCATGCTTATAATCCATAAATCCTCTGACCATTTCATGAAAACAGTGGATTCCCAAGGTGAACATGCCACCAAAGGAGCGTTTGTTTGTCTATAGTGTAGATAAGGCACCTCATACAAATAGATACAATCTCGGGAGCCGCAAAGCCAGCAAACAAACACACACACACGCACGCACGCACGCACGCACGCACACACACACGAACAACTGGATAATTGTGTCATTTCACTGTATAAACGGGGGGTTTGAAGCCAACTTATAGATTTTTATAGACCAATAAAATCAGGTGCCTAAGATAAGGGATCTTTGGTGTAAGATGCCCTGATGTTCCCTTCACCACAGTAAACACTACAAAGCTCAACACACGAGTGTTTTAGAGCCGAGACCATCGACTTCATGAATGTAATCCACAGCCACACATTAATTTTCAATTTACAACAAAAGCACCACCGTGTTTCAGCTGTAAGACAGGCCTCTGTGTCGACCAGAGAGCAGCTGCTGTCGGTGCGTGTTGGCCATCCACAGACAGACTAACAGCGAAGCGGCCACATTGGCGTCAGATGGCTTCCATTAGCTTTAAAGGGAGTTCACGGTAAATTAGCTTATCTCCCGTTACCGACCGACTGTCAGCGCCTTTCCCACCTTTCCTCCGCTTACCCAGCCTGCAGACGGTGAACCGGCCCGCTAGCTCGGTCTCTGTCACGCTGCTAACGTTAAAGTGATGCAGCTCCGCACGGCCACTAACGGCGACTACATCCCGAAGCTACCGGGGGTCAGGCATCTATCACCGCGGGGCTCGGTGCACGTCCTCCCGGCTAGCCTCGTCGACTTCAGACCGCTTGGTCTTGGCGAGTCGCTTGGCGTTTAGGTTTCACCTTTTCTGTTTATTCTCCCTTACCTGCTCTGCATCATTTGCGGGGCGTTCATCCGGAGTTTGAACTGCAGCTCGGAGACACCGGCCGTCAGGTCAGTCGGAGGCCCGCGGCCGGCTGCTCATAACTGCGTTGCCAGCTCGGAGATGCGACCCTTTCCCCGGCCGCAGTGTCACTTAACGCTCCGCCGCCGCCGTCGCACGGAGGTCGGCCGGCGGAGGAGCTGTGTTGACACTGTCCAAATTGTATGTACTTCGGCAGACGGCGAGGTGGACGGAAAGGAGAAAAAAAAAAAAAACCGAAAGAAAAAATTAATCTGTCAGATTTGGAAATCAAAATGGCGGATACTTGAAACGTAATCAAAAGTTCAACAGAGTGAGCGCCGTGTAAACAACATATTTATCTCCTGTCATCATGAAGATCACCGAGAAGAGCTCGGTGTTGAAAGCATCATCCGTCTTCCCTTTAGTTTTAAAATAGAAGAATCCAAGAAGGGATCTGATGTCAATAAATTCATTATTTAAATTGACTTGGCCACCGATGACACCTGACTGTGTGACAGGTGTTTCGGTACCGTTTCTTTTCCTGATTTAATGCTTTTGTTTTCTAAAGGCCCTGGCATCCAAGTTACATATATGCAATATAAGCACCGTGGAGATGTATGACCTGACATACCCCTACAGTCAAAGAGTACAATATGTGTCCCCTGTTGGCTGTATTCATATTAAATCCCTGGCAAATATCTATCCGAGCAGATAATGGTACAGATAATGCATTTGATGAATGTTGAAGAAAAGTCGAATGAAAGATAAATGTTCCTGAAATACCACAGAGAAATATTTGCAACCAGGGTTCCAGCAAACTTTGTTATCATCAATGTTCATTTAAAAAATGCTGGCAAGTCCTCGAGGATGTATCCAGAAAGGAAAAGAAGTCCCACAATGCAGAACAACCACATGCAAAAGCCATGTATTGTTTCGTAATACTCCAATATGAACAGTATCTTACTATATGTGGTGTAATTTTGAGTCAAAAATAGGATATACGCTTCTGAAACGCCCTTGAAGTTGCACAAAAAGGGATTATCCAAATGGAGTGTCCTTCATTAATACAGAACCATCAACCCGAGAAATAACTCTTAGTGGAAAAGCTTTCAGATGTAAATCCTTTAAATAAATACCATGAGCCCAGGTTTAGGGTGTTTTAGCTGCTAAATCTTTGTCTCGTCTAGAAAAAATAATTCCATTTGAAATCTAATGATCGGGAAATACATAAAAAAATAAAATTTGATCTTAAAATATCTTTATCACACGTGTATTTTTAGGCTGCACCCTTTTCACACAGCACCAAATCCACCTAAATAGCTGCAATTTCTAATGGTCTAAATTAACATATGTGGGTACAAAGAGTATATATATATAGAATTCAAAGCCTCCCCTATATATATATATATATATATATATATATATATATATATATATATATATATATATATATATATAGGGGAGGCTTTGAATTCATTTATAACTGTTTTAATCAGTCAACCAAACGTAAACGTTTGCATCATCAACGCTTTCTTACAAGGTACCGATTAATTTGGAAATATTGCTTGAAAACGGATTAATTCATTCAATGCTGGTAAAAATAATGACACATTCACATTAACGCGTAGCAGCTCCTTCTGCAATGATGTGGCTGGTGTTTTCTGACATCGTTCTCAGAGTGGGTGTTTTTGTGCGTAGTATCTGGCAACCCTGGACAGTCCCAGTCGGTGAATCCTGCGTCGGCTTGTAGCTCAGCTGAACCTCCGCAGAAGGTCTCTCTGTGCTAGCCGGTTAGCATCATGGCGAACGTTGTGGACACCAAGCTATACGACATTCTCGGAGTTTCACCATCTGCCTCTGAAAATGAACTTAAAAAGGTACGTACGCTCCTAAACGAAAGGGGAATATATCGGAGTATGAGCCAAAGCAAAAGAGGAAGAGAGGTCACCGGTAAGCTGTGGCCTAGAAACCAGCTAATAAACCTTGGTCGGCAGCATCTTCGAGTTTACTAGCCTAGCCGTGAAGCTAAGCTACATACATGTTAAGTAACGCGTTTTGGGGTTTTTTTTTTTCGTTTATGATGATCAGAGTTACATGTTGGTGGCAGACAACAGATGGCGAAGTTTGTCAATTCCATCGTTTCCTTATAAGTGAAATTCGTGAAAATTGCGTTTGCTGGCTCTAAAATGAAGAAATACCCCGTTGACCACGAGTATGATAGCTTGCCGGCTACTGGATGATATACCAGTAAATAGCCAGTACTGAATCGGGCAGTAATTAACCAGTTACGTTGGCTTCACAGCTCAGCTAGATGAAAATGCCGAGGCAGAAAAACCGCACCTGTGGACCAACGGAGGTGGTGTAACGTTTGATAATGCTAAACATGGCCGTGAAATGTGTCCGGAGCTAACGTTTGTTCTTACATAGCAGTTAGCGTTAATGTCACTCGTCGCGGAGCTAACGTAGTTAGCAACATGCTCATCGCTGTTCACTACAAACTCCATTCAAATATCAGTTAGTCACGAATTGTTCACAGTCCACAACACTGCGTCCCTCGGAAATCATGGCGTGAGGCGGATTATCGTGTGTTTTTTAAGGCTTTTGTAACTGTTTTATATTTCTAATCTCAAGGCATCCAAATGACTCAGTTAATCAAGTATAAACTTGAACTGTTTTACAATAATCAAATGTCATCCCAGTTGTTTACATCACCAGTATTTGATACCGATGGTTGCAGCGACTGGCGACAGTGTAGTTCGTTTTCAAAACAATATTTGATGTCGAAATGAACGTTATCAGGGATCTGTGTTCATCAGAAGAGCACTGCAATTGGTTTTAATACGTCCTGACATCAGCGGCCAAAGCAGGAAAAGTAACAATATAAATGCAAGGATGGAGTTTCATCGATTTCTTTGCTACACTGGAGTGACTACGATGTCAACAACAGCGATGCTCTTAGTGGTGTCCTGATGTTTTTGACAGCAGGGTCACAAGTCAAGCCCTTCACTAGTAAGGACACTTAATAGGGTCAGTGATTTGTTCACAGAGCTATTTAACACTATATGACAACAGAGTACAGGATGCTCACATTACAATGTTCACATTTAATGTTGGCTTATTACAGGCTTACCGTAAACTGGCCAAAGAGTACCATCCTGACAAGAACCCAGATGCTGGAGACAAGGTATGATGCACCAAAGCATGCCATGGTAACAGTAACAACATCATAGCTGGTAACAAGACCAACCTCATTAGCTCAGTTGCTCAACAGTTGGGACCAAGAAATTATGCATACTGACTTTTTCACAATCACACAAGCCAGCTCTTTTAAGAATAACACAAGGTGCAGATCAGGGTACACCATATGAAATAGATTTCCCCTAGAGAAAAACGTGTTAGTGTTTGATTTGACTGTTCTTTGACTTATTTCCTCAGATGTTGCTGATTTGACACAAGAGAGTAGACTCAAGTCGTTATTTCATTCCACCTGATATTTGCTCATCAAAAACAAAACCAGCTGGCCCTCATTTTTGCTATGCACTGATTTTTCGTTTTTGTCTTGTCAAGCTGTCTGATTCAAAAATGATATATTTTCCAGTTTAAAGAGATCAGTTTTGCCTATGAGGTACTGACAAACCCAGAGAAGAAGGAGCTCTATGATCGCTATGGAGAACAAGGCCTACGAGAGGGAGGAGGCGGAGGGCCTGGCATGGATGATATCTTCTCTCACATTTTTGGCGGAGGACTGTTTGGGTTCATGGGGGGGCAGGGCAGAGGACGGAATGGAGGCAGGAGGAGAGGAGATGATATGGTGCACCCTCTGAAGTAAGTTTTTTTTTTTTTTTTTTTTTTTTCTTTTCTTTCTTTCTTTCTTTTTTTTATGGTGTTGGGTGATTCAGTGGCTTAAATGTCACATAACTCTTTTTCCATACAGAGTTTCTCTTGAAGATCTCTACAATGGCAAAACTACCAAACTGCAGCTTAGTAAGAACGTGCTTTGTGGTGCCTGCAATGGGTGAGTCATCTTTTAATGCATTCGTATTACTGTTAAATTAGCATACTTATAAGTAGTTTTAAATCTCCAGATCGATGCTGAATTGTTCTTATAGTCATTTTGTTGCACAAAGAAAGGAAAAAAAAATATTCGAATGATGACACTTTACTGCTTATCTTCCAGTCAAGGGGGTAAGGCAGGAGCAGTGCAGAAGTGTGTGGCATGTAGAGGACGAGGTATGAGAATCATGATTAGACAGCTGGCCCCTGGGATGGTCCAACAGATGCAGTCAGTCTGCACAGACTGCAATGGAGAAGGTAAAATACCTGTAACAAACAAATTCAAAAATCACAGAAAATATATAATCAGAAGCAAAAAAGGAATCTGGCATTGTCTAATATCTGTATTTGTACTTACATAGGTGAGGTGATAAATGAGAAGGACCGTTGCAGAAAGTGTGAGGGCCACAAGGTGTGCAAGGAGACTAAGCTTCTGGAAGTGCATGTGGACAAAGGCATGAAGCATGGACAGAAGATCACGTTCTCTGGGGAAGCTGACCAAGCCCCAGGTGTTGAGCCAGGAGATATAGTCCTGGTGCTGCAAGAGAAAGATCATGAGGTAGTATACCTTTGTGTCGTCTTCAGTACAACCACCATTACAATGAATGATGACATATTTTTTATTAACCTGTGTTTTAATGCATAAAAAAAAAACAGGAATTCCGCCGTGAGGGCAATGACCTTCACATGGTCCAACGTATCGGCCTGGTTGAGGCTCTGTGTGGCTTCCAGATGACTGTCACACACCTGGATGGCCGTCAGTTGCTTGTCAAATACCCACCTGGCAAGGTCATTGAGCCAGGTAAGCACGTCTTCAAATGACATTAAGTGATTTTATCTCATTAATCACATTCATGTAAAATTATGGAAAATTTAGTTTTGCAAAAGCATTCCATACCAACACATCGATTTTTCAGCTGATTCATTCAAACATGTATTGTGTGTTGATTGGAGAATTAAGCACAGATAGAACTTAAAGCTAGCCAAATTACTTATTTATGTACATAAATGCAAAATGTTACTTTTTTTATGGGTAAATATAAATAACAAAATACAACAAAACTAATTGTTGGATTGTGTTTGCATGTGTGTGACAGGCTGTATTCGAATGGTGAAGGGAGAGGGGATGCCTCAATACAGAAATCCTTTTGAAAAGGGAGACCTTTACATTAAGTTTGATGTCCAGTTTCCTGAGAACAACTGGATTAGCCCTGAAAAACTGAACGTGAGTTGCAATCGTTAAATGGCCCAATTGTGTGGTTTTTTGCCTTTTCTGTATTTTTGTTTAATCTTTTGCTAACTTTTGTTTAATCAATTTTTTAGGAACTTGAGTGTTTGCTCCCTGCTCGTGCGGAGAATCCAGTGATTTCGGCTGACGCAGAGGAAGTTGATCTGACAGATTTTGACCGGAGTCAAGGGTCAGGAGGTGGAGCCAGAAGAGAGGCCTACAATGATAGTTCTGATGAGGAAGGGGGTCATCATGGCCCAGGGGTGCAGTGCGCACACCAATAGAAGGACTCGTACATAAAGACATGCATATACATAAGAGTATAAATACATGAACATCCCTTGAGTCTCATTGCTAACAAAATTCAAGAGCTGATGCACATACATGCAGCCATCTCTTTTTATTGTTCCCATGAAAAAGAGATGGTCACACATACATAAACATATACCCACACTCCTCAGTTCCGTGGTGCCCATAAGTCAGAGAGATGCTGGACATGTGATGACCATTTTTGTGTTTATGGACATTAGTGCTCATCAAAGCCTCCTACAAGATGGTGGTCTCATTCTCAGAGGTTCATTGACTGAATTTGAATTGGATCTCTCTGTTTTCAACCTAGGCTTTTACCTTTCACTGTGGGAAACACCAGTCTAGTGTATAAAATGCAAATATTGTTGACTATCTTGTACAAGGTGTAGTTTAGTCTATCACAAACAAGCGCATGCTGCTTCTTGCTGAAGATCTTGCACATGTAGATCCAGGGTTGGGACACCACAAAGAAATTTGACTGCGCACCTGTTAAAATTTAAGTGCGTCACTGCTATCAAAGTGCCCTGCTGTCCTAAGAGCTAACCTGATTTCAAACCTAAGCCCGCTGAGAATCGCACATTTAACCCACCACACCCCCAAACTGGAACTGTCATATTCTGAGAATGGGGCTTGCTAGTCCAGTTTACTCCCCAGCTGTCACTCTGCTAGAATATTAAAGCCTTGATTATAACAACTGTCAGCAGGCGCCATGTTTTCTTCAGTTGGAGAATTTATATCTTTTGTGTCTTTGCTGGTTTGAATGTTTGTGTGTTCGAGACCAGAGAACCTGAACCAAACTCTGCTTATGAGTTGAGAACAGGCTTGTGTAATTTGTATACGTGTGTAATACAGTGGCTTAGTGTGTTGGAGCCGCTGTGGAATGTTCAAGATTATTAGGGTGATAGATACTCCTGCTTTGTGTTGGACTGCAGAGTGAGCGGACAGTATATAGGGCCAACTAAACAGGAAAAAAAACTGAATGTTTATTTGCTGTGAATCTCAAATGTAGACAGTCTTTCTCCTTCAACTCACCAGGACTGAGCTCCTCCTCACACAGGAAATCCACCGGGCCCCCACCAAACCCTCTGTATTATACTGTATTTTTTCCCCCATCGTAGAGTTGTTAATGAAACCTATGTCCTTTGAAACGTTACAAATATTCCCATCCCGACATCTGTAAATAAATACAGCTCCAGTCCATGGGTGCATTTAAAGTCTACAGCAGTGTCCTTCCTGTAGTCACATTATTTCTTACACAACTAATGGCCAATGTATTAATGTTATGTTCACATGAAGAAGAGGTGAAGGAACCTCTGTAGACTGTTCTCATGCACCTCTGCGACTCCTTGTGTATGTAATTTAGGCCATGGGAAAATGTGAGCACAACTGAAGGGGTTCATTGATAAAACGTTACTGTTGATGCTTATGTTTGTCAAAATGATAATTAAACTGTATAATAAACAGTCACTACGAGTTTGATGAGATCTGTCGTATTTTATATGTGTAACATGAAAATCTGCACTCAGATGATTTTTGTCTTTACATGATCACAAACAGGAAGGCAACAGCTGATGCAATGTGTGAAGCCTGAATGTGAACACACAATGTTTCAGAAACAAAGATAGTCCCTTTAAAAAAAAAAAAAGTAATTTTTAACTAGACACCTGAAATAAAGCAGCTGTGGTGTGTTACTCTGCTTTGTCCTCTGTTTCTCTGCTGTGGAGGCCAACTGGACCCAGGAGTTCCTTAAATCCTGCAGTATTTCTAAAGGAAAGGAAATAAAGGGGGCTGTGGTTAACGCTTATGTCTAAAAATCAGCCAAGCTTTGTCTATTTCAAAGGACTATCATCGACCTGTCTCGCTTGGACTGCATGACATAAGAGCGCTCTCTTCTCAGCTGCTCCAGCCGCTCTCTGACTACTGTTTTCTGCTGGTTCTTGTCCTCCTGAAACACTTTGATGTCAGAGATAATACAAAAGGTGTAAATGCACCCAGATTCTGTCAGTAGGTTTACCTGTGGCAGGTCTTGTGTGACATGCCTTAACCTGTCAGTATGTTTCAGGCCCAGCACGTCCTCCTCTGCCTTTCTGTTCTGGACGATCAACAGACGCTCCTGAACCTGAAGGACAAATACTCTCATACGTCATCACCTCTGCCATTTATTCACAGTGATCGGAGTACTCTTAAAGTGGCCCTCTGTCCACATTGTTCTTACCCTTAACAGTTGTCTCTCTCTGTCTCTCAGCTGCCTCTGTTCCACTTTCCTTTGCATGTCCACCAGGCTGCGCATTGTTCTTTCTCTCTCCATTGCTGAAAATGGATCTCTCATTTGAACTTCATCTGTCATTGTGGATTCTTTGTCTCTCTCTTTGATCATTGCCTCACTGTCTGCGAGGCCAGAGTCGTACTTTAAAACAGAAAAATAAACATCTGAGTTAATTTTGAAAGTAAATCAACCATGTGTTGATGTGTATATCCATAGTAAAGTAGCACACCAGAATGCCACTGCAGACTCACATTGGCTGGTTCAGGTCCTATGAATTTGCAAAGCTCTGACTCTGTTGTGCTGGGACATATTTCCACCTTAACATAATCTCTGCCAAACTCAGCTGTCTCACTGGTCAGTCCAGAGCAGAGGACATCTGCATAGATCTGCTGCTACCCCTTCTTCCAAGGTCAGCTTACCATAATATAAATGGCAAATAAAATCAGATACACAATACCTGTCCTCTTGTGCTGCGCTGTTTCTCTGCAGACTGTGCACCATGGTGACCTTTGGAATCAGCCTGGATCAAAGTGAGTTTCACCTCTTCATCACCGTCATGGCTCTCTGTAGAAGTCTCCCCACGCTGTGTGTATTCACCTGTGCTGCTTATGTCACTGAGTTGGACTTGTGTCCTCAGACTGCTCTCGTTGTCCTGGCTCTGTCCTGTGCCTCCACCTGCAGCCTCTGCATCACAGTCGGTGTCATTTTCTGATGGTTTGCTCCAAGCAAGAGCAATCAATGATCCCTGTTTCTCGTAACTTTGAAGGCTTCCCTGCTCTTTCTCCTGTGGTCCTCCTTCTGCCTTTAGACTTTTATTTGTTGCATCCGAGGGACACAGGATCTCCAGGTATGGCATCTCCTCCAAGACTGTGGAATTAATGTAAAGTCATTGTAGCTGTAGCTGTCAGAGTGTGGAAATAAAGATATGTTTGTCTGTGTTTGTCATACCTGCACCATCAGCAGCATTTCCTCGTCTGCTCATCTCTGCGACAGAAAAAAACTGACTTGACCCAGCAGTGATGTTTGGGGCCTGGACTCCTCCAGTGCTGCAGGACTGATCTTTCTTTTCCTCATTACTGCTGTGTACTAAGTTTGAATTAGGGATGAGCATGGAGCTTGAAGAAAGAGGGTCGCCTGAGATCAGGAGGTGGAACAGGTTGGTGTTGCACCGTGCTCGAAGTTTGGATTCATACTCATCTCGCAGAACTTGGAGATTCTGTCCACACTAACAAACATATATATTGTTTTGTTTCTTGCACCTGTGCTTTAATAATTTTTAAATTTTTTTATTGAGTAACGTGATTGTTTAGACTCACCTTGCTCACCAATGGTGGCAGTAATGTAGAAGCTTGGATCTCTTGGAGCACCAGCAGTTGAGTCAAGAGGATCAGGGAGCAATCCCTCAACTTGTGTTGGGACCATGCTGCTGATCTACATATATGGGCCTGCACGTCGGGCTGGAGTGCTGGAGAGTTAGTTTCCTCTTGGGGAGTGTGAGTCTCATTGTGTGTCTGCAGGCTGGCGTGGATTTGTCTCAGCCTTTTTATACAGCCATTATTTAAAACTGTAAGATTCTGACTGCCTGAAAAAGAACAGACATGAGGACAACACCAAAAAAACAAACAAAAAAGCAATAGATATGACAACCATCCAGTAAAAAATATTGACTTACCCCCTTGTTCTGTGCATGGCAGTGTGGGATTGGGCCCTTGCAGATCCTCGAGGGAGACCCCGTGCACCAACTTGACCAGGCACTTCCTCTCCTGCTCTTGAGTCAGCACGAGCAACTGCAGTACTGCCTGCTGGGAGGAGGCCAAAGTTTTGTTCTGCTTCTTGCGGCATCATTCAGAGCTGCCTGCTGTTTGGCCTTTAGTTGATACTGTGACACGCTGAGCTGCATGTTTCAGAAATGGTGGTACGTAATCAAACCTGCAGTACCTGCTGTGGTGATAATGAAATAAAGTCTGTGGTTTGCTGCCTCCCCTCCTCATCATGCAGCCACACAGCAGCCTGCTCTGTTTGGCATGGACTGCTGACATGCGGCCTGAAATGGAACATGGGGGTCAGACAGGTTATGGCTATAGCTAGGGCTTTAAGAAGGAAATAATTGTGTCTATACGTTGATATTCGATGCTGAACTAAACGGTTCAATAGATTTTGGCTCACCATGCATCCCAGGACTGCCTTGCTGCCAGAAGAGCATTATAAGACAGTTTTTCTCTCTCAGCTCTGAGAATTGCCATCCTGATGTACAGACACAGCAGTTGCAAGCTGCCCCTGTCCAGCCTGAAAACAAATTCACTGATTCACGGAATGACCAATTTCATAGCAATACAAACAATATCATGCATTAGAAAGCACAACATTATGCAAGAGCTGGGAAAGAAAATGGTTTTTATTATGTGACTAACTTTTTGTCTGACATTACGGACTATAACCCAAACAAAAGAAAATCTGTGTGATCTGAAGTATTTACCCCTCTCCCAGGACAGTCAATGTGTCTCTTTCTTGGTGACGACATTTGTGTATTTCATAAAGGAGTGAGGCAGCAGACCAGGCTTGATCCCTGGAGTCAGAACAGCTTTTAAACGATCCACCCAGCCTGGCCCTGCAAGAAAATTATAGTCACTTGATTTAGATTTTGACTATCTGTCTTTTATACATTATTGATCTTAGGTTTTCTGTTCATAACAGTACAAAATGCAGTATACTTGAGTTTCTAACTAATTGTCATGAGTTCTGTGATCAATAAATATTGTCCTTTATCTTCAGCTTGTGAAAATGATTTCATGCATTAAGTTTAATTTGAAATAAAATTTACAGTAAAATCTCGGTGGATGCGTGTCACCTGTATATCCTTAATGCTCCTGGCAGCTCAGCCAAACAAACCATGTCAGCTGACTCCAACACCTCCTCAGCGAGGTCCTCCAACTCCTCCCTCTCCTTGTGTTGTCGCCATGGTGGCAAGTTTTCCCAGACAGGTTGAGCTGTGGAATCAGCAAAAGAAGAAATATAGTGCCATCTTGAGTTGTACTTGAAGTTGGAGAGAGGTTACTCTGTGTGAAAGCGATGTGTCTTTCCCTTACTATGGTGCTCCTGAAGCATTTCTGTATAAAGCAAGCGGGTCATGACATCATACTTCACATCCAGCAGGAGCAGGACGTCAGAGAGGGAGACGCAGCCCCAGGCTGGACCTTTGCCTGTCAAGCTTTGATCCTCCCGCGGAGAGTCCAGTATGCTTTGGACACCTTCTAACACCAATCTGAGTAGATAAACACACACATTTTCCAATTTGTGTGGAAAATTATAGTTTCTAGTAAGAGCTTTGAAATGTATCAGAAATAAACTGCATTGTTGCTTGTTGTAGTTCACTGGTGTGTGCCTGACATACATCAGATATGACCTGTAGCTAAGCCTCTCTGAGAGCTGCGCATCATATTTTGAGGGTATCCTCAAATGTTATTTATGTTTTAGTTTTTACTTCACACCTAAATGTAGTTGAGTTCAGTATTTATTTTCAGAAAAAGTATTTCTTTATGGACTGTCACATGGACCCCTATGGGATTCAAAGTATTCTGCATAACCAAAGGAAAATATTCAGGACAGGTGAGTTTAGAAGAATTGAGAAACTTTTCATCTTAAATAAACCGTTGTCACCTGATCCATCTCTGCCTGGCTGCTTTCATAAGCCTCTTTGAAACCTTCAGTCTCCTGTGCAGCTCATTCCTCTCCACTAGCCTCCCCATCTGTGTGTGACAAAATCGAAAGGGGACGTAATGATAAACAGCACAACTGCCCCCAAGCAGGAAAGTATCTACTACACTGCAATACGCCTACCTGTGAACTGCCTTTCTCAGTCGTGTGTGAGGTTCCTGCAACTGAACCGTGAGACATTTGAAAAAAATGTAGGTCTTCACTTTGGCGCACATGAGGATTGATGATAACTCGATTGCAGATCACATCGGCAGTGCTGAGACTTCCAACATCCAGCAGCTGGAGGTCCCAGTAAAGCTGAAGGTAACAATATATTAATGCTCAGCAATAAAAGCAAAATACTCTGGTTCCTGTCTCTCAGATGTTATCATGTAAGATTCAGGAAAGAATGGTTAATCATACCTTTTCCTTCTTTTCCCTCTCCCTTTCAATTTCTAAGAGAACATCAAGAACATTTTCCCCAACACAGGACCAGCTGTCACCTCCTGCAATCTGAGACAGACACAGAAAGACTGTTTTATCGTGACATGTAAAGATGAATGCCTCAATGATGGTGGCGTTTTTTTATCTCAGTTGTTACCTTTTTCATGGCTGCATGTGCTTCAGCACTACTGCAGGGAACATGAAACACCTTGTGGAAGAGGAGGCTCACATCTTCAGAGGAAAACTCTGCCCCGACTGGCTTGCCCAGAGACTGGCACAGACCAGCGACACAGTCCTGGAAAGAAAACATGAGGGCATTAGTTTAATTTTACCCATTGAAAACTAATTTAATTTTCACAAGACGTCAAAGCGTCTTACCTGCTCCATGTTTTCACCACTATGGGGTGATAAATTATACAGGTGATTACTATGGTTACAGTAATCCTCTGGACAACAGCTGGATCAGGTTACCAAGCAACAAAAGTGACAGTGTGAAAGGGAGAGTGAGACGTGATATGACCACGTGACACATTACACCTGTGTGAAATATTCTCAGAGACACTGAACTGCCAGCGAAGGGGATCCCAGCCCATAAATGTATTTCTTTGCCCTCTGTTATTTACTCCTAATAAATTCATCAGAAATTTCACAGAAAGAGCAAGACAACTATTACAGCTCAGGAGAAAAGCAATCACATCTGAACATTGTTAGTCCAGTTGATAAGCAACTGTTGATTGAAATAATTTCCTTGGTGGAATGTATACTTTATTCTTCATATATAGACTTGTTTCGTATTTTTGCACATTTACCTGACCCATTGCATAATCACGAAACATGCTGATTTTGGGCTTCTTTAACTATATTTCATACTAAATTGCATATTTATTTCCAGGAAATTTCAAAACAGAATTCAATTGGAAAATGGCAGCCCCATAAAATGAGATGAAATCATCCCTGTTTTGATGAATAATGACTTTGAGCTCCCTCTTTACCCAGAAAATGAAACACCAGAATTATTAGTGAAACTAGTTTATTTGTAAAATGGAGGCAAACAAAGGGACACCTGAGTTACACAGTCAATATTGCACAGCGTTGAAATAAACCTGTAGACTAAGTAAATGCTCTTTTTACTGTAAATAGAATTTAAACCACTTAATATTTGTTAAATGTGTAAAAAAGCCAACTTGCATGGGACATGTGACATGAACATGAAAGACTCTTCTGTAGTATAAACATTCAGTGCTAAATATAATTTGTTTATATAAACATCAAAATGCATTATTTTGCTTCAGTCAAGATGCAGAATTCACAGGTTAACTAGTCAGCAAATTTCTCCATTTCAGACTACAGTTTACAGTAACAAATGGCTGATGCATCCTTATGTGGGTTGTAGATGATCAGTGGGGACAGTGCATGTGTGTGCGTACAAATTAAGTGCACTTCGTAAAATGAGCAGCTAAAGAATCATGTGTGGTTGCCGTGGATGATTTTGGGGCAATTCTCAGGCTGTATGCAGTAGTTGTTGTGTAGGACCAGACCAGCAGGACACTGGCAGCCTGGGACACAGGGCTTGAAGCAGTGGCTTTCTATCACCCCCAGCGGCACGTCCACATTAAAGCAGGTTACTGGACACGGGGGGCCACACTCATCAAACACAAAGCCCCTCTCCACTGGGCAGCCCACAGCTGGGAAAGACAGCCACAGAAAAGAAAAACATTTGAAGGGACCTTGTGAGCTATTATGGCCCAAGTCTTTGACCTGCTGACCTTTACTGGCGTGTCAGCTGGTGTCGGATGACAGGAGGAATTTATACATTTGTTGATATAATATACTGTTGCACATCACAGTTGGAGTAGTTGAAGTAAAATCTAATTACGATATATTTTTATGCCAGTACAAGATTTATTATTGTCATTTTGCAATGTGGATCATTAAGATTCTTTCTCAACACACGTCATTATTATTTTGCATAATTTTGTTATAAGTTGGCTACATGTTTTGAGTCCATTGTGTCTATTTATTCAGGAATATATCATGTTTTGCATGATATATTCCTGAATGTATAGACAGCAGTCTTTACAGAACAAAAGGAGTATATCCACCTTTTCCTCGAAACTGGAATAATTCTGGCTGATTATATGGACTCATATTGTATCCAGTCATGATTACAAGAGGTGAATTAAGTGAATACAATAAGCCTACAGGACCTACAAGCCTGTGTTTCACTCACCACAGAGCGATGGGCTCCTCCACTGCAGGATGACGCCAGCCTCTCTGCACTGACTGGCGTAGGCTTCCAGCACATCACACAGACACTCATCACTGTTGGCCCCGCAGGCACAGAGATCATACACGCAGGCTCCATACCATGGCTCAGGGGGCACCACGCGACGGCAGGGCTTAAATACAGCAGACTTCAAGACCTTACATCGAGCATTTGCCCTCTTCTTGGCTTGGTAACCGGCATCCTTACATGGGTTGACATCCTCACCAGGTCGACAGGATGAAAGGGAGTGGCTCCCATTTGTGACCTAAAATGACAAACAGTGCTGCTATCAAGATGAAACTGCCTGTTTGTTCAGTTTCATTCTTCCATGTCCTTGTTTTACCCTCCAGCTGTTGCCAAAGTCTGACTCTGACTGACTGAGTTGGCCGCTGGGCATTCGGAGATCATCCTGGTGGTAGTTGTTGAAATTTCCACAGAGACCACAAGTGTGGCCTTTATAGGAGCCTGGTACACTCACTTCCAGGTGTGAACGACCACTCCAAAGCACCTAAAGATGGAGCAGATGGGTCAGTCAATGTGACAAATTGATAGTCTATTGGTCATATAATCATCCATAGAGAGGAAGAAAACTGAACCTTCAGGCCGATGTTCGTATTGATTAAGATGGTGTTGGATTGCCGTTCAATAAAGATGAACGGTTCTATGAGGAACGGCAACGTCACAACTTCATCATTAACCTGAAAGTAAAGAATGTGGGTAAGTGGATGTGAAACATGAACAAACATGCACAAAATCATTCGCGAAACTTGGACACACCAACCTTCACAGCCCGATCCTGGAGGAGCTGCACTGTGACGTCTCCTATAAACACAGTCACCTCTTTGGTCCAGGACACTCCTTTACGCCCGCGATCATCGTTAGTAGCATGAATACTGCAGAAAAAAAATAATAAGACTTTGAACTTGAGCATTTCATTAAAAATGTAAATGTAAAATAAAAAGATTTGTCTCTTTACCAAAAACACTTATTTTTTGTTGATGTTGATGTTGAGGGCACGATTTCATGTGGGGAGGAACTTGGCTTGAATTTAAAAGAGGGAGTGCCACTTTTTTTTTTTTAAGGAAACCAAACTATTTCTGCTTCCATCATCAAGTCACAGATTTCTGCCCTCTACAGTATAGAGTCTATACTATATACTACTTGTTTGGGTAACCACGGTGACCTCCTCACCTGAAGTCTCCATTTTCGCAGTCCTGTGCCAGGATATATGTGCATGCCCCCTGAAAGTGCAGCATGCGGCCATCGAAAGTGCGATAATGAGGGTCGCCGAAGGCAATGCAGGTGGCCGGACGAGGAAGGCAATGAGGACAACACACACCTGGGACAACTGCTGGCATCTCATCCTGACACCAAACACACACACACAGGCTGAAGGGTTAAACAGCAAGACATTGTGGGAACACTTTCAATTATGATGACACTGACATATAGTTTGTGTGTATGTGTGCTTTTATTTTGAATGTTTGGCACACTGACTGTTGCACAGGTGAGGGGAGGACAGCGTTCGGTACGACAGTGGACATCTCCAGATACACATATACAGGTGGTGCACTCATCCACTTCCCACTGTTGATTGGAGTGATAAACTGTACCCTGGTGCAAACACGATACTCTTGAGTCTGCAGCACACACAGATAACACACGCATCAATGCAACTTGTGAAACAACACTTTAAACGCATGCAACAATGAGGGTCATTGTATTAGCTTTGCAGCAGTACCTTGGCATTCAGAGCAGCATTTTCCTGGAAGCTTCACCAGTTTTTGGCCATTTGGACAGACTGTATGCAAACACTCCTCAATGCTACACTCTATGTGGCCTGACTAAGAATGGATACAGGAAGAGTAGATTGCTTTAGTTAGAGGCGGATAGTTCAAACAGTCAGGAGGCAAACAAGTTGCTCTATGAAGCCCCTGAAACAGTCAGCGCTCTGATTTTATCCAGATATGTTGTATATTTCTTTCCTTTTGTCTCAGTCAAGGAAAAAAAAAATCACACCATTTTCAATTTATTTATCCCCAAGAAGGTGATAAACTCAAGGAGAGTAAACTTGTATCAGTGTGGTCTGTGTAATCAGATCTCTCATCTCTTTACAATTGCTTTTTTTTTTATCTTTGTAATAGCAGATTGTCTGGTAAAGCAAATGCTGTTTTTTAAAATGTGAACTCACATTACAGGAACATGTTACACAGTTGTCATCACTATCTGTCCAGTTGCTGCCGTTGCCCACTCTGGTCTCACCCTCAATCACACACTCTGCGTAAAACACAGGAGAACCCACACAATGATGTTTAAATGCGAAACCTTGGCCTTAAAGCATTGAAAGGGCCAGTGATAAGACAAATGTGATTTTATCTCACCATTGCAGACGGGACAGCATGAGTCCGGAGGTATGAACTGTTCATTAGAAGGACAAGAGAGCGGGAGGCACTGCTTGTGTAGGCAAGTCCAGGTCAAGTCCTAATTCACAGACACAGAAGAAGACAAAATGTTGGGATGTCAAACTAACACTCAGTTTACTCTGTTTTTAAAGACAGCTTTGGTAAAAATGTTTGACCACTTAATGATCAACCATTGTGATCATTGATAGTAACTGTCACTGTTACCTTGCAGTGGCAGGTAAAACAGGGGTCATCTGTGGCCAGCACCTCATTGCCAATCAGTGCAGAGGTGCAGTTACTGAGAGGCTCTAAACGCACACACATACACACACAGACACACACAAACCAACACAAAAACATGGCAGAGTTCAATGAAAGGGCACAGTGAAATAATATATGATATTAAATGACATCCACTTAATATTCAGCACTGACGTGCGCAGACAGGACAGCAGGAGTCTGGCCGAGAGAACAAGATTTTGCTTTTAGGGCAGTCGACCAGACTGGGACACTGCTTTCGATAACACTTCAGGTGCTGTACTCCATCTGCCATTACCTGAAACACAAATGCATCCGATTACAACTGCTACTGTTACTTGAATTTTTACAGCTGATGTTGAAAAAATATTTTATTGATGATTTATGAAACAAAAATACAAAACTATGACTGATTGAAGTATCATGTATGATAATTTTTTGCTTTTTTTCTCTGAGTTCTAAAGTTGGAAGTCAGGTGATTCAAACTTCCGCTAAATTAACAAGTTAAATCAAAAAACGTAAAAATCAAGTTTCAATGTTACAGATGTATATGAATCAGACCTCACAGATGCAGATCTGACAGGGGTCATTTGCTGGATGGAAACTGTCTCCAGGTCCATAAACTCTGCCCTCAAATACGCAGTCTATTTAAAAACATCATGCAATTGATGGTTATTTAAAATAAAAAAATCCAAAATGAAACTTGAAGCTAATGTGCTTTAGATTTTTATTTTCTCACCAGCACATATGGGGCAGCACTCTCCAGGCACGCTGATGAAGTTGGTACAGGGAGACAGGCAGTGAACCTCAGAGCAGGTGGTCACCCCATCAAGACACATGCAGCTCATACAGGGACTGGAGTCTGCGAACCAGCTGCTGCCCTCTGGATGCTCCTCCCCTCCATACATACAACCTGAGAAACAGCACACAGTCGCTGATCCAACTGCTTCCGCCAGTGAGTGCACTTTTAAGCGACATATTTACCTTGACAGCGAGGACAGCAGGCTCCTGGATCAGTCACCTGATGCATACAGGACACCTTGGGACAGTCAGGGGACGTACAATGCAGCTCACCCGCCTGCAAGACTCAGACAGGTCAGCACTGAAACATAAGGAAGGCCGCAGATTTGGAAGGAATACACAAAGATTTACAGGAGAAATTTGACCTGGCAGGTGCACGTCGAGCAGTGATCTGAACTCAGGGTCACTGTCTTCGCTTCACGGAGCTCTTGTCCCTCCAGTACACACACTGAAATCACAGACAGATGAGGCAGACAGCATTTTTATAAAAGCAAAAATATGTTATGCTCTAAGAGTATCAGTTTTTGTGATTTTAGCAATTTTTGCAAAAGAATTTAATATCTGATGGTTTATGAATACACAATGAATATGATAATTTGGATAACTGTGAAAGAAAGAATATGTGCGAATATCTGGAGTTACATCTTATTATCCTCTTTAAAGCTCTTTAGAGAGTCTGACAATATTGGATATATAATGTGGGGTTAAAAATGAGGTTCCAAAGACAAGTTGAAAATTGTTATGGAGGACGTGGGAGAAACATGTAAGCCTTCACATGTACCTGGGCATTCAGGACAGCACTGTCCTGGTCTGGTAATGGGTCTTTCACAGTTTATTTGGGGACAGACAGCAGCCGCGCAGGTGACGGTGCCCCTGATACATGTGCACTGGTAACAGGGGTTAGACGAGGGTGTGAAGGTTTGACTGTGAGAGTACACGACACCCTCGTACAAACAGGAGTCACACACGGGGCAACAGGCTCCTGAAGGGACCGGATTCAAGCACTGGACTGGACAAGAACTCTTCTGACAGTTTACCACTTCATTCTGATTAGAGAAGGAAACAGAGTGCCAAGCGGGAAAAAGAGACAGACTGAATCAAACTAGTGGTTTTAATCACTTTAACATTTCATTAATTATTTTTCATTGAGTAAGACTTTTGGGACTGACCAGACAGGTGCACGTGGAGCAGGGATCAGAGGGGGAGGTGAAGGTGGAGCCAGGCTGATATTCTATCCCCTGATGGACACAAATGCCTGTGCACATGGGGCAGCACTCTCCTTGGGGGGTCGCTGGATGCTCACAGGATACACTTGGACAAGAAGCAGATATACACTCCACACTACCCTCCTATACACAAAGACACACATTTAGACCTTCTGCATGTCATGAGTAATTTGATGAACAGATGAATGGAATCTATGTTTAATCTTAAACAAAGTGAAATCGGTTGTCATGTCTTCACTGGGCCATGTTTATAAAATTAAAGACACACTACACCAAAAATCTCACTTTTGAGTTTATCAACAACTCACTGTATGATTGCCATTGCCTACTTGTCTGAGGCTCAATATGAAATACTATATTTAGTGCTAATTTACGGATGCGTAGTGAAGCTGTGAAGCGGATTATGTTACAGAAGTGTAGTTAATGTTGGATTTTTTAAGTGTTCTTCTCAATGTCCACTGGATAAAACTCTGAATAATGTGAACAAGTCACTGCTGTCGTCTAAACAAGCGGGCTACACATTTTTCACAGCTGCCTGTTCAGCCCTGTTGGTTTGGGTTTCTAGTTGACTGTCAGAGTAGAAACAGGCATAGTGAATGAATGTATATATGTATATGTTGGCGTTGTACCACACAGGAGCAGATCTGACAGGGGTTTTTAGGGTGTGGGAATCGTTCCCCGTTATAGCAGTTTCGTCCATTAAAGTTGCAGCCATCACACACTCCACACGAACAGCTGTCCTGATCCGGGTGCGGACATGGTGCGGGCGGGCATCCTCTTTCCGAACACATCACCTCACCTTTCTGTGCGGGAAAAGAGGTCAGGTTTACAACCGCTGCTGCGACGATGATGTGAGCAAAAAGTTGAATGACTATCTCACTCACTGAGCAGGTGCATTCCTCGCATCCTCCCTCTCCTCTTGGGACGCTCTGCCCATCAGCAAATGTCTCGCCTCGGAAGTGACAACCTACACAAAGTAAAACGCTAATTATTTACCTAAAGCACACAAACATGCTGCGCTGAGTACAAACCATCACAGACGGGGCAGCCACACGCGTCGGTGACCGGGTGAGGGCAGGGAGCTGGTCCACACTGATGCGACACACAGTGCATTGAGCCCCTCTGCAAGGGGAGAAGCATGATGCGTTGTCTGAACAGATTAACCAGCAGAAATGTGCACATGAAGGCCTGTATGTTTCCATACCTGGCAGGTACAGAAAGAGCAGGGGTTCCCTGCGTCAGGGATGGACTGGCCATTGGCGAAGAGCAAGCCATTGTAGAAACAACCTGTAAACAACCGGTAAAAATAGAATGAGTGATTCATTTCAAATCAAAGAGCTGATGAACAATCAAAGCTCGATCCTAAAGTAGGGCTGTGGGCAGAGAGGGGTTTTTCGCTTTACATACGTTCACACTCTCCGCAGCATTGCCCTGGTGGTTTATACGGATGGCTGCAACCATCATGACAGGCTCGCAGTGAGCAGGACACCTCTCCTCCGTAACAGTGACACACATTGCAGGGATCTTTTTCATCAGAAATCTCCGTGCCATCAGCATACTCTTTACCATTAAACAGGCAATCTGCAAGTAGAAATAAAGGAAGTTATACACGTTGAGCTAAAATGAAAGGAGAAGACCGAGACATGTATACATTTTATGCGTGGCGTGTTGTTATTAAATGTTTCAAGCACTCACTGTCACAGGACAAGCAGCACTGTCTCCGGACTGGGTGTGTACACCTGGCGGGAGGACAGTGCCTCTTTTCACACCTAACAGAGCCCTCTTGGCACACACACACAGCGCAGGGGTCGGACGCGTCATTCCACGTCTCCCCATTAGCCAGTTCCCGACCCTCATATAGACAGCCTGTAAAAAGAGGAATATTAGGACGAAATGTGCAGTCTGGACGGAGAACTGCATCCAATATCAAAACTGTGGGAATTTTATTTATTTTTAATTTTTTTACCTTCACAGGTCTGGCAGCACTCTTGTGTGATGGGGTGGGAACAGGCAGCGAAGGGGCAGGTCTTGCGCTGACACTGAACCGTCCCATCGGTGCAGGCACACAGTCGACAGTTATCAGTCGGGTCGTAGAAACGCTCAGCGTGTTTGTAAAGTTGTTGTTCATACGTGCAGTCCGACGGAGGAACTGAAGAAACATCAGTGAAAAGAATCAACACTACCGTCTCCACTCTACAAACTCATTATCCATTCATGGCCTCCTCATTAGCCAAAAAGGAGTGTGAAAGGAATTTAAATGATTCCTGGAAATCATTGGCAGGTATAAGCTTGCAGATTTTCATGGTGTTCTCTGTTAGGATTTCTGTGTCCCAAGTAACAGTGAGATGAATGCCACATGAAACATCTTTTCATAGTTAAGATGAAATCTCAATAAAACATACAGACAGAAATGGGCTGCTTCTCATATAACTAGGCGAGAACGAAGAGATGAACTGCAATGTACCGACTATCAGGGCCTTTATGTGATACTGCAGAAAACCTCCATTTGCACGATTTGGATTTGGAGATGCAATTACTCTTTCAAGATCCTGTTTTTGCATAACTTTAATTTACATTTACGGACATCTCTTCGCTCTGGAAATAATAAATTATAAAGTAAAAAAAAATAAAAAAATAAAAAAATAAAGTTTTTTGGCTTTTTTTCCTCTCTCTCTCTCTGCTTGTCTGACCTGGACACCGGGGGCAGCAGTCTCTCAACTCCACACTTGGGTTGGAGCATGGCAGAGGTGGGCACCTCCTCATCAAACACTGGACATTCCCATTCTGAAACAAGTGTAACACGAACTGAAGTTAAAGCCTGCTTTGAGATAACTACAGGCGATCAGCACAGGAGGATTAGTGGATTATTCTTCTTACTGTGCAGCTGCATGTCCTGCATGGATCAGTCGGATGGGGAAACTCCAGACCGTTGCCATACTCTTTTCCAGCATAGCTGCAGCCTTATGCATGAGATTTTTGTGAGATTTTAATTTGTTAGAGTTGTTGATGTTTATTTATATGATAACTTCATTGTTCCTTACCATTGCAGTTGTTCTGACAGCATGTTCCAGGTCGAGGCGCGCTACAGTGAGGTTGAGGGCATTGTGCTCGGTGGCAGTCAATCCTGCCACTAACACATGTACACTCCTCACACACGTTCACAGGGTTGAGGAAAGCATCTCCATTCACAAATATACGGTTTTCATAAGAGCAGTCTGACAAAATACACAAATGTTTTATTGAGCGCTGAAAAAGGTGAAACATATATTGGAATCATAAATTAGTGTACCTTGACATCTGGGGCAGCACCCTCTGGACGGAGTGTACGAATTGCTGCAGTTGAGCGGAGGACAAGGTCTTCTCTCACAGTTCACAGTGCCATGCTGAGAAAAAAAGGGCGGGTTGTCAGCTGGTTGAACAGTACAGGACAACGTTTGTGAATGTAGACTTGCTCACCCGACAGGTGCAGATTTGGCACGGCTGGTCAGGGTCGGTAAACCTCTGGCCGTTGTCATAGATACGATGATTATAGGTGCAGGTTTCACACATGGCACAACAGGAGCCTAAATGAAGGAAAGAGATGGTGCACTGCGGACGCATAGACATCTGCCTAAAAAATCTATACTCTCTCAACCACTCACACACACACAGGCAGTCTTACCAGCAGTTTTGGTGGGATGCTGACAGTCAGTGGGGAGGCACGATGCTTGTGAACACAGGGTCTCTCCGTTCACACAGGTGCAGCTGGTGCAGGGGTCCCCAGGGTGCCAAGTGGATCCCTCTTTGTATTCCACTCCCTCCGACACACATGCTACGGCGAGGAAAAATGTCATATTGCCATACTGTAATGTAACGTGCACATGTGTACGTGCGTGTGTGTGTGTGTGTGAATAATTACTCTTGCAGATTGGACAGCAGCGATGCGGGTCTATAATCGGGGTTGCGCACTGGATAGGAGGGCACTTCTCTTCGTGACAAATTACATTCCCACTCTGAAGTGGAAACCCAAAACACAAGCAATATAAAATTATTATATTTTGCTCTAAGACACTTTTGAGATATGAAGTAAAATATTTATTCAGTAATTTTCTGAAGAGTCAACCTTGAAGTTTTTCTAGATCTTGGAGAGACTGTGTGCACTTACCTTACATCTGCACTGCAGACACGGCCCGCTGCCGGCAGGGTTGAACACTTTTCCATCAGTATATGTTCTCCTGTCATACTCACATGCTGAAAAAACAAACACGAACAGATTTTGTTTTCTTGAGCAGTCAAAGCCAGAAGGGACATTTGTGTTCAATAGACACTGACAAATATGGCATTTCATTATAATTACTTTTGAGAATTTTTTCAGGTACACTGACCATCACATGTGGGACAGCACTCTCCTTCTCGCCTGGCTGGATGTTTGCAGCGTGGTGTGGGACACGATACATCCGCACGCTCACAAGACACTTCGCCTGCCTAATAGGTCGAGATCGTAAAGGATTACGTGTGTCTCACTGATAAAGCAAACGCTTGCTATCACAAACTAAGCTGAGAGCTTTGTCAGGACTAAAAATGCCGTAATTTTGACACTTTATCCTGTTCTCAAATTCAATCAAGTATTCTGACAGGTTTCTTTGGTTTCTTCTGCCTATAAAACCTGACCTGGTCAAGTAGCATGAAATTCACGTACGTGCGATTCACAACTTTGCCAGGCTGTACTTACAGAGCAGCGACAGTGAAGGCAGGGATCTCTCCTCGAGAGGAACGTCTGTCCCTCTGTATACACCTGGGACTCATATTCACAGTGCTCACATCTACAGATAACATACACACACATTTTTATCTTTCATCTTCGCCACCATATTCAAAATGAAAGCTGAATAAAAGGGGCTGATTGCTTGTTCAGGGGCATTCAGGGGCTGAATGTTTGGATGTTTGGAGGGTTTGTTACCGTGGACAACAGTCACCAGCATGAGACACAGAGTTTCGACAAGACAGATCAGGACAGCGAGGGGGTGCACACACAACATCTCCATTCTGGTAGAGCAAGAACAAAAGGATATTTGAAAATGGATGAGGAACAAACGAAAAATTCTGTGATTTAATCCCTTTCATCAGTGACATAC
Organism: Echeneis naucrates; assembly: GCF_900963305.1. Classification (NCBI taxonomy): domain Eukaryota; kingdom Metazoa; phylum Chordata; class Actinopteri; order Carangiformes; family Echeneidae; genus Echeneis; species Echeneis naucrates. The sequence continues at coordinate 11,566,782 of NC_042526.1, read as the reverse complement.
CACACATGTGCACTCCTGACAACGGTCTCCAGTGGGGATCACGTTTCCGTTAGGGAAGTCACGACCATTCACGCCACAGCCTAAAGAACACACGGGAGGACGCAGTGTTTCTCCACAGTCCACTGAACGCTCTAGCTTCTTTATTCAAAGAAAGAAACCCACCTTGACAGACTGGACAACAGGAACCAGGTGGTGGAGAAGCTGGGTTGTTACAAGGGGTGTGGCACGGCTCCCTCTTACATTGAACAAGACCCTCCTGTAGAGAAGACAGATAAATATCAGCAGAGAACAAAGAAAAAAAAGAAGAAAAAAAAAAAAAGATGAACGCCTTCGCAGATGTTTAGTATCAGACCCACCAAACAGTGACAGACATCACAGGGATTTTCCTCTGGCCTCCATGTGACCTTGTGTTCATACTGGACACCAAAATGGGTGCAGCCTGCAAAGACATACTAGAGTTTATTTTATTGTTCTGGGGCCATTGACAGCTGACTCATTAAAAACCAAACCGCATTTAGTTAGAAGGGATTTATCTCTGTCATGAACATATTGAGCATATTTTTGATGTGTCCTTACTCTTGCATTGTTGGCAGCAGCTTCCAGGTACAGTCTCTCTCTCTGCGCAGTCTAGTGAAGGGCAGGGCATGGGGGAGGACTCCCTGTTACACCCCTGAGGCAGAGAGACAGACAGTGATGAGAGGCAATGATTAAATGCTCATTAAATGCTTGTTTGTGTGTTAATGTAAGTGTACGTCAAATACTCACCTTCGACGTACATATCTGACAGCAGTCACCGTCAACGTCGTAGGACACATTGTGAACTAGACCATCCAGCTCACAGCCTGAAGAAGACAAAAAAGTCTTTAGTGCATATATTTCAATCACGTGTGAGTCTACACAATCATTCAGGAGTATGAACTGACAGTTTAAGCAATAAAAGAGTGGAAAGTTTGAGTCATTACATTAAGTCTTGCTCCTCTCCTCCACCTTTTCTTACCCTTTTCTGCAGGTCACTAGGGAACATCTGGCTCTCTCTCTCCAGTCACGACAGAAAAGCATTGTTCTGACGTAATGTACGTATGTTTGCTCTTCCACCCTATGTTTTATGGTCCTAAACCACAACCAGAAGTGCACTTAGCCTTCCAGCTAGTCTATTAACATGGAGAGAGATTAACTGTGGGAGGAAGGGGGAGCAGAAAACCCGAAGGGGTAACAGTTTCCTTGAGGATTTCCTCTGGAAGACGTCCCGGCCCACCCCAGATTCTGTGGCGGTTTATGTTCATTTGCTAGGAAATGTTGTTTACAGTGTAGCAGCTTATTCCAACACTGGAGAGCAATACTGCATCAAAAGCTTTCGGGGAGCTCATCAAATAGTAATTTTTTTTTTTTTTTTTTCACTTAGCTTGGACATTTTAGCAGATAATTATTTTAATGATGACTCTTCAGAGGACAGAGACAATGTGCTTGTGTGTGACAGAAGGCGATAATCACAGAGTAAGAGGGAGGCCAGTGAGACTGCCTACTGCGCCAGCAGCCAACAGGCATTTCCTCTAGCAAACCAAGCGTGCATGAGATCAAAGTGTGTGTTGGGAGTGCGAGTCTGCAAGTTTATATCAACTGGATGCCACTGGAGTCTTCTGGCCTACATGCAGAAACAATTAGGGGAGACAGTGGATGGATAAGAAGAGACAGTGACAGAGGAGGTGTCTTGAGGTAGACGGTGTACTCCTAAGCATGGTGTGTGTTATATCACACTGTGAACACAGCGCAGACAAACCTCTCATAGTCAACATGGTGAATATATCTGCAAAGTTGTCTACTTACATGTTCAGCATTCATTAACAGCATTAACATTCATTTGAAATCTAAATTCTACCAACATTGCATCACATATCAACATTAACGCCGATACTCATCATATTCAACTCCGTTCTGAGCTTCTCTTTTGGCTAAACACTCACTAACATTTGCAGTTTGGTCCTTGGAAGGTAGTTACCAGTTTCTTTAAAGGGTTTTTGCTCAGCATATTTGTCGACCACAAATACAAATAGAAAGTGATAGGGAACCTAAAACAGTAATATTCAGGGCTTTGGAAACAAAACATGGAGATGAAAGACATTAAAATACCCAAATTGGGTTCTTACTTATTCCAACTGTGAGCTTTATAGCTTTATATTTGGAATTTTGTTTGTGCTGCCAGCATTTGAAAATTTAACAGAAGTTAAAAATGATACTTGATCTAGACACCCCGCTGTCAACAAATTTCAGCTCTTCTGTTTCAGCCCATTCGGGCATATCCAGATTAGTGTAGATATTTGTAGCTGAAAACACAATACATGATGCCAGATACCACTAGAGGTATGACAGAGATGCGTAGAAGACGTAGTATCCCATAGAGTCTTTGTCAGAAAATATTTCCCGTGTCAGTTCCTTCAGGAGGGTTTTCCTTATAGTGAAGCGCGTTCTGTTTCTCGCAGAGACGATATCGGTCAGATTAATCCTCCCATTAACTGCTGCGAAAAATATTTTATTCCTTCGTTTGTTTTTGGCTGACAGTCCATCATTTACCAGTCGTGGCATATTACATGGTTTCCAGTTTCTGGATCCCGCCACTCTGTGAAGCAAGAACCACAATTGTGTATATGACAGACAGCCTCTGGGTAACCATGGCAACGGGCCTGATAGCAGAGGTCAGGGCAGGAGATCGGAGCAGAGCCAAGGGGACAGCCGCTGAACCAGTGGAGCTCGAAACAAAACCTATAGGTCGTGTTTTGAGGGAAAGGGTATAACAACATTGGTTGAAATGCCAAAAAACTTGATTTTGAAAGGATTTAAATTGCTATTTCAAAACTATTGCTATGTTATTCTTATAAAGCCAGATGGCTCCTGGATTGTTACATTTCATAAGCTTCTAACAGGATTTGCCTGAGCACAGTAATGTCAAAGCTTTAGGGACAATCATGTTACTCACTGACTCTGAGACTTTGCAGCTCAAAAACAACTGTTTCACTTACTGTTATAGGTGGAAAAGCACTGATCTGAAACTACAAGGTCTAATTTTAATGTCAAGGTTTTAGGGGAACTCCTCGGTCTAGGGCGCAGCCATGTTATCAACTGTGCCACCACCATGTTAAAATAATGCGCTTCCCAAACAAAAACCTATGAATACGTATCAAGCCATAATAACCATCTAACAGTAAATGGTTGGCAGTGTCGTTTTTTTTTTTTTTTTTTTGTTTGTTTCTTGTGTTGCCAATACCTGTGATCAGGTGTGATTGGAAGCCATATCTTGCTCTCAGTTTGCTTAGCTGCCACAATAGTATTCTCATTTTGTGGCTTATTTTGTCGCAGCCAGCCCAGCTCAGGCTCAAAGTCCATCCAGTCCAGCATGGCCCAGTGTGTGGGAAGGGAGGTAATGGGAGGGCAGGTACGGGTGATGCGGTTCAGAGCTTGGTCACTCAATGACATCAAGTGTTGCTGCGTATGGAAGTAGAAGCGCATGTAGTGTGGTCCATCGAAGAACCAGTTGCATCTGTCCTTGTCATATCCATCTGTTTGAAAGCCAAATGCATCGAACCCACCATAATCCAGGCCAAATGGATCAAACCCAAAGACACTGTAGCCTTTGTCACCAAAGAGCTCAGACATGAACTTTTCCTTCTCTTGTGTCTCTCCATCCTCACTTTCTTGTCCATTACGCTCATTTGTCTTTTCTTTCACAAACAACCCATCCCTATGCATGCCAAACATTGTGACATTGGACCGGTTGAACCCATAGCGGTTAAACCCAGATACATCGTATCCATCTCTATCAACAAAGTCCCGGTTAAAGCCATCTTTGCCAAAGCCATACCTGTCCCAACCACTTCGGTCGTAACCATCACGGTCATAGCCATGTTTGTCAAAACCACTGCTTTCAAAAGCCCCAGAAACAAAGTAACGATACTGTGAGTGTTTGTCTTTGGCAATATTACTCTTCTTAAATTTCCAACTTCTTTGTGGGTGTTTTTGTAATTTCGTCATGTTACAAGGTGCGCCAATGGTTATGGGCACATATACAACACACATCTGCTGCTGGGAGGAAATCACATCATTGGGGGTGGCATCAAAGGGGTCCATCTTCAGATGTCTCTGTGTAGCAGGGTACTGGAAGCTCTGAGCAGGATCATCACTATAAGTTTGTCTTTTTAATGCATGCTGATGTTTTTCTTGCCATTGTACCCACAGCTTGTCCATGAATGCCATGTGTGACAAGTATAAGGGGTCATAAGCAGCCAAAGGTGAAGCCATGTCGCCCCCGACCCAAAGTCGAAAAAGGCCGGAAAATATTTGCAGAGACTGGGAGAATAACCGAAAGTCTCCCTGGTTTAAAGTCCTCTGTAGATTCACTGCATTTGGCAGCCAGACCTAAAGGGAGCAGCAGAAATCAGTTACATACAAACTTTTAGCAGCTATACATTTGAAAAAGCCGCACAGTGTAGAAAATGGGAGATGGGCTGAAAAATGAATAAAAAGGGTTTGACAAACCGAGGAGTTGAATCTTCGTCTGAGACAGGGAGACCAGTGGGAATGGGATGTTGAGCCCTGGAAAGGATGATGTGGGATGCAGCCCAAGTCAGGTTCCCCATCTCCTCCAAAGAAACCCGCCTGCCAGGCAGCTGAGGACTTCATTGACCCAGAGTCCACTGTCCATTCGAAATATGGAATCGCCACTTTGCATGATGACACAGACTGCAGCTCGCTCTCAACTAATTGCAGGAAGTAGCGGTGCCAGGGGAGAAAGAAAGCGGCATCACCGGCCTGAGGGGAGAACTCAGCTCTCAGCAGTGCAAAGCCCTTCCACAAAGCTAAATCCACACAAACAAAATCCATAATTAGAATGAAAAGGCAGATTATGAAATGTAAAACACTGAGAAGCAAAAACATTTAGATTTGCAGTCTTACCTGACCTGGCGTAGAGCTTCCTGATAGCCCTTTGGTACACCCGCATCTCTCTCAGTGTGAGGTCTCTAATCTCTTTCCGTTGGATCAAGTGTCCACACGCACAGTTATCCCTGCCCCTCCCTGTGTATGTGCACACTTCACGGCCTTGGCTGACTCTTTCCCCGAAGTTCCAGAGCTCGTGTTGGGAGAGGCACCCGCAACCTCCACCAGATCTCATGACAGAACACTTGACTCCAGGAGCAAAGCTCACTGCCTGTGTCTCTCCAGCCTGGTTTTTCACCAGAGCCTGGCACTGTTTCAAAGTGACGTAATCACAAGTGTAAGTGAAACTGAGATGATTGCAGCAGTTTATCCTTTTGTGGTTTCCACTCAGATCTTCCGGTTCAGTATAGTTGAAGTCTATATTGCTATATGACGTGTCATGCTCCAGATTAGGCAGCTCATAGCCGCTGGCAGTCCTGTCCTCAGAGCACATGCTGTGTCCATGTTGAGTGTAACGCTGTTGGGTCATGGGACGACCCTGCCTTGGTTTGCGGAGGCAGCAGGCTCCGAACATGCACTGTTCCCTACAGGCATTAAAGGAGGGGAAGTTGTTGCTGCTGTTTCCAGGGCAGTGGAGGAAGTCCTCACAGAGGCCAGATGTAGGATTAAAGGCCCAGCGGCGTTGCAATGGCCGCACTCCTTCACAGTTGTTTTCTGGTTTAGGTACCAAACATGCCTAGAAGTGGGAAGGGGGACACAGGGCCTCTTACCCAGCCTTAAACCCCACTGCAATGCCCATAGCCAGTACTGACAAGGAAGTGAAGTAAAACGAAGCACTGCTATTGGGCTCAGCCAATGCAGCAGGCCAAAGCCAACCAAGAAATAAAACGAAGCGACCACAAGCCTGATCTACAAACTACAAACACTGAAGCCAGTTTCACATTTTGAGAAATAGATGCATCAACTTTGTTGAAAGGTAAATGAGAGTTCTGCAATATGAAGCTGCAGCCAGGAACTAAAAAATAGCCTAGCTCTAGCATTTGGATGTAGCGAGCGCTGCTCAGTGCAGAGACCAGTATATTTTGTGGAAATAAGAGCATTTCTCAAAATGTCTGACTACACCTTTATACTAGGACAGGCCTTTTGATTAGTCACGTAACGAAGCAAGTACGAACAAATTACTAAAGAAAAGACACTTATGCTATTAGAAACTATAAGATCATTATAGAAACACTTAAAGGAAGGGGTGTCCAACCTCAGTTTTCATTTGCGATTGTGACCCACCTCAAGCATTTGAAAAGCTCTGGAGACCTGCCGGTTAACATAACACATCTTTAAACCAAAACAAATGAAAGATCTAAATTAGATGCAACTGACAAAACATATAAATACACACATTCAATAGGAGACGACAGCCATGCTAGCATCTCTATGAAGCTGTTCATGTGCGACATGTGCAAACGTGCTAATAACGAGTTGTTGATTGGGTTTCAACACAAAGTACAGCTGAGGCTGATGGGAATGTCATGTGTGTAGCAAACATTTAGTTTTGAATCCATTTATTGGACAAATTGAAACTTTGACCCAATAATGGTGCTCCACTAAAGGTTAAGGTATTGCCAAAGTTTTTACAATTAACCTTCTTGTGGCCTCATGGCATTTCAGATAATAGCTGTTCAAATAATTCAGTCTGAATCAACACTCCCAGTCAGGACATCACTCCAGCTGCTGCTAGCCTGACTGAAAGAGCCTTGAACAGATTCATGCATTTTCACAACACAAATCATAAAAACCAGACCAAACAGAAATTGACATTTTAATGTTTTGTAATGCACTTTTCAAATCTTTTCTAATCTACTACTCTAGTCTGGCTCAGAAATACCTGTCTCAGCTGCCTGTGACACACTGGTCCCTTGGTGTCAGGGGGACATGAGCAGTCGAACCCCCTGGGGTCAGAGGTCAAGACGATACATACACCTCCATTTTGACAAGGACTAGACATACAGGGATCTGGGAGAGGGGCAGCCATCTGCAAACTAGCTAGTTAACACCATTTGAATATCTGTTAGCGTCAGGTTGCTGTTTCTCATGTGTGTGTGAAACAGGCAGAAAACAGATGGAGCTGGAAACACTCAGGCAGAAAGACTTGACAGACAAACATATTTACCTCCGGTGTTGGGTTGGCATGTGACCTTTCCAGATTTGCATATACAAACAGTGTTGACATCAGTTTGCCAGCGCTGGCCGTCATCCACTTCACGTCCCTCCCATTCACATCGCAGCCTCACACAATCACATCCCTCCTGGTACTTTAGGCGTGATTGTAGCTCTACATTCTGTTGTGAAAAAAAAAAACAAAACTATGCCATGCTGTCGTTGTATATTTTTTCAAGGTTACTTATATGTGAAATACTGTGACTACCTGAGCTTTGCACATGTTCAGCATTTGAGTAAGCTCCGCCACCCTCTTCTCTAGATACTTCAGTCTCTCATCCCTCTGGACCCGAGAAAAAGACGTTATTACTTGAGGGGATCTGGGATGCCCCAAGATGAGACCTCTCTGTAGCTGGTCACTCTGGATGTCTGGAGAGTGGCTGTTTTTCTTTCCCACTTGTGTGTGTCTTGTTTGAGGTTTACTGGGGGAAGCACCCTGCTGAAATGTTTGACTGCTGTCAGTCCAAGAACCTGAGCTCTGGGTGTTTGTGTTCTGAGATGGAGGGAGAGCATCTGGAGATACAAGAAAGAAAAAGTTGGTACGACATGAAGGAGGAGATGATTGATGCAAAAGAGGACAAGCTGGAGCCTAAACAAACATCCTGAAAAACAATGTCAAAATTAAGATCTACAGCGAGAGCAATAAACAAAGTCAGGGAGACTTTGTCTCTGAGGGCAAAATGATATGATTGCATGCTCATCAACCACGGTGGTCCCAGAGCTGCTCTGAAAGACTGAGAGGAGGGCCTAACTATTCAGAGTTCACGACAAATTGATTTACTCATTCACAGAACAGTTCATGACCTCTAACAAAAATTATTGAAATTCTGCGCACCAGAAAAAAAAATCAAAACATAATAATTTATCAGAGTCAGTAAGAGAGAGAATGAAGCAACAGGAAATGAAAAGAGGTGAAACCTAAAACATTTGGGGCACAATAAATTCTCATCACATGGCAAAAATCATCCTATAATACAAAAGTACAGAGATGATTATCCACAGATAGAAAATGTTGTTTTGTTTTTTTTTTACCTGTAATGCTGTCACAGTGCCACGGGTGCCTTGGATATGATTTCATCGAAACCTCAGCTGTCTTCAATTGTCCCTGTATTTATGAAGAAACAGATTTGCTCACGTGCTTTGTTGTACTGTGTAGAGTCAATTTTCAAAAGAGGTAGAAAATATTACAAAGTCACCTTTGCAAATTTGATTGGAATTTTTTCCCCAATAATTTTGCTTTGGTAGCATTGCATTAATTTTGTCATGTGGAACAGGACGTGACTTTGTTTCATAGACAGAGAATACCTTTGGTCAACATAAACATATAGATTTCTGTCAAATGTATGAAGTGACTCACAGCTAAATGCAGAAATCCACATAACATCCTGTAACTCGTAATAAATGAGTTCAGGCAGGTCTCATGTTGCCTTTTTGCTACTTGAAACTCACATTAAATTTGGTGGCTTTCCTTCGCGGTGTGCTGCCAAGAGTGATGAGAATGTTCTGAGGCAGCTCCAAGTTGAGCCTCTCTTTACCTTTCATCGGCACAACAACAGCTTCTTGACAGTCTACAAAGAAAACCAGTCTGTCTGGCTCCAAGCTCACAGCCAACTTGACCCAGTCATCCCTGGAGAAGGGGTTTCTCAGAGGGAACTGAAAGCTGACAAGGCCCCGAGCTCCCTCTCCGGCATGGTAGTCCAAACGTAGAGTGTTATCAAGGGTGGAGGAGATTATTTGGAGAATGGGTGAGGACGGAGAAGAGACAGAAAAAAGAGTGGCGCTGGAGCCTGATGACTGATGCCCCACAAAATATACCCCCATGCCACCATGGAGGTTAGACAATAGCAACTGGGAATATTCTGGAGGGAGGGTCAAGTAGGGTGCTCTGGGGCCCAGTTTGTATATCATGTTGCCGGCACTCTGTATTCTGGCCACGCCGCTGATGTGGCGGGACGTGTTCAGAGCTGCCAGAAGGTCAATCACTGGGAAGGAGATAAAACAGACTCAGTCTTGTGACAGACACATCTATACTGCACGAGGTCATGCTCTGTCTAATAGAGGATGAGGCTGCACTTTTTGGGTTGTGATGTGCAGGTCTGTGAGAGAGGGAATCAGAATGAAGCCATTCATCAGGCAGTCACACATGGCTGCTTCGCTGACCTCGAACACAGCACTGTAATACAGCCAGTCTGATCAGTCTGCCTCAAAGCGATGGGATACAGATCTTTAAACCTGAATGGAGTTGTGAACCATAATTTAACATTTAAGTGGATTTGTTTGTTTGGATATGGCACACATTTACCCAGTTACATTTACCTAACAACATTAGATATATTTTTTGCAAATTACAATGTTAGACAATATACATATAGTATAAAACGCTGAATTTTGACTATACTTTCTTGGAGGCAGTATAAATGGTCACATCCACAACTCTGGAATACCTCTTACATCTGATCCTATCATTAACATAATCCATTCAATTGGAGTAAAATGTAATATAAACCTACGAAATTAGTTTTTTATAGTTCTGGTGCATATTTTGCTGCTAATGTTTTCTTAATTAACTTAAGACTTGTGTGCTTTTCATCTTGCACTACATCTACCAATATACATGTATACATGTTTTCCAAACTACACAGAAACAGACCCACACATAAAACCTGTGTATTGTGTATGAGTGACACTTTTGGAAACTCACCGTCCCCTCCATTTGGCGCAGCGTACCCGGGTACATACACTGAAAAAAGCCACAGCAGATGAATCCCCAGCACCATCAGCCTCTTCCCTTTGCCACTGTCCATTGTCCAGACAAAAAATAGAGTGCCAAAATCCAAACACCTTACACAAAAAGTCGGAAAACAATCGTCCTATTAACCGAGCCCGGTGCCATGGACAATAAGCGGTGCGTTCAGGGCTTCCCCGCTGCTCGGAGGACAGAGCTCTCCAAAGAGCGCGGAGGGGAAACATGAAACATCTGGATGCGGGCTGGGCGTCGCTTCTCTGCAGTCACACACTCCCCTTCTTTCCCCTGGGGCCATATCTGCAATCTGCACCACACGTTCACTCAGTCATTAAGAGTTTGGAATCTCTGGAAAGTAAGTGGGGTGAAAAACAGTTTGGTGCTTGGAGACAGTCGGGAAAATGGGCTGCGTGCACGTATGCAAAACAACTGCAAAACAACAACAACAACAGCAAACAAACAAACAAAAAAAAAACCAAAACAAAACAAAAAAAAAAACTCTTCAGGTGTGCAGCACGTCTGAGGTCACCGGCTCTCCTACGTACACTACCAAAGGGGATGGCTGTTTTTTGCCTCCACGGTTTTCGCTGTGTTTGGCGAAAAAACCCAAAACAAGAGAGTTCCAAAGCTAAAACCTGGTCCGGAGTCTGGAGAGGATCCACATGGAGGGCGGAGGGAACACAACACAAGTAGTAATGTTTCACAGCTTTGGACACAATCCCTCAAATCTCACACAAAAACTCAAACAAAAAACAAAACAAAACAAAAAAGCTTTTCCCTCATTTTGTTGAATGATGTTGTGTTGCACCGTTCCAGAGTCCTTATCCCGAGCTTTGCACCTCCCCCTACTCCCACTTTGAAATATATAGTTCTGTATAAACATATATATTTTTGTGTTAAAAGTGATAAAATGTTTTCCCGGGACATTGATTGTTTCTTGCTGCTGCTTTCTTCCACATACGCCCAGTCTCTCTGGAGCTGATTTCTGATTTGAAGCTGATAGGACTTCGATAAAGTTTTTATGATCCACATCCACTCAGCAATTTAGTAGTTAAGATAGGCGGACACTTGTCATTAACGTCATTAAAGTCATTAACTTTAAAATCTTTAGAATCTTACATCTATGTCTCTCAAAGGAGATCTCGATGGCACACCAAGTGGCTGCCAAATCCACTTTGCAGGGTTTTGCAGTCACCGTTTTATATGGGTTGCCATGTCAAGTGACAGTTTTACAATGCAAATAAACAAGCAAACAATCAAACAACAAAACACACAAACATTCTGGGGTGGAAACAAGCAAACAAAATAAAAGATGTCATGCAGTTTGGGTTGGCAGCCTCTCTGCTGACATCTAGTGGTCATGTCCAAACACAGCAGCCAATCATTGGGTGTTGTGGTGAGATCAACCTCTTCAAATATTGCTAACTGAGGTGTGTAATGACAGAGTGAACATAAAAAATAAAAGCACAGGGAAAGTCTTGATGTCTCACCTCGCTATTACTGGTGCATCTTGAAATACAACCTTTAATCGTGTCTATCCTATAATATGAGGAGTGCTTGTCCTCTGCGCTGTCTCTCAGGGACACACATGGATTATTAACCTTATTTCCTGAGGGACGCTTCGTGTTTAAACCCCCCCCGGAGCCCTCTGCTTTTCTCTGTCAATGAAACTTGCTCTCACGTCTGCACTACCCAAAACATTTCCCACTTCATTCTCTTTCATCGCAGGAGCCTCTAAAGATATGTGGAGACTCCCTCCTCGAGGTTTATCATGCTGGGACAAGTAAGTGAAAGGATGTGGGTTAATCTTCTGAAGGCAAACAGCTGATGTTTGATAGCTTATCCCTTGTCAGGTCCCATTAGTTATCACATACTGCTCATTGACCAAATCCAACGGGTGCCTGCTCTTTAGCCAAAGTACATTCTGAGACTTTTATCAAGTATGACACAATTTAGCAACATCTTTTTTACGAAACAAAAAGAATTTCCTGTTGTTGTTTTGTTTTTTGTTTTTTTATTCATGAACTGTAGCATGAGCCAGAGCTGACTGGAGGACGACTGTTGAGTTTCACTTGTATATCAAACTGTTCACGAAGGTCAAATGTTTTTGTGCCAGACATCTCTTGAATTCACTTGAGACCCCAGTCTCTGACCTCACCGTCAGGTTGTTGCCGTCTCTAATGTGGTTGGCTCAGTCCTCGTCCCTGTCCAGGTAAGCCCCACCCCAGGCTTTAGCCTCTGAGCTCACGTTGATCCCAGGACACTCAGCGTAAGCTGCTGTCTGCTCTTTAATGTGTATGGGCAGGGGGTCAAGTTGTGCATTGGTGTGTGTGTGTGTGTGTGTGTGTGATTAGTGTTGGAGTCACGTTGGTTATTCCTCAGAGTTTCAGTGTGGCTTTTTGGGATGTTATTTTGTGTTGGAGAATCAGAAATGCTGCTTCCATCACAAGTCAGGGGGATATGGCACCTGATGGACAAGCTGCTGAGGATTTGACGACAGGTCAGTCAGCTGAACAACCATACATACGTCTGTGTGTTTAATATTGATCACATTACCTCAGTGGACTGAGCTTCAGAAAGGTTATGAGTTTATTTATTTCACAGTAGCATCAGGGTTGTGTCGTTAGTAGGATGTGATCCAGATCCTGGGTCTAAGCCCCGGCTCCTCCTACATTCATAGACAAACAGATACACCAGATGAGCTTGAGAATTTCCTCAGCTCAATATGTGACACACACATATATATATATATGAATTTGAATTTTGTGGTAAGGAAATAGGGCCACATTTCAATCAAAAGATTCATGACTGCCTGCTTGTCTACCGGTACCTGTCTGTGGAACCTGGTGGAGAAAGGCAAACAGAGCAGCCACGTTAGAAAGATCTTGAGACAGTAAGCCACTTTTCTGCTGGTCTTCTCTCAGACTAGGGAAAGGCTGGACCCCATGTACAGGGGATTAAAGGGAATTACAGGACAGCACAGAGTAGGCTATGTAAGGGTTTCAACCTAATGATTCCTAAGATGTGTATTCATTTTGAAGCCCACTCCGACTTCATTTACACTTCAGAAGATGAAAGATAACCCTGATTGGTAAATAGTCTTTGCTCTTTTTCTCTGTCACTTTACTCAGACAAATTTAGATCCTGAGGCCTGACCAAGCCCAGGAATGGCCCTGACTGAACTGACGTGGAATTTGTGTCAGGCCAACGCTGTAGTCTGCTCATTGCTGGCCCTCCTATGTTTGCACGCAGCCACAGGTAGCGCTAATTTACATTGGTTCCCAGTGGAGTTTGGTTCAAGTGCAGAACATATTGCTTTCCTAATCACCAAGTGATGCCTTCATACGTACATTTACACAGGAATGTCAGGATGGGGTGGTTGTTTGGACGGTCACAATGTATTTGCAACAATCCGTGAAAACAGCCCATCGGGGGAAGTTGTTGCTGAGCTCATGTTTGATACCACCACGGACGCAGTGCACTGGATCCTCGGTGGAAAGGATGCTGATTGGTTCATCCTGGATGAAACACACATACGGCTGAACACATCAGATGACAAGGTTCTTGACAGAGAGGTAATTTTTTTTTTTTTCAGGTATTTCTCCCTATACATTCCGTTGTGAATACTGGAGCTTTATTACAAACAGAGACAAGAAAATAAAGTTAAAACGTTGTACATGTACCATCCCAGTCAACGGGAATGCTTTAATATTGTGGGCCTAGAATGCAGAAGTTGTTGGCCAATCCAAGTTTAGAACAAACAATCAACCTTGTTCTTGGACCAAACACAATCTCTTTTACCATCATCCTCTTTCCAGCCAGCTATCTTACATCATGGCAGCTGTTAAAGGGTCAACCAGATTAGTCCCAGTGTACCTGCTTCTGTAACTATTTAAAATGAAAACATTTATAGACTAAAAACAGAGCTGCTGTCCCACTTATGGCCCAGGTAAAGATAGTGTACCACCACAACACAGGATTAAGACCCTCAGAAAAGGGGAGGATTTTTTTTCCTGGGTCAAGAATGGCAATTTACAAAGGGCAGCCCATGTTTACCTGTGGTAATGACAAAATGCAATATTAAACATCAAATAACAAACAATGTGTTCACCATAAACCAACAATGAAATTAAACATCAATCTAAAGGACTCAATACATTTCAAACATGATTGTTAAATGAAATTTCACTTTACCTTTAAAGCAAGAGGGGAAAGACTCCTCAGAGCATGTCAGCCCAGCAGCAGGCTTGAATGGTGAAATGTTTATATATTTTGCCCCACCTATTACTCCACCTACACAGAATAACCATGTTATCCAACTCGGACCTATTCAGTTTCATCTTTACTGTAGCTTCCTCTTCTGTTCATACATTTTAACATTTCAAGCATCAATGGACTGTTAAAACTGTCAAAGCTTCACAGCGGAGAGTTGCTTGTCCATTTTAGTATTTTTTTAGCGTTAAACCTTCACTTGGTTTGTTCCACATGACCCCCACGCACAATAAAGGTGTGTTCAATGATTCAGTCCAAGTATCTAATCAGCCAAGGTCAGGTCTATGGCCTCTTTAAGACTTAGGGGGAGGTTAGTTTGGAGGTGAGAACATGAGCTCCAAATCCATGCTGAGACTGAACAAAGAAAACATGATGAAGTGTAAGATTTAATGCGCTGAGGACACTGACTGTGCACCAGCAGTGAGACTACATATGCACGGTCCATTTTTCCCCTTTTGTTCAGTTCTCACTTCCTCTTTGCTTTTAGATTTAGAGGACCAGTGGACTTGTGGGCCCTCACGGTCACAACTGCTATAAAGTGTTATCTTCCTTTGATCTGTCTGTACAGAGGTTATTGTGTGGCTGGAATTCAGCTATAGAAATGACAGAAATTGAAGTTTTTCTGTGTCGGGTATATCCTATTGAATGGCTCCGTTTTATGTGCAAGACTACAGGAAACATATTCAGATATTTCATCATATTGAATAAATGAATATGTTGCTGTTTCATCCAGGTCCTGGGTCCTGTCCTAATGGCAGAGTTGTCATGTTATGAGGAGGACACACTTCAGGTACACTTCATCCCATCATTTTACACATTTCTGAGTCTCTCATCCCGCAAACAAACCATTGTGTGTTCATTACTGTTATAATTCTTATTATTATTATTTTTGCTGTTGTTGTAGAGCGTCTACAGGATCATGGTGGAAGTTGTCAATGAGAATGATAACCGGCCTGTGTTTGCAGAAAGCACTGTCCGCTCTCTTATCATCAGTGAGGTATGACGTTTATCACAAACAGACGTGCACCAAACCGTGCATGTATATCCAAAACTTTGGTGATTAAAGAGGAAACCAAGTCAATAACAATGAAATAATGAGTTACTATTATTGTTTGAAGTGTTTCCCACCTTTGCGATTTGCAGTTGGTTCCAGTGAAAACTGTGGTCTTCACTGTTCAGGCCACAGATGCCGATAACGACAAAATCATCTACTCCATTGACCAGACATCAGTGAGTTTTCATTCTGTGCTCTTCCTCTCTTTACATCAAAGACTACAAACTGTACACACAGTCCCCACATTACTGTGAATGTTGTTGTGTGTGTCTTGCAGCCTGATGCCAAGTACTTTAAGGTTGATCTCCCAAACAGTGGAGAAGTGATCCTGTCCAAGCCTTTAGACTATGAGACCAAAGCTCTGCTTACCGTCACCATCCATGCCTCGGTATGATACACACATTTCACTTCCCGACACCCAAGTACTACAGTTCATCAACATTTCTATCATCAATCATAAAGCCAAGACTTTGTTCCCAAATGCTCCTGCTATATAGCACGTCTGACTGGTGTAACTTCCTCCGAACTTGTCATTATCTCAGGAAATGAGCACCGCTGAGCACTTTAACACAAGCACCAACATCACCATCACTGTCGTGGACGGAGATGACCAGTACCCACAGTTCCTGCCCTGCATGCTGCTTCTCCAAGATGAGACCAGTCGCGTCTGTACCAGCCCCGTGTATACCGCCAATGTCACAGAGGGAGAAGAGGTCAGTGGCTGGACCCTCCTTCACATAAGAGCTTCTTATGTTTCACTAGTCAGACTGAATTTAGCACTGTGTTTCTGCACTGTACCTCTGACTATGGAAACACCGTATAGTTCAAGGTCCGGGCTACACAGAATTTGCAAAACAGGCTACAAAACATCTCTGCTTTGTTGACGTCAATGAAATGCCAATGTCATGCCACAGGACGTTGTGCTGGACTTCTCTCCTGGTCCCATTCATGCAGTAGATGGAGACAAAGAGCTGAAAGCTCCACTCAGTTATGCCATTCTTTCAGGTACCACACACAGATACAGTTTAAAATATGCTCTGCTTACATATATACGTCTGTAACAGTATTTGTGCTCGTGCAAGGTGACGACGAATGCCGTTTCTTGATGGATGGAGAGACAGGGGAGGTGAAACTGACTCGGGGGGTGAGAGACAGACTGATAACTCCAGTGCTGCATCTTCAGGTCATGGTAAGATGGGTGAATTGCATGGTTAAAATATACCAACTCCTTTTTTTTTTTTTTCACTCACAATATCATTCTGCCTGCTCACTCTGTGCCTCTCTCCTAGGCGTACCAGGATGATGATCCCAGGAAGTACTCTCTTGCAACAGTGGAGGTCCGAGTCCTGGCACTGAACCAGTTTCATCCTGAGTTTGACAGGGCTGAATATCATGGCTTTGTAACTGCTGGGAGAAGCCCTGCCTCTCTGGTCAACACCTATGGCAGCAATGTACTCATATTACATGTACAAGACAAGGATTTTAACCAAGTATGTGCTGCTACACACAGAGTGCAATCATGGTGCAGAAATTACACCAGGTCCATTTGTCTATTTCTATAATCGCCACTTTCTTCACTTCACAAATTCACAGGGTTTAAATCCCACGATCTACTTCACCTTCAGTCCGACGTCCAATTACACAGACATCTACCAACTCACACAGGAGGGACTTCTGATTGCCAGGACCGATCAACTCAAAGCAAAACAAAAACACACTCTAGAGGTGAGCTTCATCCATGCCATTATAGTGATGGTCATTTTGTATTATTATTTTTTTTTTAAATCTTAACTATAACGATAAACGTTACATTTGCCTACAAAAAATACAAACGAACCAAAAAAAAAAGACCAACTTAGTATATTACATAAAATGTCCCGTGTCCTTGCAATAACTAAAACATCTATCACTTTAGACACAATCTCATAATGAATAAAGATAACAATAGAAGATGGGATGAACTGTAAAACTACTTTGCAGGTCATGGCTGTAGACCAGGAGTCAGGTGATGCCACCTTTACCACTGTGGTGGTTGAGGTGTTATCTAAGGGACAATCCAGTAAGGACGCACACTGAGACACTAACATGCACTATTACTGAAGGTCCGGCAGACCGTATAGGAACCTCTGCATGTCTGTCTGTGTACACTGCAGTTCCTCATAGTCCTCTGGGAGATGACCGCCTGATAGGCTGCACTGTGGGCAAAGCCTTGGTCCTGACTGTTGTCTTCATGTCTGTACTTGGATGTATTTTATCGATGGTAATGTGGCTGAAAAAGAAACGCAAGGTAAAGAGGGACCCCCTGCAGAGAGGCTGTGTGGCCCAGGGCAAACACCCCAATGTGGTGAGATACCTCAAGACTTAAATCTCTGCTGATATTTAGCAGGATGTTTGTGAGTGGATTCTGTATTCATCTCTCCTGTTTATTCATTCCCACAGAGTTTACGGTGGTTCCAGCTGGTGAGTTACTTATTTTCTCTAAATGCTCCTTTCCAGTTTTTGTTTTGATTCCCTGTCCCGTTCCCGCCTAAACTACTGCTTTGCAAAACATTCATTGTAGTATCACTGCCAACAAAACATGTTAACATTGAGACTTCTTTTGATGACATCACTTTGAGTTTTCATTAAATATTTCTATATACTTGAGTATAATACAAAAGCAGACCGAAGGGCTGAGCTACATCGGTGGATGTATTTCACACTGTGGTCACTCCTCAGATGAGTCATCGCAGCGCCATGTCGCACATGGACGAAGTACCCTTTAACAATGAAGAATATGGCGCTTACAATCCTTCCTTCAGCTTCACTAACAAACCTGATCCCTACACCCACCAAGACCTCCCTCCGTTCCAAGGACCCGTTCCACCCAAAACAACCGCTGCGTCTGAGCCGAGCTTCTTCCCTAATGAAGGTGTTTGCTGCACTGAGGTCTTCAACAACAATGTTTCTGCACCAAACAAAAGCTCTTCCAGTTCGCTCACCTCTCACGCAACCCCTCTGGATACGAGTGCAACGCTCATGGCTCAAGCTGCATTGGCAGCAAAAGAAAATCTTGATGCGCCACCTCCTACATGCCGAGACCCTACTGATGCGCTAACCAACGCCAGCCCTGACCCTGCAACCCACGATGCCACTCGCACTCAACCTCTCACCTGTCCTGATTCACAAACTACACAAGAAACAACAACTGATGACCCGTCCAGCAGGCATTCCTCTCAGTCCAGTGCTTCCTGCAGTTACACCCGCATTACTTCAGCAGAAATCGAAAAACCCTTTTGCAAACCTCGTGTGAAGACACCCCCACATTCACCTTTAATGTCCCCAATCCCCCCAAAGCAGACAAGCACACCTCCACCCACCCCAGAGTGCATACCTTTAAAAGCCATACTGATACATCTAGACACGTCCCCCCTTGATACATCTCCAGGAACACCAAAGAAAATACCCATGACTATGAGTGCGGAGGTAGACCAGCCCTCAGCATCACTGGACCAAACAGACCGCTTACAACAGCCAGGTGCAGATGATGGTGGGCCATCTGAAGACAGAAGGCCGTCAATGAAGTCAGGAAACACCCAGGATGGCTGCAGGGTGGGTGATGAGGGTGATAATGGTCTTCTGGGAAGTGAAGATGCAGACAAGAGCAGTGACGGTGAGTTAGAACCAGACGAAGAAGAGTTGCTAAGAGTGATGCTTCGTTGTAATCCAGTTTTTATCACATTTAGTAAGTGATGTGATATCACAGGCGCAGAGTGTGATGGGGCAGACGGCAGAGCGCTGAATAGGCTTGGGGAAGATGGATGACACGTGGCTGACAGTGGACACATCTTTAAGCAAGAAAGACACGCTACTGTCTGGTGCTGCCGTGCTGGAGGTAAAACTGAGACTTGGAAGAGGACAGACTACTATACACAAGATACACTGCACATACACAAACACAAGTACACCTAACAACACACAAATTACAATACACAATACACATGGTTGTAGAAGACAGTGATGAGCGACCTTGACTGCACAAGGCAAAGTGAAAACAACAAAACTCATTTATTATGTGTAAATAGGATTTCTTTTTTTTTTTTTTTTTTTTTTGCATAAACGCAACTTAATAATCCGCTATAACAATAGAACAAGTTTACCAGCCTGTCCAGAACGAAAAGATATTCTCATTGATTGCTTAAGAATAATGACAAGATATCACGTTAAAAGGTAAATCCTCACAGAGCTTTACTCCTCTGTTGATGGGAAGAAAAAAAAACACGAGGTGTGGATGTCTGATGACACAGAGTGATGCTACAGTGGAAAACCTGCTGTGAAATCACAACTATGACGTGGTTTACCCTTTAAAAGCGCGGCTGTTTTGCGCCATGTGTGCTTCTGTGTCGAATTACCCTTTAAATAGCTGCAGAGTACGACATGCTGAAGACTTTTTCATAGTGTACTACAGCGTTAATCGTTGTATTAAGCCTGCTTTACAAACTTCCTCAGTTTTTTCCTTTCAACATGAGAAAAGTTGTTGATATTATTATAACCAAAATGATGAGCCATGAGAAGTTATTCACCTGCTGTGACCGACCTGGTAAATTAGGACGTTTGAAGTTTTTGGAGTGTAGGAATGAAAGTCATCAGGTTTATAAAGTAAATATATTTCTGTCCAATAACTATCGCAGGATCGATATGAGCAATCACAGCAAGACGGTTTGAACAAGAAGGGTTAACCTCATGTGCAAGAAGTCAGTGAAGCTGGAGTTTGTGTCTTTTGTGTATTATTCATGTATAAAATTGCTTTTCCATTCTTAGGCTGAGATTTTGTTTCACAAAAATAACTAAATAAATGATCAGTGATATCTGAAAACCCAAAAATTTGGCTGGAATTTAACTTTTCTGTCAACTAGTGAACATATTTTTCAATGATCTAGGCAGCCGTGAGTGTTTGGAGAGGATTTTGGAAACATGAGAAGAGTTCAGAAGAGTGAGCATTATTGTTTAATGACCTAAAGATTTTTAGTTCATTCTGTGACACAAATGTATCAAAGAGTATCTTCAACATTTTTACAAGTGTGACCAGATTTCAGTAATGAAAGCTTGGAATGTTTTGAGCCAGTTGTATGATTAAAATAGCAATAATATATATTATCAATAGAAAAAAGGGGCACAACCATGATTTCCTTTTAGCCACAATCACTGTTGTAGTCCTCCAACTCTCCCATGAAATTAAACTAAAAGATGTTCATATTTACCTGAGACAAATCTTTGTGTTGTCTTTCTCAGACAGAACTCACTACAATTATCCAGGATAAATAATGAAGTCTGGATTTTTAAAAGAGGACGATTTGTATGAGACAGCGGGAAACCCTCTTTTTCTCAGGTTGTGGTTTTTATGTACCACTACTCAAACAAAGAATGAGACAAGATCCATCTAACTCGGCTACTTATTGTTCTCATAATAGTTTTTGTTATTTTACTACAAGAAGCTCAAAGAGGTGGAGCCAAGGCCACAATACTGGCATTCACCCCTCAAAGGAACCATGTGATTTCCTGCTACTTGCGCCACATCCATAGGAAACAAGATTTAGGCTTATTCACTCTGTCTCTGCCGTACAACCTCAATGATTAGGCTTTGGCAAAAGAATGACAGAAAAACACCAACAAAGGCCTGAAGGAAATCAGGAAAAAAAAAAAAAAGAACATGGGGGGAAAAAAAGCTGATACTCACAAACCAGTCAAAAAATGTTCAGACAAAACGCTTTTTTTTTTTTATTGAGATATTCTCAATCACAAAACTGGACCTGCTTGTTAGAGTGCTAAATTTGCAGACCAACAGCTTATGTACAGTAAAGTCACTAGTGAAAGACTTGTTGCTGCTGTGAGCCTGTAAAAAAAAAAAAAACAACAAAAGAAAACATTGTCATATACATACAGAATAGCATAAAAATATCAACAGTGGTTATAAATGGTGGTAGTGATAATACAGGTATTACAAACATTTATGGAGAGAATTTTGTTTCTATCAAAGTGATTAGAAAAATGGGGAAAAAAAATCTTTGCTTGGCAAAAAAAAAAAAAAAAAAAAGAAAAAGAAAATTGTGAGTAGTTCAGCTGACTCAAACAGCAGAAGCCAGTCATCAGATACTGTATACACAGAAAGATTAACCTGCCCACACACACATATGTACGTTCACTCACTCACACACACACACACACACACACACCTGACATAGGTGGGGTGACAAGAAGAAAAGAGGCAGCTTTGTGATGAAAGCATCCAGCGGTTGCTAAATTCATCTCGATTCCTTCAACGAACACACAGTGCAACCAACCCTCATTCGGGAGCCACCGCTTGTGTCAACATGGATGCTTTTGGGACCAAATGAGCAAACAGCATGGTCCCACTGATGGTTATGTATCGCACAAGTTCAAATAATCAGCATTGTCATTGGACTTGTATATACTCCTCGTTCCAAACAACCTTTACTATGCAAAAAAAGAAAATCAATGAAGACATGAAAACAAATCCAAGTGTATAAGAAAAGAGCACTTTCAGTTCAGGCATGATTACATGATTAGACAGGAGTTCAACAAATTCTAATGGCTAGAAATCAGCTTTACTCTTCACAGTCCAGTGCTTTGCAAAAAGACACACTATGACCAACCATTCTGTATACAGCGAGTCTAAACTTGCTGTTTCATCATGGCTTTTGTAACAAAAACATGGCTATTTCATAGAAAAATCAATCCAAACAAGAAAAAGTGTCATTTAATACAGTTTGTTCTTCCCCTGACCTGGACAGAGACGGGGACAGAGGTGGGAAGCAGAGCAAAGGCTGGAAATGCATCCCAGTCGTACACAAATCTGAGCACAAGAACACTCTGACCAAGCAGGTAGACGTTACTTAAAATGTTAGTGTGTGCATGATGGGACGCATTCAAAAAAAATCTAATAAATTATTGTCCGTGGCGTTGGATTAGGTGAGCTCATCCTGTTTGACATACTCCATCTACTGTTAGGAGTAAGCTGGGATACACAAGATGAACACACAGTCTTTGGAGGCAGGTGGATGTTAGAACTCATCGTGTCGAGTCAGGGCCTCTCCGAAGTCGGTTGCCTGGCTTCCCACAAACAGGTCGT
Source organism: Echeneis naucrates (assembly GCF_900963305.1). Lineage (NCBI taxonomy): Eukaryota > Metazoa > Chordata > Actinopteri > Carangiformes > Echeneidae > Echeneis > Echeneis naucrates. The sequence goes on along the minus strand of NC_042526.1, from coordinate 11,544,444 downwards.
ACTTCTCCACGATTTCTGCCTTGGTCAGACGGCCATCCTGTTGCAGGGAGAGTAACACATGATAAGCCTCGATTGTGTGTACACAATTAAAAGCCTCTATCTCTTACAGTTGTTATGCTTGAGCTGTAAATACGTCAGATCATCTTTTATAGTGTTTTACATTTACAGAAGTGCCTGAAAAAGTCCCAAAATAATGAAACTAAAGAATAATAAGTATTAACTGATTAACAACAGACGCTGCACACTTAAAGCCTCCCTTACTTGGGACTGCAGATGTAACAATATAAAGGCAAATGGCTGTCGAAATCTAGGTTTACAGGATTTGCTGTGCTTTTTAATTCATTGCTCATGAGTCTATGCATTCCAACAAACAAGTGCATTCAGGAGTGTATTTTATACGCAATAGCACACTTCAGAATGTACTTATGCTTTCAGATGTGGAAGCCCATTTCCTTCCCTTATTAAGAGAGTGAAAAGGGAAGCAAAATTCGTAAGGTGTGCATTTCTCTTGGTTTCATTTGAAATTAGTAACAGTACTTACTTTGTCTGCATCAGACTCATAAACCAGATGTTTAGCCTCTGCCTCAGCATGATCGTAGTCATTGGGCAGGATCCAGTCTCTCGTCTCGTCCTTGTCCATCTTCCCGTCTTTGTTTTTGTCTCTAAATTCAGTGAACTGTTCCCTCTCGGTCTTCACCCACTCTGGTTCTGTAGCGTCTCCATCCTGGTTGTACATGTCACCTACAATACATAAAAGTGAACAAAACAAACAGGAGGACACTTGCTAAAAGAGAGCCTCGATGTTGCAACGATTATGTATAGTGGCCAAAAAAAATTACAATACAGGGATGTTTCAGTTCTGCAAACATTATTAACCATATTTCAACTTTGTATCTGTCTTGGTTTGCCACAAATATAAAGACTAAAAGAGACTGGATAACGCCAACTCACCTATGTACTCATCCAGATCAATTAAACCATCTCCATTCTTATCGATGTCTTCCATAGTTTCCTAACACAAAGAAGACCAGGCAGTGAGATGAAAGGTCAAAGATGCAGTACGTCTGTGATTGATCGATGTCTGTTTGAGCTCCGGTGTGTTTGGGACTCACCAGCACTACGATGTCTTTCATATGCTCATACTCCTCAGGGTGAAGGAAAGCTGTGAACTCCTCCTTGTTGGCTTTCAGGTCATTGTCTTGGTCTGCCATTTTGAATCGTCTCTCGTCACGAGCCATCATTTGCCTGTAGCTGTAACCATCTTCAGGGTCAGGGTCATCTGTGAATCAGAGGTCACAGATTTGAACAGATTGTGTACGTGTGTGCATAAATGTAGAAAAGTTTGTTTGGCTCTGTGTTTATGAGGTATGCAGGTAATGCAACTAGGATACGTTCAAATGAATGAAAAAAAAAAAAAAAAAAACTGTCTGTGGTCGTACCAAGAATGTATCCGTAAGTGGCGTTCTTGTACTCCTCCCAGGACACCACTTCATCCCCATTGAGGTCATGACTCTTCCACTGTCGGTCCACATCATCGTAGATCCATCTCTTCTGAGCGTGTTTGATCCACTTCTTCATCTCCTCAACTGTCACATAGCCGTCCTTATCCTCATCGATACGTTCAACCAGCATGCTGCGGAGAAATGGTGCAAATTTGGCAAATGTTTCAGACAGTTCGCTAGCCTGTGCAACTGAGGCTAAAGAAAGGCTTCACCACAGTAATGCAAAAACGATCACACAGAATTTGAAGACTTCATGTACCCCTTGTAACTGAATAGATTTGTGCAGCCTTCGTGACATTACCCAAGTCTCTCTTTGCTCTCCTCTGGTGTAAGCTGGTCAAAGGTCTTGGCCTCCTCCTGTCCCAGAAATGCTTCATGGTCATAGTCAAAGTTCTCTGCATCATCATGCTCTCTGTTACTTAAGGGTTCATCGTGGTGAACACGGTCTTTCTTTTCTGTGGGTTTGCTGGTGGCGTAAACCACACAGAGAGCAAAGCACATGAGAAGCGGCCGCAACTCCATCCTGCATATGTACAAGCACCGTCTGGACAAGAAGCACAATGATTACTGCTCATACAATACATGCTGTGGGGAAACAAAATAAAAAGTTTACATTGAATGCACAAATTCATCTTTAGGTTTTTCATATTAGAATACGGACAGCACTAATCACAGATTTTTACTAAGCACTACTGAACTCTGCACACGTCAGTTTAGGAACTTGGGTATGACTCAGACTCCGGCAGCGAGAGGTGAATTCCTGGGTTAATCTAATCCATCTGATGCAATCCCTTAATTTGTTTCACTTCATAAAAGTTGGCTTCAGAAATGTTGCATTCCAGGTCAGCAATTCTTATAGCATTACCTTGATCATTTGCATAAGAATATCCAGAATATCCACTTTCCAAATTTGTCATACTGGATTATGGACTACAGTCAGGTTTATCGAGTTTGATCAAAATCATAAACTGGACATTGACATAAAGATAATTTCAAAGATATTCCAGTGATTCATTCAAACAAATCTGGGCGAAAACATTGACATAAAATAATTGAATTTACTCAAAGAGAGAATATTTCGAAATCCTCCGAATACATATTGAACTATCTTTAAGACACGATCAGCGCTATCTGGACGGCGTTCACATTTTTACTGCTGTCTTTGTATCGCAGGTTAGTAGGAGCACTTTGTTAAAGTTATTCCCAGATATCACGGTTTTTCATCCAAAGGCATTTAATAATCATTTAATATCAGACTGGCTGAAACGAGCAGTTAGTTCATAATGCTCCGTCTGTCGACCAGCTAACAGTCGAAAACCACAAATACGTGACCACTCTAGTTTCGTCTATTTAAACATCAGCAAGGGGACAAACACATTAGCGTCACTTTTCTCGTTTTAAACAGAAATTCAGCAGCACAACTCACCGGCGTCTCCAGGGAAGTTGGTGTCTGCAGTTTTAGACCCTCCCCCCGGAAACACACCCATACACTTCCTGTGCTAAAACACGAACCGGCCAATCAGGAGCCGAGAAGGCGAGTGCGATGTCGCTCGCTGATTGGTCCACTTCAATGGCACATCGGTGATTGGATTGGCCGAGAACCGCCACGTCCTCAAAGTCAACAAAACTCCGTTCATTCATAAAAGAGCAGCTACAGTGACAGACAAACGAGCTGCGCTGTAGCAGTTTTACTAAAATCTGTTTAGGATCATTGTAAAAACGAAAAAGCACATTTGTGTCTTAACAATAATGGCTCATTGTGCGATGGGAACATGCTTAATAACCTCGCTGCTTAAACAGATTCCTGTCTCAGGTTGTAACTGATCACTTTGCATTTACCTGCACCCAACTTCCAAAAGAGTAAAAACTCCCACAGCAAAATTCCCCCTAGTTTATTATACTAATCATTCTCTTTTTGGTTAAGAACCTCCAACTCTTCGTGTATAAAACAGACACCACAGTGTCAGACAAGCTGCAAGCAGAGTCTTTCTCGCTAATCTTAAAATGCAGGACAAACACAAGGAACTGCAGCAGCAATGCTATTTAATCTTCAGTGTTCAGTGCCATGCACTTTACAAGTACCCAGAATATATTCCCATCTTTATTGGGAATAAATGTTTTTGCCCAAACAAAAGTCCTAAAGCCAAAAAATACCCAATGCAGAGCTATAAAACAAACAAACACAGGATCTTTTTTTTAACAAACATGAAACATTTGACACATTCACTTGTGAAATGACACAACCAGAGTAGTGGCAAATTAATTTTATATCAATCAACTACTTGATTAATGAATGGTTGCTTTTCTTTTGGTTTATTGACATCAGAGACACAATTGCAGTACTTCTTGCCATTAAGCTGAGACTTCTCACCACATTTAAAGGTAAGGAACTCCAGGTCCCTGGACACAGATGTGGATCTGAAGGAAACTTCACTTCACTGTACTATAAAAATTTCTTGATTATGAGGCTCAGCAAAGATGAGCAAAATCTAATGTGACACACTGTACAAGACTAACATTCATATATGCATGCTTTCTTGTTTTGGCTTATGTGTCAATCCAAATGTCTTTGAATTGTTGGAGACACAATCTTACAAATGCTGGTGTCCCTTCAAATACATGGGAAGGTCAAAATCTAGGTAAGCCTCCACCTCTCAACCCACAGCTGAGTTTTCCAAGTCTGTGCTGTCTGTCTTTCCTTCTGTTCCTTGCTGTTGGTCATCATTTTCTTGTTGATGTGACTTGATAGTCTGATTTGTTGTTTCTTTCTGTTCCTCACCACCACCATATGCTGGGAAAACACACAAAAAGCCACATTTGAATGAAGACGCAGATAAAAAAGGGCAACATTCATTGCGCTAGTTCTGAAAGCCATGGTGGTGTGTAGCAGAATATAATAATTACATCATAAGTAAATAATCACAACAACATTTTCCATCTTGAGGTTTGCTGTTCTGGCTGACCTGTGCTCGTTTCACCCTCTTTTTTGTCTGTGAGGAAGATTCGTTGCATCATCAGCTTCTTCACAGTGTGGCACTTGTACTTTAGCTCTGGATTGCTGTCTGATTTTTCTGCAGGGATGTCATCAGGAGACATATTTTTTAAAAAGTCAAACAAACTAACTTAAATGCATCAAAAAACTATGAAAATGTATGTAGCAAAGCTCACTTTTCTGTGGTCCCTCCTCAAAAAGCACACAGGTTCCCAAAGCGTCTTTTCAAGATGACAGAACGAGAGGAACACTTTATTAATGACTTCAGCCAGCTAAATACAGTTAATACACTTTTTTTTTTTTAAACAGTTTATTGTTTTACCTTCATATTCTCCTGCAAACACATGCTGTCCGACCTGCATCATGGGCTTCTCACTGTCAATATCCTGTAATAACAAACGTAAACCAAAGAAATCTGCAGTTCGACATTGACATTGATGTTTACACACAGTAATAAAATCTCTTCTTTTTCTTTCCCCACACACAAAAAAATTAAAAAGTAAAAAAATTAAAAAAATAAAAAAATAAATAAATGTGTAACTCACCAGTATCTTGCAGGTGCCACGACATTTGGACAGAAAGTCGTTGCTGATTATACCGGAGAGCTCCACCACAACAAGCTGCTCCTAAACAACAGGGACTGCACGAGTTTACATCAACACACAACTGTGCACAATGTTTGTGCATGCCACAAAAACTGAGTGATTCACATTTTTCACAATGAAACTCAACGACAAACAGTGAAATGAAACCAGCTCTCGTGGGTCTGTAATCGGTAGCTAACGTGCTAATGTGAACGTTAAGCTGATGCGGACATCGATAACCAGTCGTTTTCACATTTCGTACCTCCTCCTCCCATTCATCCTCCATATCCAAGTCTGGGAATTAAAGAAAAAAAAAAAACAACTGCAACTTTAAAAATCAGTTTCTGCAGATGCTATCCTACGAAAAGAGCCACAATGTTTTCCTATTTAAATTTACAACAACTTCCGCGAATGTACGGTGCCCGAGAGGACTCCTGTTATGGCCGTCCGACTACCTTCAGTTACTAACACCGACCATCAGGGGGCGCTGCTGCTCGGTTTTACACACGTTTAATTGCAGAGCCATTCCAGGTTTTATCTGTCTGTCCATCTGTCTATCTATCTACTTCTTCATAACAGCTATAGTTGAGTATGGCTGGATCCTGGATCGGAATATTGACTACCTGTAAGCACACTCATTTACATCTAACATTAACATTATTAATGTTTTCCTGTAGAGGCCACAGCCAGAGTGATGAGATCAGATGATTTGAAATGAGATGATACACTTTATTGATCCCCAAGGGGAAATTTGTCTGTCAAAGGCAGACAAAACAAACACAAAAATGAGCACACACATCAAATATATTCTGCAAAACAGGCCAGGATGGTAACACAAAAAATCAGAATCCCATCATATCATTATCAGTTCACATAAGGAAATATATCAAGAATGAAAACCAAAACACCAGTTTGGCGTTATGATCCAAGGCTCAATCTGAGTTAAAAGGTTACTTTTCCAATTTTGTAAGGCATGGACTGCAGTTATTGTACAAAAGCTATATTTGTTGGCCTTTACTGTGATTTCATGTTTTCTGGTATAAGAACGGACAGACTCTCGTTCTAAAATTATTTCTATCTTTGAGTAAAGGTGAAACAGTTTAAAACAGAATCTTGTGGGAAAATGATTTATGTGCTTGAACTCAAAAAGAAAAATCTTTTCTTTCTATTTCTTTGGTTTCATTGAGAGCTGGGGAATCAACCAGTATTTAATTTTTTTATGCCAGTGGATTTTGGCAAACAGTACATTTATTTTCGAATCAAACTTGGTCTGGCAATATTTAGACAAGCAATGTTTAAAACTGAGGAAGTCTTCACTGATAAACCATGGACCCTCTTAAATGAACAGTGAAATGTTTTCAACTTAATTATCATCTATTTAATCAGTAAATTAGTTTTTATATTTTTGGACATAATCATTTTTCAATACATTTAATTTGCTGATATTTATTTACAAAATGTATTGCACACATTTTGTATTATTTAAGATATAATATGTATTTAATAGTCTTGATTGATGTCAAATATATTGATATTTTTCAGGGAATATCTCTTTTTGCTTCCTTCCTGCCATCCAAAGGAAAGAGATCAGGGTCAGCTGAGGGGCAGCACTGCTGGAGCCGGTCGGGATTCATCTGATCAGGATGTCTGTAAGGTCTGACTGAGTCTTTCATTCGAACGGCAACATCCTGCTGTTTCACTATTGAAAAACAGGATACTTGCATTAAATAGAGGAGGTAATATATAGTAAAATGTATGTAAAGTACATTTACTCAGTACATGCTTGCTAATGTTCTAGCTAATTTACAATTTTGCTTTTCTGAGAAGGAGCCATGAGATCTGTTCCACAGAAAGCAAATGTAACAAACCATCGGAGTGAAATGTAGTTTAACTCATGGTCAACTGGCAAAGTCAGTAATTTGGAACTGCGATAGCTATAGTCATTATATTCAGAAAAATTGAGTCTTTGGAAGGCCAGCGGTTTAATACGTAAATAGCTTTTTGCTCCTGAGCTTTTCCCTAAACGGATTTGGTGGAAACGTTAAATAGAAGAAGCTGATCTGGATTTAGTGCCCAAAAATGACAAAATGTAATGACACCCAGGTTGTCTGGCCATAACATTTATTTGCATTAAAAGATAATATTAATGGCTTTAATGATCTATTGTCAATTTATAGGATCTTAGAAAAAGCACTATATTTTATTAAGCTGCATTTATGGTGTTACCAATAAATGTTTTAGTTAATGGAATTACAGAACGAGGCTGTGAACATTGAGATCGTATTCCAGGTGCCGTCTAGCAAGACAGGTATGTGAAAGTGTAGCTGCTCAGACGTAGACAGTGTTTGCAGGGTGTGTAAATGTAAAGCAGGTTGATGCCGGCCATAGCTCACCCTCAGAGAGACAGGAAAAAACATAATATTTGGAATCAGAATCAGGCAAACCAAATTAAAGGGCGTGCAAATCCCCCATGTGCCTTCCTTTCCCCATTTCTGGCCTATCATCTATCTCTGGACCATGGTGGGGTTGTCATGTCGACCAGCCCACAAGTTACTATGACAACGGCTCAAGGGGAAGCACTTGCTAGGGAGGTTATTGCCTCCTTTGGGACATAAGAAGGACAGGGGGAATGTGAGCAGAGACAAAGATGGAGGGACTAACAGACACCAAAAAAGCTTAAATAAAGAGGGAGGTCAAGATGAAATGTGTTAGCTTGAGGTGTGTTTGAGTGTGACTCTGTGTGTGTGTGTGTGTGTGTGAGAGAGAGAGAGAAAGGCCACTTCACAGCCCATAATCATGCAGAATTGGACCCAGTGTGGAAGTCAGAGTTGTCCCATTGAATTTTTGAATGCACTACAAAGTTTCCTCCCTCCTGGGCGAGGCCTGAGCCGCTCCGGTTCATGATGTATTACATTTCCTCCTCAGTGCCGTACCCCAGGGCAGAAAAGGGCGGAGGCAAGGGAGGGAGTGACATTAAGGACCCTCCAAGGTGTCAGATGGGTCCCCAGCTTCCCCCACATTTTGTCATATAAATGTCATAAAGACAAGTTTGGAGTTGGGGAGCTTTTGGCTCTCCTTCTGCCTGGGGGGTATCACAGTGGTTAATTGCCCCATTAACACTGACAGGGTAAATTGGTGGAAGGGCTAACTATATATCACAGCGAAAACAACAACCCCTGGCATATACCTGAGGGCATGGAAAACATGGTGTAATTTACAGTATGGCCTTTGGATGTTAGAGAGTTAAATCTGCTTTTTAATTGGAAATGTAAACATACATTCACATGAGCACTTTAATATTTGTAAAATATTACAAATACAGTGATAATTAAATTTATCACTATGGAAATGAACTCACCATGGCATTCAAGACCAGGTCCTCTCAATTCAGCTCTGAACTTTCTTGAATTTACTCTAATCAAGAAAATGATTCTATTCTGCTCAAGAAAAATGAGACTTATGCGAGGACTTGTGCGTATTCACCTGCCTTTCTCTTTTCATTGTTTTAAATGGGGACAATAAAATGTGGTTGCAAATTCAAGTGTAAATGGGTATTTACATCAACAAGCCATGGTACAAATAACTGGACGTACCTTTTGAAAATATTTTATAACCATGTCACAGTACTGTACTGTGATAATTTTGTCATAATTAAATTCAAATTGGCTACATACATTGGTTTAAATCAAAGCAAAAATGGTCAGTAAAATGATTTTTTTGTGTTTATCAACTTTGCATGTTTACAGGTGATTCTTGTACATGGATATGGATAAAAATGTGATACGAATAGCTTTAATGCTACATGTAAGTATAAACAGGTAAACAGGCATTTTTATTTTATTTATGAATAGAAACAGTGAAATTCCTAATAGGCCATTGTTTCTCTCTCTCTCTCTCACACACATACATACACACACACACACACACACACACAGCAGGAGAGATGGAGAATACAGTGTATATAGGCCAACGTTAAAATTATATCACCCTTCACTGTCATTGTCTTCTGTTTTGATCTTTTGCTCATACATGACAAAAAATTGTCAGCGTTCTTAACTGCAGCCATATCAACAACAGAAAATGTCCATGCTGACATGAGGACAAGTGAACAGTCCCTGATTTATGTTTGTGATAACCTGCACACTTTGCTTTGGTGGCAAAGCTTACTTAAAGCGGTTTCAAATCGTAAAAATAATTACTAGATGTGCTATAAAAGTAAGTCAAATCATTTGCACAATTAGACTTAATTGATCAATGCATGGAGTATTTATTTACATATTCACATTTACATATTTACTATCACAAATGCAAGCAATCCAAAGCAGGACAAACCAGAAACAAATGCAACATAAAGAAATGCCATTAATATTCATATTCAGACAAGGCCTTGTTCTGCGGTTGTTTCACGCAGCATTGAACTGATAGTAACCTTATCGTAGTTAATGCTATAGCTTTTTTTTTTAAAGCTCCGGTAGTAATGGCTCGGTCTGTATTATTCCGATTTTTTTAATGGGAGGTTTAACTACAACGCCGAAGCCTGTATAATGTTTCTGAAATTGCATTTATGCAATTTTAAAATAAGGATCAGGCCAGCTTTGACAGTCACAGACAGATAAAATATTTGATCTTACAATCAAAAGCAGTTTTCACCTTCTGAAGCATGTACGATCGACATATTGCACATCCAGCGTGAAATCCACAATAGTATTATCATAACAATGGGCCTGAAGCCGAGTGGCGAGGATGCGACTTTGTCGTGACAAACACAGAAATGGACACGTCTATTTAGGCTTCAATATCATTTTTTTTTTTCAGTCTGAAAAATTCAACAGCAAACCACCATCCGCAACCCAGACCTGCAGCTTCAACCTGCTCAGTTACAAAACAAAGGTGAAAAGTCCCTTTCCATATAGACCAGGAGCGTATGTTTGACCAGAATGGACTGTCCTTATTTTTCAATTTAAACTGGTGTTCATATCTCTTTGGATGTTTTTCTGCCAAAATAATCTGGCGAAAACAGGCTGCAACTTTTCACAACAATCTGTCCAAAGCAAGTTATCAAAGAAATCTCGATATTCAATGAAGCATGCGCTATTTTCAGTGTAGGGTAATGCATTATCCTACATTTGAGCATATGACCCTTAGCTTTTCTGAAAAAATTATCAGTATCTCCACTGATCCTCCGGGCCCTGGCACTATGTCTATATTCAGAAGAGTATCGGGTTGGATTTGGTTTGTCGCATTTTGTCGCAGATTTTCTGGCATTAGATGTTCCAATGAAAAGCCTGTTGGAAAAAAAATACGTTTTTATCAATATCTACTGTATTTGAACATTTTTCTCATTTTTGATATCCTTCATAATATTTCTTTTTGTGTGACTAGATCTTTTTCTGCGATATTTTTTCTTCTTAATATTTTTAGATAAGCGCGAAATTTGACTAAGCATCTATCTGAAATTTGTTATAATTTCTCAGTGATTCTATCCGTTTCTGTAAATAAATTTCAGTCATTCAATTGCAATTTGTTGTACTTTTAAATATTTTCCTTGTTTTCTCTATGCGTCCTCGGTGGGCTCCCTCCCTCATGTGCCCTCTCTCTCTCTCTCTCTCTCTCTCCCTCTCTCTCTCTCTCGCGGAATCCTATTGATCCAAACGGGCTAATTAGCGGTGTCTGCGCAATTACGCACATGCGCACTGGGTGTAATCTCAGCCATTTTTTGAAGGAAACTAATTAGCAGGAATAAAGAGCCAAGTGTTTTTCCCCCCACAGTGATCAGAACTCATTCTACCTCTGGAGCTCGCACAAACCCCTCCGTCCCCCCATCGCCTGTTTACCACAGCCTATATGTAGCTTTAATTACACTGTTGTTTGGTAGCAACTTGGACCCCGCTGCTCTCTCTCCCTCTCCCCGTTTTTTTCCCCCTTCCTGCTGGCTCCGTTTGAACGCAGAGGATCATTCATAAGGAATGAGTGGGCTCTCTATGCGATTATTTTCTGGACTACTACACATCCAGCGTGCGGAGCTTTGTACCAGAGTCGCTGCAGAAATGTAAGTGTGCCATTTGTTTACGATATTAAGAGGAGCTGGGCGGTGAGGAGGAGGAGGTGGGGGTGTTTGATCAGTGCAGCCTAATTCGTACACATCGGAGCTTTTTTTTTTTTTTTTTTTTTTTGGTCGGTGTGTTTTAGTGCACTGATTCACCTGTTACTGGATTCTGAACGCGATCACTCCGGGTTCCGCTGGACCGGAGTGTGGCAGCCGGTGGTGCGATCCCACTGTAAACAAAGGCCGAAGTAGACTGGAGGCTGAGTGTTGGTCAGTGGCTTGACACCAGACGGACGAGAGACGGGGAGTGAACTATCCAAGTGGCTGTATTATCAAACAGCCCCGCTCCTGTGGGTGTGAATAGTGCAAAAATGCATCATAGTGCGATTACCTTGACAGTGGAGGATGCTGGGTGCCGTCCACCGGGTCCCCAGGAGGAGAGCTGGCGTTAGAAACACTATTTGTCCGAGTCCTGCGATGACAAACAAAATGCATTTTCCTAAAGTAGACTAGCTCCACACAACTCTTCTCCGTCTCTTCACACCCGTCTCTCCTTTCTCTCTTCTTACACACACGCACGCACGCGCACACACACATGCACGCACACATACACACACTGGTTTATTAAGATGGGGATCCGGGGAACACACTTTTTGTTGGATATTTGTAGATGATTTCATGCTGCAAAATCAGCAACTAATAATGTAATGTGTATGCACATTTTCAAACACCATACATCTTAAATTTCAGGTACTCTCTCTCTCTCTGTGCGTGTGTGTGTGTGTGTGCGTGCACGTGCTTAATTGACATGATCAGAATCAGTTTGTGGGTGCACAACAGGATGTACACACACATTATGATGACACACATGGATGTACACACACGTTGTTAAATGATGGTTTCCCGCACTTGTGATCAATAGAGAGCCAGGAATGCTTGTATAAATAGTTACATTGCCGATAGACCCAGGTTATTGATTGCAGTGTAAATGAAAATCTTTATCAGATTAGAGACTGTTCTCAGCTGCTGGCAGGCAGACCCAGCCCCTCAGCGCTCTCCGACAGGACAGTGGACAGCTGCCGTGGGCAAGGGTCTGTGGCCTGTGACATAAACACAGTACATTAAAGCACTATCAGAGTGCCGATATGAACCATATATCTTTAAGCTGCAGAGAGCGGAGAGATGGGGGTGGCTACAGGAGAGAGGGACAGAGGGTGTTGAAGGAGGAGGAGGGGGTTGGTTGAAGAAGAAGGTGAAAGGGTACATTAAGGTCTCTCCTTGATTAAAAAAGGTCAGTAATGAGTTTGTGGGACACCACACCGCGTAGGAGAGATGTATCTGTGTTATCTGGCATCCATCTGCCAGTCAGGAACATGAGGGGAGAAGAAGATGCATTTAGGAAGCCTCTGTAGCGATGAATGATTAAGAATCTTTTTGAAAGCTTTTTACAATTTATTTGGAATAGTGATTTACAGGAATGTTTGTAATCATGTGCGTGTGATAAAATGCTCCAGCTCCCTGCTAGTTTAATTACAACCTGACAATTTGGGTTGTTTTTTTTTTTTTTTTTTTTTTTTTTAAATATTTACACAAACACTTAATATATATTAATGAGATTCATGTTTATTTGTGTGGGTGTGTTTATACTGTGACTGTGACACAACATTGTACCCATTAAATGAGAACAGATTGAAATATAATGCATGCATCTGCAACTTCACCTCAAAAATGACCAGAGATTTTGATGCATGCATGTCTGAAATTCAAAGAAAACTTGTAAGAGCTTCACAAGTAATTTTTGAATTTTGGACTTAATTTGGCTATACAGGTGTTGACTGCATTGTTTCCACCTATTGTGTTTGAACTACTGTGGCATAAAATGGCCAGTGACTCACATGCTATCTCTGTACTAATGCACAGAAAAATACACTGGCTTTGTAAAAACTGTTCTTTTATCCTCCTTTGTCTACGTGTGGCAATTTAGTAGAAGCCTTTTACCTCACAAGCATTCAGTTCTTTATTTAATCCCATCCCCCGAGGAATATTAGACCTCCTGTGTAGCCTATACCTGCATTCCTCTACCTAGTTTAGTGCTCATGCTATTGATTTTCCCATTAAGAGCTAACGCTAACCCCTGAGTAACCAGCCTCCGTATTGCGCACTGTGAAGGCTGTATTGAACAGATGCTATCCAGGGACACTAATCAATGACCTCCACTGTTATGCAATATTATTTACATGACTCACGTATTTCAATTTCTTCAAAATTTTCCTTTCCTTTTTCTTCTTTCTCTGTCTGTCCCGCTCTCTTCTTCTTTTTCTCTGTATCTTAAACACACAGGTGGGGTAGTAATGCGTGGCAGCTGTAGCCTCTGGTATGGACAGCGGTGAGGGAGGAGGAGGGGATGGAGGGGGAGGAGAGGAGAGAGATGCTGACCTCAGTCCCCAGGCTTTATCTCTTCCTCTCCTGACCCTGGTGGTCAGTCCTGAGCAGGGGTCATCCTCTCATACCTCAGCCATGGCCCCTGCCAAAGAGCCCCTGACCCTGCCTCAGAAGGAGGAGGGGGGTGCAGAGGGGTCCCAGGCTAGAGAAGAGACCCAGGGAGGTGAGCGGAAAGTAGGAGGCCGGAATTCACAGGAGAATGGAGTGTGTCAAAAGCAGGGGATGAAGGAGGACTTCGGGAAGGGGTATTTGTCAGGGCAAAGGAAGGAAGAAGGGGAGGCGCATGCAGGTGCGGGAGAGGCATCAGTTACAGGGGGCCTCCCAGCAGCCCTTAGCAGCAGAGGCGGAGAGGAGGAGAAGGAAGTGGAGGAGGCCATCTCAAACCAAAGCCAAACCAAATCCAAATGTTCTTTATTACCTCAACAGAGCCAGCACAGCTCTTCTTCCAGCACTGCAAAGGCCAGTGGCACACATGACAGCAAAATAGCCGCCTCTCCAAAGCCCTCCCCCACTCCTTCCACCTCTCCAAAGCCCTCCCCTTTTCTTTCCACCTCTCCAAAGCACTTCACTAGCCCATCCTCCTCTTCTGCCCTGCTGAGCGAGACAGAGGTAAAAGACATTAAAGGAGATCAGGGCTGGATTTCTGGGTTTCCTCAGAGCTTTAAATCCCAGCAGTCTACTCTGGCTTTTTCACTGGCAGGTATGGAGCCTGCCAGAACGCCTGCTGAGGATGATGGGCCAGCAGGGGTTTCTCACTCTTCCACTCCCAATGGAGATGGTGCCAAAGCTCCAGAACCAAATGACAGCCAGCTAGACACAGAGGTGGATGACGAGAGAGACAAAGAAGGAGAACAGAAAGAAGCTGTCCTTAAAAACCTCAACCAAGACCTCTCTCCTAATTCACTGACGAGTCACATGACCATAATGCACTCACGCAATTCCTGCAAGACCCTCAAATGCCCCAAGTGTAACTGGCACTACAAGTCTCAGCATACGCTGCAAGTCCACATGAAGGAGAAACATCCGGAGACCGGAGGCCAGTGTGTGTGCGGCTCCTCTGGGGGAAAGTGTGTGTGTGGCGGTGCAACACGAGGCGTGTGTGCATACTGCAGTTCGGGGAAACCCCATCCTCGCTTGGCCCGTGGTGAAACTTACGCCTGTGGCTACAAGCCGTACCGCTGTGAGGTGTGTGACTATGCTACCTCATCGAAAGGCAACCTCAGCATACACATGCAGTCGGACAAACACCTTAATAATGTTCAAACCGGGGGACACTCGAATGGACACGTGCATTCTTCTCACATTAGCAACAACAGCAGCTCCTCCAATGGTCCCACAGTGGATGAGCCAGTATACAAACTCCCGCTCTCTCTTCCCACGCCTGCTACCCAGCCTGCGAAGCTCACCCCACCTCTACACACTCACTCTCATGGTAAACGGTGGCGGTGTGATGTGTGTGACTATGAGACCAGCATTGCCCGTAACCTGCGCATACACACCACCAGCGAGAAACACACACATAACATGCTACGGCTCCAGAGAGGTTATTACCTGTCCCACTGCAGGAGCCTTGCGCCACAGTTTAAACACCTTCAAAACACAGGTGAGTGATTCATCACGCCCTCTGCGCTCGTGCAATGTGAAATTTAAAAATGTTTTGGTTTTTAACCAGCTTGTCTCTTTGTTTTAGGAGCTGAGCTCACCTTGAACATGCGACTAACCAGTCAACAAGTCGCAGAACAACCAGTCACCCTCGGGTCTACGCTGACTCCTTCTCCCTCCCCCTCCCCTTCGCCGCCCCCTGCCCCATCTCTGTCCCCCACCGGACCGCTCTCTCAGGGCGTGTTCCAATGCCTTGTCTGCTCATGTTTTACATCTGACAGCTTGGAGTCTGTTGAGCAGCACCTGAATGCCCCTCGCTCTTTACCCCAGTCTGAGTGGTGCTCCCTTGTCGCTGGTGGCTGCCACTGCAGACTGTGTGGCTACACCACCCCACTAAGGGCTAACTTCTCCTTACACTGCCAGACTGACAGACACCGCACCCGGTACCAGCTCACTGCTCACCTCCAGGAGGGGGGAGACAGGGGTCAGGAGGGGGCTGCCCTTATTGCTAAGGGAAACCCGGTCCAGCTGAGGTGCAACTTGTGTGACTATGTGACCAGCAGTTTGGAGAAGCTACAAGGACATTCCCTGAATTCACACCACAAGGCTGGCGTCCGGGTTTACCGAGTCAGTAGATGGTCAACATTAATGCAACCTTTTTTTTTTGAAATGATGTATTTAAATGTATTTAGAACATTGTCACATGAGCCAATTTATTATCATCCAACAATAATAATTAATATGCATTCTGCCCTTTTATACATTATGTCTTTAGTTCCTGCAGCAGTATGATGGTGAAGTCGATGGAGGTTCGTGGCTGTTCCATTGTCTCCTATGCAACCACTCCTCCTCTTCTAAACTCCAAGTACTAAAACACAGTCAAACCCCAACGCATCAGCAGAGGGAAGAGCTACTACAGCTGCAGCCAATGGGCGGAGAGGAGCTGGCAGCCATTTTTACCATCAGGAAAAGCCCTGATGATGTCACAGGTGGGATGCAAACTGTGTAGGTGTATTTTATTTCATGCTGAATACACTTGCTGATTTAAGAATAACAGTAGGCAGATGGTTAAGCTGAAAAGAGTGAGAAAATACGTAATGACTGTTGCTGAAATATTGATTAAGTAAATTGATCAGTCAATACACATCCTTGTTATATCTCCAATCACCCCTGACAACAGCTAACTAGCATCTGCTAATCAATGAACCAATACAAATCCCCTGGACAAGAATAGGGGGAGGTGGAGGCCACTCACTAGTCTGTGCATAATAAAACAGCACATTGAGGCTGAACACTGATCTGGACTGTGTGAACCACTGACTCAAAACATTTCAAATGAGTAGTTCACACTTCAGTTGTAAATTGAGTCTATCCTGTTATTTGTCTCTGTGTAGATTAAGACTTATTGAGAGGAACTGATGTGTTGTAAGTCCATATTACCTCTACTCCACCTCTGAGGAGAATCTAATGGAGAATCAATACTTGATCAATAGTGTATGCAGGCAAGGAAGAGTGAGGTGTGGTCCAAACACATTGGTCTTTTTGAGGAATGCTATCAGGAGGATAATGTGAACTACAATTAGCCCTTATGAAGCATTATGTTTGCATAACATAAGCATTTGTGTCGTCCCTTCCCAGAAGAACTCAGTGAGGATATGGAAACTTCCGTTGAGACCACCACTGGTCCTTTGGAAACAACCAAAGACACATGCAACTTGGGGGCGAAGAAGGTTTCTGAGGAGACAGGTACGTATTAAAGAAAGTTACCCTATGGCTCAAATGACATATTTTATGATGATACTATGTATGATATTATACAGTTTTACACAGATAGTAATTATAATATGTGCTCACATAAATTAAAATTTTAAGAAGAACCTAGAGGGGAGGAAAGAGAAAAGAGGGAGTCAGTGCCATCAGCCAAGCGTCCATCCTCTGGATGCAGAGAAATGGAAAACTCCATCTCAAACAAACGCCCCAGAATACACCAGCAAAATGAGAACCAGCAGGTGAGCTTGAGATAAGTATTCTCATAATAGGCATAGCATGTTTGTGTGCATATATAATGTAACAATGGACACAATAAAAGCAGTTTTGGATGAGAGCACGTAGCCTAGCTAGGTTTCGAAACAAAACACTGACTATTTTACTTCCTGCTTCTCTCTTCTCTCAGACTGTCCAGTGCCCTTTGTGCCAGGTTAAACTCCCATACACACACCTTCGACAGCATCTCACACATGTGCACAGCGTAGCACAAGACTGTGTGGACAAACTCATCAGCACAGTAAGTGTATTCAAGTGTGTATTTGTTATATTCGCGTTCATCAGGAAGCAAAAAAATAAAATTAAGGGAGGCAAAGCGGTTGGGGGTGAGGGGGTGGGGGAGTGGGGGAGAGTGAAATGTAGGGAGACAATTCCATTAAGAAGGCACCAGAGAGAAAGGCAGTGCTTTTTTTTAATGCATGTTTAAGTAGCTCCTCGCTATCATCTTTGATGCAGCCGTACATTCTGTGTGTATGTGCATGCGCCTCTTTCAGAGTGGAAGAGAGAGGGTTTGAGTGAGTGAGTGAGGGAAAAGCCAGTCTTTCTATAATGCATGTTTAAGTAGCCCTCTATTACCAGAAGTGCAGTCAAGCTAAAAAGGGGCCCCCATGCTTTTTACTGTGTCTCTCCAACTAACAAAGACTGGTCATCTATCCACATCACCATCCTCCATCTCCCTGGCCCATATGCTAAGTGGCCTTTGTCTCTTGCTCTCTTCGCCTCCACTTCACTGACTGCTTTTCACCCTTTCTCCCCTCTGCTGTCCCTCCCTCCCCCTCCAGCTACTCCTATCATTCCTATTCTGCAATCTCTGTCCCTGCCCCTCCCTTTCTGCCTCTGCCAAGCTCTCTATTTCTTACGCGTTACCCCTCCCTTACTCACACTCTCTCTCGCCAAAGCATTTTTTTTTTTTTTTGTTCATTGCCCCATACTTCCTCCCTCCCTCTTCCTGCTCTCTCTCTTTCTCATATTCAACACCCCTTGGCCCCCCACTCTCCACACCACCATCATCATCCTCCCTCCTACCCCTCCTACCCCTTCCTCACTCTCTCTGATAGTAATTGAGGTTCATTAATTCAGACTGAGGTGATGATGGCCATTATGTACCTTGCTTTCCAATTACGCTCTCTAGATTAAGCTTGACCTTCAGTTTTCTCTGCAGTGTGTAAGTGTGGCGTGTGTGTGTGTGTGTGGTTGTTCCTCTCTGTCTCTCATTAAGATGTTATGCAGAGAAAACTCTTGTCATGTAAATCTCATCTTTGGCTGCCCGTCCTTTCCTCAGGGTAGCTCAGTGTTCACATAGATATAGTATTTGCTTTCAGTGCTTGAAGCTGTGGAGACGGAGGTTTTCTATATGAAGAATGATTTTAAATAAATTCATTATTCACCTCAGTAAAGTTTTATTAAACCCTTGGGACATGTTGGAGGGTATCATAGGAGCTGAAGGGCAAACCCACAGATCTCAACCATATACACTTATTACCAAATTGATGTGCCAAGCGCCTGTACTGCTATGCAGGAAAGTGCAATGTAGATATAACAATACGCTCACAGATTCACGCTTTAATGTTTTATGATATTAGGACAGGGAGTGCAGGCACTGCATGTTTATACATCTTGGTATTTGCTTCCCATTATGCTGTACAATTAAGCATCTTTTATTCATAATGTTGTATGAGCAAAATATCATAAGATCCCATATCTCTTTTATTCTGAATTGGTAAAAGAACAGTGTAACTACAATACAATTAAGTTAAAAGAATAGAGGAAGAAACCCAGAAAGAGCAAAACTGACAGACTGTTGTATTATTATTATTATTTTTTTTTCTTCCAGGTCGCACCATCCGTGGAACAACGGCAGCCTCAGCTGGAAACGGAACTACAAACAGACTCGCACACAGACGATGCTCAGAAAAATAAAACCGCCAAGAATAACAATGACAGTTGTTCCCATACTGCTGATTCCATTTCCTCTGTTGATTCACAGAAAAACAAAGGTTGGTGTAACATGAAATATGTCCACATTTTAGCTACCAAACAATGCCATGTTGTCTTTTTGGCTTTGTGTTGTTTGAAAAATAACTTTAAATTCACAGTCACTATTCCTGTGCATTTTGCAGGCAATTCAGTGGCAAACACTGAGGGAGATGTAGCCGCACCCAAAGATGTCACAGCTCTACTTACCCCACCCCTAGAAGACAACACCACTCACCCTTCCAATGGGAGACTGGCTCCTCAGTCCCCGACTCAGATCCCCCCCTCCTCACCCCCCACCTCCCCACCTAGTGATACCCCCTCCCTTTCCGATCGCCATGGTTACCGGTTCCGTTGCAGCAGGTGCAGCCTGGCGTTCCCCACTCAGGAGAAGCTCCAGCTGCACTGGCAGTACCATGCCATGAGGGCGGCGACAGAGTGCCCCCTCTGTTCGAGACAATGCCGCAGTCAGGAGGCTCTGCAGAGACATATGCAGAACACGCACTCACAGCTGGACAACACCCAGGGGCAGAATACTCTATTACAGTCTCATACTGCCCAATACATGGAGCCTAATAAGAGTGCCATTCAACAGGAGTTTAGTTTTTCACCCCAAGTGGGCCAAGAGGCAGGAGAGGGCGAGGATGAAGAATTAGAGGAAGAAGCACTAAACCTGGAGGGGAAAGAGAGACAAAAAGAAGACGTTAAAATGAAAGAAAAAGACGTGGTTGAAGTTGATGGAGGTGAGGTGGATTTAACTGACCAAGAAAAAGGGCCACATGAGGAGATAATGTCAGACCCTAGTTCAAGTTCACTTGTCAAAAAGAGTACTAACCCAACAATGGACCGCTATCTTGATCCATCCAGGCCTTATAAATGCACCATTTGTTCTGAATCTTTTACTCAGAAAACCATTCTCCTGGTTCATTTTAACTCAGTGTCCCATCTGCACCGGGCCAGACGAGCCCTGCAAGACTCTGGGGCAGGTATAGCTCCCCCCGAGGTTCCCCGTGTCCCAGATCCAAGACCTTACCGCTGCAGACTTTGTGGAGTGGGCTATAGCCAGAGCTCCACACTGGACATACATCTTCGCTCTGTCCTTCATCAGACTAGAGCCCGTGCTGCCCAGAACCCAGCATCACAGACCTCAGCATCTAGTTTAGCTGTTCCTGTTTCAGTCTCCACTAGTGCTACTCAGCCTGCGACCACCCGAGAGGAGGGATCCAAGAATTCACCATTCACTAAGAGGCCAGATGTAGTGAGCTCTTTATCCTCTACCTTAATAGGCCCTGGCTTAATAAATGAGACCCCGCCAACCATCTCTAACCAAACTGACAGCCAGCAAGCTAAAAAGAGAGTGGCAGAGCTTCTAGCATCACGAAACCAGCTAATGTTAATACAGCAGCAGCAGTTAGCCCAGGCTCAGGCACAAGTCCAAGCTCAGTTGCAGCAACACACAGCTCTGCTCCATTCCCAAGTTATGCAACACCTTCCCTTAGGGCCAGAGAGTCTCCTTAAACAACACTTCCCCCTGGCTCCAGACAACCTGCTCTCTCTGCAGCAACAACTCCTTCTGCCTTTTTACCTGTCAGGAGATATGAAACTTGACATGAGCTCAGAACATGGCCAGTTAGTTTCTCCTTGTTCTGTCCCAAAAGAACAGGTTAAGGCAGAAGCTAAAATAGAGTCCACAGCTCAAACTGATGAGAAACAAACGGAGAGACAAAGTTCAAAGTCAGTCACTCAACCTAAGGAACCTGCGCATTTTGAAACCAAGTTTGACACTGTTTTCAGCGGATCTTCTTTTCACCAGACAGAAATGGAATGCAGCAATCCTTCTCTTGAGGGGGAAAAAGAAGGGACGCATGTACCTGCAGTTAAAAATGAGAGTCAAAAGGAGGAAACTTCATACAATCTTGGATTGCAATGCCCCCCTCCCAGAGTGCCCTATGCTGCTGTGAATGGGGAGCCTCTTAGAGCCCTATTGCAGAGTTATGGCTATGAGTTAGCACTACAATATATACAAAATAGACACAGACACCAGCAGCAGATAGCAATTCAAACCGAACCTGATAAACAGGAGTGTTCTGATCTCAACAAAATGGAGGTGAGTTTGAGGGAGGAAAGGGGTGAGTTTAGTGAACAAGTTGATGAAAAGATGGGAAGTTGTAACAAAGATGACAAAATAAAGGAGGGAAAACAAGATAACCTGCCTCTAGATGAAAAAGAGAACAAAAATTACGAATCAGCAATCAAAGAAAAAAGATGCTGTGGAGGAGGAGAAAAGTGTAAAGACTGTGGGAAGTTTTTTTCAGATGCCCTAATTTTAAAAAGCCACCAAGAATACATTCACAGGATGCTATTTCCCACTGCTGCTCTAGAGAAGTTTTCTAGAAATTACAGGCTGCAGTATGACCAGATGTACCCTCTAACACAGCCAAAATCTGAGGAAAATTTAGCAACTTGCCCCCAAACTCCTGCTTCAGCCCCAGCCACACCAGAGTCTGAAGCGGCGGTGGAGCGAGTTAGGCCTCAAGTTAAAACCCTTGCACCTTCACCTGTACCATTAGCTTCAGATACTGCAACCAAAACATGTGCTATAGCTGCAGATGTGACAACGCCTGGCTCTGCAGTTACCTCTCCTCCATCTCCTTTGCCACCGCAAGAATCTACACAACAAGAGGCTCAGATCCCAGGCACGTCTGCTTCACCTACTTCTCAAACTACTTCCATGTCTCTTCCTTTACCTAAAATACCTATGCTGTCTCTGCCGTTGCCCCAGCTTCCTATACCCCCATTGCCTCTACCTAAGCTTCCCTTACCCACCATTCCCTTCCCATTGGAATTGCCTCTCCTTCCTCCAGTTGTGATGCAGTCTGTGGCCCTCCAGCCCCAACCTTGGTTAGACTCAAGTGTGAACCCTGAGCTGGCAAAACTTTACCAATCTCAACTTAAGCCAGGATTGCTAGCGCAACCACCTCAGCTTAGTCCAGCATTGTTAGCTCCACAACCACAGCTAAGCCCAGCTTTATTAAGCCAGCCTCCACAACTCAGTACTACATTGCTGGGTCAGCCATCTCCAGCCGGGCCCATCCAAACAGGACAGCAATCGCAGGTCAGCCCAACCATACTTGAACATCAGCAGGGTAAGAGAACCAGAACTCGGATCTCTGAGGAGCAACTTGCTGTTCTGAGGAGACACTTTGATATTAACAGTCTACCCAGTGATGAAGAGATCAACAAGATGTCTGCTCAGTCTGGTCTGCCTCACAAAGTAATTAAACACTGGTTCCGCAACACCTTATTTAAAGAGCGCCAGAGAGACAAGGATTCCCCTTACAATTTTAATAACCCCCCAAGCACAGCCTTGGAGGACTGTAAAGAAGAATTAGCACAGAATCAAGCTCTAACACTTTCCCCATGTTCACTGTCCCCAGGCCTCCCAGCCAACATATCCCCACAGCCCCAGACAGTAGAACTCCAGAAAGGGGAGCCTCATAGGGGACGGCGCTCTTCCCGAACCCGCTTCACAGAGCAACAGCTGGAGACTCTGCAGGGGGTATTTGAGGCCACTCCTTACCCCAGAGAGGAAGAGTATGACAGATTGTCTGCTCTGTTATCACTCCCTAACAGAGTCATTGTGGTATGGTTCCAAAATGCTAGACAGAGAGCCCGCAAAAATCAAGATCGAGGTACAGAAGATGGAACAGAGGGGAAGAACCAGCTTGACAGTATTAACAGACAGAGAAATGGGTTCTGCAGGAATGATGATAGTGAGGATAACAGTTGTGGGGATGAAGGACAGGCTGACTCTCAAAATGAAAACTCCATGGATCTGACTTATGAGTATTACAACCAACCTGACTCACCTGTTGATTCTTCTATTCAATCCACAGAAAATGAGCATCCAACATCCAAAGGTGAACCAACACATGTAACAATGAAACAGGGTGAAAAAATGCTCTCTCCTCAGGGTGACAAGAACCCAACTCTAGCTCAAAAACGGGAGGGAATTTCAGATGTAGACATCCAGCAAAAGGAAATTCTTCCAGCTATGAAAACAGGATCTTCTTCACAACCTGACCCCAAGCTACAGCCAGAAAGGACTCCAGATAGGTCCCAGACTTCACAAAAAACAGTACCCAGTGTCCCATCTACAATTCATTCCACCCAGGGGCACAGTCCTAGTCCTGCTTTTGATCAAGCTCCTGAAAAGCCTGCTGAGGTGTTACCTAGCCTACCTTCTGCTCCAGAGACAGAAACAAGGCACACTCAGTCTGATGCCCCCTCTGGCCTATCCACTGAAACACAGCCACAAAACCAGCTCCAACTGCAAACCCAGGCACAGTTCCAGTGCAGTCTCTGTCCTGTTTCTTTGTCATCATTCCAGCTGTGGCAGGAGCATCAGACCAGGCACCTCCTGGCAGCTCAGTCCCAGGTCCAACTCCTCCACTCTGGTTTCACAGATCGGGCCATGCCTTACATGATGCTCCCCCCTAACCACACCCTGATGGCCAGCCAAATGCTTACAGGTGCTATGTCTCAGATGCACCCTAATGCCACTCATCCCATGATTTCCCACTTAAACAGCATGCAAATAAAGAATACACTCTCTGATCACCCAAGTAACACCCTCACCAGCCTGCCTCAAAGTTCCCTGACACCACTGAAGCAGAGTGCAAAGCTTATACCGGAGACCAGTTTTGAAGGCCAAAGGGGGGCAAGAGAGATTGAGGAGGAGCACAGAAGAGATAAGCGACAGAGAACAACCATCACCCCAGAGCAGCTTGAAGTGTTGTATCAACGCTACAGTTTGGACTCAAACCCCACAAGAGGAGTCCTAGAAAGCATTGCACGAGATGTGGGCCTGACAAGACGTGTGGTCCAGGTACTTCATGGATGTTTGTATTGTTTTGAGTGAATGCTTTTGAAAGAAAGGAGGACAAAGAAAATGGCATAATATTGTTGTGTATTTCAAATTTTAAAACACACTGGGTTTTCCTCCACAGGTATGGTTTCAGAATACACGAGCAAGAGAGAGAAAAGGACAGTTCCGGTCAACGGGACCAGGATCCAGCTTCAGCTTGGGTTTGAACCACCTACGCTGCCCATTCTGCAGGGCTCTGTTCAAAGTAAAGAGTGCTCTGGATGCCCACATAAAGTCACGCCACTGGGCAGAAGCGGAAAGAGCAGGCTACAACCTATCCCAGAATAATGGATCCAGTGGGCAGATTGGGTTACCTATGCCAACAGTCATGGACAGACCAGGCCCATCTATCTCCTCCAACCTTATCTCAAATCATGGCTATGTCAACAACAAAGAGTTAACTGTGAAGGCACCTGTGACCTCTTTGTCTACAAGCACTGATCTGAACAACCCAGAGGAGGAGGATGACTATGAGGAAGATGATGATGATGAATTCCCATGTGAAGAGGGTTCCAATATGGCTGACCATTCGTCTCCTAGTCCCGAGGGATCTGGGGGTCCAAGCTCAGATTGGGGTGAGATGCAAATTCTACAGCAGCACCACCACCATCAACAGCAGCGCCAAAGGACACAGATGAGCCACTTCCAGGTACTCCAGCTCAGAGACTTCTATAGCAACCACCGCACACCCAACCGACAGGAGTGTGAGACACTGGGCCAGGAGTTAGGACTGCCTCACCGCGTGGTGCAGGTATATGTTCCAAATGCTCAAATCTGAAGAAAATGTGGTTTGGTCTATGTTTAAATAAATTAAATATTAGTCTAATAACTTGTATTCATGTTTTTACAGGTGTGGTTTCAGAACGCCAGAGCCAAGGAGAAGAGGGCTAGGAGCCTGAGCTCTGACTCTGCAGAGCAGGAACAGGCTGAGCTGTCTGCAGGGGCAGGGGAGAGAGACAGAGCCTAAAGAGGCACAACAAGATCCCTTTGCTTCTTTCTACCATATTTTCTGTACAACCCCCCCTGCACCTGCGGTCAACCTCTTAACATATACCCTGTCCACTTTGCTGCCAAACCTGTAACCTGAACACCCCAAAGATGCTTAGCCACAGTGGCCCAAAGACACTCTCTCAACTGAAAGTAGGAGAGAGCCCCAACCCACTCCTCTATACCACAGCTTTCCTCTTTTCATTTTGTTGTTTCAAACTCCTCCCTGGTCTGTCATTTCTCGTTGAAAAGAGCTCCTCTCCCTATTCCGTCAGAAACCTTACTACAACCAAACACCACCTTGATAAAAACCAACCAGATGCCACAGAGGCCAAAGAGCATTCTCAAAGTATGTGACCTCACTGCCCAGCTAGACCTGCAGTCTACCTCTCAGTCTGCATGACAGACTCACAATGGGCCCTCCACAAGACAGTGCTAGATGACTAGCTGTGTAGCATGTAGTCCCAGTCTGCACAAGGCTGGAAAAGAAATTGTCAAAGAGATTTTAGTGTAAATAGAAAGCTCCAAAAGATAAACTTGAAGAAAACAAAGCAGTTAACAGTGAAAGAAGAAGAAGAAGAAGAAGAAAAATGGAATAATATCCTTGAAATAGACCGAGGTATTCGCATAGAGCTTTTGTAAAGACTGACTCAGATTCCAAAGCTCGTAACCAAAATTTTACATGTCTGTGGATTTAGTTTCAACATGTTTGTTTTCAATAACAAACTACAGAGCTGACGTCTGAATGGTGAAGAGGTGAGATCTGCACCTGGCATAGGTAAGCCGAGTACCAATAGACTGATATGGTGCTAGGATGCAGCTTCACCCTCCACAAGCCAATGATGAGTCTTCTGTTGTACATGTACACCTTCTATGTTCCTTTAGTGGATAACAGCCCAAATAGCACAGAACGTAAAGGCCAGTTTGTCCTGAGAGGGGCAAACGATTTTTTTATAGCACTCAACCATTATGCTGTATATGAAAACTTTAACCAAACTCAAATTTACATTGTGTGTGTTTAGTAATAGTTTCTTAATATAAATCTTATGGATTGAGATAAACTGTCTTGCTTCGATATAATAGTGTCATGATTATAAAAAGATTATGACAGCTTTGATATGTTCAGGCAAGGTGACTTACTGCCTTTCCACTCTATTTGAATATACCAATGGCTTACCAATGTTATGTGATTAATGTAAAGCTTTCTATGCTCAGGTCAACAGCTCAACATAGCTCCGCGTCAAATGTGATCTTAATACTGTATTTTTCTGTTTGTAAAACAGAAAAAGCATGGTTTAACCTTGGATTAAGTATTGAAAGATATCTACAGAAACATCTCTGTATTTCAAAGATCTGAGCTTTTCACCTTTGAGTAATAGATTGTTACAAAAACCTTATTGAAACTAAAGTGTTTAATAGTGTGAGGGGTAAATGTACAGTATTTAGCTTTTGTATGGTTGACTCAAGACTTCATTGGATGTTTGAGACATTAGCCCCCATTTTCACTCACAGATGGGGAGCTACTGCGCAAAGCTGAGAAAAAAAAAAAAAAAAAAAACTTTGGATGTTATTGATGTTATTTTTGTACACTTAATTTATTTTCCCTCTTTCTCCCTCCCTACCTGCTCTCCTATTTTTCTCTAACTTTCTTTCTCTCTTCATTTGCAACCAGTCATTATTCTAACTGTAATAATGATGATATAACAATAATAGCTAAACAATAATTAATGCTTTAAGACAAAAATCCAAAGACGTGATAATACTTTAACCATATGACCTACAAAAATAAGCGCTACTGTTTACTTGACGATGTACTGCTGTTTTTAAAGAAGGAAGGAGTCCCTATATCTAAGCTACTGTTTTCTGCCTCTCATAAGCACACTGGAGACTGTAACCAAAACCCCAAACTAGAGCCATGGCAGTCTGTAATATAGCGGTTAAAGAGTTTTACTTCTCTTGAGAAACACTGCAGTTTATTTTTCTTTCATTTTTTAACATAGTGTTGAACTTCAGCCCTTAAGGATGTCCAGTTTGCTGCTAATGTACTGTAGTTTCTAACGATACTGTAGAAAGATGCATGCTCTGATTGCTTTACCACTAGGCTTTAATGACTACAAACTGTAATGATACCTGTGATGCTGTTGATAAACTGCTCCTCTGTTATTCTGTTGAAAACAAATAGATATGTGGGGCTCAATTCCATCAAGTTTGTGTTCAGTATCCTGTTAATTACATAAAAATGGCTTTCCAAATAACAAAAATATTTCTTCAGCCTGTTCAGTTTCAGATAAACCTGCTTGGGGCATTCATTTCTGAATACTTATTGAGAGAGACAGAGAGATACTGCATAGCTATTTGAAGGAGTTATGCCCCAAACCTTCCACCAGTGTGGTGTCAGTCTTTTTGTGTTGCAATGTCTCCAGTCCATTTGTCCAGCTAAAACAGCTATGCTGAACTCAGACTGACATCACAGCCAAACTTCCAAAGGATGTGGACTGACTGGTAACTGTCATATTTTGTTCTTAAACTAACCAATGTTTACGACAATACCAATGAGCTTTCTTCTGTACAGAAATGTGCATTCCAAATACCACAAAGGCAGTTTTTGTATACCGATTATTTTAAATTTCATTTTCTCATATTCTCTTGATCTTAGTGACTGTAAGATGTACATATTGGGGTCCTCTAAGGTGAAGGGACTCTATTATCCTTACTGTAGGTAAAAGTATTCTTTTCATTTTTTTTCCTGGATATGTTGTTGCCATAGTGATGACCAAAAAGATACCTGTGATGTGCACCTGTCCTTATGTCCTGCTCCAGTGGTTTCGTGTGTCTCTATTCTCTCCTTCCCCCAGTTCTCCCTTACTGGTGTGTGTTTCTCTTCCTTTCCTTCCCCATACTCCACTGAGCTAAATAAAGTCTGCTTTGGTGCACGCTGTGGTGTCCTCCCTTTGGTGTAACTTAGAAGTTAGAAAAGAATTTTTGGTTGACTGTGTGTTAACCGTGTGCCTTATATTCTAGGTTGCATGTTAAGTAGTAGTGTGTGACTGTGGCTGGGAGGGTTTTGGTGTGCAACCGTGTGTGTGTAACACGGCTGTGTGTGGAAGGTGTTTGGTGAATGGAGCCATGACCTCTGGGGTCACTTCATTAATTACATCTGTGACATTCAGCCAGATGAGTTTCCTTTGTGACTAAATGATATGATGAATATTAACGACCTCGGATGAATTACACTGCTGCTCCTGCTGCTGCTGCTGATGATGATAATGTGTTTTATGACTCTGGGAGAGAGGGGAGGAAAATTGCACACTACAGCACATTTAGGACATGCAGATATTCATATGCAACGTTTCAAAGACCACATCATAGGTTGGTTAAGCGAATTTTATTATTTTATTCTGTTTTGTGTTGACCTCTTCAGTGGTTCATGAGACAACTTGGCAGACAGCAAGTTAAATGAACACAGGAATGTGTGTTCCTTCAGAAACATTCTCAGGCACGGACTGATGGATGCTTTCCGTTTTCTTGCTGCAAACTATTCATTTAGCCATTATGTACGACAGCAGAAAACAACGATGAAGCCGCCGTAGACTGGGGGTGCAGGGATGAGACAAACATAAGCGAAGGGAACAATAGCAAAGTAAACACAGAGGAAGGCTTGAGATAGTGTCGTAGCTGATGATAGCAGTCTTAGAAAGTCATCCTGATAAAGTGATCCCCCCACCATTTCTCCTTCTCCCTGTCCTCCCCCTCTTAATCAAATGAGTACTGTGCAGCTGGTGGGGTTGCGGCAAAAAGGGGTATGAGTGTCTGTGTGGAGAGGAGGTGGTGGGGGGGGCTTTGAGGGATGGCGTGAAATTATTGCCTGCTGGTGTATATGTGTTGCTGGGGGTAGTGGAGTAGGATAGGGGGTTGGGTTGGGCTAGGGTTGGTGGTGGGGGGGGGGGGGGGGGGTGTAATGTCATTGCCTGCTGGTGTATCTGTAGTGGGGGCTCATTTAGATTTAGATTGGTTATGTGAGGAGAGAGCTGAAAGGCCAGCTCATGTTTATGCATGAATCCCAAAGCATGCTGCTGTGGTGGAGCCCTGAGTTAAAGAGACAGAGCTGAAATACATTCACACATTTAAACACAGCTCTACTTCTTTGGATAAGGCTTCAGTCGAAGCGACGCCATGCTATCTGATACATTTCAATCAGTGTATGCTGTGCTGGCCTTTATGTGGCAAACATGTGTCTGTCTGTGACTACTTATGTTTACAAAGATACACACATTTCTCCTGCTTCTTTTAAACAAAAAAAAAATAAATAAATAAATGTAGTTTTAGTTTCAAAAAATTTGAGAATTGCCTTACACTGTTCAACTGTGCCCTCACAATGGCTTTAGTATCTTCTATCTATACAGAGTGCACACTCTTCCCACATTACACTCACTCATACACCAAGAGTAATCAGTAAATGTCTTTGAAGGAGAGTTTGTTCAGCACTTCATCAGGTATAAAGTGGTTTTTATTTGGAAATGTGGTCCCTATCCATCTTTTAAATGACTTTTTAATGGTCGTCACACCATCCTAATCAATCATGTGGCAGAGCTAGCCTGCAAGCGCAAATACACTCTATTTATAATTCCTACATTCTCCAGCAAAATCTGACTATGCTTTCGTATTATTGTAAAATGGACAGAAAAATCAGCGGAACTGTCTTTCTCATTTTGTTGATACATTAGAAAGACTGCCCAGACTGATCTCCAGCAACCTGCTTATGAGGTACACTGTGCTATCTATCTTAATATCATATTGTTTCTTTATAGTTCTCTCAGGAGGTATACTCTACTTTTGGAAAAATACTATTGTGTATTGTCATTCTTCAGTATCTCCACATTTAGGCCCACACTTTTTTGTGACCCATCACCATCCCCCATCTATGCTGGCACACCCCTGTTGGCCCCCTTCAGTACTTTACATCTATAATGAGATACAAATACACATCAGCAGGACAGTGTCTACGCCACGCGTCACTATGTGAATATTACTCACACTTATTAGCTGGATTATGTTAATCTTTACACTCTCTGCTCACAGACAACAGACTCCCCATGATACGGGGTTGGTCACGGCAGTAAGCGTGTGTTGTCGTGTGTGTATCTGAGCTTATGTGTGTATAGCTGTATGTGTATGTTAAAGTGATTGCCATGTTGTCAAACTGATCTGCATGTGAAAGGGATGTCTAATTACATCACTTATGCAAATGAGAAAAGCACATATGCATGCATATACATACCAGTGACAACTTACTACTAAGGTCAGAAAGACAGTGGGAGCGCTCGTCTAACTGACCAACACAGGGTTCCATTACCACCTGTCAAAGGTAGAAATGTCTTGAAGTTGCAATAGATATTTTGATACGCTCCTTCAGATAAACTGGAAGAAAGAGTGAACGGGTCAAGCTCACAGTAGACTAAAGCAATTAGACTGTTATTGGAAAACGTCTGACCACATATCCACTGATTAGTCTTTTTTTCAGACTGAAACATTGATACTATCCCTTTTGGAATGATTGATTGAGTCTGACACATTTTAATTACGCCCAAATTAAATGAATCGGCTGACGGACTATAAAACATTGCTGTTTAATAACGAGCCCCTCCATTTGCCTTTTTTTTTTTTTTCCCTCCTTCCTTCATCCAATCCCATTTTGGCTGCCCGCACCAAATAACCTCTCTCCATTTAATGATATGCAAATGAATTTTCATGAACCCCATGATCCCATGCGATGATTAAACTGAGATGACATTAGCTGCCATGCTGCTGCCACTGTCAGTGTTTCTGTCTGCCTCCCTTCTCTCTTCCTATCTCTAGCATCATTTTTCGTATCCACGACAACAGCCAAATGTTAATATTAAGGGGTTCACCGTCATCAGTCCCCTCATGAATTTTCTTTGTGAGAGACAGCATTCTGCATATCCAGGGTTATATCAGAGAAGTTTTTCCAGTGGTAGTAGGGACTGACCATCAATCATGAAATGTTGGTTGTCATATCACGTGACACTGGTCCGCAAAAAACATGAATGTAACAGAAATATACAATTATTGTAAGACATTAACATCGAACGATTTTGGTAACCTTCCACATCTCTTCATGTTCCACTTCCAGTTCTCCCCTCCCACCGTTCTGTTTCAGTCTGGATCCAGCTCCACCTCTGCTGTCGTTTATTGTACTCCATTTGCATAATGAGGCCCAGGCTTAATTAAGATCCCACTGGAGTCTAGAGCCAAGGATGAAGCAAAGAAGGACGAGGAGGGGGGGGGGGGATCCGGCGTTCCTTAGCTTATCCGCACGTGTCCAAATAGGAGGCACAATTTAAGGGGGGAGAAAAGCGTTGACGAGCGATTAAACCGCTAATTATGATCGGCTGTTAGAATTAGTGTGTGGCTGTTAATTAGCTGCAGATGAGATGCCCAGACAGTTGACCGCCCCTGACGACTGCAGCACCCTACCTGACTGGTAATAGAGAAACACAGCTTGACACCCTGGAGATGATGCCAACACATCCCTCCCTTTAAAACACACAGCAGTCTGAGGGGATATCCCTTTAAGAATATCCCAGGTGTGCATGTGCAGGAAAGAAGCTCTTCATCATCCTTGTCCACCCACTCCCACTGTTCTTTGTTAGACATGAAATTCCCTTTTTTTTTTTTCCTTTTCTTCATCTATATCCTGTATTCATTTTGCTCATTACTCCTCTTATTCCACTTGCTCTTCCTCTTCGTATTGGAATGGTATGGTCTCTCGTCTTAGTTCTTTGAAAGGGGCAGCAGTTTCCTTCAGCGCACCAGCTGCCACTTAGCAGGCATGAGTTGGCATCGAGGAAATTTTTCTTCACCTACTCCCACCACAGTTGCATTTGTAGCTCGGGGTCCAACCAACTGCTAATATTTAATGCCTGCATTTCCTACGGTTTTGCACGGCTTCCAACGGCCCCTGCGACTGCCTCCTGGTTTGCGTTTGGCATGGTGCCATCTTTCTGGTCTCTGGTCTCTCCCTTGAGGGGATGCCAGCGCCAAAAACATTGACGGCATCCGAAATGTTCTGCTCACCGTATGGAGGTTTCTGTTTACAAATGTATGCGTTATGTTGGCTTGGCACTGTGCCATCCTTCCCCTGTGCCCTTGTTGCCCCTGAAAAGATGCCATCACAGAATCGCTGGCAACCGTTGCCTGGGCACCTCTTCTTGGCTTTGTCCAAGCAAACAAACGGTTATTCGCAGCAAATCCTCCGAGGTGATTCAGCCCTGTCCTCGACTAAGACAGTTGTATGCCGACCGCCTTGATCACTTTGCGTGCGCCACGACTGCAGGATGGCACAGTGCCCGCTGGCTGGCACACAGTGACTGGCATAGAGAGAAAGAAAAGTCGGAAAAAGGACAGAACGTAGAATTTTTGCTGCCGTTTCCGCGCAATGTTTACCTTGGAATTATACCTGATAGTTTTGTAAGATTCTCCATTTCTCTCTTCAACATCCTTTCTTGCTTCCCTCCATCCATCTAAATCTGAGTCATCTTCTGTCTGCTGGAATCTTGCTGACTTCTATGCTTTGCTGTCCTCTGATAATTTCTATATCTTCATTTTCTCCGCCCATTCTGCTGTTTATTTCGCCCCATTGTGCCTGTGCCAAGTTGGCACTATGGCAGCAGTATGGAGGTCTGTTTCTCTTCCTCTTCCATTCTTATCCTCATCGCCCCTTCGCCCATGCCCGCCCCCGCTCAAGTCCTGACTGGATGGCACTGTGCCAACCTGCCACCACCATCGCTCTCATTTGTAGCTCATCCCTCTCTTGCCCTTCCCCCTGTCTACATTTACATCCCTCTCTTTCCCTCATTTCATTCATACACTTTCCGAATCATTTACCCTCCGCGTTAGTATCAAATGCTTCATTTGTACATATATCCATAATATTACTCAATACTATCACACGCATTTGAGTTTTCATTTCCTAAATGCGCTCTGTAATTCGCTGCTCATTGTTGTCATTTGGGAGACTTTTTGTCACCTGAAGGAATGCTCAAAGTGACTGCCCTGTAGATAATTACTGCAGCAGTTACTTATTCCACCGAGACAAAAAGAGAAAGACAAAGACAACCCTGAGTTTGGAGGAAGCTTGTGTTGTTTTAATTAACTTTTACCAACCCCCCCCCCCATCATATGTGCTTCGCTTTACATCTCTACGAGCCATGTGCAGATTTTGTTTGTTCACAGGACCACTACACAGCAATACAATTGATTCGATTATCAGTATAATGGATTGTGTACCATTGACCTAACCCACTTCACCAAGATGGCCCTTGCTCCCTTGTTTTTCTTTCTTTCCCCCTCTGCTTTAAATCTCTCATGTCAAACAAAAGCTGCCAGTGGTGGAGCTATTAAGCAAATACTCTCATTAGTACACAAAACATAATGAATATGTAAATGATGTGTGTAATTTATGCATGGGTTGAGAGACTAGTTCTCCTTTCAGTCCTCCATTGTAATCATTCTTTTCATATGTTTTTTCCCTTCAACTTCCCACTCATGCCAATTTTTCTCTTTTCTCAGACCACATCCTGTGAACAAATCCATTGAGGACTTCTTGAGGTCTCACTATTGTCTATTTTATTTTGTGTCTTTTCTTACACACTTCTTGCTGTTTTGAACCATGGTTTGTGGTTTCTAATGGTCTCTCAAAGTCCCTCTCTTTTTCTGTTTGCTTCTTTTGGCTCACAGCCTGTCCTCTCCAAAAGCAAACTCCGCAGTGACGCATTAAACAAACTAGTGAGTGTTTGAACAAGGTCTTTCTTCCTGGAATACGAATGTTAAATATTCTAGCCATGAAATCACATCAAGAACTGATTGTGTTAAATACACACTTTCCCTTTGTCCCTCTGTGGCTGCCTTGATTTTAATGTGTGGTCCAAACTGTGCGCTAAATTGAAGCATGCCCTGATAGACAGTGAGTAGCCTTGCTCCTGTCTAGGATAAACACCTATAATACTCTGGCTCCCTTGGCAATCACCATAGCAACAAACTGTGGTACCCACGTGAGTTGCATAATAAGATGTTCACCAAGACCATGGACCATAAAACGGCAACAAACTAGACACCTGCAGCAATGAATGTGAATCGGAAAATAACCATTCAAATGTCAGACTTCACCTCTGACTCATCCCAGACTAATCTTTTATATTTATCTATTAGTTTGCATCTCACAACCCACACTCTCAGATGCACATGCACTTTCTCTCTTTCTCTACAGACCTTAACAGGTGCTGATGAGCTGCAGTCAATGATTGTAATGAGCTATCGATCACCGTGGGAAAAAAGAGGGACAGAGAGGGTGAGGGAGGTAGGGGGAACCAGAGGACACACACGCACACACACACACACAAACAAACAGAAACAGGTGGATCACCAGAAAAAAGCAGTTCACATGAACTAAATGGAGACAAGCCACCCAAGACAGAGCATCGATACCTGCTTTAATCAAGTCCTCGTCTCCTATTGTTCTGCTTAAAATAGAATTTATGGGATGGTGTTTTCTGCTGGGGTAGGCTGAAGGGAACTCAGCACAGCTTCTGGACCAACTAATCAGCTCAGGATGACCATGCAGACATGCTTGTCATGACCAAGTCCAGATGCCAGTGAATGGCACTGACGCAGTATCTTTATTTTCCTCTTTTTTTTTTTTGTGGAGTGGAGGCAGACAGCTTTAGGGAAGGGGGAGGTGCGTAGTGTGCATATGTGTGTGTGTCGTGTGCGTTGGCTGGCGTTTCAGATAATGAAATGCAGCAGGGAACAAAGAGCTGGGGGCCCCTATTCTCTGTGCTGCAGCTTCATTTTCACTCCCGTCAGTCTATGATTCTTCCATACCCTCTTTCTTGCATACGTGTGTGTTTATGTTTATATGAGTGGGTTGTTGTGTGTACGCATGTGCCCTCCTCCTCCTCCTGTTAGTATTCTGCATGGCAGATCCCCCTAATGTAATAACTGTGTCTGCATGTCTAATTTACAGCAGGAGAGAGTAAATAGCCTGTGGTTAATTACAGTATGTGTATCTGTCTGCATGTGTGTCTATGCATGCGTCTACATGCGCGTGGGTGTGTCAGAATGATTTATGAGTTGCAAATAGCTACACCAGTGGCCCGTTTCTCCTCACTTAGTTTTTAATCTGTCTTTCCATTAATTTTCCTGGAGACGTTATTATGGTTTTATAACAGTGTGCACGAAGATGCACATGTGGGTGCACGTATGTGTTAATGAGACACACAATGAGACTTCTGGACATTTCGTGAGGATCAAGGCTACGTGGGCACCTGAGCTGCACTATTGTGCTTCCGCCTGTTCCCTCTTCTGCTCTTCCAGTGCTTCATTCACTGTCTTCATTGAGAGCCACAGTGAACACAGATCTTTATTGACAGTACACGGTAGAACATGGAAACAGCAGGTCAATCCGTTTAGCCCAAGGGCCGATACACCAATTCACCAATTTGTCAGTGTTAGTTTGAAAGAGAAAAGCAGCTAATCTCTCCTCTCTGCTCTCTATTGATCACACACTTAGACTCCACTTCTCTGTCTAAACACTATTGATTCTCTCTCTCTCTCAATCTCTTTCTCTCTCTCCCTCCAGTCTGTCTTGCTCTCTCGACATACCACAGCTCTCGACACATCTTCCTGTCATACAATAAGGGTTTCTCACATTAAAACTCTGAATAATTGAGATTTTGTTCATAAGTTCTGAGTTACATTTTAGATGAATTCATGGGAATACTTTAACATGAGCAGACTAAGACCTTGAGTAGTTTTTGTAATTAGGTATGATGGAATATGTTCAGCATAGTGGAGCTTATCAAGTACACAAACCATTTTAGAATTTGGCATCAGCAGTGTCACAAATCATTGTTCCCTGCCACATATATTGAAAACCAAGGTCTCATTAAAAAAAATCAATTATTTAGAAACCTCACTACAGCGTGAATACACATAATGATTAAAATTCACTGCTGGGTACACCGTCTCGTGTCTTTGTTTTTCAGCCTCAGATCACAGGGTGCACTTGAAAAGAACAGCATTCCTGTCAAGATGAAGGCTATGTTAAAACAAGACAACTCTTCTGGGAGTTGCCACCCCCCACCCCACCAATCACCATTGCCATTTTAGATCAGCTCAAATTGAACCAAGGATCTCTATCTGATTGAATTTGACTTGTGCAGACCCCTGTCGTGAGACGTTTCAGTTGATCGGTATGTTTTGGTCGAGACAGGGTCATACTGTTGAAGCTGAGAGTGGGAGAACTATGTAACACTAAACTAAATATCTCTCTTCCATTTATTCTGTCTTTATGTCACATTAATGACATTGAAGCAACTGTTGCTTTAAAAACCAATCAGGCACCCAGGAGCTCCACTGTCCCTCCCTCGTGTTTCCTCTCCTATTTATTAGACGTGTATGCCCCCTACTGGTGATACTAATCCTCTACAAGCCTCCAGCTTTGCAGGTTACAAAACACTTGACACAGGGCTTGTGTAACTCAACAATCAGCTGTTTGGTAACCGGCAGAGAGAAGGATCACGACGTCTGGCTCAGTGTTAAACTTCAAACTCTCTGCCGGATCATAACTTATTTCTTTCTTTCTTTTTTAAATCGTAACACCTCGTCACCTGTCATTTGGCGATGGCTCCCGGTGCAGAGGACAGCAAAGTGTTGGTGAGCAGGTTGCTGAGGGAAGTGCTGGAGGGTCGAGAGGATCCGGAGGGTTTCTTTGCGGTGTGTGTGTCCGTCCTGGGACAGCAGCAGACCCGCTCACAGTTTCTGTCCCTCATCCGGCCGCTGTCCTCGGCCGACAGCCCGCTGCACCGCGTCCTCACCTCCGTCTACCAGGGATACTATCAGGTCAGCGTCGGCTCGGTGCAAATACATAAGTGAAAGAGGTTAAGAAAGGAAGAAAATCTGAAAAAAGCAACAATCAAACAAAGTTTTTTTTTTTTTTTTTGCATTAATATAATTTAAAAGATCTCACATACTAAATGTAGCAGCGTATGACGATTCTTGGCACCTGCAAAGGCCAAAAAAATAATAATAACAACAACAACACAAAGCAATGGAAGACATCCATGAAAAAAAAAAAAAATTCAACTTCAGCTAAACTTAAGTTGCCAAAGCTAACGTGTTAGCAACCAGTTAGCTAACTCACCTCCCTCGTTTTGGACACACCCTCCTTCAACCTCTGTTTGTTTCTGTTTTTCTGCCTTTCTCTCGTTGTAAATCGCAAATTCCTGGCAGACTAAACATGTTCATGTCCTTCGTACACCGGACTCTCTGTCAGGAAAACCTCTGTGCTGGCAGCAGCCCTTCACATCGCCTGACCCGATGAACCCAAGTTTAATCCGCTAAAAGTCTTTTGTTGTTGTTAATTAAAAAAAAAAGAAAATCTACAAGACGATTGATATAATTTCCATTCAATATTATTACAAAATTTTATAAGCAAATAAATAATAGACATTTTAGCGTGCATTAGAAATATCTGTATGTGTTGGAAATATGTTTTTAATTAGATGTTTAACGAGCTAATTACTGCAGAGACACATTAAACCTCCACTCAGCAGAGGTCAGCTAAAAGTGATCTTAGCTCATTCATATGAAGTGTCAGTAAACTAATAAAAATATCAGCACAATGCAAACATTATAAATAAACATTAATATAATATTTATTTTCTTAATATAAGTTTAACATAACTACAAATGGTAACAAAACAAGAATATCAACATGGAGATGAACAGTTGTTATGCCTGGAGTGAGACCATTTGCACATTACATATTTCACATGAACTCCACCCCATCCACAAGTAGATATTTTAACAGTAACTGTCTTTTTTCTAATTCAATCCCAGACTGAAGATAATGAACTGGAACTTGCATTGGCTCTCTCTATATCGGATATGAAAGATTACCAGATATCAGCCCCCAGCCAAGAGTCCCGACTTCAGCAGCCCAAGGACAGCTCAAATCAAATCAGCTCTGTTCGGCTGACCCCAAAATCTGAGGCTCGGGGAGGCAGCCACGCCCAGCTAGCAGTAGCTGCCGGGAAAAGAAACACCAGCTCATCACAGAGTGGAGCCTGGGGCTCTGTGTGCCCACCAAAGACAGCGCAAGAGACTGAGCTTCAGAAAGGGGCACGTGCGGACAAACATGATAAAGAGACGTCAGGGAAAGGTCCAACCGTGTGTGTCTTCAAACCATCTGCCTCATTTTCAGGACTAGATATGGGCCAAATGACAAAAGATGGAGATTTAAATGAGTTGGAAAAACCAAAACGCCCAAAGAACAGGAGACAGCGACGTAAAGCATGTGGCCAGCAGGTTATAGGTTTGCCCAGCTCTCTGTCAGCACCACGGCCAATATTGCTCTGGTTTAGGAGAGATTTGCGTCTCTGTGACAACCCTGCTCTCATTGCTTCGTTGGAGGTTGGGGCACCTGTCATCCCTGTCTTCATCTGGAGCCCTGAAGAGGAGGAGGGGCCTGGGATTACTGTGGCTGCTGGGGGGGCTTGTAAGTTGACTTTTTAAGTCATATTGCATCACTGCCCCTCTAAGTAAGACAGTCTTTTGTGATGATTGTCTTTGCACAATATTTCAGTTTTGCAATCATACTTTCTTTTTGTTTCACAGGCAAATATTGGCTTCATCAGGCCTTGTTTTGTTTCTGTTCATCTCTGGAGCGCATTGGCAGCCACCTCATCTTTCTCAAAGCAAATGCAGAGG
The DNA here is from genome assembly GCF_900963305.1 of Echeneis naucrates. NCBI lineage: Eukaryota > Metazoa > Chordata > Actinopteri > Carangiformes > Echeneidae > Echeneis > Echeneis naucrates. Next base: position 11,505,557 of record NC_042526.1, on the reverse strand, counting down.
GAAACGCGAAGGGCTCTTCTCTGTGTGCTCTTAAGGACTTGATAAAGGAGACTGGGGCAAGAACAGTGCTAGCTAATGCCCTGTATGAGCCCTGGCTGAAAGAGAGGGATGAGGAAGTGGTGTCAGCTCTGCAGAAAGATGGTGTTGAATGCAAGCTGTTTCACTCTTACTGCCTCAGAGACCCTTACTCAGTCAGTACAGTGGGTGTGGGACTCAGAGGTCAGTCTCATGATGCACTGAATTTGTTAAATTCTATGCTTGTTGTTGTTAGTAAACTTCTGTGTCATTTCTTCCTTTGATACAGGAATAGGCTCAGTGTCTCACTTCATGAGCTGCTGCAGACAAAATCCAGGGTCTGCATTAGGGGTCCCATTGGACCCTCCAGCATCTCTCCCCACACCTAGCCAATGGCCTCAGGGTGTCTCTCTGGACATTCTGGGTCTTGCATGTATGCCACGCAGGAAAGATGGCACAACAGTGAGTAACCACAGCACAGCAGTCCTCTGGAGCTCAGCAAAAAAATAAGCTAATTAGAATTCATATGTCACCATTTTTTCATCCAGATTGACTGGTCAGCTAACATTCGTAAATCCTGGGATTTCAGCGAAGAAGGAGCTCATGCCAAATTAGAGGCCTTCCTAAATGATGGTGAGTCACTTAACGAGCATACGATACACCCTGTTTGTAGGAATGTTCAGCGTCATGGCAGTGATCTGCAATTAATTATTATCATGACTTCATATTATTTTTACATTTCCAAGGTGTGTATAGGTATGAAAAAGAGTCAGGCAGGGCAGATGCTCCAAACACCAGCTGTCTGTCTCCCTACCTTCACTTTGGTCAGCTCAGCCCACGGTGGCTATTGTGGGATGCCAAAGGAGCACACTGTCGACCCCCAAAGTTCCAACGCAAACTGGCCTGGAGAGATCTGGCCTATTGGCAGCTGACACTTTTTCCTGACCTCCCCTGGGAATCTCTCAGACCTTCATACAAGGTAAGCATTGGCTACAATCTAATGAGAAAATTGAGCTGAGGTATTTAGTAACAAATAAAAATGTATATTTAGTGTTAGACAGACGTGCAGTGTACAGTTCACTTTCCTAGTAACAACCACACTATGAAAGTATGAAATATTTATCACAAATCAATATTATTGGGGAATGCAGGCTCTTCGGTGGAGCAGCGATCGTGGCCACCTGAAGGCCTGGCAGCGTGGCCAAACAGGTTACCCATTGGTAGATGCAGCCATGAGACAGCTGTGGTTGACAGGCTGGATGAACAACTACATGAGACATGTGGTGGCTTCGTTTCTTATTGCATACCTCCATCTGCCCTGGCAAGAGGGCTACCGCTGGTTCCAGGTGTGATATACGCCTATACAGGCACAGAATGTACTGGCATAGGTGTCATGTATGGCAGCACTCATTACGATAGCTACTACTTACCGACTGTATGTGACATTTACAGGACACTCTAGTGGACGCAGATGTTGCCATAGATGCTATGATGTGGCAGAATGGGGGCATGTGTGGTTTGGACCACTGGAACTTTGTCATGCATCCTGTTGATGCAGCAATGACCTGTGACCCCTGTGGCACCTATGTGAGGAAATGGTGTCCCGAACTTAAAGATCTGCCTAATGAGTTTATTCATAAACCCTGGAAATGTCCTACGTCAATGCTTCGACGTGCAGGTAAGAAAAGTGATTAAGTGTTGACTTTTTTCTTGGTATAGTTGGTCACTAAAAAAAAAAAAAAAACTACTAATGTTCAATATATTGCCATGACACCATGATAGAAATGTCCTTGCCGTTGTATCCTCACTGTTCAGGTTTGACGTTGGGCCAGACATATCCTCATCGAGTAATAACAGACCTAGAGGAGCGAAGAAGCCAATCCCTGCAAGATGTGACTCTGGTGCGGAAAAAGTTCGGACAGTATGTGGACAAGCACACGGGTTGTGACTTGGTGCCTCTGCCATCACGCCTTGTCTCAGAGGCCTTGGGGTTGTCACACAGCAATGGTGGTGCAGTGGAAGCAGGGAAACAGTTTCTGTTGCCTGTTATTACCCGCATGGAATTCAAACACCAGCTAGAAGATCCAGATGCAGACGCAGGCTCAAATCCCTACAATGCTGTTCTAAAGGGGTATGTGAGCCGCAAAAGAGATGAGACAATTGCGTTTTTTAATGAGAGAGACTTCACTGCCAGTGTGATCTATGAGGCTGCACAGAGAAAGGAGCGGCTAGAGAGCGATTATCGCAAAATGGAGGGTCTACCTCAGCCTCTCGCGCTTCGGGGAAAGGCCAGGCGAACTCCGACAGCCAAGGACAGGTTCTCTATCGTGCCTGGTGGGGCAGTTACTTCTCCCTGGTGACGTACTTATCAAGACTTGAAGTTTACACATTGAAAGAAACCAGTTACAAGCCTCAAAATGCAAATGCCATTATTTTATAGAACACAGTCTTCAAGGAACTGTGGGCGTTGAGACAACTGAGAATGTTTGTGAAGTTACTGAAAGATGCTGTTTACATTTTCTGGTGTTAAGATTCATATCTTTTCTTCTAAATATTTTTTTTGTATAATGGATTTTAACTTGAGGCGGTTGTTGCTTTAGATTATAGGTGGTCAACTTGGATACAAAGTAAACAGCAAGTAATGCAAATGTATGTAAACATACGTAAGTGCTGTATATAGAATGTGATGCTTGGACATGATGCTATCCCATCCCATCGAGTTAAATTTTATTGTAACCTGTGAGTTTTTTAAACTTTGGAAATTAAAAATAAAATGGGCACAACACAATGTGTAAGGAAATGTTTAATTTCTATTATACAGGTCCCATGTTTACAGTGACGTTGTCATACATGCATTGTAGACCGACATAATTATTAATACCATAAAGACCAAAGTGCTTTTTTTAAAGTCTAACAATGCCCTACAATAGGAACTCAAGTTTATTTCTGACAGATATGCTTGGAAAATGTGCTATGTGAATGACTGTGAATCACAGTGTCTTCTGATTGGGGCTACAAAAGCTTAACACTCAAAGTACAGTCAGTGTAGCCTGTCAGGTCCCCTAAAGTCAGTTTTAAACAGTAGATAAAGGATTCCTAAAGTTCCCAATTTAGAGTGCTGGCAGCTCGGTAAACTGGAGCTCTGCCAGTACATGCTAAGCATAGTGTTCTTCCTATCACAGGCACATCAACTGCATCCCTCTGTCAGCAGTATTTGGAAAGGAGAGAGGGAACATAGCATCTATTGGGAGGTTTTATGTTCCTAGTCCTCAATGGAGCGAATGTATCGTTCATAGGCTGCTTCGTCCATCAGAACATCAAGCTCAGAAGGGTTTGCAATCGTCATCTTCATCAGCCAACCTTAAGTTAACAACAAAAGTCAAGTCAAGGACCACGTTAGTTTGTTTTTTTTTACTTTTCAATGTTATGTACGATTAGCAAGTATGCAAGGATAACAAACACAAAAATAGACATTTATTGTGTTGATGAATCAAAATTTGCCACTGGAAGAAAGCCTAGGTGTAAAATTCAAAATATGTAATACAGGTTCATTACCTTGATAATTAATTAGATACTGCAATATACATGGGTTCTTACCATCTTTGTAGCAGGATTTGTTGACCAGACCAGGGTTTTCTGCCAGTCGTGTATTGACCTCTACAACTTCTCCAGTCAAGGGGGAATATAGCTCACTGGCTGCCTTTACGCTTTCTAGAGCTCCAAACTCATCTGTGAAGGTAAAGGTAAGAAACAAATACCGTTACACCAAATTTACACCATGTCAGGAGAATGGAAACTATGCAGCAGGCAGTAATAGGTCAAAAGTAGTTGGCAAATATTTTGAAAATCAATAGATCGTTTTGAGCCTTTGTCGAGATGGGCTACATATTTGAAAAACTTAAATATAAAGCTGCCACCATTTTCGAGCAATGTTAGCATAGCCAACAATTAACATATGTATTAGGTGTATTGGTCATGTGACGACCAAGCCATCAGCCGGGGTCTGTCTAATATTTTAACATTGATACAATGATTATTATTCCAAGAAAACGAGATCAGCCTCAATCTCCTTCGTATCTGTGATGTCAGCCTGAGCCACGCCATCATACCTTGTTTAGCCAGCTGTGTGCCCACCTCCGGCAGTCCACAGTAAACTACATCCCCTAGCGCCTCCTGCGAGAGGACGAAGACAAGGTCAAAGCTTAAAGTACAAACTTGTATTGTGCGCGTCTGCATGTGCATATGCGCACGCGCGGTCATGGTGATGGGACTTACTTGAGCGAAGTTGCTGATACCGACAGTCCCAACGCCATCGTCTTCCACTCGAATCCATTCGTGCTTGTCTGTGAATTTAAGTGCTGCAAAACAGCACGGACTCACATCAAACGGTGCACCCCATTACAGTTTCAAACGTTTTGTTAAATTTCAGACAACGGTGACAACCAGGAGAAAGCCCCCTCGGACATGCAGCGGCGTCCTGTGCTCTCAGTCCTCCTCTATACAGCTAATGCTAACCGACGGCTAGCGAAAATGTGTAGCTAACATGCGACACTACAACACGCTGACACGGACGGAGGGGTCGTACCTGCTGATAACCGGCTAGAAGAGGATAGTGTTCTTCCTAAATAAGGTTTCGATGCCAGCCACAACGGAGAAAGCGGCGCCGAGCGGGTAAGTAAAGGCAAAACTGTAGAAAAGTTAGAAGACAAGCAGCGGAACAGCCCACAGGCAGCCATCTTTGTCGCTTAGTGGTGACGCGTAGGCTTCTTCCTCGTGGATCTCAGAGGCGCTGGCGGTGTTTTTTCCTGCCCTCCGCCGATAGCTTTAATTCAAAATAATGTCTATACATTCATTTTTTTCTTGCAATCCTGATCTTATTTTTTATTAATAGGGCTCCAGAATATTGTGCTTTATTCTCAAACAAACAAAAAACTGTTGATACTCATCTTTTTTCCTTCAACCCACATTACTGCCAGTGATGCCATGATAAATTTCATGTATTGTGACTGACTACTTTGCTGTGTTTTAGTTCATGCAAAAAGTATTACAATCTTTGATATGCCACTGTCCATTGACGTAAACCCATCCAAGTAAATCAGCTTCGATGCTGTTTTTTTTTTTTTACTACTCTACATCGAGACATCTCACTGTTACAGTTTGTGAACTAAATCCACATCAACTCCAGATTATCAGTGTTTGTCGTGTGAGATTGATGACTGTTGGATTGTCCAACTGCTTTGCCATTGTTTTTACATCATTTTCCATTTAATAATATTGACTTTTACTTGTTGATAACAAGTCTACCAAGTCCAGCAGCACACTTAATAAAGAAAAAGCATGCGACTATGTTTAAAATTATGTTTATTTAAAAGAAGACTCGAATAACATGGGGGTAATGCTGTAAATCTGCTTCTTCCCATGATAATAATAGCTATCGCCTCTTAGAGATCCTCAAATTAAGATCTTAGACACATAATATTATTTTGTGTGATTAATGTGCATTTTAATGTTTTAATTATTCACAGTTTCTTCTAGTGTGAGGCCATTTTGGAATTTATGTGTGGTGTTTTGCATTTCAGATTTACTGATTTAAATTACTTGACTGCACAGTCTATGACTCCAATGTAAATAAAGACAAAATCCTTAATTTCCAAGACATTCCAGGAGGTTTCAGGATAATTGTCAGTTACTTCAAGGGGCCATGCTGATATCCCAAGAAGACATTTTTTATTATACTTGGGTTTTTAACCAAAGCACACATGGACTGATCAGACAGGGCTCAGTTATTCTCACTGACCACCCCCCTAGAAAAACTTAATTTATTAGGTAACACATTTATTCATACAAAACAACAGAATATATAAAGAAAATTTCCCTCTCATGCCTGAGAGTTCTACTATTGCTCAAAATTGCATTAGGTGAGGAAATGGCATGTTTAAAATAAAATAAAACAGAATGAAACTAAAAATAACAAATCAAACACGAGTGTTTTAAACAATTATACACTCTCTTTGTCCTGTTCTGGCTTCATAAACTAAAAACTGTAAAACAAACTAAAATACAGAAAGACTAAAAGTGTCCTCCCCTATACCTGGGCTAAAAGCTACAAACATAAATAACAAAAGCACATTTGTTTGGCTTTTACATTACACAGCTTCAAGAGTCCATCCAGTGTCCACGTTTCCTTATTTGATTCTGGAGATGGGGGGGGGGGGGACAACAACAACAACAACAACAACAACAACGATAGAAACAGTGATAGCAGTAAAGAGAAACAACTTGCTGTGAAGAGAGAAGTGAAACAGAGGGGATGAAATTTGTGAAATTGTGTGAGTTTGGTTGTTTTGGTTGTTTTGTTTCTCCATCAGAGCTCATGAGAAGCTTGCTCTGCTTCGTTGGAAGGCCTGTTGTAACATGTTTGTGTTAGGTCCATCCTTCAGGATGGGGGTGCTGTGTGCTGCTGGGTGGGAGTGAGGAGCAGCAGTGAGTACTGGCGGTCCATGGCAGGCAGACAGAGGGGGTCTTTAGTCTGTAAAGTCTCTCTCCTCACTGCAGGAAGGAACAGCTAGGTTGGGAAAGCCAGGAAGTTCATCTCGGACCATGTTTGGGTCACCAATGTACACCACAAGCTCTTTAGCACATACACTCCTGATGTCTTTGTGCTTACACACAAGCACAAACAGCCAGACGCAGACACCCCTGCTGGTTTTTAGGTGGTTCGTTCCTCTCCTTCAGTCTCCTGCTTGGTCCTGCGCAGGTTGCTTTTCATCTTCACAAACTCTGGGGTGTTCTCCTGTTCCTCATCAATTTTTTGTTGCTCTAGCTCCAGCTGTAAAAGTGGCAATTTCAAATTAAAGATAGAATAATTTGTCCTGAGCTGCAACACATATGTGATGTATATAATACCACTATCTATCTTTCAATCATTTACCTGCTCTAATTTCTGTTGCCTTTTCATGAGTTCAATCTCCAGGTCACTCCTCTTCTTGTGGGCCTCCTGCTCCTCCTTCTGAGCCTTCAGAACTTGCTCCCTCTTTCTTTTCTCCAGAACCTTCTGAAGCTCAGGTTTGTTTTGAGGAGCCAGACCCCTGTGAAGAGTCGATCAGTGAAAAACAGCATGTTACTGAAATAAAGCACATGCTAATCACAACAGAGAGTCTTATTCTGAGGGAGATTGGCATTAAAATACATGCATGTCAGACGATGACCATGACCTCATTTAAATTTGACATGCATATCTGTATTAGATGCTCAGAATTGAACATGGCAATGATGTCAGGAAAGTTTTGATGTAGGAAAAATCATATGGGAACCATCTTAGTAATGTGTGAGTGTACCTTGAGAAGAAAAGGAAGGAAATAAATAAATAAATGTTATGTAACGCTCCAAACTTCTCTAAATTACAAGAGAGAAGGGTGGGGGCTGAGGATGAATCTTATGAGTAGAATTACTTAAGACAGGGAACAGAGATAGGTTGGAGTCATTATGAAAATGCAAAAACAGCAAAGCCTGCAAAGGATTAGGAGACCCAATAAGTGCCACTGAAGAAAAAAAAATGAGAAAGAAAAAGGACAGAGGCTATCCTTGGGCAAAAAAATCCTTTGTTCTTTATTAATTCAATGTAAAAGTTAAACTAATAAAGTAGTTAATCCTATTCATGTTACTGATTTTGCTTTTTGCCATGACTGCACAGGCTGTGTCAGTTCTTCAAAGAAAACAATGCGTGTCTACCTGACTGCAGTCTGGCAACAAGAGGGCTTTAATTAAATGCATTATTAGATCCTGAAGATTACATAACAAAGTCCACGGTGTTCCAAGAAGGAGTGGGAGTTAATTTACAAGACAATATGTTGCCTAAAGTCACCACTGCAAGTAAGGGACTGAAGACAGCACTTGGTGACCTGAAGGAGTGCAGAGGGTAAAAGCTATGATTTGGTCAGGCTAATTGGTGTAGAGAGGGAGGAAGGTCAAGGTCACTGGAAGCAATAAGACAGAACTATAGAGATGCTCCCCCTACTCCCCTTTTCACACTGAGCAACTTTTACATAACCATCCACCCTCCTATGAGCACATACCCTTTAGCAGACAGGGAGGAATGTGTGTTCAAATCCCACACATCAATACCTCCATCTGCTCAAAAGCTTCCTCTGAATTTCTTAAATTCTTTTTTTGTGTGTGTGGTCTTAAGGGTCACAACAGCTAAGGTAGCAATGGCAGAAAAATGCCCTCAACTAAAGTCCGTTTTATAATCTGGATTACATAACATTTTTTCCCTTCCTTTATACAGACATCCATCCATCCACCACCACGCGCACACGCACACACACACACTCGCTCTCATCACCGTGACTAATCCACCATGCAGGCAAGTTTTTATGCCTTTTAAATGTCCAAATATGAGCCCAATCAAAACTGTCTCATACCTAGCTCCCAAGATTAATTTTACAGGCTTCAATGGGACAGCTCTGTCTCGACAGTTTAGAACAATACTTGGCATAATTTGAAATATATTACATAAATGTTTTATATACTGTTATTTGATTCCATGGCCATTCTGCCCTCTTTCCTATCATCCATTAATGCATTCACTGCATCACTTCAGAGTCTGTGACACATTTAAGACAGAGCATCAGCACTGTGATGTAACAGCTGTCACCAGTATGAGTGTTTACATAGCTATTTATAGCATGGGCACAAAGTTGCTGCCACTGTTTGGGGAGAGAAGATGAAATGATCACAGGCCTCAGTGTATATGTACAACAATGGGTACAGACACACATTAACCCTGAATGGCATTCGCTTTTGTATGGTCATCTAGTATTAATATAAGCCTCCAGTCCAGGATCATCCTGCACAGTATGACCTTTACATAACCAATTTTTGACACACTAATGCACTTCAAGTTTTATATAATAGGTTCTATGAAAGTTTTATAGCCTATGTTTTACATAATACAGTGATACTTTACTGAAGAATCAATGCAGCCTGCATAGATACGTTAAAACCAATTAAAAGAAAAAAGCAGTTATTGTATTAACTCATCCTTAGCAAGTAGAGGTCAAAATGAATTAGTCTGAATCTGGACACTGTACCGTTTTCCAATGGTGGAATGCAACCACTGTTGGTTAAGTGCACTAAATGGTCTGTTTATGTGATGTAAGCCTTGATAAAACGGAAGATTGCCAAGTTTTTATTCAGAAACTCTATTCTGTGAATTACCAGGTGTGTTTACCAGGAAACGGATAAAAAGGCAAAAACCACAAAAACAAGGCAAGAGATAAAGACTTGAGGAAGCATTTTTTCCTGTCTCCTGACCTCTTCTGGTTCATGAGCAGTTCTCGATGCAGGTCCTGGTGATTACGGGAGGTCTTGACTGGGTTGATCAGCTTCTTGGGTTTGATAAGCTCATCACAGTCTCCCTCCAGATAGTCTGGCTCCGCCATGACACTCCTCCCTGGTGACAGCGACAGACCAGGGTCACACAGATCTGAGGTGAGAGAAAAAACAAACAAAATGAATAACACTGTTTTTAACATAGCACAAATCTTTCTTTTTCTCTCTAGAGACATACATTTCTGTCCACGACAAAGCCAAACATATATCTATAGAACCTATATTTTATTTGAAAATGCACTCCTTTTAAACTTGAAATGAGAGCCTCCCTCATTTTCTGGCATAAGCTCAGAGTTTATTGAACAGTCTCTATAGTGATGAAGAGACTCAGCGATGGAATTACATAATTGTTCCTCGCTGAGTGAACAGGAACATTTCATTCTCCTGTCAGAGGATATCAGAACCATATGCAAAACAATGAAATGATGAATCAGAGATGGAGAGAACCTCACCTTGAAAAATACATAACATGTCAGAAGCTTCTGCTTAATGCATTTGTGTAAAACCATCATCTGCATCAATCCATTATAAAACAGAAAATAAGGATTTACAGCTGCAAATTCATTCATAGGAACACCCACCTGGACTTCTATGCTTAATAAAAACCCTAATTGCATCTTAATTGTTATATAACCCATATATTGCCTACTTCAACAAAAACATGTACTGAGACTAACTTCACTTTTAGCCACAGTTAAAAAAAGGCACCAAATTAAATGCTGGCTTAACTCACCCTGCAGATGAGGAAAGACGGGGTATCTGAACATCGTCGCCATCTCTACTATTTTGATTGGGAATTTATTTTCCAGAAAAAGCTTTTACAACTAGCTGTCCTGTTTATCAGCGTGTTGCAGAGTCTAACAAAGGATCAATGCTTTGTCCTGCCCAGCTGTTTGCTACTGAGCTGGTTGGAGTTTAAAGTCTGTTTTATAGCCCTCCCCCCTCTCTTTTCTCCCTCCCTCACCTACTCCCTCCCACTCACTTGCAGAACATAAACACTGAAGAGTTTATGATCAAAATGTTCTCTGTTGCTGAAGAAGCAGATTCTTCACTGATGAATAAATAGTCTCAGTTGTTATTGAAGTACTTTTTTGTGTCAAGAAGCAGTCATGGATATGTATAAACACATATACAAAATAAACTACATCCACACTTGGCCAGGTATCAACAGTTCTGTTTTAAAATAATGCTAGTATGAATTTGTTAACTTTAGTATTATATATAGATTAAATGTGGACTCTGGTGCATTTTCTTCTCTCACAGTATGAGGAGTAAACAACAATGCACACAAATGCCTGTCATTTGTGTGTGACTCATGACAACAGACAGATAAAGTCTGAGTGCTATTTTGGACCTTGATTAGGTAGATCAGTCTGATTTATTGCACGTGCGAGACATAAAAAGAGGGTGGATCGAGATGGAGCAGTGATCTATCCCAAGTACTGTTTCGCATTAAACAGTACTGTTTTACCGTCACTGCTTTTATTTAACTACCTCATTGCCCAGTGCACAATTACTTCCTGCTATATTTTAATACATTGCACAGTCATAGTTATTCCCATTGTTATAGTCTATTGTTGTCCTGTTACATATAGTCTATTATGCTTATATATTTACACTGGTGTATATTGTTACATATTGTCTCTCCACTTTATTATATTGTATATTTCATATATATATATATTTACACTTTTTTTCCTACTTCTATTTCACTGCTATTGTTATCCTCATGCACACGTTTACAAATAGCACGCACCCCCCACCCCATCCCAATTATCTCTAAATGCCTGTCCGACGTGGATGAACGGACAGTAAGAATTTCATTATGCAATTTAACTGCTGAGTTTTACTGTGCACATGACAATAAGCATCTTGAATCTTGTGTTCGGATGCAAAACAAAAATACAGCGTGTTTCTGTAATCATTTAAACGAACCACTAGAGGTCGACATTCTTGTATCCAAGTAATGAAACCATGTCAGTTACATAAAGAAGCCGAAGATAAACACGATTTGTGGTTGCATGCTGCAGAACAAAGACAGAAATGCCACACAATAAATACTCTTGATGGACAGAATGAAAAATGTAAACCAATACTTATTTCTCCACTTAGTTATGATGTACAGTTGTAGTGGTGAGTCTTTCTTGCTGAGCTCAGATTAATAACCTTTTATCCTTACAATCTGTGTAAACAATGTTGTTTTTTAAATAATTAACTTTTATGAGACAAATTTAGGGACAAACATGGAATGAAAAATATATTTTTTCAAATCTCTTCTGAACAACTAACCTTTTTAAGCACTTTATTTTATGTCAGCCAAGGGACATTTGGTTGCAGGGTTTCGTACATGTGATCTGGCAGAGGTGGGCAGAACAGCTTGCGGCTATAATCAGGGGCTGGACACACGTGCTATGCACATCAAAGGTGGCTTCTGTTAATACCGGATGCAGGGCGTAGAGCCACTCACAGACTGGCAGTGTTGTTAAAGTGTCCGTTAGTTTAACACATCTGCTCTGACTTCCTCTGTGCCCCGAGGGAGATGGGAAGTGACATAGAACAGCCTAAAGGCAGCCCTGTCACTGGGTGAACTTAAGTTTTTTGTTTTATGGTCCTTTGAGTTTGCTTTATAGGCTTTATAGGTATCATGTCTCACATCAGTTAAAACTACAAATGAGGAACACAGATAACCAAGTTAACATGCTGCACTACCAACATCTTTCCCTTATGTGTGGGTCTCAGAAATATACAGAAAATGGTATGAGTGAAGAGTGCACATTCAATTTCAACATATCAATATCAAAGCATGCACCACATAGGTACCACATCCAAGCCTGGATTTCAGTACGATGTTACACTAACTGCTGTTCCAGGAATCCCATTAAAACAGCTTGTTTATTGGTTTTGGGAAACACGCCCTCACGGCAGAGACATCAGACAGTCCTCCCCTCCCCATGCACACACAGATAATGAGACCCAATTCTCCAAGGTTTCCATAAGAAACAGCACAATATTTAGAGGATTCAAAATACCCAAGATTTACAGGCCAAAATGGGAAGAAGGTTGGTGAAAACAATGGAAAACTAAAGGGAAAAACTGGGTCAGAGAGGAGGCTTTGAAAAGAGAAAAGCATGTTGGCTGAGGACTTTTACTTCTCTACACTCTTTATGTCAGTCGTCATCATGACCTGTGCATGACTGTGATCTCAAAGACTGTGAATGCTCTGAAACATTTTTTTGTCACTTTTTTGAAAGTATCCAATCAGTTGTGTAAGAAAAAAAAAAAGCAGAAAACAACAAAAAAATAATGGAGAGAGAAAGTTTCCCACTGCAGATACACTTTCATTGGCACATTACTCATTACTCGCATGTCATGAGTAAAAATGTGCATGTGACAATTAAATTTTGAAAACAGTATGTAACTTGATAAATCTGTTGCACAGTTTGGAACAGTGCACTTTGTTTGGGTGAAACTTTACTTCATGGCAGGTTGCATTAGAGCTGATACAACTTATCTTGGAAGGGTAGAGCACCCACGCTGTGCCAACTGATTGCATCATCGCAGCCAGCGCTGCTGTATGAGTTAACGCACACACAAACTCACATTCATAATACAGACTCATGTCTCAATATCCCCTTCAACTGTCACTCTGTCAAGTCACCATGGCGACCTGACATCACCCACACTTCGAAATGAAACCGGACTCAGGGGCAGGACATAGGTGATGCCAACTTAAAACCTCCAATGGGATCATCTGAAAAATCTCTATTAGTGAAAAAAAATAGCTATAACCAACAATTTGTTATAACAATTTATTTAATCTCAATGTGTAATGTGAAAGGTGTCAATTGAAGTGATGAAGATGGAGATACAAAGAATCATCACCTGCAGTGCATAAACGCTTCAGTGGTGAGAGAATTATGACTGAACCAAATGTGGGAAGCTGCAAGGATGATAATAATTGTTACTGTGTTTACAGCTGGTTGCCACTCCAAAGAAAGTCAGCTGCTGTCTATTTATATAAAAATATGCATTTAAAACAACAAAGTTTGGGTTTGGGATTAAATTGGCTGTACAAACAATCTGGTGAATACTATTGGAAAAACAAATAACTGTAAAACTGGATTGTTAATGACATAGAGAAGAGGGAGTAATGACAGAGGTGGATAACCTCACGATATCCATGTGCCAAGATGGACAGAACGGTTATAAAAAAAAACAAAACACTAAATGCTGAATAATGATATAGTACAGCCCTTCATGAGTCATGAGTGGCCATCTTCCTACTGCCTCCAGAGAAAGAGAAAAAGAAGGTAAGGAGAGCATCTGGTAGCCTGCTTTCCAATCTGACCCCCCCCCCACCACTCCTAAGCGTCCTTCTCTCATCCTCCTCTGGGTATAGGTACCAACAGGGCAGACTGTCCTCCAGAGCTCTGTGAACAGGGTGGGGCTAGGGAGTCATCTGCTGCGTGATGGTTGTGAACACATGGCTGATCACACCCATCGCAGCATCCACCACGATTTCATTTCCGCAGTAACCGCCAGAGAGGTGCACAGGGGTCATGTTTACAAGAAAAGCTGCCGATCAGCATCTTAGCATCCAGTTTGTGACGTAATGATCGTGCAGACATGAAAACATTTATTTAAGCCAGATAAGAAGATGGCCATCTCTATTAATGTTTTATCCATTGGTGACCCTTACTGGCTACTAAGAAGCTTTAAACATTCCTTAACAACAAACAACCAAACAAAAACAAAAAAACTTCATTATGCCCATAATCAATCAATAATCAAACAGTAATTTTGGTCTCTTATTGATTTTAGCTACAATTTTGGAAAGCTGACACACCTAAAGAAGTTCCCCATAATATACTGAGCAATAAACCCCGGACTGAAGAAAATCCAGATCCGATAGCTTCAATTCAGACTCGGTTTAGTTTCATGAGTGAAAGTAACCCATGATATTTTCTTGTAACTTCATTTACCATCTGCTCTTCTGCATTGAGATCTCTTCCTTGTCCCATATAGTTCCCCTCATTCACTCTCCCTTTCTTTTTTGGCCAGATCCTGTCTATTCCGCTCACAGATGGGAGGTCCACCCCTCAGGGGAAATTGCGTCATCAATACCCCTAAAGCAACCCCCACACCCCATTCTTTCTCTTGCTCTCTCACACACATGCACATGAACATCCTTTCCCCCCTTTGGTGAGAGTTGTAAATGAGACAGATCTGGGTATGCCTCTCTTAGCCTGTCTGCTAATGAAGCAGCCATTCAGCCATAAATAGGGGAGGCCCTAATTAAAACACACAGATAGATGGGCTTTTAACTGACAGCCGAGGGGGATGGAGGGCTGGGTTGTCCGTGACTGTGTTTGAAAGAAAAAAAAAGAGCGAGAGTGACAAAAAAGTGAGAGGGAAGGCGAGATTTGGTGGCCTGTGTGTGTAATGACAATGAGCTCATTTCCTGGACATATGCGTACATGCTCATGAACAAGTCTCCCACCAGGACAACAAATAAATCACGATGGGGAAAAACAGTGACGTGCATGTGAATATACCTCCAGAGCACAAATTAAATAACTGAATCACATATTTTCCTGTCACTTGGACCTCAAAACACATTCAAAATCAACATCACGTAAAAAAAAACAACTACAAACCTACAATCTGTTTGTAGTCGAGTACTGTATGTGCATATGTAAATGAAATAATGGACTTAGGGCAAATGAAACTCAAATTCCCCTCAGGAATAATTGACCTGCCAGCGCATGCTCAAGTGAGAAGAGGACCATACAGGAAAACCATGATGTGGTTTGGAGCTTTAACATGTTTCAACAAAGCACTGTTAGTGGTGTCAATAGTTGAGTTTAACAGTTAAAACAGCTCAATTACAGTTGTACAGAAAATTATATTTAAACAACCAATATATCTAACAATAGCACACCTGACTGCACAAAACAAAATTAACGAACGACCAGACGGAGAAACAAAGAAAGACAAAGAGTGAGGGGGAATATGGTTCTTCAAAAACAAGCTGGGGAGTTTGGGGGTTGAGATCTGTTTTGTATTTCCTGCCTTGGAGTGGGGGTCTGGAGCAGAGAAGAAGAGGAGCTGGGGAATTCTGGGGCCTCATCATGTACTGACCTCTTAAAGCACCAACCCTGCTCCCACAATACGATGATGTCACTAGGGAGACAGAGGGTATGGGAATTTACAATCAGTGCTAGAGTTCTAAAAGACAGATGTGCACACATAGACAAACACCCACACAAGCTTAATGTAACACAAAGTGCATCATGTGATGACTCCAAGAGCTGTTCCCTTTAACTTTATGATGTATGTGTGAGTGTGTTGGTGTGTGTGCATGTGTAAACCCTGATGTCATTAAGGGAGAACAAGATGGCGCTATAGACTCTCATGATTAAAAGAAAACACCCACAAATCATTACGCCTGTATACTATACAAAAACATCTGAATTACAGTCACTCCCTCTGACATGCATACAGCTCTCCATGGACACTGTAATTTTGGATAACATACCGAAGCAGAGGAACCTTAAGAACTATACTTCTCTTTTTTAACTTCTGCAGTTTTAATATATCTGTTCTCTATGTAAGTGTTGTACGGTGTTGTGAGCCCAGCTTGAAAACAACCACCCATTTTGTAGTTCCTAGTTTTTGTGAATTCTTTCTGTTCTATTCGAAACTCTTTTATAGCCACTGTGGCCCTTTGATCTTATCTGATAATAACCCTGGCCTGACTGCTTACACATCTAGCAAGTATTTAGATCAGTTACTCCACATGCCTTGACATGATCTCATGAAATATCAACAAAGAGCAACTGATGCCATGTAGTAGTCTGGTGTTCCTCAAATAAGCCCAAATTAATCAAATTTCGACTTGATGTCTAATATTTAATTGTAGCCTTCTTGGTTTGACAGTTTGGATTCAGCACTGGTTTGCCTGTGTGCAGTTCAGATGCCACATGTTGAGGCAGATTACAGAATGAATGGGAAGGATTGAAAAGGCACAGACACCATGTTGAGTCACGCTTTGGGAATGTGATGAACCTGCAAAGTGATTATTACTTTGGGCATGGAAGAGCCTATACGTGCCTCGGGCACACGCACAGTTGGAGGACTATCTTCATATGCTGGTATCTTTGAGTGACAGAAGCCTTTGGATGCATTCTATGTGAACCTTTTTTTAAAGGGTAAAATCAAAGTGCTTACTCAACCCAAATTCTCAACACATGTCCTGAAAATTGGTGGGGGGCTACAGTTTGGGGCTCACACCTGTCAGTCAATAACAAAAGGCTGCTCTATGCTGTCGCACAGCTGACACTTACACATGGTCCTGAATGTATATGTATAGGCCTGAAGTGAACAGGTGGACTGAGATGGATGAAGAACATATGCATGGACTGCTCTACTACACAGACATAACCTAAGCAGACGAATTATATTCAGAGCAAATGCATGTTCCATGTGGCTCCTCCTCACGGAGATGTCAACATGTGCTCATGTACTGGACATTCCTCAAACACACCATTCCTTTAAAATGTCAAAATGTATTTTAGATGTAAATGTAACATCCATACAGTTAAAGCACAGTGATTTCATCCTGCTCAGCAGTGTCAAGTGCTGTTCAGTCATTAAGGAAGAGTCTTTGTTATAGCTCTGCTGCATTTTACTGTTGTTTTCTCCCTTATGGAGCAGTCACGCCCCTCCTTGCTGTCTACTGGCTGAGCTTAGGTGGGAGCTCAAAATCTCATTGGCTGGGAGATAGCACACAGGGGAGGATGTGTGAGGTTCTCCTTTGTTTACATGATAGTAGAGAAAAACCACAATTACAAATGTTACCTTGAGCAACCAGACAATCCAAAGTTATAGCCCGAGAGACATACAGTGGTGTGAGCTTAACATTAACACACACAAACATACACATGCATAAAGAGGTAACCAGGTTCCAAAAAAAAAAAAAAAAAAAAAGAGAGACAGATGGAAAAGTCTTTGTTCTCTCAGATTCTACACTTTATGCTTGACATGACACAAAATATATCCTGTGTGCATGTATATTCTTAGATGGGACACTTGGCAATCTTCTGGTGTCATTGCCTGATGAAACTTTCCACAGGCAGGATGGGTATACATTCCGAAAGCCCTGCTGGCTTAAGCCTGTGACAGAAACAAGTGTACTTCCCTGGTGTTCCTGTTTGTTTGTAATAAAACAGGATCATATATCTTGATTCTGATTTACAAAAGAGCGTAACCCAATTCATGCAGCACAGACTCCCAATCACTATATATTTTAACCTAACAAGCTGCAATGAGAAAGGCATTTAGTATTAGAGTGTGTGTGTGTACCATCCATTCTCCAAAACTGCACAAAGTAGTCAGCACAGTAATGGTGCCTTATTGTAACCCTGCAAGAAAATCAATGGGATTCTGCAAGACCCAGAGTCTCTTTAGGTGTGTGTTTTACTCTTTCGTATGTTTATATATCTTATCTCATTTTTATGAGTAAGTATACATCAAATCGTGAAGCAGCGCAAACAAAAGTAAAGCCAAGCTTCTGCATGGCTGACTTTCATATGAACTCCACCCTCACCACGCGAAACCCCCACAAATCCCCAAAGCAGCTCTCTATCAGGAAAGTCAATACCCAAATTGTGACATCATAATCTAAAACCATGGCAACACCACCACAGCGCAGTGTAAACAAACCCTTTGTCTGCTGTTGGATTGGATGATTGCATCACTTAAGTTTGCATCATAATATCCCAGCTAACTTGCATGAAAAGGGGCAGTAACATGCTCAGTATCTGCAAAATAGTGGCAAAACCAATCATAGACAAGGAAGCGGTCGAAAACTTTCTTTTTTTAATAGAACAGAAAGATAAGGCTTGCCCCCCCACCCCGAAGGCCAATAACGTTTTATTTCTCAGAAACCTGTAGTACTCTGTGAGAGATGCAGCTCAATTCTGCTATTTTGCACACTGACACAAAATAATAATGCGGATTTGCAATTATTAAGTGTAAATATAGGTAAATATTATTTACTCATAAAATAAGGTATAATGTAGTAGTAAAATACTAATAAGAGTATAACTTTTAATTATGATTTTTGCAAAAGGGGTCCTTATTTCAGATTAACTGGCCCACCTTCATAATATGACTGTGGGGGAAATCCTGGTTCTGTTATTTTATTTTATGGTTCTTTTCTTTTATCTTCTATTCTTTTCCTTTATAGATTTTGTACAGCATGTATGGCTGTTTGTGTCAAAGCAACACAGACGACTGCAGGCTCAAACTAGACAGAGTGGTGACTTGTTTACTAAAACCACGGAACAGAGAACTAATTAAATCTCCATTGTTTTTTATGTGGCTAATTATAGGATAGAGAATTTGAAAAGAATCGCGACAAGTTAAGTAACAATATGTCCATGAAGATCTAGTAATACAGCCTGGCCATGAAATAAATAAATACACACACAGAGTAATACTGAGTCTCGTGCAGCGTGGGTTTTAAGGATCAGTGCATTCTGCTGAGTAATGAAGATTTTGTGCCCGCAGACAGACCAGCAGCACTGTGTGAGATAATACTGTCAACATACACATGGGTTACCAGTCATAGTCCTCCTGGGCACACACTCTTTCCTGACTCAAATACCTGGATTTTCTTGAGGTCAGGTTGAGCTATTGACATGGACCCAGATTCTATAATGACATGCTTTACAAACTCACCAAAACCACTAATGGACACACACCATTATAGAATGGAAACTCAGACATTTCATTCACATATTTAAATTCCTTTGAGAGCCATAATAATAATGGAGCAGAGAGGATTCCTATTGTAACACACACACACACACACACACAATGACAACATTAGTGCTTATGGGAAGCAGAAGACAGCAAAGAGAGACCAAGTAACAGGAACAGGAGAGAGAAGGGAAGGAGGGGGTTCAAAGATCAGAAAACAGATGTAAATCGTTTAGCAAACTCCCCTCCAAATCTCCAAATGACTAACACATGTGCAAGAAACTTTCCCCTCCCTGCAAAAACACTTGAAAGCCCTCGTACCTAGACAGTACAACAAAGTCATTTATACCACCTGCCTTGATCACATATCCACTCAGAATAACACATCTGATAACTTAGTTAAACTCCTTCACACGTTAAGGCTCCTCGGGTTTATTTGCCATGCTGCCATTGCGTCCCCACCCTGCAAACACACACGCTTAACCAACCTTGTGGCCAGAGCTGGCTTCAACCCTGTTTGTTTAACATCGTGTTAAAGTTTACCAGGAAGTATAAAAAAACTATATCGAAAATCAGCACCCTGGGAGCTGTTGGGAAGTCACAAAGGACCACACACTCACATGACAGTTTGATGGCTGCTCTGTGATGACAACACGGGCCAGTGTGGCAGCTCTGACTGAAGCCATGTGCAGTGACACAAGTCTTTAGTCATTGCTGAGCTATTACACACAGCCTTACTCACAAATGATGGATTCAGACACAGCTCATCCATAACATATGGTCTATTCTTGCGCTGCTTGTCTCACAATCAGGCCTTATTTTCAGGTCTATTATTACTTGCGGGCTCTGATGACAAATATGGGGGGGCAAACATACAGACAAATCCTGAGCTTTGCACACATTGAAAAGATATGTCATTTTGTTATATATAAGAAAAGGAGTGCATCCAGTGCATCACAACAGCCAAATGTTGCCATATACAACATCACATCTTAACTCCCAATAACACCTTCAATGAACAATCACGGACTGTCTGGACAATAAAAGGGTGATGTTTTCTCCTGTTCTTCTCTCAGAGCACAGAGTGGAAACGGTCCACTGAGACTTGCTGTAAAGTAGCTGCAGCCGTAGTCAGGACATGCTGTACAGCCACCCCAACGTGTTTGTTCGTTACTGTCCGGTTGGCTGTAGTCATGCGCTACAACAAAAGGAGACAATGAAACGAGAGTTTGTGTTTTGCCGTCTCATCCCTGCTCTCTCTGCTCTGCTTGGGCTTTTTCTTTTCTCTGTTACTTTCCAGTGTCCACAGCAGAAACCCCCCCCCCGAGCTCTCCGCGGACTAACAAGTCGAAACGTGCCGCTTTTGTTGGTGCGCTCGTGAGGCAGCCTCCAAGAAAAACGCACGAGCTCTAACCCTCACGTACACACTCACACACACACACGCGCGCGCACTTACCTACAAAGTCGGCGGCGACGCGACTTCTCCGGCTGAAGTTGCTTAATTTTGAAAATGTCAAAGTGTTCGAGACCGCATCGGGCCGCCTCCGGGTCACTTCTCCGAGTCGAGGTGTGTCTGCGAGACTCTCTGATTTTGGAAAGCGTTCAATCTCCCCGACTCACACACTCAGCCAGGACCCATTGAAAATGTAAATTTAAACCGGGTGGGAGGGACGGAGTGACGTCAGGGTGGGGGCTCCTCCCCCTCCCCTCCTTTCTTCTTCTGTTAAATGAGTGGGGACTCCCAGAGCTCAGGGCGGGGCGTGGACGGCGCGCGTGAGTACCCACAAACACACGCGCGCCCAAGTGAACAAAATAAAGTAAATAAATGAATAAATAAAATTGTCGTAGAAATATTATAAAAACAAAATCATAGCTGGTTATAAACCAGGTTGGCTTAAGCTTTAGTCTAATGTTAGTTATTTTATACATTATTGGATTTTATTTACGATAAATAATTGTAATATGTAATAATTATGGTATCATACAATTTCCATGGTATGGCTGTAATGACTAAATAGTACATTAAACGAAATAAAACACATATATCATAATAATAACATATTTTCCCCTCTTCCCTTAAACCAGCATAATAATTCAAATGTATGAAATGGAGAGAATTTCAAGGAACGTCAAAATTACAAAAAATTATCACCTGACTAATGCAGTTGCTCCCTGCTTCAACTTGTTTGTTTTTATTGCCACTAACTTGTTTTCTATCACTTTGCCAGGTGGTCACCTGACAAGGGAATGTGAATGATGTACACCATGTTTTCCACAACATACTTAAAATGTTGTGTTCGCAGACTCTCCTTTAATGTTTCTTCAACTCTTCTTGGCTTTACATTGTATCTGTATCAAACATGGCCCTCTCAGTATGTTTTTAGGAAATTTGTTATGACAAACCACCTAACTTGAAGGAGGGGTTTGTGGCATTTTCTTGGCCAGATCATTAGTTTTTAATCATGTGTCACTTTGACCACAACACATCAGTCGGCTGCCCGTTGTTGGCGTAGACTTAATATCCTGAGCATTCTTTGTGATAAACGGTAATCTGCTTACGGAGGAAGGGTTAGCAGATCTGCTTATCTACCACCCCTCTGTTAAGTCAGACCTATGAAACCTTCAGTTGTATAGTATCTAGCCGATTTATGTTGCCTTGCTTATTTCATGTACCCTTCTTGACTGCATCTCATTGGGTTTGCTGTCTTTTGAATAGAGGTCTGAGTTACTACAAAACTGCAGAGAAGGCTTGCTGGAATTGAAATAGCCCTAGGCTCTGGTTTGAAATCTAAACATGTGGGAGGTGGGGCCATCAGAGAAGTAAAACATTCCTAAGGACCTTCTCATAATTTAGGAGAGGGGTGACTAAGGGTGTTGAGCTGAACAATAGGATGAGTCATGACAGGGGTCTCTTCTGACAGAGAGGACACTGCCTTAGGAGACCCCCGCAGTCAGAGCTCCCACCATGCAGGAAACAGATGTGTGCAGAGTGAATGTTTCTGTGTGTAAATAAAAGTGATGAGGAACCAAATGTGTGACGGTCCACTATCACAACCACCAAACTATAACACATGCTGTATGTCTATTGCATTTTAATATGTTCGTCTTTCTTGCCAAGACTTAAATGAAGACATGGCTATTCATGCCATATCTGTACATTACACTTTTCAGCTAAAGTCAGCAATTGTTTAGGTTATCTTAGCATAAAGACTCAATACAAAAGGAACAGCTTTGTTCTTTTCAAAGGTAACAAATCCTCCTACCTGCACATATAAAGCCCAGTATTGCATTTTGTTTGTAAAAAAAACAACAACAACAATGTGCTGTTTGGCAAAGAATTATGGTTTGCCTCTTTTTTGGTCAGGACCAAATGGAGACTCGTGGTCCCAGGAAAAAAAGTGCATGATACAATCTAAACTTAAATGAACTAATTTTAACAACGTTAATGAGTGCTTTTTAAATCATGTTGAGCAATCTTTCAAACGTAAAACCTCAACCAACCTTCATGGTAAGATAAAATCTTGTTGCTTTACCGCTTTGCTTTACTTCCTCACTGCTATGGAAACAAGTCTATTTATGTAAAGCAACTTCAGTAGTGATGGGCAGAGATATTGCATTTGTCAGTTGTTTCCGTTTCAGGTGGATATCGGGAAGTTACATACTTCTTTTTCAAAACCACAACTGAGAAGAGGAGATTCAGTGGAACAGCTTCACAACTGAGGCCTGTCTAACTAGTGGTATGAAGTGAAAACCCATTTATCTACAGGAAAGACACACAGTCTTTTGCAAAAACCACTGTGTGCTTGTTACGCTGATTAATTACATGTTTTGTAACACCAGCTCCGAAAGTCAATGTGCTCCATGACCTGTTCGGACCAATGTCAAATATAGACATGGTCTGCTGCCCCAAATCCATAATTTTCCTGTAAACAAACGTTAAATGGTTGACGTGGAGAGGTTTAGCCACTAAAGGTTATCTTGTTCATTCTTCCTGTGTATATAAGGGAGATTTCCTCACTGGATGCCGTTCCCTGAAGGTTACTATCGTTGCCTCCTCACTAACACAGACTGCTGGTAAAAGTCTAAATGTTGGGTGAGATGTTTCTGTTAGCCTTCAAGGGATTCCTACTGTTCTCGTGTGTGTGTGTGTGTGTGTGTGTTTACACATCAATGTATAGTTGTAGTTTTACATGAAGGCCCTTGTTTTTCTCTCTGTTGGACCTCCGAGGGCCTCCACTTTAAACAGGATATGGCAGTTATATGAAAACCACAGTGACACAGAAGGTTTCCTGTGTGGGCTGGTCTTAAAACTAATAGTGAATCTCTTTTTGAAAATGTATAAATGCACTGGAGGAAGGTAATCTTTTCATCATGTTGTTGTTAGTACACCTGAGCAGAAAAGTTGAAGAGGGTACACTACCAGCCGAAGGTTTGGACACACTTTCTTATTCATTTGAATGAAAACCTTTGACTGGTAGTGTATGTATTCATTAATTCATTCTTATACCGCTTATCCATTTCCAGGCGGCAGGGGGTGCAGGAGTCAATCCCAGCTCACACTGGGTGAGGGGTGGGGTACACCCTGGACAGGTCGCCAGTCCATTGCAGGGCCAACACACAGCGACAGACAGAGACAAACAACCACTCACACTCACACTCAGACCTACAGACAAATCAGAGTCACCAATTAATCCAAACATGATTATGCTAATTGTGGGACAACAGTGCTAAGAGAATATAACACCACGCTGCCCAAAATGTAAATAATTGGACATAATTTTAGCGCAGTATGACCTACTTCTGAATGACCTACTATGACCTACTTCTGAATGACTGGGAGTCTACACACTTCATTCACCGTGTGCTGAAGTAGTGCCTGTTCAAAGCACGTGTTCAAAGCCTGGGTTAGACTTGAGGTACTTTTTGAAAAAGTGTGTTTTTTAACTGTAAGCCTCAATTTCCTTCTTTCTCTCTTACTTCCCCCAAACTGACTTAATGCATTCTTTCCACTCTACTTTCTCCCACATGTCTGACCCAGCATCAGTTCAGAGCTTATAACCTCAGAGCACTGGTGGAGAAACCACAAGATATAACTGAAAACTGAAGCAATAATTCTGCATGTTTTGGAAGAAATTGCCAATTAGGTCACTGTAAGTTTTTGTGAATTGTCCATATGTGGTTGATTCCATTTGTGCATACCGTAACGAGGGTTTGTGAAAGCTGTTTGAGTGGCTTTAATAAAGCTGGGGGCCTTAAAGAAAATGTGGGCAACAATATCACTGTCAGTCTGTCTATCTCTGAGATGTGTAAAGCAGTTCTTGAGGTAACGTAATGCATTCAGCTTCGTCTGCTTTTCTCTCTTTTCCCCATCAGTGTTCAGACACAGTTCAGTTAATTCAATCACTGCTGGATGACTCACACCAGTGTCCCTCTCTGCACACAAACACAGACACACACATTCCGACACTTGTGTATGCCCCATGGTGGTCGCTGTACGAGATTTGAGACCAGTGCAGCGTCAGCTTCTCAGTACACTTATGAAATGATATGGAGCTCTCAAGCTTCATTAGCCACTTAAACTCTCAGTCTCTGGATTTTATCATCAAGCTTTGGCAAGCTCTTGCTCTCTGTAAATAATTTTATTTGCCACTACTTACTTCCTAAATTTGTTCCTACATTTGACACCATCCCAGATGTTTCTTGCGTCATTAATGTAGCAGGGAGTAATTATGTACAAGTCTGAAATAACAATAATCCTGATGGCAAATACAGTTCATTTTCATAAAACATTTATCCCTACTTTGATTTTTACTTGTTAATCATTTTATCTTCTCATCTGTCTGCCACCAACCATGTGAGCTGAATTTGAGCACAATTCCATTCAATTCACATGAAAAATGATTCACTCAACTATAGCAGATGAATAAATTACAGACTGCATGCAATCTCCTGCATTTGCATGCCAACATGAATCCATGTTTGCATGTGCTTAAACGTCTTGCATGGAAGCACATGCAAAGAGATGAAGATACAGTAATTCAATGGCAGTTCTCGGATATTGTCGCTGAGGCTGTTATTTCTGGTCAAGCCACCCAGATTTATTGAGCATTACTGTATAGAGCCTCTCCACTTAGCCTAATGACTGCCAAGAGAAATGAAAGCAGACGGCTTGGTCATAGTACAGTATGGGATGAAATGTCCACACTTTTTTTTTTTTGAACTAAATTGTGCACACCTTACCCAGTTGTTTTTTCACCTACACCACACACAAAAGATGTTAATGTGTCTCTTGGATATTTGTCTTTGTTGTCCTCTTAAGAATTGATTCATTTCACTGTTCAAAGTATTATGAACACTTTAGATACAAGTGAAGTAATTCATTACTCCCTGAAAAAGCGTTCAGTAGAGGCATGAAAAGCTCTTTTCATATTTGGGAATGTGCACATGTGCAGTGCAAACAAACTCGAATATTTCTTCGCAGAACTACAAGTTCAAAGGTTATATAGAACTTTGAATGCTTCTCTAGTTAATCATGAACAATTAGGGTGCAGAACTGAGGCCTAACGTGGAAGTTGAACAGGTTAGTGTAAATGGGACACAGTACAATGGAGAAACATGTCTGTCTCTTCTAGTGTCTGTCCTCTGTCTGTGTGTCTGTGTGTCTGTCTGTCTGTCTGTCTGTCTGTTTGCATTTTTGTGTGAATAAGCTGAATAAGCGGGATTTCCAACATAGAGAGCAGGAAGGCCCTTCCGCCATAACGCACACACAATGACCGGAGGAAATCAAGGTCAGTGTGACAATTGTTTGCCTGTGTGTGTGTGTTAGGGAGAAAGAGACAGAGGGAGGTCTGTACATTACCCCCTGATGCATCATAAGCTCTCCCATTTTATCTTTGGTGGAGAAGGGTGCCAATGTGTGCCTGTATTGTGTGCAGTTTTCTCACTGGAATAAAGAGAATTATGTTGGAGGGCCTACAGTGCTGATTGTGTTGAACACTACTCAGATAACCACGTGTAAAAGATGCACTTTTGCTACATCTTTATATTTCTCTCTCTCTCTCTTTCTCTTTCTCGCTCTTTGTGCTTATGCTTGTTAATCCTTTAAAAGCATCAGCAGCACTGGGCTGGGTTAGCAAAGCATTAAAGGCTGCACTCTAGTTTGGTTAACCAATTCTGCTTGTTGATCCATCTCAAAAACAAGAGAGGCGAGCTGCCTGGCTTTACCATAAATACTCAAATGTTATAAATATAGGCAATGGAAAAATAACAGGAACACCCTTCAATATAATGCAATCAAATGTAATTCAGAATCCTAAAACTAAAGTTTTTGGTGTGTTGTGTGGCATTAAATTGTATTGTGATATCTGGAGCTATATCATACACATTATTTTTGGGTACTGATTTTAACTTCCAGCCTCCACCTCCAACGTCCATTCAGTAATGTTATCAAAGGGAGTTTGAGAGATTGACTGTTGGTGAAGTAACCTTGGTTTGTGCGTGCGAAGGCTTTGTTACACGCTTTTGTCTGCAGGTCTGCTGGCGCACACTGTTACACACACAATTTACACACCCAATCACATTATTAATCAGCCACTCAACTCAAACCCTTTTACCCATTTGTAGCCATCAAAGCTTTGCCCCAGGACCCATCACCAAGGTAACCGCCAGCACTCACCTCCACCCAGACATCCTGGCAAAGTGAGGAATACGCGCACACAGACACACACAAACACAAAATGCCCATCCTCTCCTGTGGATCAGTATTTATTACAGCTAGACAAAGAGAAGTTTCTCTAATCGCTCATAAGCTGGAAAGTTATGGAACAAAACATTTTTTCATGACATTTAAACACAATGAAGGCAGACCTGTATGGCCTTGATCATTTCCTTACGCGCAGAATACTTTCTTTAAAAAAAATCTAAACAAAACAACAACTCAGCACATAAAAATCAAAGTTGTTTTTCCATCAGACAACTGGAGCCATAATCTTTTCCATTTTCTAATATCTGTGCCCAGCAACTGGCAGCAGCTGGAGGTGGAGAAGGGAGCAGAGAGGAAAGAAGAGGAAGCTTGTGTTGTTTTCTATACCTGATAACCCTCCATCCTCTGACTGTCTCCTGTCCGACCTGTCGGACGCCATTTCCTGGAATTCTGAGTCCTGGGGGGAGTGCATAGGAAGGGAATACAGAGGGATACTTTCAGTGAATGTAAGGTCATCACTGAATAACAAACACATTAATCTAATGTGCATGACAAATAGTAACTAAATCCCTACATGAAGATGAAAGAAAAAAGGTGACGTAATGGGGCATTTAAAAAGGGGGGTTAATTGGGACAGAAGCATCTTCACCAACATTGTGATTTCTTCTACAATAGTGACTCTCAACTTTTCCAACCTTTTCACTTGAAAATCTGAAACAATTGCCAGTGGTCCACATTTGAAGCCCTAACAACATGAAGGCTAACTATAATAACTTAAGGGTCAGCCAGGGATGGAGAATTAGTATCACTGATCTATCAGGACTATAGGCCTTGACGCATTATAGAAAAAAGAAAAGAGACATAAATACATATTTCAATATAACATTTCATCAAGAATACTGATTGAAATATTCATTATTACAGACATTTCTATTATTGATTCATTTTTGTACTGCTCTGGTAAACATTCGCTTAGAGGGCTGCAGCCCAGAGAAAATATCTGGTCTGTACCGTATGTGGTCACACATAAAAGCCTGTAGTCACACACAAGCAATACCTCCTCAGTTTTATTCTCATCTGTGACACGCTGAAACCTGCTTTTACAACCTGACTGTCATGCCATGTGCCAACACAACAGAAAATTACTGTGTAACACTGTATGTAAATACCGTACAGGTGGCAGCTTGTAGCCAGTGTTAGGACAGACAGTTATTGTCCTATAGGCGAATGGTCATGTTCTTAGTTAGCTGTCA
Organism: Echeneis naucrates; assembly: GCF_900963305.1. NCBI lineage: Eukaryota > Metazoa > Chordata > Actinopteri > Carangiformes > Echeneidae > Echeneis > Echeneis naucrates. The sequence continues at coordinate 11,477,429 of NC_042526.1, read as the reverse complement.
TCCTGTTTAAACCAACCCCTCTATTTGCCAAAGAACAGTGTTTAGTCATCTTTTATTACTGTGTGTGGCCACGCATATGTGTACTGCAGAGTTTGTCTGATTGTTTTCAGTAAGCCATTCTTTCATGAACCGTGTATGTATGAACCTAGTGATTGTGTTTGTTTGTATGTGTGTGTGTGCATTTGTGTGTGTGTGTGAGTTCAGTTCTGGATAAAAAAAAAAGTGCCTCAATAAACATGTTCACCTTCAAGTGAGGGTTTCAAAGATAAAAGCAACTAGTGTGTTATCACACACTGATACAGACACACACAGACACCAGTGCTCACACAAAGATAAAGCTTCCGGGCTGAGGGTATCAAAGCTACATCTGTTGTGCTGGATATCTCAACAGGACACTGACGAATTACACATTGTGGAATGAGACATAGAACTGACACATAGTGACTCAAAGTCATCTGTTTGTCATCCACAAATACTCATTTTTCTTACTTGACATAGGCAACAAACTTTTCCTATCACGCCTGCCATTTACTGCCATTGTCGTCACATTCATTCCCCTGAGGTCTACAGCTGAGGGGGCATTAATATGTGCCTTGAAGGCAACAGTGACTAAAGCTTTTGACTGTGATTTACAAGTGGTCAGCTGATAAGGGATGGGACAGCTGCAAGGGTTAATGCACATGCTCAGATCATGGCTCTGTTCCCATGGATCGATTATCTCTTTTGAACCAGCTGTCACCATCAGAGTTCAATGAGGAAGTAGTTCTGGGTTTTACACGCTATTAACATTTACTTTGTTAAGGGAAACATTGTGAAACATTTTCTTATTTCACTAAAAGAAGGAAACCTATACTGGTTTCTAAAAAATTATGATGCAGCAGAATTATGGTTGATGATTCTGTACTTCCACGGACAGTATTTTGCTCTTCTGGCCAGTGAGCTGCTCTCTTGTTTTCAGTTTAATTGTGAAACTATAAAAATGTTGTTAAAAAAGCACTTTTACGTTTGAGTGACTGTTATATTTGCCACAATGTTTTACTTTTTTAAGGACTTTAATATTCTTATTCTAAGCTTGTATAAGGCTGCCATGATAAATCCAGGTGTTAAATGCAACATCTCTTATTTAATTCAGCCACATCAGAGTAAATTCTGTACATTTTCTGTCTAAACATCTGTTTTTGAGCTGTCTCCCTTTGGAATAAGTAGTCTGCAGTGTTAACTCCAGTACTGCCATTTAAACCCACCCCTCCTCCCTCTCATTCCTCTGCATTTTCCACCACTGATCAGCATTATTGATCACAAGACAAGCCTTACACAGTCTCTCATCGTCCTCTTTCAGTAAGAAGGAAAATCTTGTGGGTGGACTTTAGGCCAAGACTAAATACAGAGACAACTGTCTCAGCATCCAAAAACACACGTACAAATACACACACACACCAACAGAGAAACCATTGCGTGTCTTGGTGAGGGTTCAGGAAACACAGATCATGTTAAACGGGAACTTAGCACGTTTCACTGACACTCGATCTACAGTCACAAGCCAGACTAACCACAGAGTGTCAGTGGGAGTGAGCACATGTGTGTTTTCAATTCAAAGACAAACAAAGAATCATAGTGTGATGAGGAATAAATGAATTAAATCCAGCCACAGGAACATGAGCCTGCAAATCCTATGAAGAATATCAGAAATAACTTACGATGACTTCTACACCCCCTTGTGGTTACATACATATACTACATGAAATGTAACAGCCAATTGAAAACATAAAAAGGTTTTACCTCAAATTTCATAAATAAAGTTAGAACAGAACTTACCTTTGGTTGTCTGATGATAATGGAGGGTCTTGGGATTTGAGGACATTTTAGCTGCTGCTCTGGGCTACACTCCAGTTCCAGCTGATCATCCTCTGAGCTGTGGGAGATGCTGTGGGAGGGTGGAGGTGACTCAAAGCATGCCTCATCAGCTTCGTCCTGAAGGTGGCAGGTAGAGTTTGAGTTGCTACCATTTATTTTTCTGGATCTGGTGGAGTGGGCGGAGATATGGCTGACAGTCCTCTGTGGCTGTTTGTGCTGCTTATCGTCCTGTGGGGCTTCAGGCTGGGAAATAACTGGATCAGCAGGAAGTCTGTGGTTATTTCTGCTTGGGATGTTTGGCTCCTGAGGAGGAGACTGATCAGTGTTAACATCAGATGGATTCCCAAAACAGTGGCCCAAAGACGAGCAAGGTAGTCCATGCATGCTGGTGGATTTAAAAGTTACTTAGACGGACAATAAAACAAATCCTAATTGGCATTAGGTGGATCTGGGGTCTCCCAGTCTGTGGGGAAACAGTAGGTAGTTAATCTTGTTAAACTTCTTGTGCGCCAGTAAATGCTGGAATAGAGTCTGAGCCTTCCTAATGAGAGATACACATCATTACCTTTGTGTGAGATGAAAGACTTCAAACGTGTACCCAATAAAAAACAATGAGCCAATCTTTTCCATCTTTAAAAAGTGAAAACGTCTCTTCACGCCAGGAGAAAGTTGATGACTCTGATCCATGCCAATAAATATTATGAATAGTTGTCTTTTATTTCAGTAGGTTCCTGTCTGTTTGTCCAACAGCAGCTTGAATCATTAACATCATCAATAACACCGTTCAACTCTGGAGTCTTTCAACATAGCTTGGCCAGCAGGTCAGTCTGTCAGACATTACTCTCCCTTTCTAAAATACATCCCCAGGCAGGCTGCTTCCATGTGGCTTCAAACAGTCTTTCTTTGGTGGCGTTCAGGTGAGGGTCAGTCTCTACTCAGCTCTTCATAGTCCCTCGTGTGCTTCCCTGACATGTTGCATGCGTGTGAGTGTCTCAGGGTTTTTGTACAGTGTGTCACTGCAGGGTGTCTCATTACTTCACCAGGTAGTTCCTGGTCTGTTGTGAGTTTGGAGGCTGGGGTTGGGCCCGGTGATCCAGCAATTCTCCAGTTACCATCTGACCCAGGGTCAGTCGCTAATATGCTTGCCCCCCGCACTTCACCAATGTTAATTAATGAACTCATCTGATCGCAGAGCAGTAGCCTAGAGTGTAAAGGTTACTGCATAGTTACAGATGGTTGAATATGAGAGTTCAAGTTACAGGCAAACACCGTAAGTGATAGGCCTCAGAAGAAAAAGAGAAAGGAACGGAGGGAGAGAGAGAGAAAGACCTGGTTCCCCTCCTCTCAGGATGTGTGAGACTGGAGCTGCCCAGCTCCCCTCATGTGATGCCTACTTAAATATTCATACAATCACATAAAGCAGACTTGCATCTATATTTTATCCAGCCTGGTCTATTGGTGAATATGCTTTTTTCATAATACAATATCAGGTGTAGTGGAAACACTTTGTTATGTTATGTTTGTTCAGGTTTGGACTGGTTCTCTGGGTATTGATCTGGTCTTAACCTGACTGTTTAAAACAACAGTGTTGTTTCTCTGTTTAAACAACGTTTAATAGGCTGAGATGGACTCTTTTTCTATAATTGACATAATATTTAATCAGCAGCTGAGCACATTCTATAAAAACTTGAATTGAAAAATGCTAATATATGTATGCTCCCAGTCTGACGTAAGTCCCTGGGTACTGAAACAAAAATCTAAATTGTATCTAAGCTTGGAGATTGGATTGAAACTTTTACAAATGTTCAAAATGAAGGAGGTAATTTATATAAAAAAAAGGCAAGGCAATCCAGCAACATTATTTATCCTCTTCTGGACATAAACATTGAGAGTCCTTTATTATTTGTTGCACAGTTGAGTTCATTTCTTTGTGCCTTCAGGCAAACCCAAACAGGTATGGGTTGCTCATTGGCACCAACTATTTATGTCTGCTCCATGACAGACCAGGTCCTGGACTTTGTAGCTGAAGATGTTGTGCATGTGGTAACAAATGAGTCATTCTTGCCGATCAAAGTTATTCAGTTTGGACAAGGTAAATAACAGATAAACAGATACCACCCAGAGAAGCTCCCACATGATCATGGAGCAAAGACAATCAGGGCGTAGTAGGACAATGCCTTCCTCTGGTGGCCATTCGTATGCACTACAACAGTAGAAATTCAAGAATAATATGCTGCATTTTCAAGATAAAAATGCAGTTAAATTATTTCGAACCCCCCCCCCCCGTTCTGATCTTAAAGAAAATATTCTGTCAGAGCACAGTTATTAATTGATCTCATAATGTAATCCATAAATTTTACAATCACATCGTGCATCAATAGATTGTTGTTTTGTTACGAGCGCCAGAATTTTTTTTTTCCTGAGTGACGTCACAGGGGGGTGGTGGTGGGGGGGGGGGACCCGGTGGACAAGAGGGAACGCATCTGCGTCAATTGAGCACGTACAGTCGTAAAAAATACTGCTATGCTTTCAAATTAAAACGACCAAAGGGTCCACCTTTGGGAAACCGAGGCCTATCTGCGCACAGTCGATACAGGTGTGGACATACAGTAAATCCCGTGATAATAAACTGGGACATTTTAACGTTAAAAAACAAAACAAAACAAAAAAACAAAGTGGTGACAGATCTTATCCTCACAGGTGCATTGTTTTACTTTGAAAGGCTTTAAAGGAAGCGCTTCTCCGTCGTGTCTGCCTTCAGTGTGACGAGGCAGCAGGAGCGGACAGTCAGGGATAACCGCAGGTGGTGAGGCAGGAAGCGGCGACCTCAGCAGGTGTCGTCCAAGCGGTAATCTGGCTCAGGTTTCTCATCCATTCATCTCTCTTCGATCCAGCTAGCTGTTGTACGTCTTTTTGTTTTGTTTTTGTTTTTTTTTTTTTTTCTTTCTTCTGCCTCCATCCTCCCGTCGATGATCCACGATGCGGTGCCCGGCTTGGTTCGTGGCCAGTTGCGCTCTCATCCTCTGCACGCTCCGGCGGACCGGCGGATCCAGAGAGCAGCGGCAGTGCAGCGAGGTGAGACATAAAAAAACGCGAGGGCGAACATTGTTGCCGTCGATTTAATGTCATCCAGTGACCACGTAAGATACGGTCAAAAATTGATGACACACTTCCGGATGGGTTCATGGTGTGATGTCCAAATGCAATTCCTTTCCAGTTGATTGCAAAACAAAATGAACAGATTTTTTTTTAATGCACCGATTTATTTTTTTGGCCTTTCTTTTAAAGAGGACATGAAACCCTCTCTGATGTGGTGTGGCGTGTCAACCCTCAGCACTCACTCTGCTCCGACTCTTATCAGTTTCCTACATGAACTGGTCCTTTCCTTCCCTCTGGTCCGGCTCAGCTCAACACCTCCTCAGCTCAGGATGGCAGCACAGTCACTCAGGCGGCCCTAAGATAGATGAGCAACATTCCTATGAATTATTGGCTCAATCTCTCTTTACCCCCCCCCCCCCCACACACACACACACACCCCAGCTAAGGACTACAGCACACAGTGTTGGCTTTAGCTTTCTTTCTGGGCTATGATACTCTTGCGGCATTATTATTGAAAGTCTGCCATATCAGTTATTGACCACAGCTCTTATGAGTATGTTAAGACATAATGAGGGTTTTGTCCAGATTCCACTCTCAGTCTATGTAGATGTCAACAGCGTTATTGGCCTCTATCAAGCAGACACACACTAAAACAAACACTGAAGCAAACATAACAAACGCTAAAGAAAATCTTTCCACACCCATGTGCCTTGATGCCAAAATCTGATTTGACTCAAGCAGTGCCATAATGGAAATTGTCAGAATTTAGGCTCCCCTCATTGGTGAACTGGCAGGTAGGGAGAAGTTCTGTGGAAGAGATAATGTCAAGATAATGTTTTTCACTTCACTTCACAGACTACAAATTAAAATGATTATCTGCATTAATCAAGTACCTCAAATACCTAAGTGTTACTCATGGAAAAGGAGAGAGCTGTTGGGGTTTTGTCCCTGCCCACAGCTGTTGTCACCCTTGTCCCCATCGCCGTGGAGATGGTATGTTGTGTATCCAGGGACTAAGAGTAGGTGAAGCTTGAGCGATAACGCTGTAACTGGCCTCCTCGTCAAAGTCTTAGCAGCGGGATGCACACATTAGGTGTAGTATTAGTTTAGTGCTGCTAAGGCAGTAGCCATCCATCTAGTCTGCTTTCATTTGCAGAAATTCTCACTCAGTATGCGATAACTCAGGATTCTGGTCTGGATATAGGCCTTATGTGGTTTGGTCTTTTTTGACCTGCCTCAGGCTCACAATAGTTGAATATTTCGCACACAGACTACGGCGGCAGATTTCTAATGTAGATGTTTTGTGTGTGTGATTGGCAGACAGACTACTACTATGAGTACACGGAGTGTGACAGTACGGGATCTCGGTGGAGAGTGGCCATCCCTCAGAGAGCTGGGTCCTGTACTGGACTGCCAGAGCCAGTACGTGGCACAGAGTGCAGTAAGTATATGCCTTTGTGTGGGCGTGAAAGTTGGTATGTGTCTCCTCTACTTATCAGTCGCCTAGAATTTCCACTACTTCAACCTGACCATCTGTTGAAATACCCTCAAGTGATGCACAGACCAATGCCAAATGCCAATAACGTCTCTTTCCGCCGTCCGTCAGTGCAAGCCGCACCATCAACAGGCCATGTTGTTTTTCAAAACTATTGTATGTCTCCAATATGAGTTGCCAATCTTTTGAGATAGTGAATTCTATTTATTTTCCAGGGAAAACAGATCTGCTAAGTAAGAAGTGACTCACGGGGAGTGTTAAATTCTTCATGTTGTTAGGGGTGGGAGTGAACCCGTGAATGCTGACTGATAGGAAAACGTCGGCTCAGCACAGTGGATTTTAGTTGTGTAAAAACAGACTTGTGCTTACAAGGTGGTTATACAAACTCTTTCTTTGGTAATCTTCCTCTAAAGAGGTTTTCCTTGTGTTTTTTTTATCAGCCTACTTCACTTCCCTGATGAAGTCTGTGTAAGATCATTTTGTTCCCCGAAAGGTCACTCAATTGTAATGTGCATTGATGTTTTCTCTCTCTGAATCTTGACTGAAAGCAAATATTTGCTCACATAGACATGTTGCATATTTAAACCTTTCCAGTTTGAAATAATAACACGAGGAATGCTAATTTCCCTTCATTGTTATACTTCAACAACAATATGGAGAATTCCTTCCACGTAGCACGTGGCCGTTTACAGCATTGTGTTGCATACCTCTGTAAACCTGAACCATCTCAAGAATTAAAGAGACAAAAGAACTCTTATCTCCTTTTGTTTTTTTTTTTCAGTTTCCCTCTTCCTGTTCAAATGTCTCATTTCATTTCATCTAGCTTAATTCAGGTTTTACAGTGGATAGCATTTCGCCATCCATTGCATCCTGTTACATTGCTCAGTTGTCAATAATTTCCCCATGAAAATGAGTGCCACATCTGTCCTTAAATCACATGCACATGTAGTTCGTTTTGTGGAAGCTAACCCACACAATTTACATGCAGCATGGATTGCACTAACCTCATACCCTGGCGCTTTTTTTTTTTTTTTTTTTTTTTGGCTCTGGTTACTTCGAAGTATGCATAGGTAGTCATAAGCAATCTGACTAGATCAGGTATGAGGAAAAGCTGACAGTGTCAAAACTTGAGCAGATACAGAAGGCCCTTGGGTGCAGACAGACACAGTGTGTAACAGGATGTAAGGATTAAATCCCTCAATCACAATGACTACATGTAGGTGAACGTGGCTGAACGCTGCAGTGAGCGTCGATCATCACTGTCATTTTTATTCTGTTCTTCTTTATTCTTATTCTTTCCATCCATTTGTATCTCTTTTGCTTTGCTCCCCAAGCTTTCTCTTGCAAGGCCGGGGAATTCCTGGAGATGTCAGCTCAGGAGTGTACCCAGTGCGCAGCAGGAAGTTACTCCCTTGGTAGCGGCATCCGCTTCGACCAATGGGATTCCATGCCTGCTGGATTTAGTAGCCTGGCAAGTCCCCTGGAAAGCAGCCCCCATGGCGATGGCAGGCTCACCTGTAACAGGTGTGTGTGAGTAAGATGCAAGAGAGACAGTTCAAATTTAAATAAGTCATAAAAATGATTGGTGCATATTTTTCCTCCCAGTTCTTCCTGGGTGCCTCAAGGAAACTACCTGGAGTCCAACAGGGACGAATGCACAGTGTCTCTCATCTACGCCGTCCATCTGAAGAAACAGGGCTCTGTCAGTTTTGATTACCAGTATCCAGACAACAACCTGCTGTTTGAGTTCTTTGTAAGTTTCACAATTTCTTTATCTTTTTACATTTTTGCTATGAATAATCTATGAAGATTATTTGTAGACAAGTTTTGAAGTAAATAGTGATTGTGTTGACATAATCTGTTGGCATATCCGCTGTCAGTAAAATGTCTCTGGCCTGTCGTATGGGTAGCTTCAGTATTTGTCATCATAATGCACTAAAAACTCAATATCCATTATGTTAATGGCAAAAGCTTTTTCTTCCTTTTATTTTTCAGTGTACAACAGCTCCTATATATTTAGTTGTAAGCCGACATCTCCCATGCCACGTTGGACATGTCATAGCAGGAAAAGTGATAACATTATAAATGGCTCTGTTCCATGTGGCTGTATCCTGCTATTGTGCAAACCCACCGGCACGGGTTACTGTGGGGATAGTGACTTGGAATAGAGCCACAGTTAGATTACCTGTGTACCTTTCCAACTGTGGTAAATGAGTCCTAATAAAGGCTTAACTGAAGACAGACGTGACGATTAAGAGTTTGTGCTTTCTACTACATGTATGAATAGCAAAAGAGAAGAAAATGTCAGCATGAATCTGTACCGCAGTTCAAATAATAATATAAAATCAAAAAAGAAAACAACCATTATTAGATATACAGTTCAGGGGTGGATTACATGGACTGGTTGAGGTAGAATTAAGGACTTCTGTCTGTAGTAATTTTGTGTTATGATAAAATTACTTATGGGTGTATGATCTAAAGGTGGATATTGCCGTTACACGTCTATCCTGTATCAGTGCAGGATTGCACATTATAAATGTTGAAATGAGTATCAGCTAATGGACAATTCAATTGTGCGCACCCAGATCCAGAATGACCAGTGTCAGGAGATGGATCAGTCAACTGATACCAAGTGGCTCAAGCTCACTAATCATGGTGAATGGGCAACCCATACAGTAAGTACTGCATGCTGTCAGATGAACTGGTTTACATCAGCAATAAATTTGTTGGGTTCACAGCGAGCAGCAAGAAATGGGCGGATAAAACCAGGAAACGTCCTGCAGAAATGGCGTTGTTTATTGCTGTCTGCTGTATTTTTCCAGACGCCTTATGAAATTATATGTGTCCTATTTTATGGGAAAAAATACACATAGCTGTAACATGGTGGAGGCAGATGGCTGCCCACCCTGAGCCTGGTTGTGTCTGAGGTTTCTGCCTTTTTAAAGGAAGTTGGATTTTTTTCCCTTGCCACTGTCGCCAAGTTCTTGCTCAGTAGGGGTTTTGTTGGGTCTCTTTAAATAATCCAATTAGAGTTTTGTCTAGACCTGCTCTATATGCAGAGTGGCTTGATGTGACTGTGCTATGATTTGGCATTATTTAAATAAGTTTGATTTGATGCCAGGAGGAATCTGTGGATCCTTTCTGAGAGTATATAATCAAATTTTTTTATTTTTTTTTTTTTTGAGCTTCATAAAGTTAAAAAAAGGCTTTGTTGTTGGCAAAAGTTTGAGCAATTTAACTTGCAATAGGTTTCCAATGACATAACATGTTTTACAGTAGCTTGATTTAGTTTCAGCGAGATGTCATTTCTTTTACAAGCAATAAGATTTACAACATAGACTAATAAAATTTACCATATAAACTTAAACTACTTGTAATTTATTTATCTGTTTTCAGATAATGGAAACGCAATTTCCTTCATCCTCATTAGTTTTTTTTTTTTTTTTTTTTTTTTGTCTGAATTATTGGAGGCCTCAACTCTTCACATTCAGCTTTAAAATTAATCTCGCTGTATCAAGTTTTATTTTGACTCACTTTGTGTGATTTGTATTTGTTTCATAGCATGACTGATGATACACAAAATGACGTTTTTACTAGGTGGACTTGAAATCTGGCACCAACATCCTGTACTGGAGGACAGGAGGAGTCTTGATGGGGGCCAAAGTGGTGAAACCCGTTCTACTGAAAAATGTCCAAATAGAAGGTCAGTCTCATGTTCTCATCTTTTTTTCAGTAATTTCTAATTTAAGTAGTCAGTGACTTATTGATGCATGAATTCTCTGTAATTTCCTTCTACCAGGAGTTGCCTATACATCAGAATGTTTTCCATGTAAGCCGGGAACATTTAGTCGAGTCCCAGGCTCCTCCACATGTGAAGCCTGTCCTCGGGACACCTATTCTGGCCACGGTGCCAGCTCCTGCACCCCATGTAACAAAACTACTCAGTATGCAGGTGGGAACATGCTCTGACACACAGGAAAAAAAGGTGCATGCAAATTGTAGTATTCAGTATAGCTTAGGCAGCCAGTTCATAACATGCTTGTGAGTTGATTGTGTTTGTGTGATCATAAGAGATGTTTTTCCAAACTGCTATATATCTTCCATCCATCCATCTTCTACCGCTTTTCTGTTTCCGGGTCACAGGCGCTATATTTCTTACTTTTAACAAATAATCTTTGCATGCTATTCATGAGGATGAAAGAAATGTAGCTTTTTTAAAATTTTCTCATAAGGGAGAACGAAAACAACTGATATACTAAAGCTGTAGAAAGTCTTTGACCTTTAAATAATAGATCCGCTAACTTGACTTGGAGATGGTGAAATGACTCGAGATTTGCTTGTGACTCGAATTCCGATGACTTGAAATAAATCGCAATATTTATTGCTGATGTAAACCGGTTGCAATCACAAAAATATCTTTTATTGATCTTTTGTCTGCTCTACTGCGCTCTTTGACCAGAGCTCACTGCTACACAAAGGCATCAATAAATGTTCCCAGGGCCATTGCCTTTGGTTTAAAAGATTTCAACACAGAGAACCACAAGAAAACAGCAGATTTCTTCCTCAATTTGTTTTCATTCAAGAAAATATGGGTAGCTATAGCCCTGTGTAAACCACGTTGAGTGTTCTGAAAGGTGTACTATAAATAAAATTTTGTTAATTACTATAAATCTAATGAATCATTCAAAGAGGTTATTTGAATTATTTCTAAATCTTACTGGTATTTAAATATCTAAAAATAAACTTGACTTAACTTGACCCGACTGGATTCTCTTCTCTTCCAACTCTGCTCAAAGTATTGTGGAGACTTTTTTCTGGCCCTTTTATCCTTAATTTAAATTCACATCTTGTTTTGCAGAGTAGTTTATTAGAATTTTTGTCTTATAATGAGTTAGATGTCCTTTTACAGGGGGGTTTTGTCATTTTTCATCATTCTTTAATTTACTAAAATATTTGAGTGATAATTTTCTAATGATTTCCTTTTTTTTTTTTTTTTTTTTTTTCCTTGCTCTATCACCACTTATTTAAGACGAGGGAGCAGCTATGTGTAAGCAGAGACCTCCGTGCTCCAAGAAGGACTATTTCCAGATCCATACAGCATGTGATCACGAAGGGAAGGTGAGAGAAAGGCCAGAGCATTCCGAGGAACTCCCATCCTTTAATCACAGCGTCCACTCAATTCTGTCACCTTCTGTCTCTAATTTCAGACACAGGTCATATATAAGTGGATGGAGCCTAAGATCTGTCTGGAGAACGTGGCTGGAGCTGAGACTTTGCCTCCAAGTGGAGAGCGAGAGCAGTGCCCCCCTTGTAACCCTGGTTTCTATAACAATGACACAGCCACCTGCTCCCCCTGCCCACCTGGGACGTTCTCTGATGGGATAAAATGTACTGAGAACTTGAGTTTTTGTTTTTTGTTTTTTTTCCTCTCTGCCATTTCGATTCTGTTACTTCTTAGCCCTTCTCTGTATTGTTGTGTTAATACTTCTTGATATCCTCCAGCTTGTGCGCCATGTCCAGCAGGCACTGAGCCCACGTTGGGCTACGAGTATAAATGGTGGAATGTTCTTCCTACAAACATGAAGACGTCATGTTTCAATGTGGGCAACTCCAAATGTGATTACATGAATGGTGGGTGTTTGTTCATCTCAAATTATAGCATGTTAGGTCGTGCTTGCTTTCCGAATCTTGGTCTTTTACGTCTCTCTTGAAAGAATAGGGAAACATTCTTATAGATATCCTTATTTGTTAGTTGAGAAGATTAAAAGCAGTCTTATTTCTTTACGATAGATTTGAAGTTACCAACAGCCAATGATCTATATTGGATTATATAATGAAAGAGTATTATGGATTTGCTCTGTCCTTCAGGCTGGGAGGTGGCAGGTGATCACATCCAGAGTGGAGCAGGAAGCTCAGATAACGACTACCTTATCCTGAACATCCATGTTCCCGGCTTCAAGTGTGTAGAGTCATGCTATGTCTCCGTTGCTCTTGCCACATTTTCTTTCCAACATCCTCACCTTCTCCTTTCTCTGTTTGCATGCTGTGTCAGGCTCCCTACATCGATGTCAGGCCACTCGGGGACAGAATTCGGTCGCATCACGTTTGAGTTTGAAACTTTGTGCACAGCTGATTGTGAACTTTACTTCATGATGGTGAGAGCAGCTCCTTACATATTTTCCACTACATAATTCCTTAAGTATACAGATTCTTTGATGGAAAACAAGTTGAATTAATCTTCTCAGGATGTAAACAGGAAGAGTACCACAGTTGTGGAGTCGTGGGAGAAAACCAAAGTAAGGCAGACCTACACCCATGTAATGAAAAAGAATGCCTCAGTTTCCTACACATGGGCTTTCCAAAGGACTAACCAGCCTTCAGATGTAAGTGCGACACATTATATACAGATAGTAAACGCATTACTATGTGAACACCATGTTGAACTCTGATAATTTATGACCGATCATAAAGCTGTTGTCGGATTGTCATTAGAACAGAAATTATTGTGTGACACATCTCCTAGACACTAAATAATGTCTCTAGTCACACAGTTTTCTTAAACCAACCTGCACACTGTAAAGTCATGTTTATATCAGTGTTTTGTGTTCTAAAAAGAGATACAAAGCGCTGTGAACGTGTTTTTAATCTTCTTAAAACACGGTGTCCTTTCTATGAATGACTTAAATACCACCTTCACCGCTGGTATATGGATGTTATCGAGGCTTTACACAATGAACAGCAGTTTAAAAGGCTTTGTGCACTGGGTGAGCTGAGAGAGCATACGTTAGTCTGGGAGCCATTGGTAGTTTTCTCTTGAGGTTTAAACCAATATATCTTTGTATTGTTGCTCTGCTGGTGCGCTGTTGGGCTTCATAAACTCAGGGAACCTGTCGACCTTTGGTTGAACCCTCATGTTTGTCATGTTATGTCCAGAAACAGGAAAGCTCTGAGAAACTTCCTGACGGTTTTATCACCCTCACTCAGTGTTGAGGAGGGTGCCCCACACTGGCACCCTCAATAAAAGACTCCCTTCACTTAGGTTTTAAAGATAATTGCTGACGTGGTACTTAAGATATGAACCTTAATCTTAATCAAACAAAGTGACTTTATTATTGTGGGCACCAAGTACTTAAAATAATATGAGAACAATACGCAAACATTTTATAGGGTAGGGCATTCAAACCTGGAGGCTTCCAATGTCACTTGCAGTCACAGAACTGAGACTTGAATGATTAACTTGCTTCCTTAAACCACATATTTTGCAGGAATGTCAGACTGTGAGGGTAGGGCTGGCTTCATCTTGTGTAAAATAAATAAATAAAAATAAACGAATAAATAAAATAAAAAATTGCATGCTGCTATTTACGTGTGAGAATGATATTGGTATAAAAGCTTCTGAAAAACTCTTTTTCTGTCCTTCAGGTGCGTCGGTTCGTTAATGACGTGGCGCGAATCTATTCCATTTCTGTGAGTAATGCTGTGGATGGAGTGTCTTCTGAGTGTCGGGCATGTGCCCTCAGCACCCAACCGTCCAGCTCTACCTGTGTGCCTTGCCCACCTGGACACTACATAGACACGGAGACCAGCCAGTGCACAGAGTGTCCACGCAACACATACCTCGTCTCTCATGACGCACCAGGTCCTGATGCCTGCAAACCCTGTGGACCAGCCAGCAAGAGTGACAAGGTTTGTTTCTGTTATCAAAAATGTTTCTTTTGTATGACACGCACTAATATGTGTTTGTGTTTCTTGCAGAACCATGGTTTATGTTACAGTGACTGTCACTTCACCCACACGGAGGGCAACACCACTCTGACTTTTGACCTCAGCCTCCTTGGGCCTGTAGGATCACTGATGAACGGTCCGAGCTTTACCTCGAAAGGAACTAAGTACTTCCGCCAGTTCAATATCAGCTTGTGTGGAGGACAGGTGTGAAGAGATGGAAACACACTCAGACACGAGAAATACTGCACTTTTAAAGTTTCTCTGGGCACAGGCATTGTCATACACACACACACACAAATTTTTTTTTTTTTTTATTCAAGGGTCGGATGGCAGTATGCACAGACAACGTAACAGACATATCCATCACAGACTCCCTGAGAGAGAAAGGAGAGGGGGCCAACGCTGTCAAGACCTTCATCTGCCAGTCAACAATAATCCCGGCTAGTGGACACGGCTTCCACACAGCACTCTCATCACAGTCCATAAACCTGGCGGACACCTTCCTTGGTTAGATGGAAATTGACCTGCCATGTGAAATCATTGTTAAGGCAAAGAGCTGAATTTAGTGTTTTTGATATCCTCCTGTTTTTCTCTTAATGGCCAATCAATGATACAGGGGAGACGAGACAAAACAGAAAAGATGTAATTCTTTACATAAATTGCCAACACACACACCCACACTGAGCTGACTTTTCTTTGAATGTATCTGAACAGGAGCAACAGTAGATGAAACACTTGATGGAATAAGGGCTAGACTAGACCATTATCCCAAGGCCTACACGAAAGTCCCTGATATCAACCTCTACTACAGGTACCTCTACCATCCTAGATACTTAAAAAAAAAAAAAAAAAAAAAAATGTTCTTAGGTCTCTTTGCTTTCTTTTTGTTAATAAGGTCCTTGGAGGCAACTCAATCTTGTGAATCTGGCCGCAGCGCCGTGGTGACACTTCGCTGTAACCCAGAGAAGGGGACTGAAGGAGAGCTCTCGGTTCCCAGGTGCTACATTTACTATCTACTATCAGTGTTCCTTCTGTTTCCCATGTGAAAAATGTATGTTATGTGTTGAAGTGACAATGTTTGTGTTTGACTGTTACAGTCAGTGCCCTGCAGGGACATGTGATGGCTGCACTTTCCACTTCTTATGGGAGAGCTCTGGGGCTTGTCCCACATGCACTGAGAGAGACTACCATCAGATAGAGGGCGCCTGCAAGGGAGGACACCAGGTTTGTTTGGACATGAGTTTAGTCCACAAGAGTTCGGGGAAAGATTTTAAATGCAACAAAAAACACAAATTCACAAAAATTTGAAGGTGTTGTTTTCTTTTTCTTTTTTTTTCTTTTTTTTTTCTTTTTTGATTTGATTTCTTTTTGGCTTTGTTTAAATCCAAAGGGCCTATATATAATCACCCCCAAGCACCAAAGGGTTTTTTGCATTCACCCACTGTGGATGTAAACTGTATGGTCCTATCCTGCCTCATTCTTATTTAATGCTTTGTATATTCAGGATTTGCTGTATGTCTGGACTGAACCCAAGCTGTGCATGGGAGGTGTGACCTTGCCTGAAAAGAAATCTGTGCTATGTGAGGGTATGGAGTTCTGGATACGGCTCGGTGCAGGCCTGGGAGCTTTCACTGCGGTGCTGCTCGTGTCCCTCACCTGCTACTTCTGGAAGAAGAACAAAAGGTGCCATTCCCTCACTCTGTGTGTTTTCTCCTGCTTTCCTCGATAACTTTCTTTGTTAAACTATTCTCTCACTTTCTTTTTTCTTCTTCCTATTCCACTTATTTTTGTGCTCCCTTCTTGTGCTTGGCTTGTCTACTCCTTGCTCTTTTTTTTTCCCCTTCTTTCCTGGCATTCCCCTTCTTTTCCCCCTTTCCTTTCTGCTTTGTCCCATCTGTCTCAGTGTTTAGTTTTGCTTTTCTTTTTCTTTTTCTCCTTGTTCAGTATTGATTCTGTCACTTGTCTCTTTGCTAGGTTGGAATATAAGTACTCTCGGCTGGTGATGTCTGCCAATAAGGAGTGCGAGATGCCAGGAGCTGACAGCTGTGCTGTGATGGAGGGCGAGAACGAGGGAGATATTGAGGATGAAGTTGTCTACACGAAGCCTTCTTTACTTGGCAAACTGAAAGCCATAGCATCCAAGGTTAGAGTTACAGCATGGAAAATCTGGTTTAGCTAAAAGCCTTTCAAGTTGTTGTGAGTGATATTTTTTATTTATGTATTTTTTCTGAATTTTAGGGAAACGGAGAGAAGTATGAAAATGTGCAGCTAAACTCATCTCATTCGAAAGCACTGGTGTGGAGCTAGGATAGTGGTAAAGTGAGTGGGGGTGCGACCAGACCTTTGAGACCTTCCACTGATGGACCCCTTTAATCAACCACCCCCCTTTATGAGCTTCGGTACCTGGAATACCAGCTGTGTGTACAATTGTGCACATCAGGCACATGGAGCCATGTTCAGAGAAGTCAAACTAACATGCTGGCCTTAAGCTTGGTACGACAGAGCTGTCCAACTCAAAGCATAGTGCAGTGAAGCAGGTATGTGTGTGGTAAACACTTCCTAGTAATGGTCTGATTCAAACTGATGTCAGAATGGCTGTTATAGAAGAGCTCAGGGTAAGAAGAGGACCTATGTGAGATGTTCTGTTCATATTTATTTCACTCTGTATAGAGTCTAATATTTCTTTAGACAGCCATGGTGTATTTTACAATCAGAATCACCATGGTCAGTGTGTGCGTGTGTTTGCATCTCCCATAAATGTTTACATAAAAGGTTATATCTTCTCATCTGTTTGTTCTTTTTCTTTTTTGAAATCACTGCGTTGAAATCTGCTGACAATGAAAAAAATTAAGATGTCATATTAGGCAGATGAGGTTATAGGACTGTAAATGTGTGTTAAAATAAATGATGTATTTGTGTATAAGTCGACCCACTTTGATGAATTAAATTTTCAGTTACTTGTTTTGAGAAAATCACCAGAGGGCTTGGAGACGTGGGTTTAAACTGTATCTGGGCTACAATCTGAAAATAATAATCATAATAAAAATAATAAACAAAAAAGTGTCTTTTGTAAATCCAAGGTAACTGAGTTCTCTTAAAGGAAAAAGATGGTTCACACTGTGTTTAAATGCCAGATATGCAAAATGAGATCATTTTGACATAGAGCTAACAGTGTGAAATCAATGTCTTAACTCTCAGTATGACAAACAGTTGTGTTATAAAATTGTAAATTCAGAGGACTGAGTTGTGAATCTTGAATAAGCTGTGCACTCAGCCAGCTTTATTTCCCTGTAAACATTCATTTGTTCAAAGATTTGGGTCTTGTGTGGCCAAATAGTATTCAGTGTGTTAAAATTCTCTGTCACTGTGCTTACAAAATCCTTCATCAAACCGTAGAGCTTTGGACTGCCTTTCTGTAACAGCTGATTTCCACTTCCACGTCTAAAATGAGCTAATCCCTGATTATGATATCCTAAGAGATTTTGTCACATATTATTTGAACATGATAGATTACCTTCAAAACAACCATAACACAAATTGCACCACCAGTTCTGGATAAGACCTGGCTGCCCTTGAAGGGGGCAGAAACTTAACTGCTTTGTGATAAATGGGCTTGCGATGTAGTAAATTTTTGTGTTCTGCAATCCTGATCTGCCTGGTGTTAGAGTTATTGGTACGACATGTTTCATCACTCCACTGGGTGGAAAACTGGCACAAGTTTCCAGTGTGTTTCATTTGGGCTCAAATAACCTTAGACAATGTGAATTTAATCACGTCACATCTGAGGAGAACTTTATTGTGATTATCCAAAAGATGTGTTAACCACAGTTTAAATCTTTTGTGACCCCTGTTAAACCAAGGAATTAGCTTTCTCCCCCCTTTGTTTTTCTAATATTAAGTAATATTACGGACTTAAAAAATGTAAGTAATGTGGTCAGGTTTTGTGTTGGTATTTTTGTGTTATGTAATTTTCATTTTATTTAATTTTTTAAAGATTGGAGCCTCTGTAGCGCCATGCTCCTGAAATCTCCTGTAGAGGGCAGTGGTCAACTGAGAGATGATGAAAAACAACCCATTGGATTTTCTTCTCTCTCTTTTTACCTTTTTGTTTTCTTTTGAGCCTAAATCATGAATATGAATACTCACAAACAACAACTGGTATTTGTTGCCCACACGTTTAATGGGGATGAAAATTCCTGCTGAAAGCGTAGAATTTCCATGTCTAATGGCCCGAAGTTACCACCAGAGGGCAATAAGTGCTATGCTACAAAAACAGTAAACATGCAGCTCTGCAAAATAATAACTATGGATGTTATGATGCAGTGGGGGCAAAAAAAAAATAAATGGAATGGTCTGCAAGTATTTAAAGCATTTTAACAGCAACTTGTCATGCCTCTTGCTTTCTAAAAACTGACTCCAGCAACCGTTGCTCAGGGCAGCATTGAGCAGAAAACTCTTGACAGACTGTCTTATCTTTAGCTTTCATTCTTTTTGTTTATTTCAGTCAGCTTTTTTTTTTTTTTTTTTTTGAGATAGCGGGCTTCCACACTGGAGTGCCTTGTCCTGAGGCAGTGAGCACTCGGCTAGTTTAATTGGAGTGCCATCACTTAAGGAACAGATTAGGCAGGAGTGTTAAAGACATCTTTCAACATTTGCCAGCACACACTATGAATAGAGTCTGTGTGTGTGTGTGTGTGTGTGTGTGTGTGTGTGTGTGTTAATGTTGCTAAAGAGACAAATTTATCTGCCCTTACTTGCAGGACAGAATTTTTCTGACTCAACGGGGGGTTCCCTACTTTTTTCTTTTTTTGCGTGATAAGGATAGACCAGAAACAGAAGGATGAGAAGACAACACCAGCTGTTTGTTTGTTATTTATTATGATGTCATCACAGCCTCATTATTGCACGTATCATAAACACTGAACTATTGCTTTGTGACTGGCCAGTCCCAGAGTTCAGCTCGACCTCAGCTTCTTTTCACCACAGGTATCATGACATTTTTCAAAGCCCAGAGGCCAAGGACTTGCTCTGTTATATAGCAGGGGGGGCTACAGCACCGAGCACTTTGTAGAGCGCATGGCAGTTGGCAGAGGGTGAATAGAAGGACATGTCTGTGGTTGCTGGCTGCTTGTTTGAAAGGGATATTCATGGCTAAAAACTAATTAAAGATTCCTGGGTGGGTTAGCTGGTGCATGAGATAGTAAACTGTGTAGTGTAGTGAGAAAGGTGATGTATTTTCTTTAAATTCAAATTCCATTTCCATCTTCTCACACGCTCACATCTCTTTATCTTTATCCCTTTTCCAACCTCCTCAGAATATACTGCAGTGGGCAGCCAGATCTGAGTGCTTCAGTTTCCATGTGAGCTACCAATCTATTGATGCGGCTTAGGTTGTCCTGGCTGAGACCAACGCAGCAGCAAGTTTCACACATAGAGTCGAGATGAGGCAGCGGGGGAAAGGTTGCAGGGGTGAGGCGGATTGAGAAGGAGAGGGTCAGTGGGAGAGTGTGGGACTGTTATACTAGAGTAGTCTCTGGACTAAGTGAGAAAAGAATCAGGGTTAAGTGCTCTATTTGTGTGGCCATTAAAAGCTGGGAGTAGAGTCCCGGGCCTTGCTGAGCCAAATCTCATCAGTTACTGCCAATTTGAATCAGAACCAACAACCCGTTTTTCCTCTTTCTGTTCCTCTTCTTTTGCCCTCTCCTCACCCCCCCTCCCCCCTCCCACTCTCCTCTCCATGCAGACATACACACATTTCAGCAGCGGATGTGGTGGTGGTTGTCCATAGCAACCTGCCATGTGGGGTGTATCTTGTGGGAGCAGGACCATTGAGTGAATGGCTAAGCCATCTGCTAACAAAGACTGTGAATCTTTGAGATGCTTTGAGCTTCCATAGAAGCACTGTGACTTCTGGGCTGTGGGAGTGCTTTACATAATCCAGGGGCAGCTCCGTTCTGTGCCGCCACATCGGTCTTTCCTCCTGCTGTCTGTACCTAACACACACACACACACACCAGTGTTGGTCGGTTTCTTCTTGCAGCCTCTAAAATGATTCCAAATGTATCATTTAATGTGATAATATCAGGGCTCTTTTGGCTGTATGAAGATGTCGTCTGATCAGGAGATGGATGCTCATTGGTGCTGCCTCTGCCTACTTTATGATTATTAATACAGAGATAGATGGAAATAGATTTAGAATGCATGCCAACAGGATCAAATAACTGATTCTGCTCACATATTTTGATTGAAATATCAAATATAACAGTCATACTTTATTTTAGACAATGCGTTATAGAATATAACCATTTAACCATCTCAATAATAATTTACTCCAATTTACATCCTAAATGTATAAATTCTTGCTTGATAAGTGACTCTTTATAATAATATCAAATGCAAAATTAGCCCCCTATTTTAGGCTATTCACATTTACGTAAAACAATTTGTTCTTATTTCTTTCTCACCCCACCTCAAGTATGTCACCCAGATGAGATTTTGTCCCATTTCCAGCCAGAAACAGAGCATTTGTGGAGTATAAATGTTTTAATAAATCCTCTGTATGTTATGCATATGAGTTCTACTCTAAAATCCTTTTGTTAACTGGGATCTGCCAGCAGCTGACACCATGTGCTCTGCCTCCTCTTATGAACCTCTCTGGGACTGCTGAAGCCAGCTGCTCCACTGTGGCTATCAACGTCAACACATTTAACACAGGCATGTAAACCGCACACTTGAATAAGTTGATGAGTCGGAGACTTCATCTTAATGGTATATGAGCTTTTCTCCCCCTTCCTGCTTTTATTTGAACTACTAAGCTATAAAAACATAAAATCAATGTGGCGGATGTCTATCCGAAATATCCATTCATTTTTTTTAAGACTGAAAATTTCTTTTTCCACGAGACTGGAGAAAGATGGGGGAATAGAGAAAGTCGTTTTAACCTAGCAATTGCTCAGAGTCACTGTTTCAACACTTCAGGTAAACAATCAATGCGAGAAGGCTTGATAGGGAATAAAACTTACTGTCGTGTTGTTGCCCTGAAACATATATGCTTCACTGAGGTCACTTTTACATTTACCAAACAGAAATTTGCAGCTGGTAATGTAAAACTGACCTTTTACAAACTCTGCTTGGAGCGTTATCAAACATTACTTTAAGGCACATCGCCATTTTCAAAACGTCACCACTTATTGTATCAGTGGGGCACAAAAACGTAAGCTACTACTCCCCTGTAATTGGTAAAATTCAACATGTGTTCATCAAAGCATCCAATTTTCCCTTTGTTAATGTTTGAATTGCTCTAGTAAAAATACATAAAAACTGGTGGGATGCCCATTTGTTGAAAGAATTATCCCATGCGTTGACAATTTTTAGAAAAAAAAAACAAAAAACAAAAGCAAAACATTGGCTGTACTTTTCAGTCCTGCTATTAGTTATTATTCGCTA
Organism: Echeneis naucrates; assembly: GCF_900963305.1. Classification (NCBI taxonomy): domain Eukaryota; kingdom Metazoa; phylum Chordata; class Actinopteri; order Carangiformes; family Echeneidae; genus Echeneis; species Echeneis naucrates. The sequence goes on along the minus strand of NC_042526.1, from coordinate 11,455,810 downwards.
TCCATTATACCACTGCTCTGAAGAAACGGCAGTCTGAGAGTGGGAGTGAACATAGTGTTGCTTTGGTGAACACATGTCCGAAAATATGGCCATTTAGGTAAAGGGATTCCATGATCGCAAATAGAAAAATGAACATTTTTGTATCAAAAGCAAAACCCACTTTCCTCCAAAAACAGCCCAAATGGGTTCTTTATACAGACCTAGGGTGGACATAGATGGATAAAATAAGAAAAGGTGTTCTGACACAGTCTGTAACTCAACTAGTTAGATGGATTTGGATGTTCATTCCAGCTGCTATATCTTATCCAGTTTACGCTTCTGTCCACATTCATTCTAGAGTTACAAGAGTGTAACATTGTGCTGTTTGAACCATCAGTAGTATAATATACAAATGTACAGATACACAATAGAAATGCATACATAATTGGTTATTACAATGAGACCTACAAAAAAACATGAGAATAAAAATTCTGTGGGATATTGCAGGTGAGGCAAGCATAGCCACAAATGTGTATCCAGACTGAAGGACACACACACTTTCCTAACATGATTAAGCACGTGTCTATGTACACCGCATCATAACAAAGCTATCAAAAACAAAGGCTCCAAAAGTTCCTCCGAAAAAAAAAAAAAAAACACCTTTTTTTTTTTGTTCTTTTGTTTCTCTACTTACAATGTCGATTTCATGTATGTACATCCCTAGAAAATAATTTAATTATAGTTACACACTTTCTACATTTGTGAAACAATACAGTTCTAGTCCACAAGGAAGATTGTGTGTTTGTCTGTGCGTGTATTTGTTTGTCTGTGTACATATGTATGCATGTTTTTGTATGCGTGAATAAGTTGTGTGCATGAAGTGGGGCAAATTGTTGAGGAGAATAATGTTCATGGTAAGGTTGGCTAACAGTCGCAGGGGCAGGTTTAGCGATCGGCCTGTACGTGGTCACAGAGATGAAGTAGTGGAGTCAACTATTTCTCTTCCGTTGCACACGGTTGGGACGTAGTGGGCACTGACAGAGGCTAGGGCAAGAAGTGGGGCAAAGAAAGGAAAGATAAATAGACAGACTGACAGAAGTGAAGCATTCAATTTATACAGTGTAAAAACTTGATGTCGAATCATGTACACTGATCATAAGTGATGGAGTGTACGGTATTTGTGCCTCTGAAAAAAACATAAATGCCTGTTAGGAATGGGCACCAACTCAGTGGTACAAGCCACAACCCTGCAGTAATGAACGGCATATTTTATTTGGTGAAAGTTGACCAGAGCTTTAAATGCAGTAAAATTTGAGTAGTGGCACACAGTAAATGTAGACTAACCATGGCATCAAAAAAACAAACAAACGAAAAACAAGCCAGAAAAGACATTGATCTTTTTAGTCAAGTTCAGTCAATAAAACAATGTTTACTCCTCATAAAGTTATTTTTTCTTTTGTTTTTAAATATGTTGTTTAATGTGTTCACTTCCGGAGTGAACACATCGTAATGCTGAATGCTACGGCTCTGGCAGTACGATGCACATGAGCCAAACAGTCGCTGATACTGGCAGACTTATCAGCCTTTTTTGTTCTTCGGCTGTTCTGCAGTAACAAAATACGCACAAAACAAACCCCTAAAGACTTTTTGTACACCCAGTGGTGGAGTGTGAGACAAACTGCTGTTGGATATTGAATTTTGGCACAGGCAGAGTGCTCTCCTCAAACCCTGTCTCTTCAAAAATGTGGTAATTTCATGTAACTTACCATGAGAAGCGTATGTGGTGGCTGCCCCGCTGACACTGAAGCGGTTCAGGTTAAGCCTGTGGCTGGTTACATTCTTCTGAGGCTGGAACATGATGATATGGACCTTTGGCGCGAACATGCAGCCCAACACCACAAAGCCACTCAAGCTGACTGAGATACACATGGTCGTAGTCTGAACCTGCAGAGGAAATGAAGCGAAAGAGGAAACTTTTAAATCTTCTACAAATATAGAACAAAGTAATTGCCATTAAGAGCCAATTTGATGATTATAATCTATAATAATGATAATTTTTCAAAGATATGTTCTCAATGAATATTACAAAGACGGAAAATAAAACAATAATAAATTAGAGCCGGTTTGTGAAACTGTTGCGAAACAGAGCACAGAATGCCTGAACTAAAGATCTAATCTCTATATGTACATGAAGCCAACGAGGCCTGTGGTGTTAGGGTTAGGGGAGTACAGCTCTTGATTGGCAGACTTTGTAACTTTGCAAAAGTCCAGAGGAGAACAATTACAGAACGGATCAATAGAAGACTTCATCCACACAGACCACTGAGGCCAAACTTAACAGTATACCAATGATAGCTTTCATCTCTGATTTACTATATGAAAGCAGTGATAAATCCAATCTCATGCTTCCTGTGAATTCCGATCAAAAGGCTCGCTACTATGCCTAACTTTTTGTAAGTATAAGTGGTAAAATCAAGGTAACAAGACAGCAAATGTACAGAGACGCACATCAGTAATAAACACTTCAATATTGCCTGAATTTTGTGTACATAAAATGCTTATGTGCGTGTGTGTGTGTTTGTGTGTGTGAGTGGGTGGGTGGTTGTCTATGCTGTTGATGTTTTCCTCCTACCGAACTAATCTGAAAGTCAGATTACAAGGCCAAAGAAATGCATATTTCCAGAAAGAGAGAGCGAGAGAGAGAGAGAGAGAGAGGGTGCAGCGGGGTGTGAGGGTGCTGGTGGGGGGATCAAATGAACAGCCCTGACATCAGCACTCTTCTCTTATGCCCTTTGATACAGTGCTCTCGTTATCTGCGTGTGTGTGTGTGTGTGTGTGTGTGTGCGTTTGTGGAAGTGTGTGCTTAAAGTGTGTATTTAAAGATTTGTATGGATCAGGTGAACACTCACTCCCTTTGCTCTTAAATCTGAACATGTGTCAGCAGTTTGATGGAGTCTGTCTGTTTGTCATCCCAGCACTGCAGAGCTGGGGCATTTGCCGACAGGAGAACTTGTTTAAACCCTCACTCCACCTGTGTACTTGTTTTGTGTATTGAGTGCTTGTTATGATAAATGTTCATGAGACGAAAACATTGCTTGCATTAATATTATCAGGATAGCTCTTGACTTGATGGGAATAGTTTATAATATCATCGGTTTTCAGTTGTCTCCGCTGTAAGTGGCTTCATATTTGGTGTATGTTTATTATATTAATATATAGTATTTTCAAACATTTCCTGATTAGTGTAATGGGGTTATATGTACTTTCGACTGGTAGTGCATATTGTTCGCTCTGGTCTGAATCAGTTCAGTTTACAAATGAGGTATATTTTTGCACTCACTCTTCACATGCAGCGCTCAGTGAGCCAAAATTCATCACTATAAACCAGAATGTACACTATACTTAATGATCAGATTAATCTGCGTGGAGAATGAATACAAGAAGAAGGTTTTGTGTTTTGGACTTCTGCACCTTTCAGTGAGAGAAACGTGAAGATACTATGCATGTCTTGTTACATCCCAGAATGCAAAGCAAAACCTAACAACAGAAACCATACATCTGGTTGGATCGAGGGAAGTTCGGGTTAGTGAGCATTCAGGACTGGACAGAAACCGCTCTCTCTTTTTCCCACTTTGTATCTCTCTCTCTCTCTCTCTCTCTCTCTCTCTTCCTTTTGTTCTGTTTAACAATGACTAAACACCTGCCCAAACAATTAACGCTCAGGGGGAAAACTAACCAGGTTCCGCTTTAATCATCTAAAACAGAGCCTCCAAAAGCAAAAAAACTGTATTTTAGCTTGTGTGTGTGTGTGTGTGTGTGTGTTGAAGATACCCTGTAGTCACTTGATGTAACATAAAAGATGGGAAGAAAGGCCAGCCAAATTATACAGGTGGTGTACATGGTGAATCCAATAAACTTGGCCTCGTTGAAGTTCTCTGGGCACTTCCTGGTTTTGAAGGCATACCTACAGGGAGAGAGTCACGTTTCAGATTAGACAGATGCCATCTGGAAAAACAGCTAATGGCATATAATACTTTGCTAGCAAATCAAAAATAATTGTAAATCTGAAGGAAAAAATGTGAAAAATTTTAAATAGACATTAGTACATCATTTGGAGCTTTGTCACGTTATGTACTCGGCAAATTGAACCAGCTACAATATACCTACACAGTACACAGGATGACCAGGAGCATGTCATATCCCAACGACAGCAGCATGCTGGAGTCGCGCACATTACACTTGAGGATGACAGTCTGCCGTCGTTCCGGCAGCGTGAATCGTCGCGTCCCCGGTACCTCCAGCAGCAGCCACACTGACACCATCACTAACTGGACGGATATTAGACTCAGACAGATGAACACCTGAAAAAAGACGTGATGAAAGAATGATAAGCTCATAAAGACCAACTGCATATCTGTCCATGTGTCCGTATGATTGATGTAGATGGATGGACACGATGCAGCGGTCTCTCACCTGAGAGGACGGGCTAATGAAGCGTGGCCTTGCTGCACCCGCTCCATCTTTCACGCCGCTGAAAATCCTGGCGATTCTGTTGGTTTTGGTGAGGAGGGCAGAGTAGCAGACAGCGAATGAAGTGCCCAGGCCGAGGCGGCGCAGGGCACAGATGGCAGGGGAGGGTTTGGCCAAGAAGAGGAAAGTCATGGCGTAGGACATGAAGACTCCTGAGAGGAGAATGTAACATAGCTCCCTGCCTGACGCTTTCACCAGTGGTGTGTTGTTATGTCGGATAAACACCCAGAACACCAGGCCGGTACACATGAACCTAGGGACGAGAGATAATACAGACAATCAGCCAAGTTTCATGAAGTCACAGTTTTGAAAGAAAGAAAAGAAGCAGTATTGTCTCTGCAAATCAGCTCTATCATTACAGAACAGAATGCGATGAGGATCAGACAATCAGACTGTCAACAATACCTTAAACTCCAAGATGATCAGGACCGGCTACCACAGTGAGGAGATACTGCACAGTGAATGTGCTTGTTAGTAACAAACTTTTTGCTTGACATGACCTGTGAAGCTTTAAACTATGTGAGGTACACTTGTTGGCCTCATATATATGGCTTTACTGTCGGCACTAATTAAACATTACTTTAGCAAGTTAGCTGCTCTTTCAGTGCATATTGTCTTGATCAGAAGCAGATAAGGTGGCTGAGAAAAATCATTGCGCTACCGACCTGCCATGGTGGGGTGATTGGGAAGCCCTGATTGGATAATCACTATTTCAGAGGAGGGACATGAACTTTCTCAGCTTCTGAAGTGGCACGTGGATGAGAAAGTTTGAGGACCTCTGCCTTAAGGCAACCCAGCATTCATGCAACCCGCACACACATGCAGGCACACAAACCTCTCAGGACAGGTCAGACACTGACACTGCCTTGACAGCTCTTATCACTCACCCTACACAGGCAATAGTAATTGGACCAATGGCCCAGGCATCTTCCCACATAATATAGTCCTCTGGGAGGTCATAACAGGAAGTCAGATCATCTGTGGGCCACTGGCCAGGAGCACATGGTGAGCAGGTGAACTCATCAGCCAGGTATTCATGAGGCTCACAGGCTGTGCAGATCCAGCAGCAGTATTCACCTGGGAAACAGGAATATGAGCAGCAGAGTGTGACAGCCAGAGATTTTTCAAAAGGCGCTGCTGCTTGATATGGTATGTCGTTATGACCGAAAAAAAAAAAAAAAAAGCATTGTTGAATTTCACTCTCCTACCTGCCTGCATTTTCTTCATCTCATTACGTTCACAGGGGTCGCTGCACTGTGAGGTGGGCACCACTTCTCTGGGCCAGCGAATGAGGTCGCTGCTCAGACTCAGCGTTTCTGCCCATTCACCCACTGGCACGTAACCGTAACGATCGCCAGAGTGCTGGTAGCTGAAGATATTGTATCGGCCCATGCCGTCCCCCTGGGAATCAAACTTCACGACTGTCTCACTGCCTGGTGGAGCGAAAGGAGCTGAAGGGAGTAAAAAGAAGAGGTACAAAGAATGGAAATGAAAGAGATAAGACGAGTGGAAAGAGGAGATTAAAGCAAAGCAATCACAAACAATCATCCTATTGATGTCTCATTGATGCTTCTTAAAAGCAGCAGTGAGGACGAGGACAATACGCCATAGTCAGTCAAGCCTTAGGAGGCTCCTGCAGCCAGTGAAGGGCATTACAATAGTGTTTTCATGAAGATCAGCCAGTTACAAAAGTATTTGCTAGGAGGCTGTAAATGCCTGGTATGCTTGGTGATGTCCGCTTGTATCAATGGTCCCCCATCCTTCCCCAGGGTCACATAGGGACACAAATGGTGCTCTAAATTCCAATCTGACAAAGTTTATTACCAAATGCATCATTAACAAACTGCCCATAAAGTCATACAGGCATGAATACAGAGGACTGAATCCCCGGGCAGTGCTGCAGCTACCCACACATTGATAGAATTAGCCTTTGGGTCTCTTATGTGAGGGAAGTACACTGCTGAAACTGCCAAATTGGTTTGTATACAAGTTGTTATGAAAGGATTACCATCTACCCCGAGGATGTGGGAACAGAAGAGATTTTGAAATTGGCAGGATGCTGAAACCATAAAAAAGCAACCACCTAAAAACAAGGAGAAAAGTGCCCGTGAAGTGGGAAAAAAGTCATATTTTGATGTGCTGCACGTAGCGTCGGACCTGACAGCGCTGACGCTGGCGTTGTTTTGACTCAGACAAAGTGGATGTCACTCCTACAGTGTCAGTGCCTGTCCTTACAGCAGCACAATCAACTCTGTGCTGCTGACACACTGCACTGGGCCGTACGTTACACGCTGCTGCCCCTCCTGTCAAATGATGGCTGGGAGTAATGCAGTGCTCCCTGGGCTTATAAAGCATCACTCTTCAATCTATAACAAGGCTGTTGGTCTTCAGAGCACAGCAGCGTTGATGGCACTTTGCTGCCTGCTTTATATCTCTGTCATTGGATAACTTAAGAAATCACGGGTCAGAGTCCTTCTCTAAACATACAGCTTGGGATCGCTGGAATGAATCAGAACACAGATTGTGAACAAGCTGTGGGGCTGGAAAATGTCTATGTATGTGTGAGGATGTGTGCGCACGCAGCTGCCTGTGTGGAAGCTCCATTAGGTTTTACTTTACAGTGTGATGGTTAAGGTATTGCTCTGAGCACTGTGGGAGACTGTGCTGACAGAACCGAAGCTCTGACCCTGCTGTTAGTGTGTGTGTGTGTGTGTGTGTGTGCGTACAAATGTGTGTGTACGTCTATGCAACACTGGGAAGGGCTAAAGCTGTGCTTTTGTTGTGAAAGCTCAGTGTGTTTGGAGAAAAATTCCGTGTCAGATGACAGCAGAAGAGGTTAGGGTTTATGAAATCCATAAATCACAGAGACAGCGCAACCTTTTATCGTTCCTCGCTCTCTCTTTCTCTCTGTCACAGGAAATTTTAAGTGTCAAATCTTTTCTGGAAACTGGAGCAAAATTTTTAGGTAAGAGCTAAATGAAAATGATTTCAATAAGAAGCTACTGATAATATCTTCGGCAAAGAAGAGATATTAATCCATTATACTGCAAGTTGGCAGATAATAAAGTCTGCTAATAACACCAAGCAATAAGACAAGCCGGGTGCCTCCTCTCAGACACACACACACACACACACACACAGTCACTCATAGAAACACTTTGCCACAAGCTAATTATCATAACTGCACCTTATTAGGACCTTAGATGTGTGCTGAAGCCTAATTAGCTGTATGTGGCAATTATGTTTAATACAGACTAAAGAGATAACAGCAGTATCCTGCAGACCCATTTGAAGGCGTTGTATTGTCCTTGAGTTCCTGTTAACAGCTCCCGTTCAGAGAGCAATAGACTCAGAGGACTTGCGATGCCTTCCTACAACCAACATCAGTGACCTTGCTGACATGACAGAGAAGCTTAATATGAAAGTGTATGAGGGTGAAAGAGCTGGCGAAGGCCACCAAGACTCCTCTGGCGACTGCAGAGAGCTGAGACATGTTGTCCAAGTCCTTGGCTCGCCACTCTCTCACATTGACATAGGATACATGCATGCTTGTGGTGATGTGCAGCCAGCATACCAATATCCAGCAGGTAAATTTACCATCTTTGTTTAGCCCTTCTTGCTCAAGGCCCACTTGAAAATCTAAAAAAGGTTTGCAGCCCATATGCCATTTAATATTAATCTCAATGAGTTTTAATCTTAAATCTTCATGATATTGACTAAATATTCAGGATGGAACTGAAAAGTAGAGAAGCTACATTTTGTTTATTTTTATTTTGAAGGGAAAATCAATTTTGTTTCACTCTTTCCTTTCAATCTTCCTGTTACAAATCAGCTATTGGCTTTATCGTAAGTTTTTATCATGGATTTAATCTTTGAGCACACATACTTAGATAGCAAACAAGTTTATAGATTGATGTAGCTGGTGACAAGAACTTCCCATCATTGGCTTGTTACAGTGATATGTCTCTGTTATAATCACATCTTTTTACCAAAACGGTCCTGTTTTACAAAAGATTTGTTGACTGACTTGCAATACCTTCATGCCCCACCAGGTTGGGAGCAACTGACTCAAGGGATTAACATTGAATTTCAAGGCGAAGCAGCATTTAGTAGTGCTAGAGGAAAGGTCAGGAGACCAGCAAAATCAGTGAGATTCATCTTCTGGGAACCATGAATGGCTGGACAAAATGTTTATTTTATTGTTAGACATCACTATAGACTGACAGCTGCAGGAAAAGATGAGAAGATCACCAAAAGCAGTGTGTCCAGTAATTCCCTGGACACCATGATTATCCGTACCAAATTTTACAATCTATAGCAGCTGATAATATTTTTCACTTTTAACCAAAGACAGAGTGCCCTTTTAACTGACATTTCTTTGTGATGCAACTTTGATGAACCATGAGCAGACCCAAATTCGATAAATTTGAGATTTGAATGTGGCCTAACAGCCGAGGGCTTTCCTGCAGTGTCTTAACAGATTCTATAATACAGTTTAAGCCCTGAAATAGTGATTATTCAGTTTTTGTGTCATTTCATCCATACAGTACTTTAAACTAACCCAGTCCCGTGAGCTGCAGCCGGCATTCATGGATGGACTACGCCTTCTCAGTGACGTTGTCCCCAAATCACCCTTCCCCTATAGCTGTACGCAAAAAAATTGGTGTTTGTATGGACTAACTGAAAGATTTAATTGCATGGAAATCCAAATTTTGTGTCATCTTTGCGTATGCAGCAACAAACAGCTGGGGTTTCAATATCAAGCAAATAACAGTACAGTAAACAAACAAGCAAAAAACTAATGAATAAAGTTAGACGAGACAAACTGCTGAGCTGGACCGTATTCCTCATTTTTGCGAGACACTTTAGCATTCTCGCTAACTTGAGAAACACCTTATTATTCTAACTTAATTAGAAGCACGGAGAAAACAGGCTTTTCATTCAGATCCTGGGAAATTAATTATGTTCTTGACCATGTCGGGCTAAAGCGAAGCCCAAGGGGGATTGTGGGTATTAAAGGCAGTGAGCGAGAGAGAGGAGGCAAAGGGGCTTGGGAGGAATAAGTGGGAATAAGTATTCTAAAAGTGGAGAGTGAGAGATAAAGGCATAAAGGCTGATGGAAAGAAGGGGTTCTTTTCTTTGTCTGAGTGTGTGACAGAAAATTCAAAAGCTGGCTGCTGATCAGTTGTTGTTCAGGGAATCCAGAGGTGTGTCTCCAAAACATCACTTTAGCTTAATTCTGATTTAATCTTGACAAATTGCGTCAAGAGTGCTGCGTTTAAATTCTGAGGTAAAATTGACACATACAACAGCTCCGCACTCTCTATAGTGTGATGAGCGTGGCTTGTCCCCTGTTTCTTCCAATGGAGAATTTATGACCTTGCACATCTGTGCCCACAGAGAGAAGAGCAGGGCAACACACACACACACATCCATGAGCATACACAGTAATGAACACAGAGATGCTCTTGCATTTCATAAACACACACACAAACAGATTATATTAGCTATATTTGTTCTCCCTGTAGATTTTCTTTTAACAGCAGTGCTGCTTTGGCCATGGAGCAACAGGCCACGGGAGAGTAGAAGAAAGATAAGGTGAAGGGAAGGGTGTCTGCTGTACAACGAGGATGCAAAATGTACAGCAAGCAAGCAAGCGAAGTTTATTTATATAGCACCTATCACAGACACGCAAATACAAACAGGATGAAGTCCATAAAAAGCCACTAACAACACCAAGACCGAGACAAGGCTATAAAACGAGAATACACACAAAATTACAGTTACAAAGTGACGAAGAAAGTAGCTGTCGAAAAAGGTGCGTCTTAAGCTGCTTTTTAAATAAAGTAAAAGAACTTGCAGCTCTGAGGAGGCAAAGCACTCCATAATCTATCGATCACTGTTTCAAAAGCTCTGTCTTTGTTCTTAATTCTCTTAGTTTTCAAACCAGTACAGTGACAGCAAGTAAGCCCTCATCTGAGGATCTCAAAGCCCTGCTAGCAGCTGTAACCAATCACTAATATAGGTGGTTTTTGCTAACCAGAATCCTGAAATGCATTCAAAAATGGACAGAAACCTGTGCAAAGAGGCAAAGGTAGAGATGATGTGACTTGACCTACTGGATTCATTTAGAAGCCCAGCGGCGGCATTCTGAATCAATTGTAGTCGGTGAATGGATATAGAAGAAGTGCCGCAGGAGAAGGCTGAGGCTTGACTGAAAGAAACGTGGTGAGATAGAGGAGACAAAAGAATGAAGCGGCAGGCCAAAAGCAGGAGGTGCTGGGACAGAGGATGACCAACGAGACAAGATAAGGGCAAAGAAGGGAGGGGAGTGACAAGGGAGGAGTGGGAGAAGAATACAAGATAAAAGGAAAGGAGATAGCAAAAGAAAATAGCAAGAAACTGATGGCGGCAGAGATATAGGTGGATGGAGGAAAGCCTTTAGATGGTGAAATCAATATAAAAAAAAAAGGTGAAGGATGGATGAACCGATGAGCAAAGTGAGGGAGCAGAGAAACAAACCGGAGCAGAGAGGCGGAGGAGGAAGAAGAGCAGCCTTGTGAAGTCTGAGTGGGATGTGCTGTTTTTGAATGTAAAGAGAGTAGGACTTCTTTCTGGGTGAGTAAGAGAAAGGAGACGGAGCGATGTGGAGCAATAGCGTGATGAAGAGTGAGAATAAGGGAACCAAAAAGATAGAGTGACAGCAACGGTGAGACGGAGGAAGAGAGGGAAGAGAAAATGAGAGAGAAGGAGTGAAGGTTGTTCTCTAGTATCTAAACGTTGCAGTAAGCTCTCTGCTCAATATGGCCCTGAAGGCACACCGCCTCTGCTAACACAGACATATCACACACACACACACACACACACAGTGCAGAGGAGAGGGGGGAATATCACATCTATCACCACTGTTTGAACAGAAGACTGCCTGCATGTGTGTGTATATACTGATCTGTTTGCTGCAGATCGGAGAGGTGGGTGGTTGGGAGTTGAATGATGGCATTGAGAACTGTGTGGGTCGGGGGTGTCTGCAATTTCATACTGGTTAAAAAAAACAAGCTTTTCTAAAAAGAAAAAAAAAAGCTGAATATTTGGAATGTTTTTGTGTATGCGTCATTAATGCATCTCTGGCGTGTACTTTCTGAGTGTGTGTTCTAAATATGTCGCGAGACCTGCTCAAATGCGCCCCTGTGAGCAGTTCCTGTGATCTACCAGATCACTTCAACAATGGACAATAGTGTCCGCTTTATTACCATAGCAACTAGATAGATGAGGCTAGATGAAGGGAGCAGCATATGAGCATATGAACACTCTCCTAACTACAAAACATACTGCTTCAGCGCACAACATACGCCGTCAGTAACACATAACACAACAACGCCATCACAGCTAAAGGCAGCCTGCTCCGTTCGGAATGTGATGTGAACGGGGGGAGACCGAGGGGAGACCAGCTGAGTGCTATTGGGAGGCATGAAGATCTGAGTGAGATCAAACTTCTAATGAACACGCACGTCTAAGAGAAAGAGATGGGAGCGCGATAGAGAGAGCTGAACAGTGTCGACTTTCCGTTCGCTTCGGTTCAGACTGAGAGCACTGCGGATGGTGATGCTGCAGTATTTATACCCCACATCCAGCCTCAGCTCACCTCGCCTCTTTCCCTCAATACTGTATATGTACAGCGACAGTGAGTCATTCAAGACGAACCAAAACTCCAAAAAACAAACAGCTGTCACAGTTCCACCGCCTTCAGCCTCCTAACTTTTTTTTTTTTTTTTTAACAGATGAAGCTGTATGACATGCTGTCACCATTGTCAAAGATACTGAGCACAGAGACGATAGGCAGAGTGGGAGAAGGGAACGTGAAGGAGGAAGATGATGGTACGTAGAGATGTAGGGAAGATAAATTTTCCTCTCCTTGCTCTGAAACTTGTTCCGCCACCTTTTTTTAAACTTTATACATGTGTAACTCTCCATATCTATTCTGTCCCTTTCTGTATGCATGCTATAAAGGAGTGGTTATCTACTCTGCCAAATGGAGGCTGCAACTGCAATCTCCTTGGCTATATCCCTCCACTCCTTCTTCCTCTCTAGCTCACTCACAGCCTTCCTTTCTGTCTGCCTCCTCTCAGACTGAAATGCTCCAAGTCCTTTGATTTGTAGCAGAAATGAAGATGGGGAATTTCAAAGAGAATCCTCTTCTTCTGCTGACGCACACAGTCCCACTCCGGCATTGCCTCAGCGCTGCCTTGTTTCTTCCCTCCCTCTCTCCTTATCTCTTTCTCTGTCTTACTCTCTTTTACCTTACCTCAAACTCTCTTTATCACCTTCGTCTGCCAGTCACTCTTATCCGTTAGCTTCCCTCTCCCTCCTGCCACATGTGATGCCAATGTTTTGCACTCTGCACATTCCTCCTGCACTCTAGCCAAAGCCTCCTGTGGTAAAGCTGCTGTGCTAGTGCTGTTTCTGTGGATGTGTTGATGTCTGCTTCTGGTCACGGTTGGTAGAGGAATAAGCACCTCTAAACCTGTGTCAGTCCCCAAGACATAGCAGTTTATTAATACCTCTTCCTTTGTACGCCATCTGTCAGTCAAGCCAAGCCTCTATGTCTTCTCTCCCAACTCTACAGAGACTGACAGACAGACCGGCAGGCTGCTATAGGTGCTGTGATAACACACACAGACACAATCTCATTAGTGAAAGAGAGAAGAATATGGCTGACAGATTAACTCAAACGCTCTCTCCTCAAAGCAACTTTGTAGTACTGTATCAATTACGCATATGTGATAGGTGTCAATGGCAAGCTGGCTCTGACAATACGTAGCAATTAAGCAGATTTGTCTCTGTACTTTTTATGTTCTGTTGCTTGGCTGCTTGTGAGACGAAGGAAAAGGACAACATCCTTGTCGTTCATGAGAGGACTGTTAACCAGGAACAGAGCTCCTCACATACTGTCTATTTTTTTCTCTCTCCTTCTCCATTTCTCCCCTTCCTTGCCAATATTCACTTTGTTTCACTCTTCTTCCACCTTGAATTTCTTATCTTGGACTCTTGCAAAACTCTCGCTGTCTTACCTGTGAAGCTGACATTAAGGATGTAATCTCTGTAGAGTCTGCGCCCGTCCAAGGCCTTCATGCTGTCGCACAACTTGGTGGTGTTAAAGCACAGACTCCGTTGCATGTTATGCAGTGCATGAGCCATGGCGTACACTGCATTCACCACAAACATGATCTTTGACTCTGGTTCAAAGTTACTCTTGTCCATTGACAAGTCATTTTCGCACGGTGGGAGTAGGGATGTCTCCCCTCCACCTCCTCCTGTTCCTCCACCGCCTAAGGAGCACTGGAACCGCTGCTCCCAGAATTCCTTGTACCAGGGATTACGATGGTTTTTGACCGGGTTCAAACTGAGGAAGTAGCGATTGAATTCTGGCACAGGATTGGCTGCCAGCTCAAGTGTGATGGCTCCTTCAGCGGTGACCTCATTTCCCTTGATAATGCTTTCCTGTGCGCCCCAGCCATCGCTGGCCACCCAGATGAAGGAGGTGTTCAGCCTGGCAGCGGCTGCCAGCAGCTCTCTGGCATCGTCGCTGCGCAGGAAGAGGACAGCCACTCGGGCATTTGGCTTCTGCAGGAGCTGACGAATCACAGCTTCATAGGATTTCTTGGCGTTGGAACGTCCTACCTGGACACAAAGAGGACATTGAAGCACGAACAGTTCTACTGTAAATGAGATGACTAAGATAGGCTTTCAGTTTCTGGTTCCTAAATTGATAACACCAATGTAGTACAAACCCCAGTTTTTCACAAGACAAGATAAGACCAGTGGCAAACTTTTACCAGCTCACAAATTTTGGACCGTGTTAATTGTTAATTGTTACAGGCCATATATTATTGTGAAACTGTGGATTAACCTTCTATCTCATTGGTATTTGTTTTAGAGCAATGGTTGCTTATATTCATGCAAAGTCAACCACAAAAACAGCATCATACCTTCTCTGAGGTGGCGATACAGATGTTCCTCATACGTGCTTCTTGCTCAAAGGCCTCTATACCAGTTTCACCATAATCACCCTCCGATGCGACTGTGGATACGTATGTCCAGTTGAAGAACCGCAGTATCTCTGCCATGGCTTTGGCCTGATAGAAGTCAGGGGGCACCGTGCGGGCAAAGTAATCGTAACGTGTTTTATCACTAAGCTTTGCACTTGTCGACGCATAGCTTATCTGAGGAATCTGGAAGAGCCTGAGTAGATTGGCCACCTGAGGGGGAAAAAAACAGAAAAAAATGTGTGTTAACAAACTCATGCCTGTAATCATTTAAAAAATGTATAGGAACCTTTATTGCCTGATGAGTATATTTCTGCCTCTGATAAAATGATAAGTATAATAGGTGTGATTTGGTTTGAGAGGAAACTATTTTAAGTGGAATTATACAAAAAAGATATATTTTAATTAGAGACATGAACAAGATTCTCCACCTGAAAACTCACCGGCTAATTCCCATTATTTTATTTGAAATTAATCAAATCCTCAGAATTGCAAAAAAGCTGTTTTTGCGTGTACTAAACAGGATGCCAAAAGTACTTTGGTGGAAAATCTGGACTCAGAAATTAATTAGGCCACTAAAATAAATCTTTTCTCTGGTATCTGCTACTATTTAATTGCTTGAGAAGTGTGCAACCACTGCAGAGTTTCACCTTTTTCAACTGATGAAATGAATGATTGTGGTTAGCGCTGTTGCCCTACAACAAGAAGGTTGCACGTTCAGTTCTCCCGGGTACTCCGGTTTCCTCCCACCGTCCAAAGACATCATGTTTGGATTAACTGGTGAATCTAAATTGTTTGAGTGTGAGTGGTTGTTGGTCCCGCAACCCGGGCGGAACGGAAAAGTGATAGAATGAATGAATGAATGAATCAAACTTGTATTAAAAACAAGTTTTCTGCTGCTCTGGAAACTGACACTGCTGAATATGATTGATAAAATAGTGATTCTGCATTGTAATACATAATATACTCCAAATGGACAGAAGCAGATCAGAAAAAGAAAGCCCCAAAGCATCTAAAACGAATTATCAGATTTGCAGCACACCAGAAATTGTAAAAATCTTACGTATGTAAAAGATCTTCGTGGTGGCTGCCAGATAAAGGTTAACCCTAACCTTAACCCAAGGACATAACCCATGTCAAAAAATCTTGACAAACTATTTTTAAGTGAAATAAAATTCATCAGCTGCAGCTAAAGAGGTAAATAACTGCAGGGTTTGTGTTCCAGGGTGTTCACATTTGTGTTTAAAGCTCTTCAGTTTACTAACCAATTAAATTTTGATCAGAAATGATGGCACATAGACAAAAGCTTCGAAATGAGAACCACGAAAATATCTACAAGGATCTTATTTCTATCTTCATCCAAGAAAAAAAGAAAAAAGAAAAAACATCTTTAGAAGGTTTTGCTGATAGGAAAAGCTTCATGGATAATCCGATTATTTAAAGATAAAAGACAATGCAGCAAGTGTAGGAATGTACATTTTATGGACGCATGCACACACACACACAAAGAGAAGCTCAATAAATCACTGACTCATGCATTAGTGATGGACATCATCTGGGGTCTACTGATGTCCATATAATATTCCCTTTTACTAGTGATTCTGGTTCAGTCATGTTCGCTTCATTAGGATTTTAGTCACAGACCCAACACAAAGAGTGAAAATATAATTACTACACACAATCATACGTAGAAAAAACACGCAAACATACACAATCAAACAAGTGCACGTACATAAATAAACACAGACTACACAGCCATTCTGTTCTTGCAGCAGTTAAATCCTGTTAGAGCGCATCACTCTGGGCTTTTCTATATTTCCTTCACAGCTCAGTTGAGCTGTTTTGACAACAGAATCTCATTAGACTAATAATGTCGACGATTAGAAAACATACTCACATACACATGCCAATGTGCACAAGGACAGGTCAACACATTCACCTGTGCTGACACACAGACACACACACAGGAACAGACTGCTTACAGTATTTTGGGGAGGTTTTATGGTTTTAAAATGGCAGTTGACTTAAATGTCAGGGAAGGTCACGCTGCAAAATGTAACCGCATTGCTCCATTACCTGCCACTGAACAATGGCCACAGCTAGAACAGAGACCTGTCTGTGGGGACCCAGGGAATTTTCTCTGTTAGTGAAAGCTGCTCCCTTCCTCTGAGAGTGGGAAGGGAGATGTACTGTAGGATCAGGCTGAATATGAAAGACGAGTAAAGAAAAAAAAATGAAAGGGAAGGAGGAAAAAATTGGTGCAGTGGAGGGGTGCTGTGTGTTTTCTGCTTGGAATGCAAGTCACACATGCACACAGACACACAGAGGCATGCACACACACACACACACACACACATATGTACGAGTGGAGGGAGAAATTATGCCTGCTATGTAAATGCCTTCAAAGTGTTGGAGTTTAGCTGTGCACGGTTAAACATAAAATAATTCCCAATTTATTCATTTAAAGGCAACTGACAGGCTGGTCAAACGAAGGAGTAGTTGGATTAGCTTTACTGGCATCAGATCAGAGAGAAGAGCGGAGTTCACAAACAGAGCTGCCCTCGGAAAAACAACAGCAATGGCAAGCTGCAAGAAAGCAAAGGGATAATTGTGTTTAATGAAGGACAAGATACATAACAGATGTGTTAACAATGGGCGCCCCAGGAAGGATGAGGAGAAGAAGAAGGGGGCTGAGTCCAGCACACTCTGAGCTCTACCCAAATAGCCAAGAGGGATGCCTCTGAATGCATGTAAAGAGGGAGAAAAAAGAAAAGCAGGCAGTGATGAGAAGGAGGAGCGCGATGATTTAAGGAATGAACAGAGGGAGGAAAAAAAAAAAAAACCCCAAACATAAAATGGGAGAGAGAGAGAAGACGAGAGGTTAAAAAAGAAAGACAGAGAGACAGTTGCAGAGATCAAGGATTTAAGGAGGCTTTTGTGCAGTCACAGAGGAGTAAGGCAGAGGAGGTTTTATGCTAAACTATGCTAATTACCCAGCGCTGTGACAAGAGCTACAAGAGCCGGTGAAACACACACTAACACACCAGTGGAATTTGATTCTAAACAAGTGCACACGGACACAACACACATGCAGGTACATACACTTGACATACTGGCAGTCAGTGTTTGCACTCTTAGCCATAGAGTTTGCACAAGGATGAGTAGAAGAGGAGAGAAGAAGCTGCCAAGGAGGTGAATAATAGAGGTAGACGTGAAATATATTTTTATGACTTTTGGATTTGGTCTGCGTGTGTGAAGGTGGGAGGTACCTGAATGGACACGCTGCTGAACGATCCTCCTATGACCCCAGCGATGGCGAGCGGGCTGTCGTCCTGCAAAGCGTAAGACCCGTCTGGACAGATGAACTCTGTGTCGTCCACCTTGGTGAGGGAGGCTCTTACAAACTCCAGAGCCTAGCCAGCATAAGCACAAATAAACACAGTTCACCACACTGTGCAGCACATGGTTTATAATATTAATTCATCCACAATCTGCCTTTGGGTTATGTTCTTTGTGAGATATACGCTACTTAAAGACTAATTTATAGTTTCTTTTTTATACTGAATTTCAAATTTTTTTGGCAGGACATTAAAAGGCCAATCCTTTACACTAGTGTGTCTTAAATCCAATTTTTATTCTTGTCACTGGACAAACAGCCAACAAATCTGCCACAAACTTTGGAAACCCCTACTGTCAAGAATCCGGATTTACAATATCTGAGAGCTCAGTGTACAAAAGCACAAGATGATCAACAATACAACACAATCATCTTTTTAAAGATAGCAACCCCATGTGGGTGAAGGCGCTGTTTTTTGAAATAATTTATCTTCATATCCAGCTCATTTCTCACAACCCTAATAACTTCACTTTCTATTTCTTATTATCATTTGGGGCAGAATCCCTTTCCTTGGACTGGGCGTAATAAAATTTCAAGGTATATTTATTTAACTTCAATATGATTTTTTAATGAGACCTTATAGTTTCACCTGATCTAAAATGGAAACATTGCACTTTTTACTTCTGACACCACAACTTACTTTCTCTGCAGAGCAACTTTTTAAATAGAAAATGTAGCAAAAGCTAGAACCACCCGGCAGCACAAGAGAAAAACCAGCTAATTGTATCTAAATTGCACTCTGTCTAAAGGGTTGTATCAGCAATCAAAGGTAACTGAACGCTCTAGAGCACAGAAAAAGGAAACTGTCTGGGAGAATAAAGGCTCTTCACTGAGCTGTAATTACATACACACAACTAGAGCTTCAAGTAGTTTGTTATAATTTAGTAAGAACAAACAGCACATCTTCAGCATGTGTGCTCTCATAAGGCATCTTTGAGTTCAAGTAAACAGCCTCTTCTGCAAATCGAACATTCGATGATTTTCATTTACATATCTAAGATGGTTCTCTACAAACATGATGTGAACAGAGATTTAAGTGGATGGCACAGGCTTAAATTGAGAAGAGTATCATCTCTGAATCAGTGCTGAGCGAGACGTGATTACACTCATTTACCTGCTCCAGTGCATAGGTATCTCTGGAGCACGTGTCCAGGATGTGGACCCCTAGGGAGACCCCAGGCAACAGAGTGCTGTCCATGTTGATTCGGTCTATGGCGAACAGCATGGCCTCCAACCTCTGGATCCCTCTGTCCTCATTCACACGGCCACACTCCTCCATCCCAGCACCTTTTTCATGCACAGGGAACAAGCCGCCCAGCACCAGGTCGCCCTCAATGCGGATCTCTCGACGGGATTGAGGTGGATCTCCCACAGACAGCAAGACACCCCGACACATCATGACCAGGACCAGAGCGGGAATGTGGGCCACCATGTTGGGCTCAGGGAAAGTGATGATTGTCAAAACGGAGAGGCAAGAGAGAGTGAAACAGAGGGCGGCGAGTGGCTGAGGGTGAGGGTCAGGGGTGAGGGGTTAAGGGTGAGGTATGCAGTGTGCGCTGGGTTTGAGTCAAGCAGCCGTGGACACTCGGGTGGGTTTGTGGCCCATGAAACGCTCAGGGAGAGCTGAACTGAACTGCACATGGAGGGGCACACCATCTGGACATCAGTCCTGCTTGGAGAGAAGAGAGGGGGAGACAACGGAGACATGATTCAGGAAGACATGTAAGAACAAATCAAAAAGCTGTCAGAGGCTTTACAATGGAATACTTTTGTAACTGTTCCCATGGAGTTTAAACACAGCAAAGCAGACCTTTGTTGGGCTTGGGGACACTGGTAACAAGGGCTCAAAGTCATTTCCACTTCACAGCCAGCCAGCCAACGCCAGGCCACGACTACAAGGGATAAGGAGCTGTTTGGAGATTTTACCCCGCTGTTCTCTAACCTCACCGTCTCTTACATCACCCTGTAAACTTTCTTCTCGAAAGTATCTGTGTGTATGTGTGTGTAGTTGTGTGTAGTTGTGTGTTTGCCCCTGGTCGTACCAGGATTAGCCAGTTTAGATGGCTGGTTGATACAGGAGCCCAGCCTTCTCATGCCACAGATCAGAAAAGCTTCTCTAATCTGATCTCTGTTCCAACAATTCTCTGCTCGTCCATTCTCGGCTGGTCGAGTTTATACCCCTAAGTATGTGTGCGCACGTGTGTGTGTGTGTCCATGTGCCTGTGTGTATTATCAGATTTATTGCTCCCCCTCTCACCTGTGTAATTACAGTGTGAAGACTGAATGTATCTTACCATGAAAGAAACTAACTGACAACAATGAGGCCAACAACAGCTGATGCTGCTTATCATAGCTTACAACTCAATTAAAGTTATCACCCTGTGTTTTGATTTCATTCACTAATGTACTCCTCCTCCACTACTGCTGGAGACAGCCTAACCCGCTTCGTGCAGCTACTGAATTTGCCAACAAACCAGTCAAGGAAAATGACGCTCCACTTATTTTTCAAGTCGTCTGTGGACAGCATGAAAACAGGGATTTAGATTAATCTGTCAGGTGAATTTTAGGGCCCATTGGCATTATCTGTCTGTCTATTAGCCGCCACTTTAATATATTTATTGTCATTGCAAATTTCCCCATTGAAGGGATTAATATAGGATTATGATCTTCATTTTGATTTGGATGGACATTTTTTTTTCTTTTTTCTTTTTTCTTTTTTTAATAATTACAGCTATGAACACTTTTACACTTGGATAAAATAGCTGCTTCCAATTTGTCAATATATTTATTGTATCAGTCCCTATTGAACTTTAACATTCACCCTTTATGACATGACAGTATGCTTTGCTGGAGAAGTTGGCATAACCATGTGGTTAGTGCAGTTGGTTCTGCAAAAATGGGGCCAAACTTTGTCGATTAACTTCCACCTAGTTGAGATCCGGTTATAATAGTTTGTCTGAATGTGCTGTCTATTACGTTATACACTGCGTGTTAACCAGATGACTTATCCAAACGTATTTTATGTTAATACCTGGTGGAACTGAATATCAAAGCCACCATATTGTCCGCTTTGCTCTATTGTTATTTTTTTTTTTTGGTTTGTTTTTTTATCTGTAAGACATTACATATAATCTTTTCTCAACATAGTCTTGTTCTTTTTTGTTTATATCTTTTAAACTGTCTAGTTAATGCAAACTCTGTAAAAAGCCTAAGTGGAAAAAAGCTTTCTTCTTTTAAATTCTCTCATGTCTCTTCGGTCCTTTGGCGAGATAAAACAGAAGTTGAAGTTTTCACTATGAAGAGCAATCTAAAACAAGTCTCAGACTTTTTACTGAAATTTCTGTTGATTGCTGGCATCTCCATCCTAAACGGCAATTTGTGTGTGCTAAAGAAAGAGAGTCTGTGTGTGTGTGTGTGCGTGTGTCCCGTCTTTGGCGAGCAGGTAGGAGGATGAAAGCTTCTCTTAGATGCAGGCAGCTGAGATTTTTCTGAAGGCGGCTGCCATACCTTTGACACTGCTCTATGACACACATCGAGACAAGCATGCACACGCGAGCACTCAAGCTCATACACTTGCACAAACACACACCTGAGAAACACACTGAGGGGTTGACCTAAAAGCAGATTATTTCTACATTTTATCTCCCATCTCTCTCAATCAAGAGATCTAAATTAAAAGAGCTGGGCTGCATGATAAAAGATAATGATAGGAAGAACCGGATTGCCAACGCACTTTTTGAACCACAAGTAAAATATGTATGATGTTCCTAAATATATTCTTTTACCTCAAGAACTTGCTCCCTGTCAACATCCCAGAGGAGACCACCCGACATTTGACAGACATATAATTTCACTTAACGTCTGTTTTTGGGTCCATACATGAATAGTGTCAATGAAATATTTATGTCTATTCCCAAAGCTGATGCACATACTTGATATGTGTCTGTCCCCTGCATGTTTTCATGTAAAAAAAAAAGAAAAAAGAAGATCCCTTTGAATTGATTCCCTGCATTCCACCAAAAATAGCTGCAAGGCCTGGAAATGAACTCTAAACAAACTTACATCATTATTAGTGGGAACTTTGAAAATAACTCAGAGGTCAACTTTGTGATGAGTTCACTTATGAGTACGGCAGTGTAACAAGACGTGTCTGTGTATGTGTGTGCTTTTTGTGTAGCGTAGACAACGAATTTTGCTCGATGCCTTACTTTGACACTATGCTTTAACGCAATTGGCAGCTCTTGAAGTCAATTTTCTAGAAACGTGCCAAATAATATCTCCCAGCAGCTCGACACTGTTCTCATGGTGTCCACTGAAAATGAATGTTTGCTTCATTATAACCTCTTGGAAAGTGCCCAAACCCAGCTTCCTGTCTCAAGAGCAACTGTGCAAGCAAAACACACACTGTGAAACAGACAATATTGCACTTTCTGTCCCTTCTTGTTTCATTACCAAAAATATTGCCAAGGACAAGATGTTGTTTTTAAGTTATTAATGCACTACACACATTTGAAATATCACAGTCTTGTATTCAGCATATTTTCCACATCAGACATCAGACCGATGATTTACTTTTCCTCTCATTCCACGTAGCCAGTGGCTACAGGCCGTGGAACTTTATACACAGTAAATAAAACTGCTGGGATTATCTGTCCGTCAAAGTAATATTACTGTTTCAAATTTTAGTCTAAGCAATGAAATATTAAGCTGAAGAACAGTGTCACATTCACAAGTTATGCAATCATGGAATCAAACCAGGCAACCGTAGAGACTGTAAAAGGATAATGCAAAATTCAGAAAGCCTCTTACATTTAAAGGTATCTTGTTGGCGGCAAAACACAGCTTTTCATCAGGGCTGCATGGTGCCTACGCATTTGCTTGCTCATCGTTATCATTGTTCTTCATTTAATTTCATTCATAACTTGAAACATTTTCAAGCAGAGAAGGGAAACGTACCCAAAAATATTGTCTGTACAACCAGATCTTTATGTAAAACGGTTGCTGTGGAGAGCGCTGGCAAACCCAAAAATCCCATGTGGTGTACCCACTGCAGTGTAATATGACCTTGATTACCCATAACCCTGTGTGTGATGTGTAATCAACGCAACACAGTTTGTACAGATATAAAAGGTTTTTTCGCTTTCCTGCTGAGAGTTAAATGAGCGCACTGCTACCAACATCAGAGAGGTCAGTAACTCATATATATAGTCATACTCCATGACATAACCTATAAAACTCTTTTCATTGGGTCATTGTTCGTTGGTTTGAATGAACTTTAAAAGTGCCGGTGTGGATTTTGTTACCTTTGGACAGAGCCCTGTCAGTCATCACACTTCACTGTATGTAAATGTAAGTTAATCAACTGCTGGGGAGCTGTTTTGATTTTCTCTGATCCTTTTCCAAAGTGTCAACAATTTACTGATACAGTATATATTCACTTAGCCAAATAAGTAAAAAAAAAAAAAAAACAGAGGAAGTAGATGTCTTACCTGAATTAAGGATGGGAGCAGATGGCAGCTGGGACATGGCAACATCACCACAGACACCTATTAAAGAGAGATGGGAGACATGAGGTGAGTAAACAGGAGCCAGAAAGCAACCTGACGGTCAATAGAAGAGGAGGAGAGAGACTCAGAGACTCGGGGGGGGGACCTGTCTCCCTGGAAGCTATGATGCAGTGTACCATCTGACAGACAACCACATTTCACATCTGACCCTGTTCAACTCTGAAGCCAGAGAGCAGACTGCATATGCACCAGCACACTCCTTTTTTGCTGGGCACATGTCACCCTCTCCCACCCTCTGCATGCTCATCCCCCACCATATTTCCAACTTCCTCACAGCCTTCACAACCCTCGCTCTTCCCCTAACAGGTAGGGCTGCTGTGGATGACACGTACCCAGCTGAGAGCGTCCATGCAGGGTCGATGGACTGCAGTACACCGAGAGGAGTGATAGCTCCCCAACGCTGCCCCATGTTTGTGTGTATGTGTGTGTGTGTGTGTTTTCTCTGTGCGTGTTCGTGTTAGGTGCTTGTTTATCTGTCTATTGAGCGCTTCATGGAAGCGCAGCTGCATCAGTGATGTGACTCCCACAGCAGGGGGAGACACCATATATGAGCTTCTATTTTTTTTTTTTTTTTTTTTGGTTTGGTTTGTTTTTGTTTTATTTGAAGAAAAAAGGAGATGGGAGGTGAGCTGTCAGAAGCTTTGCTGTTACAGAACAACAGACCCCTTACACATGCACGCTGTCAGGCTTATAAATTAACATTATGAATTGCTTTGTGTGTTTCGTTAATCCTACTTTTCCCTGTCTGTTCCAGAGTTTAAGGCCAAATAAGAAAAGTGCAACTCATTAACGCTGTGGGAGTGCAAACTAAAAGCCCATGAATTGTTCAAAACACCATTCACAATGTGTGAAAGGTATCCCCACATAACAATCACCCGCAAGTGCACGTGTATGTGTGTTTAAACATAGCATCCTGACAGTCATACTGCTGCGAGGGCTTCTGACCATGAATTATTGACAGTGTGTTTTAGACAGAGATGAAGGATGATCCAGAAACAGGACAGAAAGTCCCGAACGTGGTATAATAATGAAAGGAAGACTTGTTTATGTCTGTCCATTCGTGGAAGCAAATATGAACCATTTAATCCAACCAAACAGGTGAAAGTTTCTGATAAACTCACTGCCACCTGATCTCAAACTGACCGTGTGTATCGAGAAAGGCTAACTGTGGACAAATGGGTGCATCTGTGTCAGGGGAAATGGGTTAAACTCCAGTTTATCACCATTTATCAATGAAAATCAATCATCAGTTACTCTGACCTCAGATGACAAATGATGTTTCGTTCCCACCGTCACACAGAAACCCCCGCTGTTCTTGTATTGATTAGCCAGTCTGTTTTTTGACCCGCGTTGAGTTCAAAGGTTAAAGGCTGCGTCACATTAGGAGACAGAGAAATGGATTTCTTGGACCTTAAGGACAACTGAAATTGAAAAGATTAGAAGGAATGACCATCGATCTTTGCTTAACAACAGAACTGCAGTTCCAGTGCACAATCAACATGCTGCAGATAAAGAAGTGCATTTATAATAAAAATCGGATTAACCCATGCAAGAAGTGGTGAGCTTCAGAGGGACACACTCTAAACTGTACTCTCATGTTGGTACTCCAAAGGGATTCTACACCAAAAGAGCTT
Source organism: Echeneis naucrates (assembly GCF_900963305.1). Taxonomy (NCBI): domain Eukaryota; kingdom Metazoa; phylum Chordata; class Actinopteri; order Carangiformes; family Echeneidae; genus Echeneis; species Echeneis naucrates. The sequence continues at coordinate 11,430,660 of NC_042526.1, read as the reverse complement.
TTAACCTTTGAACACCACACAAACTCCACAGTGGGAGTGCTCAGCATTGATGGATGATTTTCCGGGGGCATATTAATGAGGCCTGGAACATTAGCAATTATTTCTGACTATTAAAATTGGCAGAAAATGATTTTCCCTCCACTTTCCTTTTAAGTCATATGTCAAAAACAAAGGCTCAACAGCTGCTGATTCCAACATTTCAAAAATATGATTTTACTACTTTCCTACATATTTTTCATATGTATATCACTGTAGACATGTTTAGTTTTAGTGCCGTCGGTATTACAAGCCATCACTTTTGGTTTGGAGACATTGTTATTGAAATTTTTTAGAGGTTTTTAATGTGTTTTACAAACTAAAATATAGGAATAACCAAGGCATTCGTCTACAGTATTTGATAAATAATCGTTCGTTGAATCTGTAGATCCGGATCATTCATGTCTTCCCACTTTGGCAGTTGTGCCTGTCCTCAAATTCGTTACATTTTATTTTTAGTCAGTAATGGAGCTTCACAACTCCTCTGACATGGCCTGATTAAAAATCAGCCTGTTCCATCCAAAAAAGAAGACCAGGACTCGGAGAATGTGTGAAAACATTCATCAGATCCGCATTTCATCACTGTGGAGGGTGGCAAGTCTGTCAGTGGGAGAATTACCCCTCTGTCGATGGTATCTATCAACTTAACTGTCATGTAATGACCCTGGGAGTCATCATGGCGCATCAGTCAAGCCTGCTGTGGCATAAGTGCTGCTGCATCCTACTTAATTCATGTTCACGCCCTGTCTGTCCGCCTTGGCTGCAGTCAATACATGAGTTGTACAGAGTGTTACAATGGACAGGTACGAAGGATTGGGGAATATGGACCGTAGTAGAACTCTGGAGAATAAATACAATTTTGTTGGACAGAGACGCAGGACTTTTGGATAGAAATAATGTTATTTAGCATTTGTTGGGTGATGGTGGTCATGTGCAGAAACAAATTACTGCAGTCAGAGTTTAAATGAGAGATAAATAAAGAGATTACTCCCAATGCAGCACAGCAGTCTACTGTGGAGTAACATCCCATCAAGCGTGGCATGTTGCAGACAGTATGGATATGTTGTACCGAAATAATAGGATTTTTGGTATGTTTGACTTGACTTCCGTATTCCAAACCACGACAACTCTATAACTATATCGTGCTGAACTGAAAGTTTACTGAATGAGGGCGAATCAAGCGCCAACTTGAAAGAACGAAGAAAAAACTTGCTTGAGTGAACTTCTCAGGAAAGGATCAAGTTTAACTGTTGCATAAATCACACTAATGCAAAGATTATGTGATAACTGAATGATCATTTTTTTACAGATTGCCAGAACAGCCTATGTGACAGTCACAGGTTTGCATCTAATAACAATGATAAGATCAGTAATAATAAAGGTAATTCAAACTTAATTCTCCGAACTGTTAATTATTTCACACTGACGTTCACAGCTCACATGTAGCTCCCAAGTGTGAGGCAGATGCCCACAAAACAGTGAGCAAGGAAAGCAGTGTAATTGCATTAAAAAGTTGGGCTAAATATCTAATGTAGAAAACTGCAGAAATGAATGCAGTGGCTGTGTCCATAATGCAATCAATTCTGGCTTTCAATGAAAACATTGCATATTGTCAAACTACTTTTAAAATGCATGGCAACTCTGTCATTCTAATGGTGTAAATATATTTTCTGTTTGCATTAACAGCTGTTTTGCTTTTTTTCTCCCCACTCTTAACTAAAAACATATGTGGTATGGAGCAATGATTTGTTTTCTTGTCAACGTGAACGCCAACTGCCGGAAGGATTTATTCGTGTTGAATACTATTGCTTGTCATGTAATCCCTTGTGTGATGGGCCATTTCAGTGGTTACGACACAAAATTAGTGAAACACATTCATCAGTTCATGCAACAATTATTCAGTATTTTAACTGTAATGGGTAGATCTATTTAACAGGTGACACCACCGACTTTTGACAGTGGTAAAAAAAAAGGTTGTGGCGCCTCTAGTATTGGCATTTGCAATAGCCACTGATTTATTGATGTGCCTTGCCAAATACATAACAAATTGGGATACGACTGAAAAATGCTCATCCTTGACTTATTCAAGTCAATATAACCCATCATCCACACAGCATACGGAACTTGAACTTGCATAGGTTTCTATGGCTCCTTTAAATTTTGCATCTTATTATCAGGTCATAATCACACTGACATGATAAAACTATAAATATTTAGCCATATTAGCTGTTGAAACGCATCTGTTAAAACAGCTGTCGGGAGAATCACGGAGTCACGGGTTACCTTTACTCTGTGACTTTCTGCGTGCCGCTAATTACCACAGCATGATCAGAAAACCACCTCTCACTATCCATCTCACATACACTCACGCACATCACTCCCATCTTCGAGTTCATCATTTATTAAAGAGTCTGATCTTTCTCCGAGACACACCATCACAGTTGTACATCCCGCTGCCCTTTAACTGCCTCATCCCATGAGTTTACATGTATGTGTGTGTGCGTGCATGCTGGGGGAAGGGGTAAGTCCTTGTGTGCGTGTGCAGTTAAGTGTGTGGCGTGACGGGTGATTCTGATGAAAGTTAAGCTGTGGGATTCAGCAGACCCTTCCCTGTTTCTTCGATGAAGCATAACAGCGTGAGAAGCATGTGGAGTGGAGCAGCAGCAGGACATCAGGTCGTATAGTGCCCACAAACTTAAAATATGAAAACATGTCAATACGATTTCAGAATTGAATGACTTTTCAAAAGTTTCCGTGGTTTTATGGTTTGATCAGTTTCCCTCCATCTAATATCCATGATGCCCACTTTAGCCTAAACCTTTATTGTTGGACCTAGCTTGTAGTTATCATAAGCAGACTATTGGCACCTGTTGCTTTGAATGAAAATGCTAGAAGTGCAAACAGGATTTTCACCAGTAAGATACTTTGGCACCCTGAACTTCTGCACTTGCAGGTAGTGATAATGAGCCTTAGCCCTTAGTTCAATCCATTTGCGTTTGAACTGTGAATAAGCCTTGATGATATTTTCTTCTCAAGATTTAAATACTCAGTTTATTCAGGCATAAAAAGATTAAATAACAGTAATCAGTTCAGTTCAAACAATTAATGAAACATGAATGTGCTGACAGTGACATGCCAAATGCTGCGGGATCAGAGTGCCTTTAATGGCTGTTTGATTAGGAAAAACAGACGCTTATTTTAAAATACAGGATTAAGGTGTTGTTGCTCTCTGCAGCAATGACATACAACTCTATTAATCCTATTGCTGGCAGAAGCTTGCTGAAGCTCTTTAAAGAGGTAAAAGCCTGCAATCAAACCATCAATGATTATCAAGGAAGAGGAAATAGATACTCACAAAACTAAATGACAGATTACAACACAACGAAGCTACGCTTCAAAAAATCTGGTACATAAGCATTCACACAATTATTCAGGTTAGGAATAGCAGTTGAACCTTTTGTCTCTTAACTCTTTTTGTCATTTCTGTCACTATGAGATGTAACTTAAGTCGCTGTTCCTAAGAATATATCACAATGAACTATTTAATGATCCTTGTCTTACATCTACCTTTGTGCACAAATTAGTATGTTATTTTTAGTATTCATAAAAATACATATTTTGTGAATTTGTTGGTTCATCACACTTGGTTCAGTTTTTGTAAGAAACAAACAGTTATTTTGCTACCTACCTGTCTTATTAGTTTGTTAGACTTCTCTTTACTGAGATTAGATGTCATGTTTCCATCTCCATGTGTTTAGCATTGGACACATGAAAAGGGAAAAAAATGGAATGAAAGAGGATTTTTATTTTTACACTGCATTTGGTTTTACTGTTGTAAGTGTATTGTTTTTTGTTGGTGTTAAAGACATTACAAATAATTAACAAATAGTAAAATATGTAGTTACCAAAAAATATCAGCACCATGGACAGCAACAATAAAAAGGTTTTAAAATGTTGCCTGAAATATATGGAGAGCATCACGGCCATTTTTTTTTTTTAAACAGAACTACGCAGAACTGACTGCAAATTAGATATAATTATTGATAGAAATTTCCATAAATAATTCATTATCAGTGAATATCAAATTACAATATTCACCGGAATATTACTGCTGTTTGATAGATAAAGATCAAAGAAAAGCCAGGTGGTACAGAGAGTAAAAATGTCAGGCTCTGGTGACCCCATGGCAGCAAAATATACATAATACCAGGTTTAATATAAAACATGTTCAGTCAGAGCGACTTAAAATGCGACACACGCAGGCAGAAAATAAAGTTGTAGTCCTATGCAGGTACTTTGGAAAATAAAATACCACAACTCAATGAAAGTTTGATGCATTTAGTGCATATCTATTTTTTTATGAATGTGCTTATACCTTAATCCTATTAATGACTCCCACACTGTATGATCGTAGAATATAATAGAAGTAGCAGAATATAGATGCAGTTTTTGCATAATTTCATCTGATTGATACGTGGCTTTCCTGACCACGCTTTGAATCATCACCAAAGCCTTGATTAAGGAATCTATACTCTCCTTGTAAAGCAACGCAGGACGGACCCTCCTCAGTTCAGTGTGTACAAACTAAAGTGCTACCTGTGGCCAAAAAAAAGAAAACAACCAAAGATGAATGAAAAAATATGATTTAGTGATATCTCTTAGCAATGAAGGGGTCTCTGTGGAGTTTTGTGGGTGTGTATCCTCATGACTGAAGCTTCTGCCGCTTAGAATCAATTCAGAAACTGACAAAATGTCTCATGATCTTCAGAACGCACGCTCACCACATCAGAATCAGTTTTTTTTTTGTTGTGAACTGTAACTCTCAGGACTTACTGTGTGTGGTTGAGCACACTTTAATCTTGGTCCTCATACTTAATCATGTCATCCTGGTACAAGCAGATGTAGCTGCACATGTCAGAGTCCCTTACAGTGCGAATGGATGGAATGCAAAGAGGTGTGTTTTTCTGGGCTGTCAGAAATTTCCATGGACATTTTAATGCTTTTTTTTTTTTTTTTTTTTTACTCTTTGCAGTGATATTGGATTTCACTGCGTTTGGCACGAATCACAGTTAACCTGACCTGCTACAATTTATGCTTTATCTATTATGAAACAACAAACTTTATACAACTGCTTTTCAAACTCAAGGATTTGATAAGAAGGTAAGGCTGAAGATGACCTGACTTTTACACACACACACACACCCACAAATATATATACGTTGACTTAGAGATGACTTATTTCTTTATCTCTTTACTCCATATATTTAATTCTATGATTCTATGATCAGGATTTTAATTGCAGCTCTGTGAAATGAATAAAACATCGGACTATCAGAAAACTCCAGCTTCTCCAATCAGCATGGCTTGCACGGCGGAAGCCTGTCACAACACATAGATCTGCGTGTGACTCCTCTGCCAAGTCACATCTCTTTCAAAAACCAGAGAACATCCCTGTTGCTTATTCTATGCACTGTGCTACAACCGTGCTGATGAATAGATTCTGTACTGCTTGCAGTCAAGAAAGCGGTGCTGTGTGGAAGTTACAAGGCCATTTATGCACACACATGCACACAAAGATGCACAAACACAAAGTCATGTGAGCACATTTACCAACACAGGAGTGCTGAAACTCAAGGCCAAGTCCATTCAATGACAGACTTGCTCACAGTTACATATTCACCAAACACGTGTACCCTTCCAAACACAAACACACGGATAAAATTAAGCATGTATGCATGTCCTTAAGATCGAAGAAGGCTGCCGAGTGCCCACCCACACTTGCGATCTGCTTCTACACCATGTTTGACCCTGCAGCACACACTGACTAATGTACAGACTGTAGAGATTCTAAGTGTGAATGAACACATGTATGATGTTGCTCTAATTATGCAACAAGTTTGACAAACATTCAGTCTTACACAGAAAATGCTGCACTGTATCAGTAAACACCAGAGACAAACCAGTGGAACAAAGCTATTTTGAAATTGTAAAATATAAGAATGTATAATCATTAATACCCCAGAGATGTAATTCTGTGAGAGGTGAGTAAATGTTTAATACAAGTGCATTGACACACATATGTTGACCCCACCCTTAAAAAATGTCTAACATTTTAATTATTCAGTGTCTTCATTCATTACTGCCAAGAGGGAAATATTTTTTACTCTTGTTATTATTGGTTTTGTGCATTTAAAATTCTCATTAGTCCTACTGTAGTCCACTCATCTTCTGATTCCAATCCTAATACTGCTACGGAAACAATACTTATCATATAGGAAAATAGTTCCATGATTTTATAATACAATGTGAGTACCAGTTTTCAATGCACAGTTCATCACGTCATTTTGACAGGGATTCACCTTTTCATTTAAGAAAAGAGAAACAAGCCTCATTCTAGCCAAGTCTGAGGAATTCATTGACTAAGAATGAACTGAGCTCTATGTATAAAAAGCTGAGGTCAGTTTTCTGCTCACCGTGAAGTGGTACAGACACACCTGCTCTGCAGGAATTCAGCCTGTGAGCCGAATTCACGCTTGTCCTCCAAAAGCCTCGTTATTCTGACTTGGAGTGGGAGGTAAAAGCATTTGGAGAAGGCAAGCTACAATGGTTAAATAGAAACATATTCATTCAGGGAATAAATTCAAGTTCTGTCACACCTTGAAGCTGGATGGAATTGCGGGGAGATCAGGGAGAATCAGATCTGATGTTAAGATGGACACTTTCCTGCTGCCGTACCTTCAGCCCAGGTCCGTCCTCCTCTGCTGATAAACAGTGATCCACCTGTATGCCCTGTTTCCACAGGCTCCCTACACGCCCATCTCTCTCCCAGCCTGCCTCCAGAAAGCCTCCAGCCTCGGTGCGGTCCGCCTGAACCCGAATAACTTCTCCTGCACGCAGCGGAGCTCATATACGCAACTGCAGATACTCTTTGTTTCACCTTCTGTGTCTTTATCGCGCATCATCTGCTGCAGAGATTTTTTTTTTCCTTTGTCCTAACCTCCCAATCTGGAGGAGCATCACAACAAATGCACATGAAGCAGCTTTATCAAACACATTTGGGTGTTCAAGTGCTGCGCAAAGTTCAAAGCAAATAGCTCAGCAAGCACCGTATCGGCTGACGGTCCCGGACTGACTGGTTCCACTGCACTCTGTCGCCTGAGCCGTCATCTAAGACTGCAACATAATTTACCTGCCGGTGGACAATCTGTTGTATTTGACCTACCTTGACCATTCCGATCCTTCAGAGGTTGCGCACAAAATCTTGAGCTGCTGGAAGTTTGACTTAGTCTACTCCTGATCCCTCCGAGGAGTCGCACTGAGAGAGGATGGGCGCCACTGCTTTGACCGCCAGCTTCGTTTTGTGTGTGTGTGTGTGTACGTGTAGGTGTGTGTGTGTGTGTGTGTGTGTAAGTGTGTGAATGAGCGTGCATGTGAGAGAGAAAGAGAGAGGGAGATGGACGGAGAGAGATGGAGAGGGAAACAACAGACGTGGAGAGCTGTAGCCCCTTTCCAAAGGATGCTTCAGTCTCCTAGCAACAACAATCGATCTGGCAAGGAGACATTTTTATTGGATAAAAAGAAAACTTAGCCACCACCCCCCCTTCCCCCCAAACCTCCCTTTGGCACATGTTTACCACTCAGAATAACAACTCCGGCTTTAGTGAGGGAAGGGAAGAGAGAGTGAGAGAGAGAGACTCTCAGATGAATGTTTTACATGTGTTTGAGATGCAGGAAGATGGACAGAATTCATTTACATCCATCTGCCCTGCCAGCCGACTCTAAACACACATGGTGCAGCACATTGCCTTTTTATTCCGAGCACCAATAAAGCACCAATAAATGTTTCAGCTCAGTATCAGACACCTGTAATGTCAGCGACAGAGACACACCAGGAGAGGAGGACCGATCAAGTCGGCCATGCCTCACTTTGTTCAGCGATATTTGAGAAATCTGGTATTGGCTCCATAGTTCAGTCAGACGTAGCCCATCCAGACCTGAAGACCTTCACAGAAGGTCTAGAAGTCTGCATCGAGAGCCTTGAACACACATCGCTCACATGATGCATTTTAAACACATATATATCTGCACAAACACACACAGAGACAGAGACACTGTGTTTTCTACAAGTTGACTGCCTCTCTCTCTCTCTTTTCCTGTCTCACCCTCTTTTTCTTGTGCACCCAGTGGTACCGGTGTGTGCGCGTGTTGGAGCATGTGTAAAGCATACACATATATATGTGCATGTGTAGTTGCCTGCATTATTATGCACATGGATTCATTAGAATGCAAGTATGCAAGTGTGCAATTCCTATTGAACAGAAAATCCTCTTCATGCATGATTGAGTCACAGAGCGTCGCTCTCTCTTCTCCCTCGCTCTCTCTCTCTGTAACACAAATGCACACACACACACACACACACACACACACACAGGCCTGATTTCTGTATTGTAAAGTTAGTCAAGTGGATAGAGATACACTGTCCGAGGGCTTGCTTAAAGCAGCTTGTGATTGCAGCTACAGGCTTCAGCATGTTTTTTCCTGCTTTATATGCAGATCATTGATGACAAGAGGGTGAAGTTTTTGACTCGCTCATATATTTTCCATGTCTGTCCTGTGTGACACCATATGGCACGAGAAAACTGTCTCTGAGGATAAGCCTCAGATGGGTAGAGATTGATTAGTTGACTGAAGAAGCAAGGATAAGAGCATCCACTTCACACTTCTGTGACACACATGCACGCACGGGCATGAGGTGGTAAGTGAGCGCACGCAGACACTCACACAGAGAAACACACAGAAACACACACACTAGCGCCTAGTGTCAGTCACAGCTTTCGCGGACTTCATCCCTCATTCTTGCTGCCCAAGCTGGGAGATGCTGGCCACTCTAATAAAGGCCTCATTGTCTGCATGGCATGCATATATGCAGAAAGCCCAGAAAGCCAGCTTTGTCCCATAAGGGTCCCTCAGCGAGAGAGCTTTGTGCCGGGCCTTTCCCCTCAGACCAACAGCTGAAAAGCAGAAAGAAAGAAAGAACGAAAAAGAGGAAAGGTGAAAATTACTGGGGTTGAGAAATAGACGGCAGTGTGATAGATGGTGAATTGGACCAGCTGAACCAAACTATATAAAACCATCTCCAGGCCTGTGTGTGAAAAACTTATGTTCAGGAATTCATCGTTTTGCCTGATCATGCTGATCCAGCTCATGCTGCAGGAAGTGGGTCCACTGGGATTATGTTTCCTTCTTCTTTGATTTCACACTGATTGTTTGTGTCCCCACGCTAATAGAATTATCCATGCTTCATTTCCCATGGTCTTCTGTCCTGCCTTGGCCTCGTGATGGATGGAGTTTCACACAGAGGAGTGAGTGTGCTAAGAAGTGTGCCCAGTGTTGGTTAGACAACAGGGCTAGTTACAACCACAACCTTCCATTTGCTTTGGTCATTGTCGTCACTTGTGATCTGGCCAAGTGGACAAAAAGGCTTCTAATGTAACTAATGTGGAGCTTTGAGCCAGCGTGGCATTAGCACAATTTCAGGCCGTTCCTCGTTTCTTTGGCACATGATAAAGAAACAGGTTAAAATATTCCATTGATGTTGAAACAAATTAGAAATATTACTTTTTCTAGTAGATTGTTTGTGTGTTCTTTAGTGACCAGATTACAGATGATAGAAGAAAACATACCCCATCCAGGATGGTTTGTCCAACGGTAGATACAATTCCTATATTGCAGATGAGTTAAGTGCAGCAAAACTTGTTTGTATTAAACAAGGTGAATAATTTCTCAGATACAGTTCAATATGCACCCTCCAGATTGGATAGTTGAAAACCCAGGGGACCATTTTAACCAAGCGCTGAATTTCCCTTCTACAATGTGAATAAAGTGACTAATGTTCTGATTGCATGTTTTCAGAATGGAATTACATGGCACAAAATTCAATAGCTCGACCAACTATTCAGTCTTAATATTCCTCTGATGTTCCTGCACAAACAGTCTGACTATATTAATTCAATATGAACCGTGTAATTCATAAATCAAATGTTTTATTCACTATGAGACTATAATCTATAATCTCTTTTGAGGTGAAAATTACTTTTCAAAATAGCGTAAATACAGAGGTCATACATTTGGACATTTTATGATAACTATGATAATTCACAATATTATGTCTGTACCTGACCATAGAAAAATAGTGACTTTATTTGGAAATTAAGTGTGATGCATATCAAAATTGCTCTAAATGAGCTTCACATGACTGAGAAAAAGTGTGTGTGTCTGTGTGTGAATATCATATATCTTGTAATGTTGTTTTGGGCTGTTTATAGGTCCTAACAGGGGGTTGGGCTCTAATTATCTTGGTTACAGAGGCGTGGCCAACAGGCTGCGGGCCACACACACTTCACAGGACACGTACTGACCTGTCTCATGTTCGTCTGCTTGCCAGTCCAACACAAAATCACACACACACACAAAACTTATTCTCAGTTACTGAGCAGTGACTCACCCAGCACACTCTCTGTTTAGGGTATTTATTTGCTATTGTACAAAATCAGATGGAGATATTACTTTTTCTGATACTTAGATTTTCTTGTTGCAACAGAAGTCTTTTTTTTAATTTCTGTGACAAATCATAAAATAATAATACTCAAGAAAACAAATACACACACGAACAAGCCAAAGAAAAAACAGCAAAAATCATTTCAAACAATATGATCATATCGTTGGAGGATTTGCGCAAATTCATGAGCTAATTTGCAATTCCCCTCTCGAGACGTGTAAAATTTTGATATCTCCTCGCCTAAAAGTCTCACCCACTGTACTTGTGTCGGTAAACACAACAACCTTTGGAAAACTGTAGATGATTATTCTTAATGTATACAGATTTTGAAACACTCCAGGTGTTTTGCAGGTATGCACACGTGTATGTACACAAACACGTGTGCATACACACAAACAGACTGTGCAGCATCTGAGCTGGCCTCTCCTCTGAGCTTTCCCACCATGACCACAATTCATTAGTAATTGACCGCAGCAGCCTCGCTCATTAAACATTAACAGGCTACTGGTGAATAATTGATTAATGATATGAGGCGATCTGCAGCAGCATTCTGACAATAAGAGTGCATGGATGAGAGGAGAGAAAGGCCAAATCAATGGAATGCAAAGCAGAGGCCCTGACACATGACAGAGAAACACAGGTACACACACACACATACACACAGACTTGGACACACACAAACACACAGGATCACGTCCTTACTCTCTGACTCACTGGAAACTGAAAACTCACTGGTCAAGTGCAGAATTTTCTTAGTGAGTGTGAACATAGCATACATGCGGCCATTGACTTGAAATAATGTCTCCACCATTGTCCTCCCGAAGATTTTCATCAGTCTCAAACCCAATTTCTTTGAGCAAACACTCTGCAGTTTGACTATACTTGTGGTTTGTTTTGTGATTATTACAGCCAGAATATTGCAGGATATTGGATATTGCCAGTATTATTTAAAATGGGAAGGATCTGGCAAAATATAGAGCTTATAAACATGGTAGACACCCAAACTTAGCCACAAAAAATGTCTTCATCAAAGCGTCTTCTTAAAATGTCTTTTCAAAAGTGGAAACAGGTCTTTTCTTGGCTCAGCAGGCAGACTGAAACACCCACTCATATCAGCCTCTCAAGTCCTGGAGACACACATAGTCGTTCTGACCATCAGGACTACCAAAGACAAACCCAGTCTCAGTCTAAAGAGGTAATTTAAATGCTGAATTTCCGTCCCTTTCCAATCATGGCTGTCCACCTGAGGTTAAGTCTTGTTTTTCCTCAACTTCTATTTCTCTCAGTCTTTGGCTTCCTTTCCTCCTTTGAGAACGGCATTGTTTTATTTTCGCTTTGTAGACTTTGTACATTTGTTGTACAGTCCACCATCACAGTTATTCATAGCTTCCAGGATGAGAAAAGTTGGATGTGGTGTGTATTACAAAGAGGAGGTATCCCAGAACCCACACATGGGGAACTCCAGTGGGGAGGGGATGTGCTATGGACATTTGCCCATGCCATGACACAATTAAGGAGTTGCCAGGGTAGGAAGAAGAATTCAAATGAAGAAAGGGCTTTGGCCAAGATGTTTGCATTTCAGACAGAAAGGACAGCAGAATGCAGTGGTTTACCATATTAAAGGCTGTTGGGAGGTCCACCAAGAAGACCAAGAGGTCCCAGAGGCGCTTCAGTAACAACAGGGCAGCATGTGCCAGTGGAGTGGCCAAGCTTGACCTCTTAAAGCTTGACACTGTCATCCAAATTCTGGAGCAAAAACCTGCTTAACCAGCCTCCAACTACACTTAGATAGGACTGGAAGTGGCCGTAAAGGTCAATCCCACCCTGCACAGATTATACTCCTCTACTGTAAATGCTGTATGAATGCCTTTTTTTTCTGTTGTTTAACCATTGATGTCAATTAGGATTGCTGTGCTTGTGACAAATTTCTGTGTAAATGCTCAGTAAAGTATTATCTTAATTTGAGCACAGTTCAGTGAGGACTTTTGGAGCAGAGACATTACCTGAGCGTTTCTGAGAGGGTTGGAAATGTTCGCAAAGCCAGTGAGGTATTCATGACACGTGTGGCTGCTGGCACGATGGTGGGAGATATAGCTCGGAGGAGGACTGTGGGTATGAGGTCCAGTGTGCATGTAGTAGCATGGCTACTAGTCAGAAGTTTTAAAAAACAGTTTTCAGTGAGGGCCAAATGGCTGGTTATCTCTGGCATGTTTAAAGACAATATGGCTGATGTCCACCACCTTGGCTGAGAGATTTGTGTCTGGTAGGAGTAGTGGAGGTTTAAATGAGACTCAAAAAAGATGAACAACAGTTTCTGTCTATGATGTTAAAGCAGGAAAACCACTCAGTTGCCAATCTGGAAAATTACACAGTTTTCTGATCTGATGCATGTTGATGCTTCCAAAATGGTTTTTTTTCCTGGTCAGAAACTGGTCTATCTAAATTTATAGATTAATAAAGATGCTTTATTTGTTTAGGATACATTTGTAATCACAGTGAAAATTACCTACTTTGTCATGGTCAGCTAACAACTGTGGGTCCTGATTAGGATCCACTCCATACTACACAGACATCTGAGGTCATCTTTCTAAATTGGAAAAGTTTATTCTATAAATGTTCTGTTGTGAAAATTGCAGCTACCGATTTGCTACGTGTGGAATAAATATCGTAAATCACTGCTCCCAGGAATATTATCGTATTTTGGCTGTGCCACTTTAAAAATACACGCAAGACAAAGATATAATGTACACACAGTACAAACACTTTCCTAATGTTTAAGAACAGCGCTAATCAGAGCTCTGTATCAAATTGGCCAATTTCAATGTCGTTAAATTGCTGATTGTTTTGTCTGTAAAAAGCCTTGATGCATCCCTAGTGAGGGAAACTGTGATTGAAAGTGGTTGGAGTTTCATTAAGGTTATCTGTCATTAAGCTGATTGGATGTTGAAAAGAGACAAGGCCAGTTTAAAGTAATAAAAATAAAGCTTTCACTTTACTGACCAATACTAAACAGACAACGTGATAAGCAGTGCAGACTATTCATTTTAAATATTATATCATTGTTACATCATTTCTTAACGTTATTGACAAAATGTTCCTGCTTAATGTGAACCGATGGTCAGAAACTGAAAAGTAATACATTCTTGCTGCGTTGTGCGGACACTGAATTCAAACACACATCGGGCACACACACACACACACACACAGCACTTACGCTGACACTCACGGAGTGAAAATTAGGATAATGACAATCATGTAGCAGCGGAAATAAGAGCTGGATGTCTTCTTGCTGGAGAGAGAGAGAGAGAGAGCTCATCAGATAGAGTACAAAGTGAGACGTGTCCTCTTTCAGCTGGGATGAAAGTCAGCAGGACTTGGCAGGGGCCAGTCACAGAGGTGCTCGATGATGAATAGGGGCCAGGCTCACTCCTTTAACACAACTAATGATACGTGTGTGCGTGTGTGTGTGTGTCTGTGCGCGTGTATTTGTATGCCTGTGCTCATCTTGTCCGTCTTGGTTTCTGACACTCAGAACAGTTTAGCAGGCAGACCAGTTCATTATCACATGTGTTAATATTTAATTTTGCGGTTTGATAAAAAATGATGTTTCATTAATGAGGTGATCCATCCCTGGGTATCAGGAGTCATCCAAAACAGGGCAGCACTGTGATATTGGAACTTCTTCCTTTCATCGTCATTATGCAGCATGCTGCCTTCTACTCCTTCACATGTATTTTTAGCTTATCTCTTAATCGGTATTACCAGGCGTGAAATGTTTTTTATCGGCTTGTGCATATATGCTGTAAATAGCCCACAAATAATCTAATCCCTGTCCAATAATCTCCAGTTTGTTTAATTATCACAGTTACTGAAGTAGACTTCTGCCCATTCCTTCCTCAATTCTTCCTCTCTGCTTCCTCTCCACTCTCGTGTTGCCATTTAAAACATGGCATCACAACTAGACAGCCGTGCAGACAACTTTAAATAAATAGGAGGTTTAGCGATGATGAACTGATTGAAAATGTCCAAAGAACATGCTCTAACCTCCAGAGCGGACAGTCACAGTGGACGAATCTTTAGCTCTGCTCTTAAATTACACCCCCTCCTGTTTTTAAGTGGACGCCTTGGTTGAGACTGGCTATGGCTGCTATTCCTGCCCATGCCAGTCGGTCCAGGATGGCTACTCTTAGAGGGGTGCTTTGAAGAGCTGTCCAGGTGAGAGCTTGGCAATGGCAGAGCTTTTTCTGCTCTTTCACAACACAGAGTGCCCTTCAGGGACTCAAATTGCCCTGCGGTGTTATGGATAATACTCAAATCCACATAAAGATCACACACATACACACACACACACACACACACACACACACACACACACACACACACACACACACACACACACACACACACACACACACACACACACACAAACACACGCACACACACGTACAAGAATTGAATCCTGAGTTTTTTGATGTGTGCCCCCAAGTACAGTGTATGCAAAACATATGTGTGCACTTTTTCAGGTACTCATGCAAACACATACTGTACACACACCCTTCACATATTAAAATAGCAAGTTGGACTAAACAAAAGACAATTGCTCTGGCATGAAATTTTCCCTTGGTACCATTTCAGAGACAGAGAAAAAAAACAAACTTAAGTGCTGTAGCAGTTTATTTTTCTCTCTAGACTTTAGCCCTTCCCCTAGTCCACCTCTTTTTGTTTCCTCTTCTCATCCCCATTTAATTTCACCTCCCCTCTTCTAATCAGTGAAAACATAGCCAGACTACAGATGAGACCATATGCGCCTGTGTGTGTATGTGGAATTATGGGTGCTGTTCTATTCAAAGACTGTGTGGAGAGGAAATAGCGGTGCAGTGAAAACTCATGACTTGACAGATCCTCAGAGTCGCCCCAAAATGCACTTCAATTCCAAAAGGCCCTGCTCTTGTGTCTCTTTCTGACCGACTCAAAAGACACATTCTTCGTGGACTGATTTTAACTGTACTTTTTTTTTTCCCTCAAATTTGAAATGAGCTCTTGGGTCTCATAATATTACGAAGGAAGCATTTGGCCAGGAGAGGAGAGGAAATGCAGCATTTGTGGCACTATGCTACGAATGCTATGCAACTGCTGCTTTATGCTACCCTGATGTTCTCACCATATAGTCAAGGATTCTGGCCAAGATTTGAGTGCCAAGTCAATGGTGTCCTGAGGGATAAAAGCAGATACATATGCAGTATGCATACACAATAGCATGTGGGCAACCATTTTCTAACAAAAAAGCTCACTAATATACAAATACAAGGAGCACAAATGCATCTATTCCCATCTTGGTTGCATGCATGTACACACAAACAAATGCAAGATGCTCACATAATGTCACAGATGCCAAAACTACATATAGCTCACAACGTAATTACTTGAAAGTGCGTGTGTGTGTGCACTTGTATACACACATTTTGGCCACGATCGTGTGAGATTTTTTTCATTTCCGGTGTGCGTGTGTGTATATTTGCTTGTATGGTGAAAGGAGATGTGTGAATCATGGCTGAATGCCTCAGGGGTACAATTTCAAATCATAGCCTTAAGGTGGCCTCCTCACTGATCAAGTTAAGAGGGTTGACCGAGGAGCACCAGGTGAGCCGGTGTGAATAGATGATGCCATGATTTATTGGCTGTCAGCCGTTGATATTGGGCCTAAATGCTGATGGTGAAATTCAGACCACTGCTTTATACTTGTGAGATTCAGAGTTTTATGTAACATTTGCTTGAAAGGAACAGAATTTTCCCTCCGCACTCCCACCCTCTGTTTTTTGTTCTTTTTTTTTTTCTTCTTCCTCAACTTCTGCAGTCAAAGTAGCAAGTGGACGATTTGTGGTTCAAGCTGGGCTAAGGCATGAATCTGTTTTGCATGCTGGTGCACAGTTTGTAGGACCAGATCTGAAGTCAGTTTTATGTCTAAATTAGAGCACTCAGTAGCAACACATTGTAAATGAGTCTTAATGACTTTCCCAGCCTTTATTTTCTGCACTGTTAGACAGCCCTATGGCAGCGCTGAGATGTCAGCCGCTCCTGCTGTGGCTAATATCCTCCAACCACCATGCTGACACTGCCACCAGTCTTTCACATACACACAGGTAATTGCATGCTCCAGGCATATATATTTATATATACTTGCGTGTATGTGAGTGTATGTGTGTGTGTGTGTGTGAGAGAGAGAGAGACAGCTTGCTGTGTTCACTGTTAGATATTAAACTAGAGTATCCCACAGAAAGCCAAGTGGAATAACACTGTTCTCTCTGAGGGTAAGTATTCACAAAGGACAACTCGTGAATTACAACTCAAAACTCTGAGTATGTGTCTGCACATGTGTGTATTTCAGCGTGTGCATGCGCCATTTTATTCCCATCTGTGTGATTTCTATGGCACTCTCATTTGAGTCATTTTTCACCACAGGTTAATGACCTGTATACCATATGCTGTTATATGCTATCCCAAAGAAAATAAACATTTTCTAAAGTGGAACATCTTTTATAGCATAAGTGTGTGTGTGTGGGTGTGTGTGCGAGGAGAAACAACAGTCTCATGACTCATCTGTATACTAAACCTCTTTGAGACTTCATACAAATCACCTCAAATCCTCAAGTATGCCTCTAAACTCCAAAACAAAAATCAAGCTCCTTCTTGCCTCCTGATCAAACCACCGGCAGCTTCTGCCACGATGACTTAGAAATCTGTTAGCTGAGTATGTGGGCCAGCATGCATTAATCATGACAATATCGAGTGGTGTGACGGATACTCATATCGACATTTGCATAAACAAGTGGAACAGGGTGTGAATCCAACTGATGTAGAAAGTGTCCATGTTGTCAGATGTGAATTGCTGGGGAGCACAAGTGTGAAGGTGACAGGGAAGCCAAGGAGCAGGGATCGTAACACAGAACGAGCTGGATAACAGAGGGCCAATCTGACAACAGTTTTTTTGTCTTCTGGTGTTTTGTGAAAAGAGAGGGTTTTTCCTGACTGCGGATTTAGTGTGTCTGTATTCAAAGGGCAGGAGCTAATCTACGTATTGTGTGCTATTGCTATCATTTTGGAGAGATGAGTGCCAGTCTAATAAGGCT
The DNA here is from genome assembly GCF_900963305.1 of Echeneis naucrates. Taxonomy (NCBI): domain Eukaryota; kingdom Metazoa; phylum Chordata; class Actinopteri; order Carangiformes; family Echeneidae; genus Echeneis; species Echeneis naucrates. The sequence goes on along the minus strand of NC_042526.1, from coordinate 11,412,939 downwards.
GCTAAGGATATGATGAATAGAACAACCATACACACTGAAATCTGTGGTGTTGCATCACGTCCTGACAGCTAATCTTCTTATATGGAAACAGCAGTCAACAAGGATACTGCTTAGCTGGACAAAAAGGAAACAAATACAGTTTTTTTGCCTGTTGATCTGTCTGAGTGCCTTTTTTTTTTTTTTCTTCTTTCTTTTTGACACAGTCAATCCTGCTATCCTGGCATTAGTATACATGTGCACACCTTTTCCCATAAGCCCCTCCTTAACTTCTTATGTGGCTTTTTGCTGTGCTAGATCTTTGGTCTCTTCAATAGCTGTTCATAGACAAAAAAAATTTGGGTTTAATTGCCGTGAAATGTTTGGATGGCATCTCATAGGGTGGAGCCTAGTGACTTTAGTGCCATGAAGAGGTTAACAGTTTGTTTCAAGGGAGGAATCATTATTATTAAACAGCTTTTAAACTGTACACACATTCATGTTTACGTTGGAAAACTAATGCTGGTGATCCTTCATATTTTTTTAATACTTTGCTTGCTGTTGCTGTTAATTGGGACCTATCCCTGTCAGTCACAAGGTGTTGGTGAATTGTTCTGCCAGTATCTCTTACAGATTTGTAATTATTTAACCTGCATAGTGTAATTAGCTGGCAATCAGGTTTTTGCAGCAGCAGCAAGGCTTTGTTTCTGCAAAAACACAGAAACTCTGGGATATAGCAGGCGCTCTGCCTTCCCAAATCTCATCCTGAAATTGTATTATACACTGTTAAGCAGCTGTAGCCTGGTGGTAGTCGTAGTGGAGTGGAAGGTGATTGGTGGCCGATCTGAAAAACATTGGTTATTTTCAGTGGCATGGCAGTATAGTGGTTTGTGCTGTTGCCCCACAGCAACAAGCAGAAACAGAAAGGCCTGGCACCTTTCTGTGAGGGGTTTGCACACTCTCACCGTGCCTATGCGCATTTCCTGCTGGTACTCCAGTTTCCTCCCGTCCTGGTTAACTGGTGGCTCCGCAGGTTCCATGCACATGTGACGCATTCACTGTATCAAGTATTCAATTCATCTTAAGGAGATGTTTACTGAACATATTAGAGACTAGCCCGGACCCTCAGAGACTAGAGACTATACCAGACATCTCCAGAGACCAGAGACTAGACTGAAGAACAGTAGAGCCCCAGGTAGGACCCTTCCAGAGACTAGACCAGACTGGATCCCTCCACAGACCCAGAGACTACAAACTAGACAGAAGGAGAAGAAGGAGTATCTGTAATTTTACTCAAGTAGTGAAGTTGTGTACTCTGTCCACTTATGTCTCTGCTTAAATGTACGTCATTTATAAACATTTAACTATTTACATTTAAACAACCCAGACAAGTCTAAAGAATCATACAACAGAATATAAATTCTAAAATGTGTGAAAAACAAAGTAAAACACAGCGTCCAGGTAGCAGTTTTAGCTGGTCTTTAGTGAAGATTGGCATTAAGAATAACCACGTGTCTCAGCTTTGAGGGACTGATCCTGTTTCTTGTCTTTGTTACTATTTTCTGCCCTATTTTGGAGAAGATTCTCTCTGAGGGGACGGACGTTGCTATAATACACAGTCTCCTTGCCATCACATATGTAAGATGAGGGCAGGCTGAATGAACCCTTGGTCTTCAGCTCAGTGGGTCTGCACTTCTCTGGAAAAGGGGCTCCTGACCTTCTAATGTGCAGTCTCTCCTTCTTTCCCTCTCTCACCTCCCTCCAGTTTGTGTGCTCACTGTGTTTTGTGTCTGTCACCCCTGCACCAGCCTGTTGAAACGGTTAAAGAGAGTGGTTTTTTTTGTTTTTTGGCTGAGAAATATACTTAGGCTGGCTCAAAATTTCAATACATGTCCAAAGGATTTGTATTGGCTTAAAGATTTCTTGAAAAAAAAGCAGAAGATTGTTTTTACTGCGCGCTCACCTGCATTCAATGTGGTATCTCTCTGTGATCTATACAAATATTGCTATTACAAGAAGCTCCTAGGTATATCTGCTTTTGTATGTCCCTCCAGAGATTGTTTACGATCATGGTTTTACAGACTCTTTCTCCTTGTGCTGTCAGGCCACTCTTCTTGTGATGGTTGCATGTCTGTGTCTGTGTGTGAGCACGCACGCGTGTGTTCGCATGTTTTAGTTCATAGCTTGAGGGAAAACAAGCAAATCGACGTTCTGGCTGTGCGGCTGGAAAGAATACATGCAAAGCATCAATAAGCGCAGAGGCAAAGACGGAGCCTGTAAGGTGTGAATCACTGATGAATCTGAAAATCTCAGGAAAGACAAGTTAAGCATATCAATACATAAAGCTTCCTCCATCTCTCATCCTCTGTGAAGTCCTTTGGGTACTTTTTTCACTGTATATATAAACACACAACCCACACACTGACATACATTTTCTATGTGCAGACTTTACTTTCATGCTGACTTGAATCTTTTTGGCCTTGAGAAAATATATTTTATATTTAATACTCACAGAATAGCATCATCTTTTCTCTCCCTCCCTTTCTTCCCCATCTCTCCTTCACCCCTTTCTGCCTCTGCCCCAGCTCCCATTTTTCACTCCCACATTCCTCCTCCTTGCTGCATACGGGGCAGGATGGCAGAACTGTCTGGTGTTTGAGACGTGAGCAGTTTGATCTTCAGAAAGTGGAATCTAGATAGCATGTCTTCCTTTGCTTCAGAGAGCTCTCGAGGGTGTGTGTGTGTCTTTGTGTCCGTGCACGGGCATATGAGGATGAAGAGTCACTCACATGTGTGCCTGCCTTACATTTGGTGTGAAAATTAAAAACCCTCACCCCAACATTACTCAGTTCTGCGAAGTGAAGCAGGATCATTTCACAATTTCAGCTGCAGAACCCCTGATCTGTGATCATTCTTCTGACAAAATCCAGAAATAAGTAATGTTTTTAGTATCAACTTGTAACATTCACGATTGTCATTGAACAATAAATGGATCTTTTTCATGAAAGAAAATACAAGTAGATAGACGAAGATGAATAGATGAATGTTGGTTAAATAGTGTTGGTCAATCTGTCCAGATGCCACCATCAGTTGTATGGATAGATAGATAGATAAGTACAGCAAAACTAATGCATTCCTATTTCAGTTGGGTTTCAGTGGTTGGTGTGACCAAATATAGGTTTTTCTTCTCTGGATAGAACAGCTTCCCTTTCATGTTGTGCCTCTATTGATGACAAAGAGATATGAAAAAAATACAAATAAATAAATAATCAAATAATACAAATGTCCTACACGGATCTCTGCGCCTTTTTATACTGTGAATAGCACGATAAATCAAAGCCAGTGTTTGGCCTTGATTTTGTCTTTTCAGAAAATGTTTTCTCTTTTCTGCTCATATTATAGAGTTCTCGCCCTTCTGCTTTCCGTGAACATACTGCAAGAATGTCAGGCTTTCACTGAAATGTGTGTGTGTGTGTGTGTGTGTTGTTCTGTGTGCGCACCTATTTGTGTACCTCCTGTATCTGGGCAGTTGTGTTCTTGTGTCTCAGTGTAGCTTGAGATGTGCTGTAAATAGTATTTCCAGGGGACCATGACCTGCCCATTTGACCACAACTCACCATTTCATCCTGTCAAACGCATGACAACGTTTTTCTTAAATCCTGCTCTCCCACACAGTTTGTATGGGGATTAGATAATGAATGTATTTCCTGCCTCATTAGAAGACATACATCCGAACAGGTGTCGTTTCTCTACAGAACTCAGTGTATTTCTGGAGGCTTACGCGAGTGTGTGTGTGTGTGTGTATTGCACATCTGTATGTATCTTTGTGTCTCCTGTGTGCTTGTGCCTGTGTACATGTTGAGGGAATAGGTGATGTGTGTTTGAAGTGCAGAAGCACCAAGCCAAGTGTTGCACACTGTTGGATGGCTTTGTTGCCTGATGAAACAGAGCGAGCGAGAGAGAGAGAGAGAGAGAGAGAGAGAGAGAGGGAGCTGAGAGACAGACAGAGCTGAACTTAAGTAACCCTCCTACAGTGTCTCACACTTTGAATCGCGCTAGAATTTAACTGAAGAGTTTGACTTTCCTGATTGTTGCTGCCTGAACATCTGCTGAACACTTGAGCTGTGTCAAGGCAGCAGTAACAAAAGCCTTTAGTATGCTTTCAATCTTCACTTTCACATAAACAACACTGTCAATATAGCAGGCTAAAACATTACACTTCCAGAGCAAGGAGTTACTCAATGAGAGAAACAGTATATAACCTTTCCTTGACAGAGATCCTGAGTCTTTATGTCTGAGGGTGTGTGAGTGCAAACCAATGCATAAATGCATGACTGTAGGATCCATTTTTTTTGTCTACATGATGCTTTAAAGACTAATTCCAGTGTGACGGTACAGTGAACAATGAGGTCGCCGTCTTCACACACTGAGACATGAATGAAGACGTGCAGACAAAATTCATTGTATCACCTCTGTGCTAAGTTTAACTACGTAGTTTGCAAGCAGCTAATCTGATTCCAATAGCTCTAATTCTTGTTATTCTCCATCATCATTTGCTTAGCTACTTGTATTTGCTGTTTGCTTCGCTATTGCTACATGGCAGGTGATAAATGAAATGATGGAAGTTCAGCACTGAATGACAAAAAAAAATCCCTTTCCTCATCAAGTGCTGTGGCCAGTGGTGGAAAGCAACCCCAGTGTTAACATTTGCCCCTATTATGTCTTCTGTTTAGCGGTATTAGTGAACTAATCAGTCAGCCCAAGTCTGCCTCAGCTCATCACTTCAGATGTAGACTCCTGTCTGCCCTGAATACATAGCACTGTTCCATACTAAGGCCTCATGCCTTTGTCAAATAACAATCATTATGATTCCTGGCCAAGAGAACTTATAAACAGCCCCTTTGATTGTTGAAAACAAAAATCTTGGCCCATAAAAGAAAGAAATTGATTTTACAGTTGTTTCTCTCCTGTAATTAAAGCTCCTTTGACCTGCCCACCCCCCTTTAGCTTTCAGCCTGACAGATGTGAAGACATACAGTACCTAGATAGAGCATCAATTCATCAAGCAGCCACCACCATACGCCTGACCTTTATGTAGTTTATGCGCAAAAGCCAAGGCCCTTGCTCAGCACTCACACAGCGACTCATCATGGATAAACGTCCTGAATCAAGAATCACCACGGCTCACTGTAAGCAGTTATTGCATACAAACCTGAAGTGAAGAGTCTTTGCACTTTCCAATAAATACTTGAGTTTATGTTTTTGTTTATGTTTGACCTGTGAACCAGGAGGTACTTACAATAAACAGGAATGTGACTTTTCTTTTTTTTTTATAATCGTTTGATTAAATTTGAGTTCGCATGCACATATTTTTTTTGTTTAAACTAATTTATTGTTTATTATTTTGTTGTTGTTGTTGTTTTTTTTTTTTAAGTAGCTTCATTATCTCAACTCGATTTCTCCCTAGCTTGTTGTTGTTGTACTTAAGCTTTTTCCAGCACAATTAGAAAACCTAAACTTCCAAAGTAGCTTCTCTGCATGCCATGAATGTAGCCTCAGCTACAGATGTATGCCAAAATATGTAGCTACAAATACAAAAAGAAAAGTATTACTGGCAGTTTCCTGCTCAACAATACATACAGTTACATACAATTTCTATAGTTTGAATTAATGAAAAAGGTTCAGGTGAGGGAGGAGATACTCGCCTCATATTCACCTGATTTACTATTTCCCCACGGTGGCAAGCACTTTTATGCACAGTGGGACTCCTTTAGCACAAACCTCATGCATGTTTGGCCACTGATTACATTCAGTTCTGTCGGAGCTAAAGGTGTTGCACAAGCACTCTTAATGTGATTTTACCGCATACTCCTCTAACTCGTGTGGGCCTGTTACCCAGTTTAAACTTTAAAAAACAAAGCTGTTTTAGCACACAACTAATACCCACACTAATTTGTTAAATATGCAGAATTATTCATTTAATTTAAAATATTTGCATAGATGACACACACACACACAAAAAAAGCAAACAAATGCCTTAAATAGTTAGCTTCAGCGGTGCTGGCAGAGAGTTTCTGGTATTATCATTTATTAATGCATTTTTTATCTTTAAACTGAGCCAGGCAAGCTGCTGTGCGCCATTGTGCTGAGCTAACTGGTTAGCATAGAGACCCCCATATTGTGACCGTCTTGTACTGTAAATTGGCCGTACTTTGGATACTTCACTTTTACTCAGAGTTATCTTTTGTGTTGTCTGTGCTGTGATTGGTGTTGTAGACTGGTCACACACAGACATACACACACAGATGCACATGCACACAAGTACACAAGAAAGCTTGTTTCTACAAAGTAATAGAGTTACTTTATCAGCCTTTGTAGTTTCCCTCAGCTGGGTGGATGCTAACATGTGGACAGCTGCAGTGGTGAGGATGAATAAATCCACTGGTTTATCACTCCCAGCATGTGGTCCTGTTTATAAGAAGTCTGTGAAGGAATTCAAATGAACTCTGCTGTGGCTGTGACTCTGGGTTTCTATTGTTAAACCTGAAGAGATTGGGCACCTTTCTGTTGCTTCCCTCATTCTCTTGATGACAATTTCCAAGTTTGGCTTCTCCTGGTTTCCCTTCTCCATAAAATTATTTTAAAGGTATTCAGTAACTCAATACCACTTTTTTTTTTTTACTTTATAAAAATGATTGTATCTGAAATATAAGAACATTTAAGAAATCTTCATACTGTTGTCAAGAATGTGAAATCTCTTTTTTATTTTTCAGCAGGCTGGGACATTTTCCTTATTCAGGCTGCAATTTTGGTTTTTAAATGGCCACTTCTGCATTCCCCTTCCTGGATTCCTGCTACCTTCTGTTTATTTTTAATACTAAATCAACAAATTTCAGGTGACGTGACTTTATGAAGCGTGTCTATTCTTTCCAGGCATGAAATATATGTATGAATTATGGCAATCTTTAACTTTCAATAAATAATTTGGGACCACTTGGGGGCAGCATTTTTGTAGTGTACCATGAATTTATCAAAGCTAAATTATGGACTATAAAACTAAATGGATATAAAGTGGCTTGAGCTGTGAGAAACTGCAGATCTCAGTGAGTTTGTCACTGTGGATAGTCCCTTTCAAACACAGATACACATGACACAAGTCATTCAATCTACCATTTATACAAAAACATTGATTAAAGCAGTTTAAGGGTTAACAATTTAAAATGCCAGAAGGACATACTGAGGACATACTCTCTACTCTCTACTGACCAGATGAAGTTAAGGGGACTGTAAAAATTCTGACCACAGTGAAATAACAAGATGACTGACGGCAAGATGAAGGTAAAGGACTGCAGGTTCATCCAGTACAGAGGAATACAGTGCACTGTGATCAAAGACAACACTAACAAATGCATCAAAGACAATACAGGGCTAGAGTACAAATAAATCATTTGTCCCAATTATCTTAACAATAAAGTCATTTAACATTCAAAGGCAAAACTTTATGTGTTGGTAATTTATCATAAACTTTGTGGTTCTAATATTGCAAAAACATCCCAAGATTATATTTTGTGATAAAGTCTGAAATGATATGGCCCGACAATGATCTGATCAGTAAATGACAAAGATGATTTCAGTCCTAATGGACCTCATACTGTATGGACTGCTTCGCATTAAGAATTTAGCCCTGAATATCTATTAATCTGCACGATAGACTCCACAAGTCAAATATTTATTAGCTCTGATTAGGAAATTCATATTTTAGATATGACTGTCTCATTTCTCTCAGCTCATAAATATTCACATCATTTCAGATGATAATCTCAGAAGATTTCAGAACTAGACAGAGCTTCTCTGTCAAAGATGTGGCTGTCCAGACATGTAACAGATCTTAAAAAGTTTCTTTGAACTATATTTCATTTGGTGCTGAAGATTTGGTGGATGATTATGCCAGACACTTGTTTGTAATTGACCCGTACCACAATCCTGGTGGGGTTCCCCTTTAGTTGTTCCTTGATGAATGTGAGAATACATTTTTTTCTCTCAAAGTGCATGCGTGTTTGTGTGCAGTTAAATTTGAGCAGCACAGATGAGCCAGCCTGGGAATCCTCTCAGGGACAGATGAAATCTTCAGGAGCAGCATGAAAAGGGAGCTGTGATAGAAAGGATGGTGTTTGCCAAATCAGCCTGAGATCAAATTAGACAGATTGAGACTGGTCTGTGTGTGGTCCCATTGTCTGTATATGTGTGTGTTTGTAAGTGTGTAATCGTGTGTGCACTCATTGGTAGAGTGGTGTCTTTACAAGTTGAAGAGACCCCCTATTGGACTATATGGGTCATGGGAACCTGCTCTTTCGGGGTCTCCATTGGCCATCTCTCCACACCCCCAAACAAACATCAGAGGTTGTAGTGAAACACGGATGCTTCTCCCAGTTGCTCAACTCTATCACTAGATTGTCCAAAACACATTATCACTGCTTGTTTTTGCCAGCTAGTTTACAGCTACACAAGCCTTAGCCTGTATTCAGTTCAAGCTACTGGTCCCATGCTGACTGATAGATAGTTTCTCTGCAACCTTTAAATTGTTGGTGTCTATAGACGGCAGAGGGATACTCCCATATAAAAAAAGCACTCTTTCAAATCTAAAAATAAACACAATTATACTTTTGAAATGTCCTCTGAGATCTGGTGACTCTACTTCCCCAAAGAGCATTTTCCTTATGTAAACCAGTAGTTAAGGAAAAGCAAAGCGTTTGAAAATGACATCAAAAATGATTATACTTACTAAATCAGCCGACAACATGATGCATTACCTCAATTAAGACCATTTCGGTGGGTTGGATGATTTGCAATCCATTAAGCATTATGCAAATGATCATGTTTGTTTGGGGATGCTGCAGAAAGATGGAGGCAGAGAGAGAGAGTGAGAGAGAAAGAGGAGATGGAGGAAAGGGAGAATTTGGTGTAATTGGCCATGCTATTGTCCTCTGCTGTGTACCTAATGAGGTATACAAACACGTACATGCATACATAAGAAATTTCAGACATCAACTCCAATAGCTTTCTAGCCCCCAGCATGTCTGTATGCGTCATCAGTAAAATGTTACATGACACTGTTTCAGGGTGGGTAATACTTTTGTTCGCACATTATGTGTGTATGATATAGCAGCACTCTGTGAGGCTCCAATTTGCCTCAAACAAAGAGAGACGACAAGAAAAGAAATTGATGTGCAAATAAAAAGGTCCCACGGAGAACATCACCTGGTTGCCCCTTCGGACCCCCTCTGCCTTTACGCAGAGACTAAGTGTACGACTTGTAATGAGCTAATCCGCGTTCAGCCGAGGTCAGGCCTGCTCAGGGAGACTGTGTTCTCTCAGGCTGAACCATCACTCCACTGTCGCCTCTTCGACACTTAATGACTTTCTGCTCTGAGGACAACTTGGGCCAGTGAGATTACATATGAAAAAAAAAAAAAGACTGCGAGAGCAAGAGGGACAGAGAAAGACAAAGAACAAGTTGTGGGGACGGGCAGTGAACCATGCCAGGTTCTCTAAGGCTGTATAAATTGGTTTTGGACTGGTGTTGATCTTTACGGCTGATGAGTCGAGGTCCTGCTTTGCCCCGCGCTACCTAACCAAAAGTGCGCTGAACATCCGGGCTTTACTTCTTCTTTCCCGGTGATCAATATTTTTCAGCGATGAGTTTTCAAAAGCAAGAGAGTCTGAGCCTCCGTTGGCAGTTGCTCATAAATGTCTGTTTGTCGAGGACAACCGAAAAACTGAACCAAAATGGGGCACTGGTGTGCATCACCACTCTTTTATATTTTAAAAGATCAGGAATCCGTATTTCATAGGGGAACACAAATAAACACAATGTGCATATCACAAAATAGCTGACCGTTGTGGAAATAAAGAAGTGACTTCAGGGTGACTCTTATTGGGATTCACCAAACAAGATACAATGTGTTAATTAGTGAGTCTTAGAGGGGCTGGTAGGCATTTTTTTTTACCCTTAAGACAGTCAGGCTGGTTGACTCCCCCCACCCCCATTCCAGTTTTTATGCTATCATAAGCTAAACATTTCTTAGCTCTGGATACATATTAAAGAGATAACCATGAGACTACTATTGATCCTCTCATCTAACTCAGGAAGGAAGAGATTTAGGATATTTCCAGAAACTACAGCAATAAGAAAAACAATGCCTCTTCAGCAGAATTTAGGTATAATTGTCACTTCAGCTAACACAAAATACTTGTAGTGTTGCTGAACAAGGCTTGTGCTTTATAAAATACTTGTGGGACTAGACAACATTTATTAATAGTGGTGAGCCCAAGAGAGTAGAGGTCAGGATGTAAACAACTTACCTCAGCAATTAGTTCCATCCGACGACGAATTAAGTTTCTTTTCTTTTTTTTTTTAATCAATTTGTGCTCTGCACTTTATTGAAGACATCCTGGCTGCCTAAACTTAACGAAACTTTGAAAATCTAGCCGTTTCAGCTCTTGTGATCCATGGATTCTGTAAACCACAGAAGACCTGACCACATCATAGGTTTTATGACAGGAGGCTGGTCACAAACAACAGGTGTCTAATTGTAATGCAGCGAGGATGGATGGATGTGGAGGTCTCAGGGCAAAGCAGATGTCAAGGCAGTCTTTATGAATCTCTGCCAACAACAGGATGCCAGTCAGTTACTGCTGTCAGACTGTTTCCTCCAGAGTTTGTAAAGTATGGCTAGTTTGCAATCCCAAGACAAAAAAAATCTGATTTCTCTGAACTGCCATGTGGCACAGTGTCGAATCAGCACTCATAATCCTTGTTGATGCAAATGTTGCGCCCCACCTGAATATGAAACCCTGCAAACCAATGCCACTGTGATTTCAATATCAGATGGTTTGGTCGAATAACAACACCGCTATTATGCAGCAGATGTTCCTTACAAAATTTGGGCCCACATTCAGATGACATTGTCAATAAAATGCTTGTAAAATAAATGAAATAAATGTTTCTCTTTCCCCTCATCATCCCTTTCCTCCTTTCTCCTCCCAGGCCAATTATAGGCCAAGTGGAATTTGTTCTGTCTCCGTATATCTCTCTTCCTGTGACCCCTGGGCTCATTCTCATGCTAAACTACTTTTCATTTGCTAACGACGTGGCACAGCTTCAGTCGGAACATCTGAATATGTATGCTGGCTGTGAGGAGAGAACAGCGTTTATGGAGATACTGATGCACCGCTGTCACTTTTACTCCCATGGTTGGCTCCATTACTGATGACCTTGCATACAGTAGGTGACCTTGTGTGTTTGAGTAAGTTGCTAGTTTTGTACTTAGGCTGCTGTGTGTCTGCATGAATATCTGTGTGTGCGTGGATGGGTGAGTATGCGGTAACCCTTCATTTAGTCGCCCCTCTCTCAGTCATTACACCCACTAATGCAGAGTATGCATGGCTCCAATCATAATAGCGCTTCTCTGATATGCAAAACGAGTTCTCCACTGCACCTGGCATCCAGACACACACTTCTCATCACCAACAGTCTCCTCACCCTAATTTGTTTCCTGTTGTGTATGTAATAGGAAACCACTCATACAGGAAAATGGTTTGTTTTGTCTGCCTTGACAATAATGTGTAAAGGGGTTTTTGCTGAATGTGGCCGCGCGCATTTGTGTGGAACAAAGCCTTTGTTGAGCTGCAGACATTGGAAAATTGGAAAATACAAAACAAAGCTGCAGATGGGGATAATAGAGTTGCTACAGGTGTGTTAAATTTTGCACATACTTACATTGGCATAATTTCCTTTTGTGTGCACCAGTGATGAACAAATCAGTGTGATGTTGATGTGCAGGAGGATCCTGATGAAGACCGATTGCTGCTGTAACTGTATTAACCAAGCTAAATCAGCTCTGATACATGTGATACTGGATCATCCGGCGACGTTTCTATTACCCACCATGTTTTCGAGTGTACACGTGTGCTTGTGTAACTGTGTGCCCGACAATGTGTGTGCTAACATGTTTGCGTGGGCAGCAGGTAGAAGTGAAGGTGTGAAAAGCGAAAGTGACCTCAGGCTGCAGATAAGACAGTCAAGCCTGTCTGTCCAAACCTCTCCCCTCTTCCTTTGCTCTCCTTGTCTAAATATAAACAAGATAAATTGGGTGTTCAAAGTCTTGCCAGCCGCCAAGTCCTCACCCCCCCTAATCGATTACTAATGCCTGGCTATAAGAATTCTGTGCGGGTGAGCAGCACCTTAGGGGGGTGGAGCATGGTGCATTTATAACAGAGAACTGTCCAAATTAAGATAAATTTGATAGAGAAAAGCCTAAATTACTCAAAACAACTCAAAGGGCAGTGTTATTTTAGAATTCAAATCCCCTCAAGGCTTGTTTAGGTTTAATGTCGGGTTTATTTAGAGACTGGCTACAAGTTTAGCTTCATGAATTCGGGATACGTTTGGATTTTGTTCCACAACACTTCAAGTCTATAACATAGTACATGTTCATCGTAGCTATGCTGTGTGTGTGTCAGATTGCAAAGGATGAATAAACCCTGCTTACCTATCTAAAAAAAGGTTGGGAAGGGACACATCACCATGACAACACAAGGAGGAGTAGGACATACGCCATTAAAAAGATGGAGGCAATGTTGTGTATCCTGGTGTCTTATCCCCATGCAGACACACACACACACACGCACGCACAAAAACAGCCGTGTATGGATGAAATAAGGCAAGCTCACACAAATGCAAACACACACGCACGTACTTCCATTAAAACACATCCACCAAGCACACACTTTTCCGCTAATCCATTTATGCAGGCCTTACCTAATTTGCCACAGCAATGACAAACTGAAGTAATTTCTTCCACATCTTTTTATTCTAGTTCAATGAACTCTTAAACAATTCAGATGGAACTTTGATTACTTGCTGCTCATTTGCATGCGCTTAGTTCAGGCCAATATGTCCTCTATGTCAGTAGAGTTGAGGTGACCTTAGAAGAGATGTGAACTTCACAGGCACAAGCCGTGCATTCATCACATTTATCCCCTCAACAAATTCTTCATTCATTCAAATTCTTTGTGAGAAATGTTTGCAGACGTGCCAAAATATTTAGCTGCATTGTGACCACCAAAACAACACAGAATTCTGATAAAGGTTTATGTAAATGTTCACAATGTAAAATAACAGCGGAATGCCGGGTAGCAGCTTTGGCAACAGTTTCCAGAATGTGCCAAACATGTCACCAAGTGGATTCAAAGTGAGATTTAATACCCAGATAATAGTGACATCTAGTGGTCACTCTTTAGAAACATGATGCTTGTATGGATGTATGTATGGCAACTGATTGCTGATGACAAACAAAAGCAGAGCTTAACTTTGAGGGTTCACATGACTCTTCATCTTGCTGTAGTGTATTTTAGTTTTCTCTGAGTCTGTCTCTTGATTCTCTCCTGTATCTATTATCACCACATGCTTCCAAAGTGCACACACACGCACACACACACACACACACAGTGTCTTTAGCTACGGGAAGGCAGATTTTTCTCTATGACATCAAATTTATTTAATCAATCCAGCACAACCCCAGCTGTCCAACATGAAGTGTTTCCCAATTATCTTAATGTGATTTGCTCCCTGTTGCAGGCTGCTACACTACTGATTACGACATAATAAGATGCTGTGCATACACACATACACACAAACATTTTTCAGTCCTGTGTGCCCTCCTGTCATGGAATAGCCAGTGTGAGTAATGACAGCACAAGCTGTGACAAAGGGGGGCGACAGGAGGTGGGGGCCCGACGAGGAGACATAAACCCCAAGAAAGCAAGGATGGTGGGATGAAGGGACAGGATGGATGAAGGTATAAAAAGGCAGATGGACAGAAAGCCTGCGGGCCCCAGCAGCAGTTTCACTGTCATCTCAGCCACAGTGAGTCTCACAGAACGGGAGGACAGACATCATCCTAACTACGTGGTGACAGGGCAGACGAGACGGTAAATACACATTAGGAGGTATGTCACATGTCACAATCCCTGCAGGGACAGACAGAGGGAATAGAAGAAGACAGAAACAGATGACAGATCAGTATATCAATGTCTCAGCCTCAGTGATCCCAACCGACAACACTGACTTGCAGTCCATCCCTGCAGTTAAATTATAAATGGTAGTGTTCAGGAGAAGTAAGAGCTTTGGCACCTAAGTGACTTTGTAGTGATGGTGTGAACTCAGAACAGATTAAAGAGCTCATCAGGGAAATGCTGGGTCCAAGGTGCAGAGAGGTGAACATACAGCACAGCACCTTCTGTATGAGGGATCACACAGCTGATAATGGGAGCGGTGCAGGAGGTCTGCTGTCAGCAGACCGGCTCCTTGACAAACGAGGGGAAGGACAGTTAAAAGGGGAAGAAATTGTGGCTCCCCTGGGTATTCTTTGAAGACCAGAGACCAGACGATGATGATCTGACTCCTGGAGCTGTAACCACCCCTTCAACACTTCTTATAACCTGGATAACGGAGAGGGGAGAGAGCAAAGAGACAGAGATGTGTCCCTGCCCTGTTTCTGAGGCCTTGAGGCATTTAAGTGGAACTAAAACTCCAAAGATAGAGTCTTAGATTACCAGGAGAAAACAGTAGAGAGAGAAATATAAAGGATAATGGAGTTCATTCATTTTGCATAATCTGCTGTACTGTATCTGATTATGTATGTTTGTTACGACATACCATTAGCAGAGTATTATTTTGATCACAGACAATAAGTTCACAGGCTTGGGTTTAATTTTAATGTTAATTCAAACTGTGTTTTGTCCACAGGGTGCTGACGTGCTGCAACATAGTGTGATACGACTCCCACCTTCAGGGTGTATTGAAATTCTTCAGACTCACTTCAGTTGTTTGTTTGTCTGTTGTTTTTTTTTTGTTTATTTTGGTTTCTTTCTGCCATCAGAACCCATGTCTGTAATCCCTATATGAATTTGTCTTTCTTCTCGACTTAAATTGTTTATCTAATTAATATCAGGCTCCCTTTTCATTAGAAAATTTGTGGTTGAATGAAACCCCAACTCTTGCCCAGCAACAGCTGTTTTTACTTATTTATATCACCCACTTGAACTTGTAGCCGCTGTGTTTGGAGCATTTTCAGGGTAATTGCCTTTTTGACCAAGTATCACGTACTGAATTACCAAAAATGGGTTCTGCAACAGCCACATTAGAGAACATTCACATTTTGACTGTATCTAACACCACATGATGCAACATCTATCGAAATTAACTCTAAGCCAAAGAAAACACATATTCATCTCGTCACACGTGTCAGAGATCTTGATTTGGGGTCGCCTGTCTCCATAAGGAATATCTGATCTTATGCCGAACTACCATTATAAAGTTAGAGTGCTGACATTATAATGACGTCCTTGTCCCTGTTTTCAATTTCACAGTCAATGGCTTCCATGTGGTGGGGCTTAATTGGAGCATCATCAGGGGAGAGTTTGAATCTGTATGTCTGTGTGTGCTGTATAGAATCACACTGTTTTACTGACAAGGAAGCTTTTTTAAGACACATTTTATTGCAAGCACAAAAGTAGCTTTTTTAATGCTTTTACCCCTGGTGCGTGCAACCAGGGGTAATGAGTTTCTTTTTGAAAATCTCTCTAAAGAAGTAAACATCTGGAAGTGAAAACAATGCAGCAGGATGATTTCATGGTATTGAGTTCTGGGTTATCAAGTGACTCATAAAAGTGATCAAAAACTGAAAGCCGTATTTACCACTTCAATCTATTGGTGTGATGGATACACAAGCAACTGTACTGTAGATAATCCTGGAACAAAGGAAATAAAAGAAAAAAGATCTTTGACCTCAGGATGAGAAAGGTTGGAGTTTGAACAATGTTTCTAATGTCCTACTAAATTTAATTCAAATCAGTCATCTTCTTCATTGCGTCATCACATCAACTTTTGATAAAAGGCGACCAAATGTGACTTAACAGTGTATGGAGATAAACTTATTCTGAAGACTGGAATATGTCGTTGTTCTATCCTTTTGATAAAATACAGTGGACCAGGTGTGTGCTACGAGTTTGACCATTTAACCCACCAGGCTGAGCCCAGCTCACACACATCAAACAATTCAACCTGAAGCTGCATCGCCAACCACACATCAAAGGTCTCCGTTCTCTCTCCGGCTCCATGTGTCCTTTCATTTCTTCCAGTCGCCTCCCAGGCCCAGAGGGAAGGTGTTAGAAATGAGATGTGCAGTCAACAGGCCGTTTCCTTTTAAAGGTAATAATAAAATTCACTGACCTAAAGTGAAGAGTGAGTCCATAAAACATGTTTTACAGCATTGACTTTCATTGAAAAGAAACTGCTTAGGGTTTGCTGCAGCTAAAATCAGTAATGGTGCAGGTTAATAATGTTGTTAACAGACAGCTCTCACACAGTGGAGTTCTATAATCATTGGCTTTTCCAGCTCTGGGGGCCCCTGAATCATTCAGTGACTTTTCTTCAATCGCAACCCTGAAATTAACAGTCAACCATCAATAAATTTTTCTTTCTTTCCAGATTTTGTTTGTGGAGCAGCTTCATCTCAAGGCTGTGGTATTTTTTTTAACAGAGAGATGATGTTATAAAATCTTAAGTGTTCTTATTGTTTATTTAACAGGAACAATACATACAACATCGCCACATACACCAACATTTTACTTCTATAGCTTGATTGTAAGAAAGCAGAGCAGATGTATAGAAATTGGCCATATGGATACCCACCTGGCTCAAAGTTTGTACTGTAGAGAGAAGATGAGCAAACAGCTGTTATCAATGTATTATGGGAAAATTATGGGACTGAAATCGTAAGAAAGACCAGTATATGATGTGCTGAAGTTGCAAAGTTGAACTTAAAAGTCATTTTATACAACGTAAGATGTGAATTAATCACTGAAATGCATATTGTAGGTCCAAACTTGGATAAATTGATTAATTAATTCATCTCCAACTTATCCGTTTCCAGGTTGCGGGTGGGGCTGGAACCAAGCCCAGCTGACCTAGGGCGAGGCCCGGCACACCCTGGACAGGTCGCCAGTCCATACAGAGACAGACAGAGATGAACAGCCACTCACACTCAGACCTACGGACAATTTAGAGTCACCAATTAACCTAAACATTCATGTCTTTATACCGTGGGAGGAAACCCACTCAAGCACAGGAGAACATGCCAAAGGAAATAAACCTGTGGCCTTCTGATTGTGGGGCAACAGCTAACCACTACGCCACTTTAGTACTCTCCAAACTTGCAATTCCTGTAAACTTGAAATTCATTCGACCTTCTTACTTGAAATTCTAGGCCCTAACCCAGCAAAACATCAGAAGATGTTTAGAACTATGATTAGGAAGAGCAGCAGTATCTTGTATCTTACAACTGAAACCAAGTATCTGGCTGGCTCTGCTTGAAAGTAATAAAACCCATCTAACCTGTGGTTATACCAAATAACATGCTTTATGAGATGTACGAAGAATGAAAAACATAATTCCACAGCACATGGCCAAGTTATACTGCTTCTATGTGCTTTTACATGGAATTAAGTGTTATATGTGAGCTTCAGAAATATTTGTTTTTCTAGCCTTTATGCGAAGATATGTCAACAATTTCTTATCTGTGCAGCTGTTAGAATATGCCGTCATCTTGTGATGTAAACGTCCTCTCTCCAGCAGAAGACGTGTCTCATATGCATACACACAGTTTGTGGGATACTGTCGCTAAGCATGAGAAATACGATGTTTTACTTAATTGGCTTTCAGAGCATTAAACCAATCAGTGCATGAAAAGGTTTAGAGTATCATTTCTCTGCAGAAGCCGTATTTTTGATGGTGAAATTGGCTGAATGTTCTACACGTTGTAATACCTGCACAAGGACTGACAGTAATGGAAAGGCTATGAAAACAAACTTGTCTGGGACCAGGGTTTTATCTCACCGAGACCTGCAATGTTCACATTTGCACTGCGGTGAAGAGGTATGATAAAAGGAGGATGTGTCACATATAATGATGTGGTACATTAAGCACGGCTACCGGCTACAGCCATTAGAAGGGCGTCCTACAGCTCTCAAAGAGAGGGAGACAGAAGCCAACAGTGTGTTTGGGCACTTGAGAAAAGACTTAGAGACAGTAAGAGAGTTTGCATTGGCAGAGCTGCCCTATTCCTCTATTTAACTAATGTGTCAGCGGAGCAGTTGTGGCGTATCAAGCTGCATGACTTAACATCAACACTATAATCATTTCCAGAGTTTGTCTGCAAGCATCTTTCTGTGCATGTTAGATGTATCTGAGAAAATGCATGTGTGCGTGCATGTTTGTGTGTGTGTATGCGTGTGTGTGTGTGCATCCACATGAAAACAGGAAGCTAATCAAATGAAATACATTCCATATTAATGTGATTTATTACTGCTGTGAAGCCAAATTCTGAACTTGCAGACCGTCAAGAGAAGGAATGAATCTATTTCAATTCTAACTAGCGACACATGCCACAGGCCCCAGGATGGTCTTTGCTGACAGCCCGTGTTCTTTCTGCTCTGCCCTTCAGGATTGTGTGATTGGAGAGGTGTGCCCTAGTTTTCCTATAAATATAAAAAACACGAATGTAAAGTCTTTTGTTAGAATAAGAGAATAAGAATAAGAATTAGGATTGACCAGAAAAGGGCAAACATGAAGTTACATATTCTTTACATCTTAATTAGAAATGCAGCCTATGACTCAATTGATCACATGACCTCACCTATTTTAAAAACAAAAATGTTAATAATAAGAATCACATTTGAAATATGCAAAAGAAAATATATAGCACACAGAAATAAAAAGAAAAAAAAATTATGAACACAATGCCGCTGTTAAACAACACTACTGAAAATGGTAAAAAAAAAAAAAATTCTCACTGTTCCACGCCCAAACTGAGGAGACAATGCCCAACTAGGAGAACAAAGTCTGACTGTCTCTATGTCAGTCAAACAGCCATCACTAATTGAATGGTGCCTTGTTGTTACCATGGAAACAAAGGTTTGCGCTAAATTCACGAACCACGAGGGTCATCTGTCGCTCACAGTCTCAGCAACACATGTGAAAGAAAATATGCTGTTCACAAAAAGTATTTCTCCTGTTAGAGCATCTGATGATGAGGTCCTCTGTGAGGATGTGTCCTGGTTTTGATGATACCAAAACAGAGCTGACGATTACTGTGGCAAACAAATCATCATTCATCCCACTGCCTTTTCCTTTTTAATCATTTTTACCAACACTGGACTCTGTTTTAGCTAGCTGCATTACTTAATGTTAGAGATGACCTCACTTTATTCCACAATATATTAAAAAACTAAAAAAGGTTTCAACTCACATAGACACACATGGAGGTGACGCGATGCCAGACACCTTGTGATTGATTACCAGCCTCAGGCCGTCCCCCTGTCTGGACTTCCTGGTTTTAAGTCCCGCTTCCTGTGAGGATCATGGCTTTTTGTGATGTGATTAACTTGCCGCAATGAGGTCACGATTAATGCTGTGGTCTTCAAACAGGTAGACGGTGGACCAGAGACCAGAGACAGTTTCCCAGGTGGTCTGGCTTAGAGAGTATGTTCTGGAAGAACATTCAGTCCTTTGTTGGGGTTTAAGGTTAAGGTCTGGGTTGAGGGCACAGAAGCGATGGGTTGAGTTCTGGGGACAATCCATTTGCCTTGAGGGGCAGGGGTTTGTGAAAAAATGGGCTTCTTCAGTTTCTTATTAAGGATGAAAGAATGCAGTCCTTTAAACACATTTTTTATCTCTAGAGATTGTAAAACAATCTTTCAGACATATACTGCAATAGTTACTAGGCTCTCCTGTTTCTACAATAAATACAAGGCTACAGTCTAGAGATTGTTCGGATAAGGGTGATCATAAAGCAGAAAGGTGAGACTGTTAAAACAAGTAACAATTAATAGTAAAAGTAGTGGACTAGCTGCTATCTCTTGTTTCCAGCCTTTACTCCGAGCTTTGCTAGCTGCGCTGGCAGCAGCTTCATATTTCATAAAACTAACAACAGAGTGGTATTAATCTTCTCATCTAACTTGCGGCATGAATGTGAATTAGTGTCATTTCTGTTCCTTTAAGTTAAGCAGGCAAATATAGAGACAAGTTGTGTTGCTCCTTGTTGTCCCATTTGTCTTTTTTTTTAAAAAGCCACATGGAATCTCTGTCCCCTTCTGTTTTCGTCAGGACCATATGCAGCTTCCTTTTTTTTTTCTATCTGTCCATCTCTGTCTTATAACCCCATGCCCTTGTATGACCCTATTAGCTTGCTAATTGAGTTTCTTCTGTTAACAACCATATGGTATTGGTTTTGGTTGTGCTGTTCCAATCTAATGAGCTATCCCATGTGGAAAAAAAATAAAACACTTGGACACTGGATTTATAACCGCCTCCTTCTCGTGATTCTATGGAATGACCCCGTGATTTGAAAGGTTAAAAATTTACTGCAAGCTAGCACAAACTCAGCTAATGACCATTACCGTAGATGAAAAGCAGATAAAGGGTTTCATTTTCCAAACTTTATCACGGCTTTACCCCTTTCTTTCCTTTCCTCCTCATTCCTTCCACTCTATTTATTGCCCATTTCTCTTGTTACGGGTGTCAAAGTAAGGCAGCTCAGGGCCCCAGACTCCCTAAGTGCTGCCAACACACAACACAGTCTTAATTAACTGCAAAGAAACTTATCCTTGCATCAGGATTACAATGATATATAATTAGGCAGGATTAACATGTCTGAAATTTAGTTTCCATCCATTTATGAAGTAGCTTAGTGTAAGATATATCAGTGTTGAGGATTTAGCTGTTCAAGTTTATTCACACCACATATTTCGTATGTGCTTTCACAGTACTCCATCTGTATTCATGCAATCAGCCGTTAGAGTTTTTTGTTGCATGGCACAATTAAGTGTTACCAGCCTGTGACAGTGTTGCGAACGGTGCCAGAGAATTAAAATCCATTTTGAAAACACTAAACTACTACTTTTATCAGTCCCATACGCTACCGCACACAAAGATGCACACACATACACACACATACACCCACACACCCACAACAAGCTACAGGCTACAAGTCGCTTCCTGTTTCAGCACCAACACCCTGCAGGATAATAAGCACCACAGCAGATGGAAACCTTGCCGTCACTCCATATAGCATATATCCCTGGCTTGTCCCAGTGCCACCTCCACTTCACAGTGAGTCATTGTACCAATCACAACTCATTTCCTCTCCAGCGAAAGGCTTGAGCTGTGTGGTAGCAACCAGAGTGCACTATTCAGCAGCCTGACACAGTACTCATTATGGCATAATGGAGGTGAAGGTGTTTTTATGGCATAGTCTGGCCCATTCAGCCAATCAGATGCCACACAAAACTCTTTCTGAGTGTGTGAATGCATACAGATTAACACATACACACAAATTTGTAATTTCTCCCAACCTTCCTGATACCCCAGTGTTTTGCACCTTTCTACCCAACACTTTTCTATGTGCCTCCATTGTGGGCGCCCATAGCGCTGCTTTATAAGTGACCTTACTTTTACTTTTATTGAAACTCCTAACTGCTGTAAATTGTTTCCAGTTAGGTGTAATTGGTCAGCTAAATCTTGGGTTTATTGTGGCGGTAAGTGACTTACTGAATCACCTTCATATGGATTGGGACCATATTAGCATTGAACTGCTAACGCTGGGGTTCCACAAGAATCAGGATGTGCTTGTAATTGGGTGCTTAACTGCTCTTAATTGTTTTAAATACTTTGAAACACTGTAATAAAGTGATTTATGGCATGCAGCGGCTCAGTCAGCACCAGACGTCAACAGTGAGTGTTCCCTCAAGTGAAGCAGTACATTCAAAAAAACACGTTATGCTGAATTTCAGAAAGTCAGGCTTCAGTGGCACACCCATTATTGCCAATATGTTCCTCTGAGACCAAATGAAAGCCACGCAAATGCATTCCATTGTTATAATGAATAGGTGGCTAAAAGGGGGAGACGGTGGTAGTGGCAGTGAAAAAATTAAAATGAACAGCTAAGAATCCAGCTGTATCAGTAACTTGATCACACAGTCGGACGTCAGCTGTGGTATGTTGGCATGCCCCTTTTTACTTTCCATGAAAGGATGGTGGGGAGGAACAGAAGATGTTCAGTTGTTGATAATGTTAAACAAGAAACAGTTTGGGGTATTGGTATTTGATGAATGGATTTAATAAAGGGGCCCGCATGGAAGTGAAAGGAAGATTCCTCCCTCAATAAGAGAAACAAAAGGTCGCTGGTAGATTGGCATGTGGATGGCCTTCAAACCTGAAGGCTTTCAGTACTTATATAAGAGTGGTGAGGTTATCGTACAATCCCCCTTCCTTTGTGCGTTCAGTGCCCTCTCTCTCTCTCTTGCTCTTTTCTGCTCTTTATGCCTGAGTGACCACAATTACAAGCTCAAGCCAGCACAGGATGCGGCAGTGATTTAAAATGATTCATTTCAGGAAAGGAGAAAGCTGACACACTGAAGGACATACTCCCAATGCAGCTCCACATCCCACCCACACAAAAAATTGACAAAATCTAGGCCTACAATAATGCTATAAAGATCAAGGTTTGAATCGTTTTTTTTACTACATGGTAGCATGCAGTATAGATTCTGACCTATAACTGTTAATTCTAGGATGTCAAATCTAAGCTCCTTCTTTAGAGCGATCACTGTGAATGCAGGGACATCCCCCAACCGCCACCCCCAAAGCCCAGCCTCCCCCCAAGCCTTCTCTCTACCCCTGACTCAGTGAACTGTGATGTTTGATAAGCTGTGAGAACTCTGCGGTAAATTCAGCCAAACTGGGCCACAGGCATTGCTATGTCTCTATCTGCAGTCCTCTCTCACCCCCTTGAGTATTCCCTATCTATACTAACCCCCACCCGGGTTGGATAGCCTGAAAGTGTAGATATGAATCACGTGTAAACAATGCTGCAGCGAAAAGAAAAAAAAAAAAAAAAAAAAGAACTGTGGAGATGGAGAGTGGGAAGGTGAATAAGAGAGAAAAGTTCACGTTCCCAACTGGCCCAAAACAATTAAGCCTTCTGACAGGAAGTCCAGTCCACATGCCTTCTGTCTAAACTTCCTCTGTCAGTCATTCACTGCTGCCAACATCTGACCCCTCTTTAATGGCAACACAAGTCAAAATCCCTACATGAACAGGGAATGCCATGCACTGTAAGTGCGTCAGGAGGACTGTGTGGCTTCGGTTTATCTGTTGTCTCATATCTGGGTCTGACTTGTGTCATTTATTCCGAGGTATATCTCGCAAGGCACATTGTGTTTGTTATTCTTCTTGCGTCATGGAAGGGTTTCAAAGTTAAAATATACTGTATGAATTTATTGGCTATCTTAAACACTTAACAGTTAAAGATAATGGGATCACCAACTTAAAACCGTCTGCGTTTCTACCATGATGGCAGAATTTTGATTTATTCTACACAGTGAGAACAGCTGATCGGGGGAGGAAAGGTCTCCCTGATAGAAATGACAGTACACAGCTGTGCTGCATCAGACAGACACACGCGTATAGGCTGCACTCACAAATGACACGAGGGAGGGTGTTTTTGAACGTGCTTTGTTCAAAGACTCTCCGGCCATCTGAGGCACCACATCAGCCTCCTGCCTGAAGGTTTAATTTACACTCTATCCTTCCTTTAGTGTATCTCTCAGAACTGCTTGCAAATCAGTTGAGATCCAAAGATGTTTATTTCACTGCAGAGGAATGCAAAGGTCTATCAGGTTCTCAGACAGACGTCAGTTCAGCTTTGTTGTCTTGATAGAATGCCAAACTTTTTTTTTTTTTTTTTTTTTTTTTTTTTTTTGGGGGGGGGGGGGGCGTTATCTACATCTGACTTCAAGGAAAGTATTTTTATTTTGACGGAATGGAGTGACAAGAGAAGTAGGCATAGCATTACAAAACCTCCTAGATTCTTTTGTCCACAGAACATGATGCGAAAGTTAACATCTGTGATCTGAAAGCAGCAGAATCAGATGATGATTTTCCTTAGAATAACATTTGGTAAGATTTACAAATCACAGTGAGATAACAGCCATCTATTTCCTCTGACAGCCACTCCCTCCTTCATGATCAGCACTTTCCTCCTCTCCCCTGCAGAGACAAGATAAATGCTGTAGAGAAAGATATTGGCAGTTCTTCACTTGGAAACATCTGGCACTACCTAAGGGAGACATTTGTGGCTTCCTTTAGTTATTTCCACCGTAGATTAATTTCAGGCATTAAAAAAAAAAAAAAAAAAATTCAACAAACTTCTCTACAGTGTAATATGCTGCTCATATCCAGCTGGTGCATTCGATGGAAAATAACCAGAAAGGCACAAGAGACATAAACAAAACAGTGTGCGTGTCATTTTTGTGTGTTTTCCAACAATATCATCTATATGATAAGTTTATTCATGACTTCCTTCAAAGGAAAGTTGTCTTTTCACAACTTTTCGTTTGTCTCATCTAGCATGTTGATCAAAGACAGAATTTCCCTGCATTTTTCTGTGCTAGCTTTTCCGTAGTTTTTATTTGAACAAAAACGTTTTTCATTCAAAACGATAACATACCTCTTTGTGTCTCTCAGCTGTTATAGCTGTGCAATTCATCCCGCAATGTTTCTGCTTTCAGGTCACTTCACTCTAACTGCAGAGGTGTGTTGCTCAGTGAGCCACAAAGCTGCACGCTCCTGAGAAAATAAATAAATAATCCCACGCTCAGACACTTGCCAATCACTAACACACTCAAGAATATAAATAAACAACGCAGCCAGCGGGGGTTGGGGGAGTTAATTTTCTCAGTGTGCATGTTCACTGTCTACCTCACAGGGTTGTATGTTTTTGCGGTAATTGACCAACATGTCCACTGGCAGTATAACTTTGTGAATTTTGAACTGAATTATGCTATGGTTTAATTGTTTAATTGTGTTGACTGTGGGACTGTGATGTTGTTTACTTCCAGTTCAGTCAAAGAAAGAAGATCTAGTGGTGTTTTCCCTCAGTTACACTCTGTGTGTGTGTGTAAGGAAAATCAAGTACTCACTGGTTTGGCAACATACAAAATGTTTTGTTTTTTTTTTACGCCTCGGATACACCAGTGTTTGTTTAAAAGTTACAAAACTACTGAGATGCATGAAATATTTCATGGGAAGAGAGAGAAAAAACAAGCAAAGGAAAGGTGATGGTGTAACTGGGAACTAGAGCAGATTCACAGCAGAGACTGAAAAGGAAGATATTTTTTTACAGTGATTGATGGAAAATAGTGATACCTTTTATGAAATATTTCACCAGTGAAGCCAGTCAGTTCGACACAAGCAAAGAATGTGAGTAGATCAGCAGAGCACCAGGGAATTTATTTTGCACGGCCCTCCATTTTATCGGCCCCTTCCTGGAAAGTGTGACACCTGATGTGTGAAAAATAGCCATGTGATATACAGTATGTTGTACCGCTGATGTCATCCCAGCATAGCCATAGTATGGAAGTGTGTTGAACAGTTTGAATGTTTGCCATATAGTTTTTGTGTTTTTGCTGTCATCCACCATTTCATGGTACGTTACATCTCTAAGAATCAAGGAAGAGAGAGCTGAGTTAGACTCTATGTGAGGGAATATGTCGGTGTATGCTTTAAAGGGATTTAGACAATAAAGCAGACAGACTGGATAGCTCCAGGTATGTGATCACAACTAATGAGTTCAATCATTTTAATCATCAACTACCAAGAAAATAAAAATAAAAAAACTAGTTAAAAAGATGTATCCCTGCACACTGTACAGTATATATACCAATTTTCTGGGCATACTAAGAAGTCCCTCCATGGTTGTTGACATGTCTCATTGCAATCTAATTAATGCTCCTTATCCATAATGATTGATAAGGAACAATAATTGATAATTAGCTTGGCTCCAGCTGTTTTAAAGCATTTCTAGCCTGGTGGCAACTCAAGTCATCAAGATTAGATAAACTGTTCAAGTCTGTTGGCAGTAAAGCTCGGAAGCCTGTGTGTGTGTGTGCGCGCGTGTGTGTGTGTGTGTGTGTGTGTGTGCATGTAAGAACTCCTTGGGTGACCAGGCCTGGCCGACTGCCCTCTCGATGGAGATCTTCACGATTACTGTTAGAAATTACTCACAGATTGCACTACATTCAGTGTGTGTCTGTGCACAAGCACATGTAAGAAAAGTTATTTTCTGCTCTGAACAACTGGACTTCATACCCACAAATGGAATATTAATGCCTGACTTTATAAGAATCTCTGCATTTTATCCAACTGCAGACCATAATTTAACCTTCAGTGTTAACTTGGGCCAACTTATATTTCATAATACAGAGAGGAGACAGGGCAAACACTGGGAAATGATATATTGGCCACTTAGATATCTTAAGTATATAACCTACAAGTGAAAGCATTTTCAATTTGTTAAAACTTAATCTGTTTGAATGAGCAAAGATTTCACATTCTTGAAGAGAAATTACTGCTCCTCGCTGACTTCACCGAACAACTTCATGCTCTTCCACTGTCAGTGCTCTCCAAGACGCCAAGACTGTCTGAAGAAAACATTACCTGCTGATCTCCCATTTCCCCAGCTTTCTGCCTCATCCACACTGAACAGTTGATCCTCCTTAATGGAGGATCAACTGGATAACAACACTGTAGAAATGACTGGGGATAAGGGGTCTAATCTTTGGTTTGCTTTATTGTGTTGTTGAAAGGAAAATCCTCTCAGTTCTCACACACTCCACAGGGAGAAGGAAAAAAAAAACACACGGGGAAAAAGCTCAGTGAGCATATGTATATGCATGTTTGTGTATTTATGTTGTCTATTCACACCAACATATGTAGATTTACACACCCTGTATCCATGTAGAGGCTGGAGGTTTATTTTAAAATCAAATCACATTTTGTAAACCCAAAAATTAAACAAAACCATGAATAGAATTGTAACCATTGCTCAACCCAGTTTTTCTGCCTATGCGCCTTCCTTTAATTGCACGAATGGACCACTTGCTGGGCTGTTGTTGATTTTTAAATATCTTGGCAGCTGTTCTGGGAACGTTGCCAAAATTCAGTGGAATCCCCCCTAACCCTAACCCCCCCCGCAAAAAAAAAAAAAAAAAAACAGTTTTCAATTAAGTTGCAACAAAGGTAGACAATGTTCGGGTGATAATTACATACATGGCTGTCAGCCTCACTTTCTTTTTGATGACAGGCTGGCAGGGTCAGAAATGTGTAAATTCTCCAAAGGGTCTAAACATACTTTCTGAACACTGTTTGAGGATTTTAGGATGCTGGCTCTGAACTGACCCTGAACCTGGACCGCAGTTTTACTCCAGCAGAGGGCCTTTCTAGTCCATCATCTCAACAATTACAAAAACCTGTTAGATTGTGGCATTTTGAGAAACAAAACATACTCAGCGTGCATTTTTCTAATCGTTAACATGAGTTTGGAGTTTGTGGAATATATTCATTAGCCTGTCAGCACATATCCACATGAAAAATGTGTTCTCTTTCATACAGAGATGTAGTCATCACATAAAAAAATGAAGGAGAACACAATGCTTGCAGCTCAAATCTCAGGAGAATGGGCAGGGGTGGGATGGACATTGGACAATATTCAGTCTTTTACACAATTCATGTCATCACTGTTGCTCATCACAAATGGGTTTAATCTGAGCATGTGAGTTAGGGAGTTGTCTCAAGGAAGTGTACACCCTGAGAGTGAATCTCCCAGCAGGGACGGATGGCTGCCTGTCAGCAATTAACCTTCTACTTTTCCTCACACCTGCTAAAATATACACCCAAAGCTGGATTAGGAAAAGGCAAACTGCAGCCAAAGTGGAATAACAAGCACAACCCCTCTTGTGGTACGAGCGGGGCCAGACTGCAACTGTCTGGGTCCAATATTGCATCTTGCATGTCATCTTGAATGAATGTTACCTCTGTGTGCACTTGGCTCTGACCTGTTCACAAAGTTGGCTAAAATAAAATAAAATAAATAAATAAAAAAATGTGGACTTGAACTGTCTCGTGTCTGTGTGTACATGTAGTAGAGAGCAAAAGAGATCCATGTTTACTTCAAAATCAGCTGAGGATTGAGACCACACACTCCTGTCTAGAAGACACGCGGCTAACGGCATCCCACCCAGCAGGGTCTGAACAGCTGTGGCTTCTTTCATCTCACCAGCTCTTGAAGGAAACCCAGAGGAGCAAACATTCACTTCAGACTGGTCAGAATGGACTTTGATTGGGCACCCATGCCAACATGTCGTAAAATGAACTGTTATAACACTATCTGAAAGGTATGCCACACATTATCATGATCAAATCCACACGAGGAACCCCAGTTTTCTCCAACGGTTCCGCCCTCCACCCGGTTTGAAAGCAACCTTTCTCTGTGATCAGTAGTTTAAGCTGTCCATCATGCCGCCCATAGGCAGACAATAATGTTTAACTGGTAATTTAGGGGTTTTATTAGTAAGTTTTAAAGAAATTATTATTAATGTTTGGTTACCACATTGCGTTTGCTCGGTACTTTCTAAATAAAATTTATAGCTACGAATTATATAACACAACGACAACGACAACAACCTCAACAGCAACAATATATTTAAAAATATATTTAAACTGTAGTCCACATGCATGGATCTACTTCACGTACTTTTTGTTTTAGCAAGAGCACAAGTGGCATGAGGATGTGGAATGACTGGCAGCGGTACAGATGCTGAGGGCCCCACCCCTCCAGGAGCAGCGACAGATCTGGGAGTTCACCGTCTGTCTTTCCTGGGGCGAAGCACAGACACACACAGACACACACACACTGCAGTGCACCGAGGGTTCAAGAGCGCTGCTGTTTTAGCAGCATGTAAGGGGAGTGGACATCTTTGAGGGGAAGCGCTGACTTTATCATCCACTTCTCTTTTGGACGGAGCTCCGCACGTGTCTCACTGAGCCGCGTCTCCGCGCGTCGGGAAACTTTCTGACAGGGAGTGTGTTTGCTGTGAGAGCAGAGCAGGTAAGACGGAAACAAGGCGACTAATGGCAAAGTTAGTCACCTGCCACTTTATTCGGGCTTTAGGGATCAGCGTCGCTGCCGAGTCGCAATTCAAAGTCACTCAGCTGCTGCCGCTTTACTGTCTGATGCGTGACAGACGCGAGCAGGCACCGCCTGCCGCTGTTTGGATGTTACGGAGTCGGTAGAATTTACTTTATTTCTCTGTAGATATATACGCCAAATTTGCATACTTTCCCCCCTTTTTTTTTCGTTAATGGGTCTATTTATTTCAAGTTGTAATACTTTCCACGACTCCAACTTTTACTTCAGCTGAACCTCATATTTTGTTCTTTTTTTTTTTTCCTTTCTTTTTTTTTTAACCATGGTGCCAAAAACCTTTTCCAGATGGCCAAATGGCTTTAGAATAGACTTTTGATTTAATATGTAAGGCAGCTTTCTCAGTCTGTAAGGTGCATGCAACCATTTCCTCTCTACAATCACCATTCTTGGTCATAAATGCTTTTCACCACAGAGCGGTTTTGTGTTAACAGTGTAACTGTGTAGAAAAGTAGTTCAACAGAACAAAGGCTCACTAACATGACTCACTAATATGACTCACTAATTTGACTTGTATGTTGCTTTTTGATTCAGACTGATGGTTTTTTATGCCTGGAATGGAGGCATCATTCTTAGGTATGCTGAGGTACAGGTAAAAGTGTTGAGTCTGTTGAGTGACAGAAGCTCTGGCTGTTAATAGTTAAGTGTTTGAGGATGGTGAAAATAGAATAAGCAGAATATTCACACTGCAGATCTTTAGTAGATCAAACTTGTTACCTTACTTAGGAATCTCATTTAATGTGTGTAAAACTGTGTTTCTGTGGTTTACAGTGATGATTTCTGTAATTATTTATCTTCCTCCTGCCTGCATATCTTACAGTCTCATGGACTCGTTCTCCACTAACTGTGCTTGGAAAGGTTTATCTAACTCCCTATAAGGAGCTTTGGGTCGAGCTGGTTGTTGTGAGAGAAGAAACTAGGAGAAAGAGGAAGACTGTGTGAATCTTGATTTCTCTGGCAGGGTTTGGGCTTTTTCGATCAGCAGGACCAGGGCAAATAAGTGACACAGTGAGACAACTCAGAATGTCTTGTCTCAGTTTCAACTGTCCAGCTGTTATTTCAGAGATAGCAATATGCCACGACTACTAAAACGGACAGCTACAGGTTTACTCGACAGGGGATAGGACCAGCTCTGTCCTGCTGCTGAAATCACAGGCTGGAGACGTGAGCCTGTGAGATCTGAGAACTTTGAAAGGAATTTTACAAGATGAAATCACACCTACTGGCTGTAAAAGTATACAAATCTAATCGCTGTTAGAGCTTTTCTCTGGTCAGGAAAGTAGATTTGATGATAAATTATGATGTCAGAGTGGTTAAAGAGTTTTGGTTTTGTGCGCTACATCAATCAATTCAAGCCCATGCTGTGTTAACCCTCAGCCACCTGTGAGCACTAAACTCTCCTGGTCTGTGAAGTGTGCGCGGACTGCTCCATTATTAACCTAAAAATCACAGCATCAATATTCAGTTGTGTTTTCAATGGCCCACAGCACCATTCCTGCGCTCTGTGACAGCGTCATGCAGTTCGCGGCGAGGCTTTTTCCTGGATGGTGATGAGAACTAAAAGCTGAAAGGGTGCTTTCTCAAAACTCAACAGGTTTTAGGGTGGAAAGTGTTATTAAAACATACTTGAAGCCTCGCTGCACACCGGTCTATCCTTATATGGTCACGTTTCCAGAATTCTTCAGTGGAGACAGACAAAGCCGCTCGGGCACCTTCACTGCACGGGTGATGTTAGTGTGTTTAGAGAGTCTACAGCGACTAGGTGCCAATGACTTGCAGACAGACAGCCTGGCTGGGTTGGCCTGCCCTGCAGCTCTGTGTTTCCCCTTGTCTGTAGTGAATTGGACTGGAGCTAGTCTGGAGGAAACTGCAATAACAAAAGCCTTCACAGGATTGAAAGAGAACAGATTTATATCCCCACGTCTGTAAAGGACGGTGATGCTCTTGAGAAGAGTTACTGCATAGCATACCTGGGTGTACCCCCATATCCTCGGGCCATCAGGAGACAAGTGAGTGCACTTAGGACTGTCAGTCAGTGTTTTTATGCCCTATTGGTTCCATCTGCCTACTTCAGGATGGTATTATATTACTCATGCAGATTTGTCCATACATGCAGGCTCTCATGCACATTCAGAGGTGCATGCCTGGGTCATGACCTGCTTAGAATGTGTTGGGTTACTTGTTTTGGTGTCCCTTCTCAACAAGGTAATCATAATGTTTGTGGTGTTGTCTTGGTGACACCGAATGCTTGCTTTTGTTTTAACTCATCTTTTTCTGTTTCCATCTCTGCTACTCAGAACAGCTAAACCCCAGATCCAGTATCGCTTCCCACCCCAACCCTCTCCCCTTTCTATTCACCGGCGTTGTGACGGCAGACCTGAGCTGGCAGCTAGGCCGGAGAGCCGTGGGCTGTGTCTCCCATTCTATACACATTGAATTAAGAATCAAACCGCAACATTAAACATACGGTGTTGGCAACCAAAAGCAATTCTTTTGCTATGGTGTATTTGGTTACCCTACCAGCAGTTGGACAAAGTATTCTTTTACCATTGTCTTCAGAAACAACTTGGGGAGGGACAAATTGTGGACAGTCAGGACCTCAGGGTTGGAATTTTATCCATCTACTTTGGTTTTTCCCCACAGACATACTCTTCACTTCCAAGACAAGAGGAATTCCTCCGGAATGTCCTCCTATCTTGGCATTACCATTGGCTGATTTCATGCATAGGGGTGTTGTGAACATGTTTATATGATTCAAAACAAGGTCTGAATCATATGCTCTGAGAAATCCTCGCAGTAATTCTTTTGCCATGGTAGTGGAGTGAACTGTCAGGACTCCATGGAGCAAAAGGAACGTTTAAAAATCCAGCAGCTGGTGGATATCTGATTTATTGGATTTATTAGAAGGTAAATGACTGCAGGAAATATAGACTTTGCTAATGGCAAGGGATCAAATGATCCCTGCTCCAGCCCATGGAGGGGTATCGGATATCCTTACCTAACATGTGTTGTACCATTCATTCATTATTTAGGACAAATTTACTACAACAGCATTATTAACTTCAAAGCTCACTTCTGTCTTAATCATCACGTTGTGATGGTTGAATTTTGTGTGTAATGGGATATTTTCACAATATATTTTGCATCAACTTTTTTGGTGTGATATGTCATTTCCCAAGAGATGGGCATGGTGTGCTGATAGATATGGTTTTTCACTTAAACAAAAGGTGGCTATGCTTGTAAAACAAAAGAAATCTTCCTGCCTTGATATTTACTTTAAGACTTGAGTAAACAAATTATAGAAACTATTAGAAGTGGATGCCATAAAAGCTGCCAAAAATATTAAGTGTAGGTGGAGGGTTTTGGGCTCAGTTCAGAATAATTTTCCAATCCCAAAAGGATTCCTTTTCATCTTTACTTGTTCTATGGCAACCGTTCAGGCTAGGCAAACAGTAAAACAGTGAGATCAGCAACAAGTGTGTGAGCTAACATTGTTAAGGCAAAAGTAGTTTAGACAGATGTTAGAAGACCCATCAGATCAATATTGTTACTTTTTATCAGCAGCATCTGCACCTACAGCTGACAGTGCTATTTCACTTAAAACATTTAGCTTGCTACAGTAGTCGAAACAGCATATACTCCAAAAATATATGGCATATTACAGAGCCAAGACATAAAGATTGAGAGAGAGAGTGGTGCTTCTCTGTATTTGGACAGTTTTGTGTTTCCATTTTTATTGCCATCAAGGAGTGGAGTTATAGCTGAGAGAACATTTGTAAAATTTAATGCTCCTTGTCTTTGCTTTACAATTTGTGTGTAGTGAAAACACTAACAGTGTGGCCTGGTAGCAGTCCGGTATTTTTTCCGATGAGAAATGAATTCAGGCGGACTCATTGGGGAGTTGCATGCTTGCCTAAATACAATGAAAAAACAAAACAAAACAAAACAAAAACATGATTGACCATTGCCAAGGAAAACAACTAATATCTTGAGAGCCAGCAATAATTACCTGTGTTGTTATGCCACTTCTGTGCCTGTGGTCAGGGAATAAAGACAGAGGGCTGTGCTAATGCACTCTGTCCTGTGGAGATGGAGGGGTTTGATAATTGTGTACTCTAAAAAGCACCTGGGTGTTGCTAAATGGGTGGTCTCAGTGTGAGAGTAGCCCTGTCCAGACCACTTCTTTCCCATCTGCTCCTTCCTCTGGGAAAATTTTATCTAATTCGGCTACTTCATTTCTTATACGGCATCCAAATGTCTTGATTTTGGGCCGTTGTTGATTGATGGCTGCTATCTGGCCCTTGGAAGCCCACTACGTATTTGTTTGATGGTGGGGCAAGCCACTTCAGTCAGAAGTCAATTATGCTGAGGAGGTGACACTTGTAAAATGATGGCGCACCAGCAGCACATTACTGGCTGCAGTTTTAAATCTGTCACCATCGCCATCAGGGTTGTTTCCCATCACCCCCTGCACCGTGTGCCGGTCATGCTGCCAAAGACAACAGGGACTCTAACCACCAGGAAACACGAGTGTTAGCTTAACCCACATGGCACAAGCCGCGCGTTTCTCCTCCTCCTCTCTTGCTTTTTCTTTCCCCTTATCTCTCTTTTCATCTTCATTTTCTCTCACATTCTGAAGTCTTGGCTGACTGGTAGCTCCCTGCTATCCTTTTGTCAACAGATGGAGAAATGGAAATGCTAACAATTGAGGACTCTGCTTTGTTTGGGGGCCGTTCTTGCGGAGGGGTTCCACACGGCCCTGTGCGGCTGATAGATGTTGACACTCAAGCGGTGAAGAGAGATATATTACTTGAATGTTATTCACTTGGGTGAAGTCGTGCCACTGCTCCCCTGAAGATACCGTTCTGAGGCCAGGAAAGTGAAAACCTCTCGCTGTCTCCCTCTGTTTGACGATTGCCCATCCATCACACACAGCTCTGCATCTGCATTTCTAACCCTGAAGGTGTGAAGGTGTCTCAATTTGTCATCTTAAATCCACAACAGTCAGTTTATCAGGATTTAATCCTCTCCAGTTTAAAGCCTACGGGGGCCTCGATGGGTGCTGCTCTGCCCTGAATCTTCACAACCGCAGATGACAAAAGAGGAGAAGGAAAAATAAATTAAAAGAAAATGATATATGAAATTAATACTTGAATGGCATCTCCCTTTCCTTAGTGTTGCATTAACAATATTTTGCCCAAATGGTGATTGTGTGTTCGTTTGTCTGTGTTTACAAATTGTCTAGCTGGAAACATTGCACTTGGCTTCTATGACTATTAAAGATTTGTGAGTAACTTTGCTGGAACAGATTTATTAATTTAGACCGAAATTGTTTATGTTGTCACAAGACAAATTGACGCGTGTTATTTGAAATGGGGGTGGAAGGAAATTAATGAGGAAGATGTAGCAATAAGATCGGCGAAGGGAGGCATTCTTTTGATGGATTCATTCATTTTGTTGTCGATTGTCTGGTTAATTATTTACCTGATGGCTGGGGACAGGGCAGGAATCCAGGCGAAGTAGCAAATTGGCATGATGCACCACTTGAGGATATTCAAAAATGATCCAGAGTAATGTGGGAAGATTTCACTACAGATATGCTGCTATGTTTTCTAAATTATTCGATATAGCTTCTTTGCCATATTATCATGAATTTAATGATTTTCTGTGACTTTGAAAATATTTTCTATGATAAATGTTTCACAGACAATATATTAATATTAACACACTGTTAGTTTGAAGCGTGATACACGATATCGGTTTCATGCCTCACAGCACGCATTGTAAGTTATAGGGTATTGTAAATGAGCTTCACAGGAAAGGGGGACAACAGACACATGAACTCAGAACCACAACTATTCAATCCCAGTTGGACATTTATCAGGTGAAAATGACTTGGACTGATACATTGACAGTGTTTAAACTCTCCCTGTCCTTTGTCGAACATTACCCCCACCCCCGCAAAAAAAAAAAAAAAATCTGTAATGTTCCCGCTACGCTTCATGTTTAGTCACTGCACATCGCTCAAGTTCTTCTTGCTAATTAGCGACAGAAAGGCCAGTGAATGTTCCCATGACTGCTCGCTCATACAGCTCACGCTTTCACAGTCTGAACTGATGTCTGTACTGCAGGCCTCTTCAATGCACTGTGAAGTTCCTGATAGGACATGGCCCATTTTTTTACAGGACATAAAGGAGGATCTGACAGGGTCATTGGCCAATGCTCAAACCATTGGCAAGTATAATTTAGTTAAAGAATTAAATGGGTTATCCATGTGAAAGGAAGATGGAGGGCAGGGGGAAACTGAAAGATAGCAGAATGTGACTGTTTTGTTTGCCTGACCTTTGTTTTGAGCAAACAGATTTAAAAGGGCGACACAAAAGGAACGGCAGCGACAGGCAACAGCTGATGTAGGACGGGTAAAGAAAGGGGACATGTCTGTAGGGTTCCATGGTGAAACAGCTGAATGGTCACAACACAAATGTGTGTACATATCCTGCGTGAAGTTAGATGAGACGACACACACACAGTCACATATACACACACACACACACACTTATGATTGCTCCTCCCTAGCTTGACTCTCCATACTGGTCTTCTTTCCAGGGCTGCAGAAAAGGGCAGAGGGAGCACAGCACGAGCCCACTCCACACCGCAAAGAAAGAGGGCTCAGACAATCAGAATATGAATGAAGTCGGGGCTCTGTTCTGCAGGTCTGGCAGTAATCATGGAAGGAAAGGGAAGAGGATTAAAGTACTATCCTGTCCTGGGCTCCAATTAGTGGGACTGATGTTTTTGGCCAGCCTACCGTTTGGAGCGAGCATCAAACAAAGTGTTCCAAGGGTCAAACTCAGCCACAGAGGTAAGAGATGACATACTCTTGATTTGTCTTTTAGTGTTATTTATTAAATGTACAGTATTACACACATTTCCATTTTCTGTAATAGTTGGATAGTTCTTGACTTTTTTTTCTTTTTCTCCTTACCATTTTAAGAGCAAAATAATGTTTGGGTGATTTGAGGTCATTTCAGATGTTTTATCACATGCACACAATTGTTCAACCTTGCACTAATCAGTGCACAAGCACCTTGCTGGAGTTAAAGAATTAGAGGAAAATGACTGCTGACTCACAGCGTTGGTTCCCTTGTGTCTTTGTCTATTTTGTTATTACTTTTTTTTTTTTTTTTTTTTGTTCTTGTTTGCTGCCAGGAAAAGAAGTGGAAACATATATTAGCAGTCATAGTTGCGCTATTAAAGCAGAATTAGGGATTTAGGGATCAGCCATTTTATAATTCTGTCTTTGTCACTTTTCATGAGCATTTATGAGATGTTTTCTGTCCACGCTTTGTTAAAGCACATAAAACACAATCCCTTGATTCTGTCCTCTACGTGAATCCTTATTTCATTAACCTCAAGTATATATTTTCAAAATGTAAGATGGCAATGCCAAAAGGATAGATGTCTGTTATTGATGAAATACGCTACGTTTGAGGCACATGCAGAACATTTCATGTTGCTCTTTCTCCATTAATCAGTCTGGCAATGTGTGCTGTGTCCATATGTTTAGATTTGCGTGAACAGAGTCTGTTTGCTTTGTGCCACCAAGGGAAAGTTAAATTATTGCTCCGCTTTAAAACCATTCTAAACTCTTTTGCAAACTTTACTTCAAAGTCTCCCTCCCTCATGCTATGTATCAGCTGCGCTCAACCACACAAATGAACCTCAGTCTTGCTCCATAAAATTGAATCCCCACTGTGACTTAAAAGTAAACTCACTCCGACTTCAACGTTCAAAATCGCCCTTTTGGTCAAAGGCTTCCAAAACCAGTATGGCTGGAAATAGACACACATGCATGGCCTTAGTGTCCAACATAAATATATGTAAGTATCTGCAGGAATAATGATTACTATGGATGGTGTTTACTCAGCAGTTAGAGTAGTACTTAGCGACACAGTTTATTTTATTTTATATTTGTTCCAAAGCAACCAAATATAAAGTATTGATAGAATGGAACAGTTAATTATTTATGGATTTAATTGCATTTTATTGTGTCTAGAATTTTAGATGACTATTTTTTATTTTATTTTTTTTTTTTTTTGATTCTTGTACAATATGTACCTTGGCTTTGCTCCACTGCTTTGAAGGTGAAGGAGACTGACTAATATAGTCATTCAAGAGAAAGACTTCTTGACTTCAGTATGCAGTAGTTTCCTCTGGACCTCAGAGTATCCATAGTAAAATAATGTCCATGTTTGGCTCTTTCGGTCCAAAAGCTTGAGAAAAGAAGAATCCCTCAAAAGCAAAATCCCCACCAACCCAGTGCACACATCATTCACACAAGTTGTCATCGTCTCATCTGTGCACACCGCTCAAGACCAACATCAGCTCGGAGTAATCCCTCTTGAATTAGCGTATCACCCTCCTGTGAGAGCACAGCTTCAGAGGGAGAAAGTGGAAATGATGAAAGTGAAATTAACCCCGAGTGGATGAACACCTCCAAACAACCGCCTTCTACCCTAAACCTGTGAACCCCACTCTGACACCATCCCCAGGCATAAGCTTAAGTTTCACCTAAAGTCATAACATAGACAACATGGAATTCTGCCAAATGAAAACATGAAATCATCGAGCCACGAGCTACATATCTTTAATGCCACACCTTAAGATTGAGGCTTTTGTTCCTAATGTTGGGACAAAGGGATGAAGTTGCACTACTCTGCCATAGTTCGTTTGTCAGTTTCAATACAGTTGAACAGCATATGAACAATGTTCATATTGTTGTTCCCCAACATTTGATAAAGGCTGTGACATTACTCAGTTTACTCTGAGACGACGGACAGAACAGCCTACACTGAATATTAATGGTAGTCTGCGGCTGTAACCATACAGGATGAAAACAGCAGCCTAAATTCAGCATGCTTTGATGCAGCTGCAATAATCAGCTGGTTACTTCTAATGATTATTTTGCTAAAATGATGGGGCTCTTTTTCCAGCACATATGGCTGAGCTCCCAGTTTGTGCTCCCATTTCAGCTTGCCAGACGAAAGGCAATGAACTTGATAATGCAACACCTCACCTCCACTGAATGAATCTGTATTGTCTTCACATGTACAATATCAGGCGTTATAATATTATGGGGCTTAAAAGCCTATCTTATCAGAAGAGCTTAAACCTGTTGGCAGAAAGCCAGTTTGGTGATGTCTTACTTAAGCCTCAATGGAGGAGCTGACCTCGAACTACTGAGGTCCCTCTTCTTTGGGGAGAGTTGTGGAGTACCACACTAAGCAGCAACAGCTAAGCACCCTGTTTCAATGGGCTCATAGTGCTGTGTGTTTACAGAACAGATTAACATTAGCCAAGGGGCTAGCAGGCCTAATCTGTGTGAGGTTTAGTCTGCTGCTGTGGCCCCGATGTATGTGTAGGGCTGAAAGATATGAGCATGTGGGGGACGCTCTGTGTGTATGAGCTTGTGTATAGGAGGAGGTAGTGTGGTGTGGAGGGGTCTTAAAAGTTCAAATATTGGAGGTTGGCAACCTCTTCGGTCCTTTGCATCAAGAGGGTAATCACAATGTCAATCTTTTCAGAGTGACTCCCACGGGACCCCCCTGTGCTGAGACAGTATTTATTCAAGGCATGTTGCTATACTGGTGCAGTGAAAAGAGGCTGCTGAGAGAAGAGATTTCCTCAGATCAAGGAGATCAAGGACTCAATACTGCACTGAGAATGTGTTCAGTTTTCAGCGAAGGCACAACCTGCATAAAGTTTATCAAAAGTATCACCATATGATAACCAATATAGAGGTCTGCAGCAAACGAAACCTTCTTCTAATATGTGAAGAGCAGGTATTATACCTGCTCCCATCATCTTATAACACCCATATCAGGCTTATGCCACAGGGCACATTTATGAATATA
The DNA here is from genome assembly GCF_900963305.1 of Echeneis naucrates. Lineage (NCBI taxonomy): Eukaryota > Metazoa > Chordata > Actinopteri > Carangiformes > Echeneidae > Echeneis > Echeneis naucrates. The sequence goes on along the minus strand of NC_042526.1, from coordinate 11,373,887 downwards.
TTCAATCATCTGCAAATTAAGTCCAGTCAGGGAAGAATGCGTAGAAAAAGAAAAGAAAAAAACAAACAAACCCCGAACTCTCATTCCCTTGTCACCAGCTGGTTTTAAACTGAGACCTTTTTTCATGATTAATAGGGGTTCTAGAAAAATACCCTGATGCAAATAACTAGAAGTAACACATATCTTAAGTCACATGCTGTTTAAGTCCTTGCCACTGTTTCTCCTCTCTGTCAGCATGTGCATCCGCTGAGGATTAAACAGCCAAATTTCAAGCAAAGACATGTTCTCTAACACAGAGGATGAAACCCAGCGCATATCTCTGAGGCTCTGCTGTCGAGAATAAATCTAGATTGACAAAATAATCCTGTTGAAATTGTTTTTTTTCCCCAGTTCAATGTAATTCAATATTAGATGGTGTATTTTTAAACGGTATTGTAAGGATTTATTCATCTCCTCGTCTCCCTGTGTATCTGTCTCTCTCTGTCTGGCACAGAACTGCTACAAGCCAGCAGCGTCTCTCTGTTTTTGGGCCCTTCTGATGGACTCCACTCCCACTCGCTGCTGTTGGATGAAGAGAGAGGGCGTCTGCTGTTGGGTGCCAGGGACCACATTTACCTGCTTGACCCTGACAATCTGGCCAGAGCACCCAGAAAGGTACATGATACTGGCAAAAGTGCAGAAGAGGAAACAAAACCCGATATGTGTGGGAGGACACAAAAATTATTCAAAATTAGTGTAACAAATAAACAGCGGCTTTTGGCTTTGTAGCTTTTTTGGCCATTTTCCACATTTGAGAGGAGTTTGAATTGTTTTCAGCAGCCACACCCTCAGACAGAGGGGTTGCACTGGAAGGAATTCCACTCTGAAGAGGAGATGAAGTATCTCTTCCACACAAAGTAACTCCAGACATGCAAAATCGCACTTGCAGGCATTTAAGACACAACTTCTCTCAGCTTGTTATCAATGTAGAGACAGTCGTTTTTTGTAAATGATGTAAAGTATTATTTTTCCATTAACGTTTTGCTGAGCTGGAATGCTCTGAGTCACATATTGTTTAAGAGAAGAGCTCACCTTTCAGTCAACAGCAGGCTGAAACTGTCTCTTTAGGTCAGGGTCACGATGTCAGAGGACACACACACAGTATATACAAATTTACGGACATTCAAGTTTGTACTCACACTTAAACATTAGCACAAACACACAAATACATTTGGATGGATGCCATATGCTCCAGGTTGTGGATCTAAGTGTATGTTTATGCAGCTGAGGTTGATGACAAGGGGGACGACAGTGTGTTTATTTGATCCTTATCAAGTTGTTTTAACTCTCAGTTGTGCTCTCAGAGTGTTGCCTTTTTGTTGCCTCTCTGGTCATTGATACTGATGGGAGATAGCATCAAGTATCTCAGCCTTTTGGGACCAGCCCTCGTTGGTGAATATGATCTAAAGATACAAACTTTACCGTTTTCAGTGGATTAAGTGGAATACCTGGAAAAGGACACTTGGGTGCTAAAACGTTGCAAAAATATTTTCTTTGCAAGAAGAAGCTCGAGTTGCTTCTACCTCGATTTTTAAGCAATAATGGCTATGCTGTAAACTATATTCTGTAAATAAACTGGGCCATTGTCACTGATCCTTTCATTTGAAATGTTTCAAATCCAGAGTCAGCCTTTACATTGTCCACAGCGTGTCCTCAGTCAGAACAACTCATTTTCACACTGGTTTTCTGTTCGAATTCATCAGGGGCTTGCGATGATTTGGAATCATGAGGCGTTTTAACATTTGCACTGGTGCGTTTGCATGCGTATCAAGGCTCTGTGGGACCACGAGGAAGTTTGGTGATAGCTCTCCTTGGTGGGGTTTAGACGAGGTAACATGTTAAGCACATAAGCCTGTTATAACCCATGTGTGAACATGGTGGGGCAAATTGAAAGGACTTAGATGTAAGTTCGTCTACCAGCAACTGGTGTTAATGATTAAATAACCAAGATATGTTTTTATTGGCTCCTGATGGATTGATTACTCATAACTATGTCTTTAAGTGATTCACAGTATCTTTTTCTTTACTGCAAAGTATACTGTCCCTTTTATCAGCTTAAACTGTTGCAGAGCACTGTCAGTCTGGTGTGTGTGTGTGTGTGTGTGTATATGTGTGTATATATATATATATATATATATATATATATATATATATATATATACACTGAAAGCGCCAACAATATTTTACAGGGAGTCCCTGTAGATTTTAAAGCATTAAACATTAAAATCTTGAAGTATAGCGGCACCTATTTGAAACATAAATATCCATGGTTCACAGTGAGTTATGATGAGATATTAAATATTTTTCTCTTTGTAACTGTGGTTAGATTTATTGGCCTGCTTCCCGGGACAGAGTTGAAATGTGCAAACTGGCTGGCAAAAATGTAAATGTAAGTATGCAAAAAAAAATTGTGTTATGTAATTTACAGCAGATCTATTGAATAAGGTGTTATAGGCCATCCCCGCTCTTCTTCTGTCCCTGCTCATCGCAGTTGGAGTGTGCTAACTTTGTCAGAGCGCTCCACAACTTCAACCGAACACATGTCTACGCCTGCGGGACAGGAGCTTTCCACCCCAACTGCGCTTTCATTGAAGTCACCGGCAACAGAGTGGTAAAGAAAATATACGTGTGTTAATCTCAGCAAAGTTAATTTGGGGAGTTCAGGATTCTGATTCAAAATGTTTGAAGATGTAATGCTGTCTTCTTCTGGTCAGGACGGTGTGTTCCAACTTCTGTCTGGTACAGTGGAGTCGGGCAGGTTGAAATGTCCTTTTGATCCATTGCAGCCATTCACCTCAGTCCTTGCAGGTAAGATAAAAAATCCCACGATACTTTGGCAGTCGTCTGCCTGCTTTATCTGTCATGAACCAGAATTTCACTGCTGCACACCATAAAGGAGTTCATTTTGTTTCTGTTTGTGTCTCCTCTCGGTTGTTTGAGCAAATTTGCATTATGGTATCTGCTTTTCCAGCATTTTTCCCCAAATAAATTTGCTCAAGCATTTCTCAGTCATCAAAAAAGTGGCACAGAGTTGCAAACAAAATGTGTTTCTTGAGTCGTGTCTCTTTTTCGAAAAATTTCTTTCTTTAAATAATTTTTTTTTGTTTTTTTTATGGGCTCACTCAGGCTAACACCATGACAGGACAGAAACTAAATAATAATGTCGCTGTTTCGATTAGCCTTTTTATGGTGCACATATGGCAAAGAACTGTTGAAAATATCAACCTAAGATGTGAGCGTAACTTGATTTTATTTATTTATTTATTTATTTTCCCCATGAGTATTGACGTACTAAACATGTCCTAATTGATTGACCTGTCTCTGCAATTGGTCAGACCAGTATCTGTATGCGGGCACATCTTCAGACTTCTTGGGCAAAGACACAACATTCACACGCTCCCTTGGGCCTCCACCTGACCAGCACTACATCCGCACAGACATCTCTGAGGACTACTGGATCAATGGTACACACATGCTTGCGCATATCCACATTAACAGGCTGATTGCACTTGAAACTTGTTATTGCTTTTTCTCAAAACCTCCAGCTTCTCCACTGATACAAAGAGCCTCTCTGTGTCCTCCGGCTGGTTATTGGCATTCCAGAGAAGAAGAAACAGCACACTTATTCATTTTGCTGGAACTTTTATATGACCACACCTACGAGGGAATTTACAGTGTGCCACAAAGTTCACGTTCTTACTCACACTAGTACACACACACAGACACACACAGGCATGCACAATCATCACTGAAGAGGGAGCCCTCTCAGTCAGTCTGGAGTGCTTCAGAGCAACTGATGGGCTGTCGTGTATCCACAGTTGTCACAGGGATCTAAATCCTTACACATAGTCTCCACATTTCACAACCACAGTCAGATGTTTAGAGTAATTATGTCTCTCTCTCTGTTTGTGCGTGTGCTCTATGTTGGCGCCGTGCATGCAGAGAAAAAGAGAGAGCAAGCACATAATTTCTTGCAGTGTTTCTGTTCGTGTGAGCCTGCAGAACATCTTTTCACTGCCGCAGGACCAACAATGACCTTCTGTCGAGTGTGTTAGTACATTAAGCTGTTCCAGTCGGGGGAATCACCCTGTGGTGCTTGGCTTGGTTTCTAGGGATTGAGCTAATTGTTGATGTAATGTCACTGCAACACTTATGCCTTTGGACCAATTGCCCAGAGTCAAGGCACTAATTCCTACAGCATGTATAGTTTTTTTTTTTTTTATGTATGGTACAAAAGTACCTTTGTTTTTATTTTTTTTGTTTTGCTGAATTGCATACAATCAGTCCAGAAAATGTTTATGATGAATATAAAACTTATATTTGTGAGACTCACACAATTTTGTGAGCCTGTTACACAGTACAGTTTGGCATCTACACATACCAATCATTTATTTCTTCATTTATATTTGAATACAAATATATGTCCATCTTATAAAATATGTTACTGTTTGCACAAAACATAAGTGTGTGAGAAAAACCTGTCTCCCACCGTGACATGCAGGTAATGATCAACTTTGCAACCTGCAATGGAGAATACTGAAAATCTGCCTCGCATTTATTGGGTTTCTCGTTGCTCTTTGTCTGCACTATGTGTAAATGGGAAACGGTTAACTTATTCAGGTTATAATATTTCAGTGTTATGTTCACAGCTCACTCAGCTTCAGCTCAGTGAATTAAACAGTTTTGAATACAGGACTTTTACTTGTACATTGTTGTGCTACTAATGAAAGAATCTGGATATGCTATAAACACTGAAGACATATAATGTGGGTAGAGTTGATGCCACTCACTGCAGGAAATCATTTAAAAGTTTTGTTTTAAAAGTAACCTAAATATTCTGGATATCACTTCATTATTCCATGTAGCGAACTGTAAAACAAAGTGAAGATTTATGTGCACCCCAAGCTTTAGCTTTCTAAGTGTAAATGGTAACAAATCAGATGTCGCTGTAGAAACAGAGCAAGATTGTAAGTAAACAAATTCCAGTTTAAATACCTTTTAGAAGCTGCAGAGCATGGCAAAGCCATTACTTGACACATTTGACACTTAACCCCTCTTTCTCTCCTTTTTCTTTCTTTCTTTCTTTATTTATTTATTTTTTTGGTCTGTTTCAACAGAGGCCAGGTTTATATCTGCTCATCCTATCGCAGACACATACAACCCAGATGATGACAAGATCTACTTTTTCTTCCGGGAGGTATCGTGGGAAGGCAATGACAAGAGCATCCTATCCCGAGTGGCTCGTGTGTGCAAGGTGAGATACTACACTGCGGAGGTGAGGAAAGAGGGAGGTATTCGGGGGCCAATGAGGGAAGGTGAGAATGTGACCGGTGGGTCCAAAGGTTGGAGAGAATGAACAGGCATGTTCAAACTCAGTTGGTAATGAGAGAAGCAGCGCTTAAAACAAGGAATGGGGGAGTCATAAAATTGACAGTTATCTAATTGGATAAGGATCTGTGTCTTTGTGCCCCCCAGAAGGCCGGTCTTTTGTAGTCATCAGCTGCTGTCAGGGGCAGTCAATCATGTTTTAACCCTTTCTGCCCTGCTGCCCTAAATGTCCCCAAATTGATTTTGTTTAAAGAGCTTTCCATCATACAAATGCCATAATTTTCTAAGATAAAAAAATAAAAAATAAAAAATCCACATTTATTTTTATGAAAATAATGACAGTTTTAATTTACATGGCAATGTTTGCACATGTAATACTGTTTCCTCACTCCCATTTCATTACACGTTGTTTTTCCATCCTGCTCAAAACTGCAAAGGATCCTCTTGGTCTCAAGCTGTAGCTTGTTCAGAAAACAAGAGCTAGAAGTCCATTGCTAGAAGCAAAAAGCCAAACTACTACTTTTCTTCTACTCAACAGGTTAAGTAGAAGAAACTGACCCTAACGCTCATCCACAGTGAATACTTTTGACAATACAAACTTCTGCTGTGTTCAGCTCTTGGATGATGCCATACATTTGAGAAGGATATCATGTTTCACTCCCATTACAGTCTATTTACAGCATGTCCAAACAACTGTGATGAGCACTGCTAAGCTGATTGAGGACAGGATGGATTCATGATTGGGATCCTTTTGTGTACTACAGAGTGCACCATTAGTCATTACAAATGGGACTAGTCCACACAGCAGTTTGTTGTTTGTATTCGGAGGTCTGTTGCTACATTCTAAGAGAAAAGCTTTTAAACGTGTTTATGACTTGAAAGTAAGCTGTAAGGCAGACTGGAAGGAGATTCCTGGATTTGAGCCCTCTCTTTTTCCTTCTTTCTTGGGTATTCCGCTCTCTTGGTCTTTGTATGTGTTCTTTTCTTTATCATCTGCGCCCCCCCCCCCCCCCCGTATGTAAATCCAAAGAGGGCACTTCACTTTAGCCCTCTTTGAGGATTATCACCATTGTGAAACATCCTCATTAAGTGCTTACATTTTTTCTGGTCTCCTAAAAACAAGTGCGTTTTTTTGTGCTGAACCATAACAGTCGTTTCTATACTTCTTGGTTAGAGCGTCGGACAGGTTTAATGGGGAGGTTCTCTGATGTTTTCCGTGAATTTCAAAGAGGTGCACTTCAGAACTCTTATCATAGCTCAATCAGAGGTAGCTACTAGGAAAATAATAATTATTAATCAGAAGCCTCACTTCTCTTCCAACATGCTGTACTTTCATTTGTTTCTATTCTCCTTTTATGTTTTTCTCTTTCTTTTCAATTACTCCAGACTGTGATTATACTAACAAGAAGGTCTCCTTTGTGCTTATAAAATAAGCAGGTCCATGCAGGCAGCATGTGGCTCACCTGTTTATTTTCCTAATTAGAGCAGGAAATCGGAGTCAGGCTGCGATGCAGTATGTTGTCTCTGTGTGCGAGTCTGTTAGATAGATTACAGTAAAGATTGTGTTTAAGTGGAAAGTGTATATTTTTAATTGTGGTTGTCTATTGGCCATGTTAGACAGCTGCAAAATGCAGACAGGTTTTTTTTTTTTTTTTTTTTGAGACTGTGTATTTGATTGTGTTTCAGAATGATGTGGGTGGGCTGAGGAGTTTGACTAATAAGTGGACCACCTTCCTCAAAGCCAGGCTTGTGTGCTCTATCCCTGGACCGGACGGAGTGGACACACACTTTGATGAGCTCCGTAAGTGACAGATGGATTAAAAAATAGAACTACCGGCCAACAAAGTGGGCTTCATCCTGCAGAGAGAGTGCTGACGTTGAAATAGGGAATGAATTTCCAAATGTACCGGCAGTGGAGATTTTCAGTGGCCACGCTAACACGAGTAACAGGGAACATAGATGGAGATGCAATAAAATAATATTTGTGTTCAAAGAGGCCACAAAAACAACTTTTTTTTTTGTTTTTGTTTTTTTTGTTCTTTTCTGCCTTCTAGAGGACATTTTTCTTCTTCCTACCAGAGATGATAAAAACCCTGTAGTATATGCAGTCTTCACCACCTCCAGGTAAATTCAGTGCTCATCACATTATCATCAACACTATCGTCAGTCTCGCCTCCTTTATGTCGTTAAGTAAGGTCTCTTGTCTCAACTTTATCCTCAGCTCCATTTTCCGTGGCTCAGCAGTGTGTGTGTACAGCATGGCGGACATAAGGGCCGCATTTAACGGACCTTATGCTCACAAGGAGGGGCCTGATCACCGATGGGTAGAATATGAAGGGAGGATACCATATCCACGTCCTGGAACGGTATGCTGCCTACCGAGGTGCTCAAAGACAAATCTTACACTTGATTGCGCCTAACTATAGATTTAGTTGAGCTAAATTTCCTAAACTTTCTTGCTAATTGCAAAATAATAAACAGTTTAATTAGATTCAAGAGGTGAAATGTTCAATATGCTCAAGGGTATGCATGCTCACATCTGCACTTGAGAAGTTAATAGAGGGGTTGTGTGGAGGAAAACAGAAGGAGTGTCGCAGATGTTCCAGATGTGTTCTACCACTTCAGTTTTTATATCACCCACCAGAGGGAGACACATACCTGTGAATTGGTGAAGGGGCCAGTCAGCCTTTATTGTGAGTGGACATAAGAAAATGTGAAAATTTGGGATCGGATTAACAAAATATTTTCTTTCCTTCAGTGCCCAAGCAAGACATATGATCCAAAGATCAAGACCACCAAAGACTTCCCAGATGAGGTTGTCAGTTTCATTCGATTCCACCCTCTGATGTATCGCTCTGTCTATCCTTTGACTGGCCGGCCTGTGTTCACACGAGTACGCGTGGACTACGTCTTGACTCAAATTGTGGTGGACAGGGTTTTGGCAGAGGATGGACAGTATGAGGTCATGTTCCTGGGAACGGGTGAGACACACACACACACACACACACACACACACACACACACACACACACACACACACACACACACACACACACACACATGCTCCTTTTCTTTGCAAGTCAATGGCTGACCAGCAGAGGACACTAGATCCCTATGAGCTGTCCTCAGCTCTAAAATTATCATCCTGAAGGTATCATGGTTTTGATTTTGGACAAATTGATAAATGTAAATTCACTCCGGAGCCAATAAGTTCTTGTCTCAGCACTGACTCACCTGCTTGTTTCTTACAACAAACTCAAGTCTAAACTGGTTCAGTATTAACTTTTGTTAGTGCGTCAGACGGAGGGTGCAGACTAGCTGTACATCTTCAGTGAGTATGAAAACAGTACTCGCTGACATGTTCACATTATTCATCCTCCTGTCCATCTGCCTGTCACAGATGCTGGCTCAGTTTTGAAAGTGGTGAGCATCACTCAAGAAAACTGGTCAACAGAGGAAGTGGTGCTTGAAGAACTTCAAATTTTCCAGGTTTTGTGAAAAACACAGCAACGCACACATATATACACAACAGCAGACACAGACACACGCAGAGTGTTGCTTTTTGATACACAGTGTCAGCTGCACTTCACTTTTCCACAGCAGGACAGTTCACTCATCAAACAGTGAAATATTCATCCTGGCTTTCATATACAAACTGTGTAACACTGGATATTTCTGAGCTACTGATCAACAAATTCAGCTGTTGTTTTTCTGCACAGTATGTTTACTGACGCGTTAAAGCTGATGAACTTTGTTACACTTTTTGCAGGTTCCCACCACCATCCTCAGTATGGAAATGTCTTCTAAACAGGTTCGGCCTCATCCTCCTCCAATTTCGTTCAGTTTTGCTTTTCTGTTCCTGCTGAATTCCTCTATTCCCTCCCTTTATTTGTGTCACGTGAATTCATTGTGTGTTCATGCCTAATACAAGACATACTGTTTTTATTTCCAAATCATTCATGTGTCCCATTTTCCCTCTCTCTCCTCAACCCTTTCTACATATTTCTAGCTCGCGCTCCCCTTTCTGCTTCATTATCTGAGGGTCAGGGGTGTCAGTACACACTTCAACCCCAATCACAGCTTCCATTAATCTCCAGCTGTTTGAGATGTGTGTGTGGTTGTGTCTGTATGTGCATGCTCTCTGGTGTTTCAGTGGGGGTGTGCAAACTCTGCTTAACTTCGGACAAGTCAGAGCAGATTTTTTATTTATTTATTTTTTTTGGTAAAAATTTGTTGCATACTGTTCTGAGCTTTACTATTGTAACTATTTTGCCGCAGTTTATCTTGAGCTTAATTTCGAAGACTAAAGTTTTTATTACTGAAGAATGTACAAATGAGGAGAAGAAATATTATTCATCTTCCAAGTGGGGGGGGGGGGACTGTCGTCACATGCTTACGTAGTTTTATCTCTTTGCTGGAGTTATACTTGTATAGTATCTCAGCTTAAGAAGACTTTGGTGTGTTTCTCACTACAGCAACAGCTCTATGTGGGTTCAGGCCAGGGGCTGGCACAGGTTTCACTCAGTAGATGTAACCTGTATGGCCAAGCATGTGCTGAATGCTGCCTCGCACGAGACCCCTACTGTGCCTGGGATGGACACACATGCTCTCGATACGTCCCTGCATCAAAGAGGTACCGTGTCTGTGTCCATAATAATTGTACTTGTATGGTCTCCGGCAGCAGTTCTATCTCAGTAGCCATGCTAACCTCTTAATGATGGCCCAGAAAACCTCAACGCGAATGAATTATTTCATGGAAAGATTACCTTTTCCTTTGTAAAATGTACATTGCTGAGGCTGTTTTTATCCACCGCACAGTTATTTTGTTGTACACTGTTTCTCATTACCCCACTGCATCACCTCTTAAAAAAATCTGACTATAAGCACTAACTTAAAAAATTTAATTATTAGATATCTGGGGGACCAATGACAATATAAAATAAATGATTTGATGTGGGCAAAGACTTGCCCACACTTGCACTTGTGAGCACTAAAACATTTAATGTACAAATTTACTCATGCTCAGTTACACAAAGCTGGCTCACATTAAAGTATGATTATCTGAATGATCTTAACATTTTTAATATATTTAATATATTTTAATATATTTATCACAACAAAGCTGAAATTATGTGTGATCCAATCAGAGAAAAGACAGAAGGGCATCCATAAACTGCTTTCAGCTGACCCACTGTTGTTCTACTTCTCTGGTGTGTGTGTGTGTGTGTGTGTGTGTGTGTGTGTGTGTGTGCGCGTCTTTGTGTATTCCTGAGGCAGATTTCTTTCTTCTGGGCCTTTGAGAAGGAAGGAGTCCATAGTTTTTGCTAAATATGATTTCTATTTCTGTTCTCCTGACCTCCTCAGCACAGCACTTTTTCCATGCCAGATGGTATTATTCCGTTTGAGTTATTGATTAGAGATGTTGTTCCTCAGCTGATTAATGTTACTGTCATTCCACACCTCTAGAGTCAAGTCCTTGAGGTGTAAAAATATGTGTGGCTCTGTGTGTTTGCAAGAATGTCAGTTCTATAGAATCTATACCCTGCAGTTAGAAATCACACTGCTATATTACTGGCCAATGGGGATGCTGTTATGGTTTCTGGGATAGTGGAGGCCCTGTGTTTGGTCCCCAGGGCTCTTTGAAAGCTGATCTTCACAGTGCATGAATGTAAGCTACAGATGTGCCATCACACAGGACTGACAGGAGGTGGAAGAGGTGAAATCAATACAAAATGAAGGAGCTCAGCATCAGGCCAGAGGCCTTTTTTAAAAAACCATTTGTACTGTAACATTTACCCAGGAAAACACATACCCATCTGCCCCTGAGGTAACTGCAGTTTGATGAAAGATTCCAAGTCTCGATAACAGACTTGAGAAGTTTTGTTGTGCATGGAGGTTTACACGTGACAACCACAAGGGTCATCAGCAATAAGAGGTCACCTTAAATTACACTTTGAGTGGTTTTGAAGAATTGTTGCTGGAGGTAATTGTCAGCCAACTTCTCCACGCTCACTGTAGCATACCTATGTTTCCTACGCATGCAAATTATACACTGGAAAAATGTACATTTATGTGTGTGTTTTCCAGGCGAGCCAGAAGACAAGACATCAAGCACGGAGATCCTGCCAGTCAATGCTGGGACACAGAAGACAGTATGTAGACATTTTTTTGTGGGGGGTCTTTTTTTTTTTTCTTTCCCAACTGCAAAACTTATATTAAAAGTCATATCTTCTTCATAGGTGTTCATGGGAGACGGGTTGAAGAGAGAGTGCTCTTTGCAGTGCAGAACAACTCCACCTTCCTGGAGTGCATTGCTAAATCTCAGCAGGCCCAAATAACATGGTTCATACAAAGACCTGGATCTGAACTCAAGGAAGAGGTTAGAAAGTGCATTCTTGTACATACACATACACACCAACCTATCACTGGGGCGCAAATCATTTTTAAATCCCTGCCTTGTCTTTTACCCCATAGTCTCTCTGTCTGCATCTGAGGGTGGGCTTATGTTTTTCTTTCCTTGAGTTTACCATACCTGAGTGGTTACACTTGTTAGGTCAAGAAACTTGGATGTTTCTTACATAAGCACGTCAAGGAATCCAAAAACACCACATATGACTCCTGTGTCATTAGTTATGAGGTCTGACTCTTGAACCTATTAACCATTGTGATGCCAGAAATCATATCACTGCAGATCCTGCTTGTCTTGAGGAAGATTAACAACACAAAAAAATTTGTTAGGATCACAAGTTATGTAGGCTTGAACACCCAAAAGCCACGTAAGTTGTGAAATTATAGCTGATAAGGGAGCAATAGATGGTCTCACTGGTTTCTTGAATAAGGTTATAATTGATGTTTATGAGTGTCCAGGGCTTTCTTGAACATTTCTGCAGCTCCTTTGTTTTTCAGAAAGGCAAGGAGTGACTTAAATGAGAGCCAGCCTCCACAGTGGAGGTGGTGCATCATCTCTCAAATGAAAAATGAATACAAAAAGGGGGGAAATAATGATTTTAAGTTATTCTGCTTTTTAAGCTTTAATTTCTCTATTTTTTTCATTGATGCAGCCACTGATTCATGCTGGAATGTAACTGCTGTTTCCAGAAAACCTTTTATAGGGGAGACAACAGATTCTTTCTGTTATTACTTCTATATTGGACAAAACCAAATTTAATGCTACATTAGGAAAGAAGTCTGTACACACATGGAAATTGTAGGATACAATATGACGATTTCTTCATGAAATCTTAACCTGCAAGCAGTTAAAGACTCAAGTGACATGATGGTGACAGAAACCATAAAATGGCTGTTTTGAGCTGATGCGAAATTGTTTCAGATAAAAGAAAAATTTGTGGCCTGGAAAAAATACATTTGCATTGTTTGGTTGTCCACAAATTATCATTTCAAACAGTCAAAATAAGTTGATGAGATGGTGAGCAGAGAAAGATGTGCAAGTTCAGGAGTTTTGGACTTAAGGTGTGGAGAGGAGCTCTTTGATGATGACAGCCATCTCCTGAACAAACCAACAAAGGGCTGCTTACTCAGCACCTCGGTGATGTTCCCGCCTCTATCCAAGAATACAAAACTTCCTCAACCTGTGAGGAAGAGGCCTGCTCGACACTCAGACACTCACTGCTCATCTCTCTCTGCTTGTTGCTACACTTATTTTGCCGCCCCCCCGGCTCTCAGAGGTGAATGTAAACACAATGACAGGTGCAGAGGCTACTAAAGACCCATGTGTTCCTTTATGGGCCTGCACAGCAGAAAGACCGCAGTTTTTCTCTGTGTGCACGGATACGTGTGTGTCCGTGTCTCGTTGCGATCCCTAGAGCGGAAATCATAACATAGCACTCCCTAGGGACAACCATGTGTTTTAGGGTAATGAACACAATGGGGTGTTTTCTGTGTTTGTGTGTTTAGACATGCAATGATATGTGACCTATTGTACTCTAGACAAAGTGATGAAGGAGTGAATGCGGGAGTTCTTCCTCTCTCAGGATAGTCAAGTGATAGACACAGAAGCTAAACAAACAGAACAGGATGCGCAGGAGGAAAAAGCATAAAAATACATTTAGTTGATGTTTGAATAATAATTCAGACTAATGTGATGCTTTACATTAAAAAAATATCTTTGTCAAACTTTGTCAAACTAACCAATGTTGAGATTTATGAAGAAGTCGCTAACTCAAAAAAGCTTGTTCAGGTTTTTGAAGAGTTTCCTGACAATAACTGGGGCCTAAAATGAAGCAGATGGTTCATTATGATTCAAGGGGAAAAACATTTACAGGGCCAAGCACAGCTTTACGCTACAGCAGGCTTTGCATGAATGGATGACTGAATGATTAAATAACTGAATAAATAAATACAATTCTCTGGCCAAGCAGCCAGTGACAATCTTAATTGTCTGTAGATGTGAAATACCCGAGACAAAGGGAAACACCAACATAAAAGCTTGAACATTTTAAGTAATTATACATGGATGAGAAATCAATTATTTCTCGTATCATGTTGGCATTATATTAATTTGCGAAGATACAATTATGACTTTCAAATTCATAGGCAACATGTTTTGATAAAATTTGTAATTTTTTTTACATTTTAATATCTATTGTATTGTATTAATATATACAATATACAACATTGCTGTCTTGGCAGAGTCTCAGTGTTACTACTGGCAAATTTAAATGAGAAACATGAACACGTTGGTTACGCTGATAAAATTCCAAATAGCTGCCTCACAGTTGATGTTTTTGAGCTCTTTGGCTGATAGCTTCCTCTCTTCTGAGGCCCAAGCATGACTTCTGTAACTGTAAATTCTCCTTTTACTTACATTTTTTCTTGCTTTTTACCAACCACTGCTAATGCTGTGTTTACTGGCAGCAGTGTCGAGTATAAAAACCTCAGCCTTACTGGCTTTGTTGTACTAAATGAGTTCATCAGGCAAGCAAATTTCCCCTTAGTGGCCCTGACAGTGCAGACGTACGTTTTTCTTTAGGATATCTTCTGTTCCTTTGGAGATGGGTTTGAGGATGTAAGAAGTCTTTCCTGTGATAAAAGGTCGCTAACCTGCTCTCAGCGATGTTTGAACTGTGTGGCTCATTTCAGCTTCTCAGTCGCACACCGTTTCCCCCTATCTGTCATCCCTTCTCCTCTGCTGCCCCTCAGCCTCTCTCATCAGCCCCACCTTCACCTTTCCTCACTTCCTGCCTTCACGCTCCGAGCTGAGTCTCCTTCACTTCCTCCTACTTATTGTGTCAGCTCTGTGATTTCCCACAGTCTCTTCATTTCTGTGTTCTCTCCACACTCGCTGCCTCCTGATGGGTTTTGAAGGGGGGAAAAAAAAGCCAGCTGCTCATAGCACCTGCAGCAAACTTAAATACGTATTTGCTCATTCACACGCTCCCATTCCTCGTCCCCCCGTAAAAATCAGCTGTTAAAGATTTATTTCTACTTCTCACAATGCTTATGTGTATAAACATATATCTAGACACGTGTATTTGTTTGTGTGTGTATGTGTGTGTGTGAATTTGCCTTCTGGAGCCTGGAATGCTAGCCCATTAGAAAATTAGTAATAAGAAAAACATGGACGCTGAATTTCACTCACGATGTTCATTAGAACAGAGCACAGCACACACAGTGTAACCACATTACTATTCTTTGCTGTATTTTGTTGGCTTAATAAGACGGCCAAATACACAGACACACAAATAAAGACATACCATCTGGGTGAGTTTAAATGTCTGGCTCTATTTAGTCACAGATGCCTCGATTTTGAAGGCAGAGGGAAGGCAGCTTCGCAGGCAACGGAAATAAACCCATCAAGCACACATCTCCAAAGACAGCTCGCCCAGAAAAAGACGTCAAATTTTCAACATTTATCCCGTGTGTTTTGCCAATTCAGTAAGGCGTGTCAGCAAACAAGAATCTGATAGGAGATGAGCTAGTAAGTGTAATGTGGCTAAGGGCCAAATCGGAAGACTGACGCCTGTGATTCTGTTTCTTCCTGGACAACAAATCACCTAGAAACCAATACAACTATAAGAACATGAGAAAATATAGAGTTAATTTACAAGTTAACTAGGTTGTTAAGTGGGGTTTATCCCTTCGGCTCCTTGTGCTGCTGTCAGTGGGGGGTCGGAGCAGTGTTGTTGGAGGTGTGCTGTTGAAACGTACACAGAACAGAAGAGGTTTCTGAACACAGCTGTGTTGTTTAAGGACCTGACAGCAGCCGTGCCACCTGATGAATCGCAGTGGATGGTAAAAGAAAAAGTTGGGGCGTAACTCACCATTACACCTGAACAAAAATCTTATGCACTTCACCACATGCGCACACACCTTTTTTTTTTTCCTTTTTTACTGCGTGCAGTCATTGTGCATCTAACAATCTCTCCACACCACATAACGACCTCTGACCTCCAGAGCAGCAAGTGGCACTGCCAAAACCCTATTCAATATACTTCCTGTTTCAGGGGTCATTACCATGTTAAACTCACCTTGGATACAAGTCAGGCATGGAAATAATGTGTGTAAGCCAGGTGGAAGGTATCAAGTGAATGTGCATCCTGACTGATTCATTGATTCAAAGCAAAGAGACACAAACTATAATTTTATTTAGCTTCATGATTAAATCTTGTAAAGCTTTGAAATTCAATTGTAATTCAAGGAGTCAGGAATAGTTTTTGATACTTTTTGTTGTAGAAGTTGGCCAGCCTAACCTTGTTTTTGACCTATGGTCACATGCTGCAGCTATAATGTGCTTTCTTTGGAATTATTTTTTTTCTAGGTCAGGTTGGATGATCGAGTTGTTCACACAAATAGAGGTCTTCTGATTCGCTCCCTCCATGACTCTGATGCTGGGGTATATATCTGCGTAGCTCAAGAGCACACACACTTCACCCACACTCTCCTCCGTCTCACACTACAACTTGTTACACATGGCCAACTGGAAGGGAAGCCCAAGGCCAGTGAAGACCCCATGGTGGAGCTTCAACACGGTGTAGAGTCTCGTCAGCGATATAAAGACTACCTGAGAGTGATGAGCTCTCCTTTTGGCTCTCTGGAAGAGTACTGCGATTCACTTTGGTTGGAGAAGAGGCCATCGAGGGCACGGGGCCGAGGCTTAGGAGCCGGCAAATGGAAACACATCCAGGAAATGAAGAAAAGCAGGAACAGGAGACACCACAAAGAAAGGGAGAAAGCGAGAGGAGGAGGGAGGGTGGTCAGAACAGTGCAACCATGAGGGCTGAAGTAAAATAACATTCAGGATTAGCTAAGTATACTCACTTATTGGGTGATGAAGCAGACAGGACATACAGCTGTAAAATTGCAAGAACTGATCAGTCCATAAGCAAGTGAAATATAATGCTGAGTTTATAATGAATACGTTTGTTCTAAAAAAAAAATACATCAAATGTGTTGGTTACAACTAAAATGATTACTTTGGATTCTTTGTAGATAACTTTTTAAAATATCAGAGACTACATAACTGATGTCGATGGCACAAGCAGGTTACAACTTGACCTTTTTTAAATACCCAGCTAAAAGAATGAGTGAGAGTAAAAGCCCAAAAACAAATAGAAAAAGAAAGTTTTCTTCAGGCAATGACAATGCATTCATGTTGAATGACTGTAAATATTTGTGTAACATGTACAGGAGATACAGCATGCTAAATTTAGTCTAATTCCTGATCTTTTGCTACTCATCTTTTATGTTACTGAAAAAAACATATTTTTGTATAAACATTTAATGTAGATTCAATAGATGTTTTCATTATTGTTGTATTTTTGAATAATTTAAATAAAGGTGTCTCTGAATCTCTTCTCTGAATTCTTGCCAACTTTCTGTGAAGAGATCAAATCAGTGCACATTCGATCAAAAGGTGCAGGTAAAAACATTTTCAAGCACACAGCAGCAGGTTGAGAAGCGAAGAGGGTTAGCTACGCTGCAGCGTCTCCTAATATAGCAACACACGTCCCTGTATGATGTATGCAGATGTCAGAATGATTCAGGACCAGCTGGTCTCTTGTTTAATGTTAGTCTGTGGGTGAAAGAGCAGAGAGAGAAAGAGAGAGAGAGAGAGAGGGAGATGGTGTGTTTAGGACAAGTTCTGGTAAACAGGAAAGCTTGTGAGCAAGTTTCCTAGAATAAAGTGATGAAGCTGTTAGGGCATCAACATCAGCACCATGAGGGTGAAATGCAAGCATTATGCAAACCCCGTATGCCTGACATGAATAGTAAATTATACTTATGTAATAACGTAGATAATATTGTGGTCAGTGCTTGGATCCAAAGCACCTATATTATGACAGGGATCTTTCTGTGAAAGACATTATCGAAGTCATCGGCCCCCTCACTCTTAACTGATTCACTGGTAATTTCCTGGATTTGGGAACCGCATCTTAAATCTGGCTAATAAATCCTCCAAAAACACCAAGTTCTTTATTTTTTCTATGATCATCTCATTGGAGCTCTTTTGTGCACAGATATACTACCTCTTCTCTGTTCTGTTTACTTGCCCTCTCCATACAAGTACATATGAACAGTATTCAGGTCTTCCATTTTGTGATTCTCCACAGTGTTTTCTCCATGTTTCCTGTAACAAAGACAATAAATATTTCAAGCACTTCCTCTTTGTCTATAGTTTATTTATCAGTTGGCAGCAAAGAACAAACTACATCTCCCCAAAAAAGAAAACAGCAAAGGGACCCCAAAAAGGACTAGAGCACACAGTGTTTTATAGAAATATAGGGCATTTTTAAAACAACCCTAACCCTAAAAATAATGTAAAGATACTTTTATATATTGTAAGAAACAATATAATTAGTTGGAGAAGGACAAACTGGGCTTTTTTTTTTTTTTTTTTTTACCATAGTCATGATGGTTTTCCAGATGAAGGTGGGAAGGAAGAAAATGATTGATGAAACAAAACTCTCTGTAGGTTATCCCACCAGCAATCCCATAATGAGTGCTGACGCAACTGTACTTTGCTGCATAAAAGATCTCTTGTTTGATGTTTTACTATCTCACAAGATGCACAGTGCAGTGTAGACGTAGTTTCGGGTCAGGCGGTTGCTCAGCACATTAACTGTGGAGACAGTTAACTTGACCTTCACATTTGGCTGGAGAAGAGCCTGTGAGTAAAGATGACTTGCTGCGATGGACAATCAGGCAAAAGCAGCAGGGGTCAAGAGAAGGAAGCAAAATTCAAGGAAAGCAACCAGGAAGTGCTTAATGTGATGTGATTGGTGTAATGAGTGAGCAAGTCTGTTCAGATCCCCTGTAGGGAACTGAAACACAGACAAAGGCATGCAGATCTCTAGAAAGTGCTTCCCATGTACATTGACCTGCACGGGCAACCCACTCCAGGATCATGTACAGTGCTCTGGGCGAGAGTCCTCCCTCTGTTTGGTGCAGGGTGGAAAACTGAAACGCTTAAAACTATCCAGACAGACAAAAAGGGTGGTTTAGTCAGTGCATCAGTAATCCATAATTATCTTATATTAACTTCCTAATGCAGCCCACAATTTGCACTTCAAATACAAATAAGCCACAAATAAACTATTTTCTAGTGATAACTGGGAATTCTAATGAGAAGGGAAGTATAATAATGGATGTCTACAGAATTTTACTCTGAAACACATCATATGTAAAGACTAACCATGTTTGATCCACTCACATGTATGCATGGTCAAACAAATGATTAAATGCTCTCTGAGCAGGGGGGAGCCCCCTCAATTTTCAAGAGTCATCGCTGTCAAGAGCACCTCCTCTCCTAACACTTTATCATGTCTAACTAGCACTTACTCTGCGCTGCCAGAGCACTTCTTCACATGATCTCCTTGCACTTATAAATAGATGTAGCACTTACTTAAGTCACCTACGGCACTGAAGCTTTACTGTTGTCCCTAAATCGTTATCTGTTTTGGATTGGAGTTAATATATTTTATGAAATCGCACTACATTTTGCTGTAGGTTTTTACCCATGTATGTTCAAAAGAGGCACATTTGATTTTCTATTGGAGACTGTTGATGGCCCAAGAACACATTTTCAAAAGGACAGTCGCATTTTTCACCAAATCATATAATGAAGTGATGGTGACGATAATGCAATGAGTGCCTGTCTACTTTTTACTTAAGTAAGAACACCAGCTTTTTACCAAAATTCAGTTTTGTTTTCCAGTACTGTGCACAGTTCCAGCACTATCCAGCACTATACATAATATAAGTTTGAAATTCTTCCTCTTTTCATCTAAGAATGTCATTCCGTTGATTGTTTAAGTCTCATTTTCTTCTTAGAAGAATTATATTAGCAGCTTTGTCACAATGATATTACCCTGCAACCTGTGAGGTGTTTTTCAAAACTGCCACTTACAGTCCTATAAACTAACATCTTCTCCGGCGAGAACTGTGTATTAAAATATAACTAGACCTCAAGCAGACCCTTAAAAGAACACACAGTCCTTATATGGGGTTATTTTTTCAGTGACTGAGTGGCATATTTTTGCGCTTCATTTGATTTAAAAGGCTGAAATAGACACTCAAACTTCAAAATATGCCTCAGAAAACAATTTATCAACAAGACAATGTCCTCAGAGAGCGCAATATCCGCTGACCCAAATCTGTCATTCTGTCCGCTTCCATCACCTCCACATATGTGGAGATTTACGCAAGCGTCATGTGCATCTGCAAGAATTCAAAGCAATGGTGTTTTCCAATAAATACTGTCCCGCATTAAACTTCCAGCCACCACTGCAGAATCAAGATATCAAACACACATGACAGGAAGACCAGAGAGAGAAAAAATGGGAGGAGAGAGCAGAATTGAGATGTCAGACCATCGGAGCGTGTCTTCTTTATTACAGAGTATTTACTTCTGTGCAGATGTGTCTAAATCAGGCGTTGACAGTGAACTTCTGGGTTTGGGTGAAGAGACGGCAAAGTGTTGCATGGGAGCTGTCAGGCTGGGTGGTATTAATGGCTACCTGGGGGTATTGGAAGAGTAAAGGTATGTGCATATGAGCTAGAAACAGTTGTTCCCTGAGAGTAATGACTACTTGTGATCCCTCTGACTGTTTTATGGACGTATGCAATCCCTCCTCACTTCAGGATTTGCGGTCCGACAGACAGGATACTTTGAATAATATAAACACAGTCAGTGATAGATGTTTTCATTTGCGGTGCAAAGAGCTTATTTGAAGGTCCTCGTAAACAAGATGTCTCCTTCTTCTCCTGTCAGACTCCCTTCCTGTGACAAATGACCTGGCCCTGGAGTCAGGATGCATATTCTCCTATGTTGGCTATGGGGTTATCATTGCTGAATGGATATCAGGTGTCTTTCAGCATTGTGCATCTATGGATATTTGCTTTAACAGAGATTTTGATCCGGGCCATGTGTTCTTGTTAGAGGTCAGGGGTCATAAGAGCGGTTGAAAGGCTTAGAGGTCTCTGATATCACGGTGCCACAGTTTGGGTCTTCGGTATAATTAGATCTAAAGCATAAGCAGGGAAAAAAAACTCTTTGGAGGTTCAGTGTAGTTTCCCCATCATTTTTTCTCCTTATGCTACAAAGGGTTTTTTCTTATTTCATCCCAAATGAACCTCATGAGACACTTCTAAAGACAAAGGAACTTTTTAATGATATAAACAATGAATGTTTACATGAGCTCATTCTTAATCACCTCAGGGATGACAGATCACCAAACTATTTTATGATCAACAACGAAATCAGTCTAATAATTGTTATAATTCCAAAAAGATTTTATCCTTAGAGTTACGCAACAGAGATGTATAACTCAGGAAAGTGGGATATTTTATGCATGACATGCATGAATTGCAAAGTGAAAGATATTGTGGTTACACCATAATTATTTGGAAATGTGAACTTTGAAAGAAAGCTATTTTTTATTAAGTAGAGCATGTGTAATGGATTATACAGTAGGTACATTAACACGTAGGAATCTTTTTTCTGCTAATTAATCAAAACAACATTCTGACACCAGGTCCAGTGTCGGAGAATTAACAAATGCAAGGCTTATACAGTATCACCCTTTTCAAAGAAGAGGTTAACATGCGTCCACTCTCATGTTGTGGAATCTGAGAACAAAGTTACCTGCCCTGTTTCTGTTCATACTCAGCTTTATTCAGCTCTATTGCAACAGGAACTGAACAAACAGCAGTCTCTAGTAGCACCTAGTAGAACGTATCGTCTTTCAGCACCTGGTTTATGCTGAAAGGAGCTTGAACCCCTCAGTAACAGTCTACTGAGATGGCAAGGTATGGTTCACAACGAAGATTTGACTGATGGGCGTGCTGTGCTACTGTCATGCAAGGCAGAACAAGTACTGTGAATCCTCTTAACCTCTGTTACCTTCTATTTTCCAGGTGGTCTCTTTTATGCAAGGTCTGCTGGCTACCAACGTTTCACAGATGAACTTTCCTCGAAAAAGCCTTTTTGGCCCTCGTCTCCTCCTCTCTCCTCCTTCTCTTGATTCTATAGTTACTTGTGTTTCAGTGTTTTCATTGAAGGCAAGTCTCCAAGGCATGGGAGTTGCAAAAACGTTTTAGTGTTTCTGTGGACCAGCAAAACTCTAATGAGAGGAACGAGAAAGTGAATCAGCAAAAGAGTAAGTAGGCACAGCGCAGTGCATGATAAGGACCTAGCTGTGTGGCTGTCCTGTGGAGACCGAAACCCACAGGCGAGAACCCTTTCCAATGAAGGTTAATGAGCTCATTACACATGAAAGTTTTCCAGAACATTGTGGGACAAGGAGAATTTTCATTTTCATACCCGGGTGTGAAGAAAGCACTCATATTTCAGGCTTGACTTTGTCATTTGCACACAAATACTTCCTGTGATTTTCTGAAAAGATTCCATGAAAGCAGCTTGACTTCCAGGCTGTAAAAAATACACAGCATGTGTTTACATGGAATCAGATTCTTGGCAAACTCACCGTACATCTACATTACCACTTTCTTGAATTATTTTATAGTGTACTTTAATGCTGTGTTGCCCCAACCTTGACCCCGAAGGTTCAAACTAAGGTGTGAAAACATAGAAGTATTCAGTAAAACTGAAAAGTAATTTCATCTACGCCCGTCAAATAATCTAAAGGATTGTGTTCAGTTGACATTAGACTTTATTGGATCTCGAAGGACATGAGGATCACTTCTTGGATATGGAATAAACATTTCACAAAGTGGGTGCTTTGTCTGTTTACCGAAGTTTGCTTTTACTTTATCTCAGACAGAAGACAAATAATAATTTCACATACTTGATCATAATCCAATAATTCATGTGAAAATATCAATTTCTACCACCAAACTGTTCCATTGTTATCTCGAACGTGATTTCAATTCTTCTCCTTCCTTCTGTTGGAAAAGCGATAAGCGCATGCTTATGCTTGTCAGGGCGAGCTAAAAATACACTGATACTGAAGTGGAAACGATGTGGCCCATTACATCTGATCTCAGAAGAACATTCTGCTCTATAGACGATCTGTTGACTGCTTATAATCATCGTATAATTTACTGCCCACTTGTTACAGCAGCGGGGTATTGTCCAACTGCTGTATCGATCTTTGCTATCACTTTTACCGTTGTGTCTTTTGAGAAAGACTGGAGCTCGTTGGGCTTCATTTTGGAGAGCTGCACATGTGCTTGGAGGATAATTAGGTAGTTGGCTGCTTGGTTAGTCTTGCCTATCTGTAAAAGTCACAGCATGGTGCTGTTTTAGACACCTTAAACTTCATTTGTACAGGGAAGAGGGCACATTCGAGGTTACATTTCAGAAAAAATTCACACCATATTTAATTTCTCTTCACCTGAATCATACACAGTCAATAACGCCCTTTCATTTTAGTAACAAAATACCAAAAGCTATGATTATTGTAATAGCAGTAGCTCGGACAATCCAGTTGTAACAGGGGCTGATTGTGTTTACTGATGGGCAGATTTTACCGCCCATCTTAAATTGTAGGTACTATATGCTATATGCTATATGCCCAATCAATGGGGCAGAATTATGGGCAGAATGACAGCATGATTCATACTTTGGATCTGTAGACAATATGTACCATTCAATTATCCAGTTAATTTAATATGCTTAATGAACTGGCATATCAAGTTGAATGTGTGCATCAGCATGAATATTATTGCATTAGGGATTACAGTGTGTTGTTATAGCTGTGTGTGTGTGTGTGTGTGTGTGTGTGTGTGTGTGTGTGTGCGCGCATGCACCAGTCCAGGCCACATTCCTAAATGAATGTGTGTATTTGTGTGTGTGTTTGTGCATGTCTCTCTGTCTCATATTGCTGCTGGTATCTGCAGATCCCCGGGGCGAACGCAGTGTGCATATCCATGAAACTGATAGGGCTTTCAGTACTGTCTGATGCCACACCTCATTGACCTTTAGCCTTTCAATCAGTTTTTCCAATTGGTCACATATCTTTACTTCATCCTTTGTGGCTGTTTTGCTCTGCAGCCATATGAACTCCACTAATCTCATTTGGAAAATATTTCCATGATTCATGTGATGGATATCAACTGTAGGCACATGGAGTACAAGCTCACCCTCATACCATTTAAATCTATTTATATAATGTTTGACACAAGTGCATTCATGTTAATCATATCTGTATCTTAATTTGGGTTCAATTCTCAACTTCTCCAACACTACAGGACACTGTTAGCACAGACCCTGACACTGTTAGGAGTCGGTAAAGTTCAGCAATCACAGCAAAATTAAACCATCTGAGCATCCATCTGTCCTCACATTTCGTAGTTACACTTCAACAAAATTAATAGCGAGTCTATGGTAATTTTTTCTTTTTTTTTCAAGGCCCTGTCTCGACACTGGCAAGGAGGAACTCATAAAAGAAGAATGGGATACTCTGGTGGGGAGAATAAAAGAGAAGAAGATGAAGAGAGTGGAAGTTGTAGCATATTGATCTTAAAACCTAAGTAAGATGCCTGGCAAGTGGTCAGAGCTATCATATCTCAGATGGGGAGAGGGTGAGGAAGTGAACAGAAGTGCAGGTGAGAGGTTCCTAAATACTTGAATGGGACTAGTATCCATTCACAGCCTGATTGCACACCAGAGCACCTCCTCCTCCTTTGGTTGTACCACAAACCATCATGGCACTCAGGATTTGGCAGCTGAAACCACACACGCAGTAACGCTGCCCTCAGTCTTCACTCCCTCTGCTTGAATCGAAGGTGAGTAAAATTCCTTCACCTTTTGAAGAGTCATTGTTTATGTGTTGATCCAATGGGTTTAAAATTACATTTTCAAGTTGCATTTTTCCCGCTCTGGTCAGACCATTCACCTGTTCAGGTCACAGATTCACGTATGGATGGTGCTGCAGGATATCATTATCCATTTATCTATTTCTAGGCAAGGCAGAGTTTTGATGCTTGCCATTTGTTTTAAATCTAATGGCCTTCATTTGAGGATAAAAAAAAAAAAAAAACCACAAAAATACTTCTTCCTAATTTTATACTGCCAACCTGAGGCTCGACTGAAAAAAGTCATCCTGTGTGCATGCCAACATCTATCTATCTAGCCACAACCATCAGGCCATATCAGCACTGCTCTGATATGCTCAAACAAAGCTCTGACAGTTAGTCAGCTAGAGATGGCAACATTAGCCAAGGACAATTATGATATGGGTAACAGCTGTTTAGCTAACATTGCACATTATAATGAAAGCAGACACCTAAGATTATCTATTTGCATTCTTTTTCTTTGTTGGAGGCCTTTTATGACAAAAGTGTTGTTTTCTTCAGGGGAGGAAACTCTGGAACTAACTATCTAACAAAACAAAGAAGAGAGAAACATGACTAGTGTGTTTTCACTCAGGACAGCATTGCATAAAATATAGTTGTCTGCTGCTATTATTTCATCTCTAAAGCTTTTCAGCAGCCTCAGTGAAAGCTGTTTTGTTTATCCCTCCACTGTCAACAGCAGTAATGACAGTGGTAATTAAATAAAGCGATCTTCCCATTTCTAAAAATATGACAACTCAAATGTTATAGACTTTGGCTCCTTAGCTGTGTAACCCAGGATATATAAAGTCAGGTTCAACACATTAACAATCAAGTTGGCCTCAGGACTAATAACAGCTTTTGAATCTGTAGGTGTGGAGCTGTGTGTGTGTGTGTGTGTGTGTGTGTGTGTGTGTGTGTGTGTGTGTGTGTGTGCACTCAGTAAGTATTTTCCAGGGGTATCACTGGTGATGAGTTGCCAGTGACGAGTGATCAAAAGCTTAGATGAAATGTTGTCACTATAACAGCTGCAGCGCTGTGGATTTCCCCTTGATACTGTTGAGCAGAGCCAAGATGGCAGACACCTCCGTTCTCATGTCATGAAAGAACAAGCTGTTGGAGGTTTTCTCATTTTCTTTCTTTTAACTCAAAACATTTGTCGGACATTTCTGTATGTTTACTTTGGTTTCTCTCTTCCATTTTACAAGGCAGTGTTGGAAGCAATCTGTTGTTCTTTTGCATTAACACACACACACAGTTTTGCTGTGGATGAAGTCCAAACAGAACTATTTTATTAAGAGAAAGGGATATTTGAATTAAGTCCCCAGGTGGCTGACCAAATTCAAAACAACATTGCATAAGACATGGTTTGGAAGCAAAGAAAGGGGGAATTAAGAGGGAGTGATTAAACTCAGTAGGCTGATTTGAAACAACCTTCAGTGCTACTAACCCCCTCACATTTCCATTTCTGATTGCTAACAAGATCAGGCAACCTCGCAAGACCTGACAATTCAACATTTCAAGAACAGAGAGCGTTGGCATACTCCTCGTTATTCGGTTTCAGTTGAAAAGATAGCTGTGATGACGGTGCCATTGTTGACTGATGTATGTTTTGAGATTCAGGGCCAATCGGGCTGCACCTCAGTAATAAAGCCAGCCATCAGGTGAGAAACCATCCTGTTTGAATGGCAGGTTGTGCACACCTGGAAATGGCTCACTTGACTTCATCTTTCATACAGCTGATGTCAAGGCCCGGTGATCACAGCAGGTCTTCGGCTAAGCTGCTTGTATTCCAGACAGTTATGGGTGACAGATGATTCAATGCTTTTTAATAAAGGAGAGGCTGCCTGTGCCTCTTTGACTGTGATAAGCCCCCGTCTCTGAGCATTTGTCTTAATGAGTTCATTCTACATTCAGTTGGTAGCTAATTATTCTCCTTAATCATCACCAGACACATGGTGGTCAATTATAATTGTTATTTAGAGTAGACAGTAAAATGAACTGTATGTTTAAATATATTATTTATACTTCCTTTCACTCATTCTTGCTGTCTTTATTTATTACTTCCTCCTTTTTTTCTTCCTGTGGCTCTGATAACATCACCCATATGGCTCGGTCTTTGATGTCTTTCCCAAATCCATGTGCATGCAGGTTGTCATGTAGCTTCATGGCAGGCACCTTCCTGTCGTCCAGTATGAGGGTGCAAAAAATACCACATACTACTATGTATCTTAATGGTACAGCTATTTCAGTCCTGCCCCAGTTATCGGGTTTTCAGTGTTCTTCAATACCTAAAGCCCCAGTGTGAATGCTCAGGCTAAACACATTTTTTATGATTCTATATCATACACAATTGCCGTATAGGTGCTTGTGTGGCTTTGAAGTGTGAAGACGGCAGTTTTGGCAAGCATGAAGGGCAGCACTATCATCAGAGCAGAGAATGCTCAGCAGCCTTCTGCAAATGAATGATGACCGCATTGACAGCCGTTTCACTGCCCCTTCAGCCATTCTGAAAGTTGAAATATGTGGAAGAATAAGCAGAGAATATATTTCAGATGGGACATGGAGGTCACATCCAACCTGAATTTTATGCAGCTCAGATTCCTGTTCACTAGATATACTGTGTGCTTATTTGTGTGCATGCATGCGTGTGCATGTGTCTTACCTGGAAAGAGGGAGCGTGAAAGATGAAATAAAAGTCACAATCAAGCTGATAAATGGTACACGATGTTCCGTGAAAAGTGTCGCGACATAAGATTCATGAGTCGCAGTCTTTCCAGCTGTTCAGCTCTTGCACTGGATTCAAGGCTCAGCTATTGCTGTCAGTGTTTGCTCGATATCAATCTTTGGACAATTTAAAGACGGTGAGCTCAAACGTTATTCGACTTTACTATTTGGCTCATTAAGAATAAGGCATTTATGACTGTACATCACCATGGAAGTGTGATTTTTCTCAACGATTTTCCTTTTTTTCCCACCAACATTTTACGGGATGAATGGCCTTGATACCAATGTGTTACATAAACAAACGCTTTGACGGTAAATGGATCATTTTTAACAACTGGTAATTTGGCCTAATCGTATTTTATAAACACAAATGTCCTTAGCACCCTTTTTCACCGCTTTCATTTATGCAAAGTGTATGCTAATGGTCATTTGTGTGTGTGTGTGTGTGTGTGTGCAAGCATGCAAGAGAGAGATAAAAAGGGAGATTGATCACAGAAAAGTATTACTCCCCTGTGGGTGTTGGAAGAGAAGCACTATTATGCAGATGAGCAGGTTAAATGTAGTTGGACACCACCCAGCATGTCATTAACTATAATGGCACTGGGACCTTAATGCTGGGCTGCTATTGTAATGTGCTCTGTCTTACCCTCCTGTTGCACACTGAACAACCATGAGCCCCCATTACCCACCTGGCAGAGCCTCGGGGCCGCCCTCCTCATTCTTTTTATTTTTTAGCTTTTTCCAGTGTTCTGTTTCTGTCCCTGTTTACCTTGTGGCTCTCTCTCTATCTATCTCTCTGCCTCTGTCTTTCACCCACACCCAAAATAAAAATGTGGCCAGCAGCCAATTCCCTCTGGCTCATGCTATTGTGCTACTGGACCCCTTAGTGTAGATGGAATAAATAAAGCCATCCGTACCTCTTTGTAATGTTGAGCTCAGCGGACCGCAGTGAAACCCATTACCCCAATTACCCAACTATCTCAAATGATGGGTGATTATCACACATCACAAATACTGTTGTAACATTACCTCTAGAGAAGTTGTTTTGCTTGTCTGAATACAGCTATTGATGTCTCCATTTTCTTAGTGTCAACAGTGACACGCACACGTATGCATTTAGTCCTTGGCCTGCTGTTACTTGCCTGTTTTGACAGGTCATTCAGTGCCACATTTCCTTTTGCTGAACCATTCAGGGTTTCTGGATGAAGCTATTCGATGGCAAAGGAAACAGAGCCGTTGGTGAGGGGTCACGACCTCTCACCTGTTATGTGAGAAGACTGTTTGTGTGTCTGTGTGACATGTGAGTAGCACAAGTCACGCTGTTCAACAATCACTGATATGTTGTTTTTCTAGGCCCTCTGTGTCTCCTTCTGTCTATCCATCTGTCCTCAAATCCAGGCGCCACAAAGCCCAGTACATAAGGCTGGGCGACGATGTCAGAGAATGAAAAAGTCCTTTTGAAATTACAGTGGCAACCAAGTGTTAATACAGGTTGGCTGTACGGTCTTTAATTAGTGATAATCGCCCTGGGTCTTCATCAATCTAAAGTCAAGAATGTGCATAAGCACTCTGGCAATCCTACTTCCTGATGATTATCCGTCTCCTCCTCCTCCTCCTCCCTCATCCTGCTGCCCACTCTTCATCACCACCCACCTCCAACAATTCACAGCATGACAGCGCCTGATGATTGACATCTCAAGTACAGACCACTGTTTACTCAGTCTAAAAATAAGAGGTTAAGTTGCATAACGCCATAACCCATACATGCCAGCCATCAGGTGCAGAATATGTATGTGCTCCACTTTCAGAGGTTGGAGTTGGTCGTTGGTTAAGTCGTGTACATATCTTTGGCAGGTAAAAGAGATGTCCAACGAAGGACGAAGGCTGCTGTGTTGATTTCCCAGCTCCCATGAGGCATCGTGTCACTTGCGCCCCTTTTTGCCCCTTTGCCCCACTCACCCCCCCCCCCCCCTCTCCCTGCAACTGGTGGTAACACAACCAGAGCTATTCTTAGTTTCTGTGTCAAGTCTGTCTCTGGGGAGCTGTCAAGGGGTTTCTGTTACTTTACATACACAGACAGACTCACATCCATGCACACAGGTGTTTTTAGAGATCTCCATTGATCTTTGTTAAGCACCATAACTCCTAAAAGGAGTCCAATGAATATTATGATCGTGTCCTGAATCAATTCAGTGGCGTGCAGATTGGGTCAATGCGGCAAACTGTCTGCAGCTGAGCTGGCATGCTGCTGGTGATGGTCTCAATGTTGACACAGACCAAAGGGAATAAGTATTACTTTAAATCTGAATATGATTTTTTTGCAGGAAGCTGACCACCACGTTAAACTACAGTTTTATCTATTATCTATCAAGCAGTCTATCTATCATTATCACGTGGGCAGCAAAAATTTTCAGTTCAAGAAAGCTCGAACTTGCAAAATGTAAATTTTAGCATGAAGTGAAATGAACTGCTCTGTGTCATTCAGGAAAGGTGGTGCAACCCCTGGGTGACTCTGCATGCAGCACATTAACATAAAAATGAATGCGATTGAACTTGTTTTCAACCCTGGTAATTCTAACCTCTCCTTGATGGCCTTCTGTTAGTAACTCAATCTTCCTGTTAGGACATGTGTGGCTCTAATCTACTTTCTGTGACAAATTTATTACTCCCACCACAAACTACGTGAGAATAAGCCTGTGTGTCTGGGCTGTTGAGAATGCACCACCTGGCTTTTGGTTGCAGTTGTGAGTGTGGGTGTGGGTACGCATGTCTGGATCAGGAGAGAAGGAGCAACCTCTATCCTACCCCTCTAATGTAAATCCTGAGGTAAGCGTGTGGAGCACGAAGCCCTTTATAACAAGAACACAACCTTAGAGACCACACGCAAGAACAGCACCCAACTCAACGTGTCTCTGTGTGTGGCAGAGGAAGGGGCACAGAGAGGAAGTTCAGATTTTGCCCTCAAATGCAGCTGTCCTGGTGGGAGTGCAAATTCACGCACATGAACACTCATAGAAATGCTGGACTGGAATGCTGTTGCATATTTTTACTCAACTTCAGTCTCAACTTAATGGATAAAAAAAAAAAAAAAAAATGCTAAATTGATCTTGAAAATAATTTCCTAAATGTGTGTTTCATCCTGAATGTTGTAATTTTTCCATAATACATATATTTGCTACTACGTCAAAATTTTTGTGCACGTAGGACTGAGTGAAGAGGTTAAGATGTCCTGACGCACAACATGCTGTGCTTTAATTTTCGAACTACCTCCATCATTTTCAGTAATCTTCAACATCCTGTAATCTGCATTAACCAAATTCTGTGTTGTGTAGTTAAGTGAAATCACAAATGAATACATTACAAATTGCATACGTTTGATCAGCACTATGATACAGAAATATATAACTAATCAGTTGCTCAGCACTGCACACAGGCTATAATTTCAGAAGTCCCATTTGTTTCGCAGTAATGATCTATGATACATATAATATCTACAATATTGGTTCAATGGCTGTATAAAAGAGTCTGTGGTTGGTGCTCTGCTGCAGACCTCTAATGCAACATTTCTGGTGGTTAATGGCCTCCCATGAGCCCACTCTTGTTTTACTGCCCAGCCTGTGGGAGGGAGAGGGTGGTGGTGGGTGGGAGGTTAATGGCGCATGGGGGGAAAAGAAGTAAAGGATCCCAGAGAGACAGAGATAAAACAGAAGGATAGGGAGCAAGGTAACGGGAAGAAAGAAGAGATGAATGATTGATACAAGACTTGGCAAGAAAGAAGCTGACATGGTTAAAAAGAGGGCCAGGGACTGTAGTTTAGGACGTGCAGTAAAGTGACCCAGAGCTCAGCAGCCGGCGTGACTCCTGCTGATGAATGGGCTGTTCAAGAGGAGACGACTATGGCACATTAATACACACAAAATCCAAACAATTCCTACAGGAAATTACCCCAAATACCAAACCTAAACTAAGTTTTCTAGATATTTGAGCTGAGGTTCCTCCAGCACAGGCTGTAAACACTCACCACTGTCACAAAACTTATTTATTTCAAATGGTTTCTGAACGTGTGTAGTGTGTGTGCCGTGCTGGTCTCTGTATGTTGCCTCCAGGGTACAAAGGTCCACCATCAAGTTCAGGGTCACATTCACATCCATTAATCACAGACCAGGCTCTGGGGCAGAACTACTACCTCAGATTCTTTGCCCTCTGCCCCCATTCAGGAAAACTCAGGTTGTTCTTCAACCTTCAAGGTTCAAAATCAACTTCTAATCGCTGACTCTTCAATCTGATATAAAGCTGCAGCTATAAAATGTGTCTTGGACTTTCTCTTAATGTGACGCACTTATTAAACAGCTGGAACAAGGACAACAGGACAGGCCGTACTGCTGATGTTATACATTTGAAAATGTTGTAAATCTCTGTATGGTTGCGTGTAGAGAGAAAAATAGAGTTTCCCATATAGGGATCAAAATATATAAACAGATCTGAGAAGGGATGGAAATGGTCAGTCTTTGCTTAAGTTTCACAAAAGCTAAAAGGAATGCTGAAAATTTGAATTTTTCACTTTTTCTGAAGAGTCAGTTATCGAGCAAGGAGATGAGCAGCCACACCATCATTACAGATATATATTTATATATATATATATATGTGTATGTATGTATAACATATTCTATAGCTTACATGACCTGCTTTCCCACCCACCTCCTCGACTCTGCTTTTCTTTCCTCTGCCCGTTTTCACAGCTTTTACATCCATTGTTTTTAGTTTGTGGTTTGGCAGAGTAGAGCAGCATGTGGTTTGACATGACATAAAAAGAACATAGCAGTCAAGTGAAAGCTATGTTCACTCAGTGTAATGATTGTGCCTCAATTTGTATTTATATATGCATATTTATACAATTTCCTTTGCACTCATGACTTCTTGTTTCTGCAAAAACTTTCAACTGCACATTTAGGCTGCATCTGAAGTTGTCCATCAGTCTGGTGCACCACAAGCACTTTCTACAGTAATTAAGGCCAAATCCTGAGTCCAAACATTTTGTGCATCTGTGTATCCATGAAGCAACGTCTGGTGTAGTTGATCCTTGGCAATTCTTTTTTCTCACGATGGGTTATATGATTTTAACTTCAAAGAGAGAGAAAGTGAGAGAAAAGCAGTAAGAGAAAACAATAGAAAGGCTTCGGCGTGAGAAAAAGTGGCGAGATTGGGAAACAGAGGGAGAGAGGGAGAGAGGAAAGAACGAAAGAGAGCTGACAGCAACAGGATGTATGGGCAGTGTCACAGAGGCCGCTGGTCTGGTGGAGGCTTCCCATGGTGCTTTGAGTGTTTTCTGTCTTCTGGTTGAGAGCGTGTGAGAGAGGTCAGCACTGGATGGACACTGTGGCCATTGTCCTGAGATGCCTGGCCACTTATTTCCCCCACCAGGTGCTGAGGCAAGACGGACGACCTGTTAGGAGTTGATGTGACTTGAGTCTGTTTGTGTGTGTGTGCTTACAAGCACCTTTACATAGACTCCTTTTACATTTGATACATTTGAACATTTTACAGGTTTTGTTTTTTGTTTTTTTTCATTTTAAAAATTAATAGGTTATTTGGTAATTCCAGAAAATATTTAGTTGCCAGTACAGTCCAATGTGACAGTAAAGCTGTCACATTGGAAAGTGCTCATGCTGCGTTGATCTAACTATTGGTTTAGCTGTGTCTTGAATATTAGAGAGTGAAAGGGTGATACAAGTGAGAAAGTATTTGTGTACTCCCACTGAGTGCTAATTGCTCCCTTGTCAGGTCCTGAGAAAATGTTCATGCTATTTCACTCTATCTTTATTGAGTTTGTGCCCCTCCCCTTCCCTCCTTCATACTTTCTCCTCAGAGTGAACCCATTAGGTGTTTTTATAGCTCTATCCTGGTTGGTCCAACTTACCATGTGGAGCTCCTGCTGTGTGTGTAAATCAACATCTTGTCACACACAGACCATGGCCACCTGTGACACAACACCTTGAGAATAAACTAGGTGGCGTGAGATGAAAGCTGTAAAAGAAAGCAAGAGAAGGGGGGAGAGAGCGGGAGCAAGAGAGGAAGTCTGAAGGGTCTGCAAATATCTTTTGTTCGTCCTTCTTGTTGTTCAGTTGTCATTTGAGATCTCATCTGTGACTGAATAATAATTAGAGTACCAGGGGACACTTAACACACGCACACACACACACACTTTCCATAACCCTGAGATGCACTGACAAACGCACATACGTGCAGACACTAGTCTGTCCCAAACAGCTTCTTCCCCACCACACTTGAAATAAAAAAAGAATGAGGTTGAAAAAACAAATGGGAGGGAATAATCAAGGACTGTTCTCAGAATCTTCCATTGGAGGGTTTCATGAAAAGCTGATGTTTGGGGTTTAGTTTTGCGGGAAGAGCAAAGGAAAGCGGGAAACATTTTTATTTAAGTCTGTCTTTACTGAGCTTGGTATGGACATGGCCCCAGCAGTGTGACAAATAAAAGACACTCTTTCAGCTCTTTCTGTGGTCCATCTGTTTTTGCCATTATTACCAAATATACACACTCACCTAATAAATCACAGTCTTTCTGGATCACAAACAAAACGATCAACTGTCAAAATCCGAAAGATATCAACCTCAACACTCCATACATTCATACTGCAGAAAGCCTATATTGATTCAGGGAGTTGAAACCATTTTTAGGTGTAAGTTTAAAAATCCATGCCACCATTTTTTTTTTTTTTTTTTGACTATTTATTTTCAGACAGTGTCTTTTTTATTGACAGCCCTGGTGACAAAAAAGTGAGGATTATTCTCTCTACTGCGTCTTTATTTCTAAATATTTGCAACAAAAGACACTCAGGATTTTAGCACTGTGCAGTTTGGGGCATTTGATGAGGCTTCAGACTGACAGATCTATTTCTCAAAACTGAATTTCTTGGCTCATATTTCATGTCTCCTAAGTAACTGAGGTAACATGCTGCCTCCCTCAGAGGTCAGTTTAGGCCTGCCCTGGGCCTAAAACGCACTGTTTTCAAGTGATCCATAATTGCTAGCAGAGTTCCTGGGCACACCTATATAATGCTCCTCATCTCCTTTAGTCAAGTACACAGCCGTCAGTCCAGTGCAGGGTCAGTTACCAAACATTTCCGCCACAGGTCGAAATAATAAATAGTGAGACCCGGGCAGGTCATATTTGAAAAGCCCGTGTGTGTTTTCATACAGCTGAAGACAGGGGCTGCATGCTAAATCGCTAATGCCCTACAGATGGTTCTGCTCACTTTCGTCAACTACAGGACGTACCCTCTCTCCATCCTGGCTATGTGATATGCTAAAGCTTGACCAGACCTCAGATATGTCTGTGAATGTTTGGTGGGAGGACAGAATTCCTCAAGGATTTGCAATGTCAGATAATAATCTGCCTGGCTTGCTCGGCAACATGCAAGCTACATTTCTCACTGATCATTGACAATAAAACACTAAATTATTACTCACGGACCCATATATGCTTTCATTCAAGAAAATGTTTAGATTAAAGCAGAGAAGGTGAAAATAAATCTTATAGCTACAAATAAAAGTGAAACGATTTTCTTCCAACACTGAGTGTTGACACTCAGCCTTCACAGAGACAGAAACCCATCCAAAATAAACATCCTGCTGACTTGCTCTGTCTTGATTCTGTAACACTGACAGCTGCAACCAGTCCATGTAGGTATCATGTGGGTTTTGTTCAACAGCTTTTACAAAAATGTAGAAAATTATTCACTGATGAAACTCATGTGGATGAGGGAGACTGAGACCAATCTTTTCGCATCAAACATAAATAAAAAAAGGCATACCAAAAAATTTTTGACAGTGACTACTAAGTAAGTAAGATAGAGGACACAGCGGCGTTATTTGCAGACAAGCCTTAATCTAAAATGTCACATTCCTTTTATATAAAATGACCCGCAATTGAATCATTCACTCTCTGTCTAAGTTTGACCAGACCACCGCAATTGTTTGGGCAGACGTTCCTGGAGGAAATATTTTGCACAGATATTTCTCAGGGATTTACTGTCAGATAATAATCTTTGTGTTATCATCAATAGAGTTTTCAGGCTTAAGTGGGTGCGAACCACCATCTTACTGAAGGTCAACACCTCAACGCTGTTTGAGCCAGTATGTATTGGTGTGTCTTGTATATCTAGCCTCTATACCTAACATACTGCCATGTGAGATGGCAGAATTTGTTGTCAAGCAAGGATAAACAGATAAACCACTAGCAGAAGGGGCTATTTGAAAAAAAAAAAAAAAAAAAAAAAAAAAAAAATCAATTAAATCTTTATCAGTGATCATTGCTTTTGAACCGGGGACCCCTAAAATCCTCAAGCAGCATTTTTTTCTGGGCGGTCTGAGGCTTTGATTTTTAAATTTATACTGCACAAAAACAGAAATGCAACACTTGTCCTTCTCGTATGGACACAGAGGGCTTAGGGGTTGCAAATTTGGCTCACTGATATGTTTAAATCTTTCTGTGCATTGAAAAAAAATAACATTTCACGATCTCTGAGCTACAGTATGGATTTGCTGAGCTGAATACAGACCTGTGCAATACATGTTGTGTAATCAACATCTTGTTCATGCATACTTGTCAGCATGGACGATCCTAGCAAAGGAGAGGTGTTTGTCATTTGTGCACATAGAAAAAGTCTTAGGTAAGGCTAAAGGAAATGTTGTGGTTATATTTATGTGTATAGATTTATGTGTCCATAATTTTTGTTCTTTGTTCGTCTGCTTTTTTTTTTTTTTTTTTTTTCTTCTTTTCATCGTGATGACGGACGTTTTTTCTCCATCTGAATAGTGCTCTGGTGCCATTTATTTAATTCACTCTTCACTTCTACATTATCCTGCTGCAGGTTGGTAAAGGGCATCTGCAGTGTCTCCACTGTGCCGTGCTCTATTCAGTGGAGGTCAGAGAAATGTCCCATATGTGAAATATGCAGGCTAATATACACTAATATACTTGATTACTGGTGAAAGGTCTGTTATGGTCCATGAATGTTCACATTTACACTTCTTGGAGAGATTCTTCAGCCAAATCGTACGAAGGTCTCAGTTCTTTGGTTGGACTCGACTGAGTTTTAATGAAAAACTATACTTATAACATTGATTGCAAAACAGTGTTCAATTTAGACCATTAAGTTTAATTTCAGGCTTATAAAAAGCATGGCTTGGTCTACTGCTCTTCTGTTGCAAAGCCAGTAATCACATTGGAGCCTTGAATAACTGTTGTTTACCACGTTCCCCAACAGAATGCTAATCTGAACAGACATATAATTATCTCCAAAGACTTCTTACTGTCTCTTGGCTCCTCTGCACTTTGAATGTCATTAGACTCGCTCCTTTTTGGTCAGGCGATATTGTCTCGTCATTTGGGCTAATTTGATTTAAATGAGATTTTGCTGATGGGTCCTGCCTTGTTCTTTTACTCTATTATAATAAAGAAAATCACTTTCATATGGACAAATCATTTATCCGTGGTGTTGTATGTAATACATTAGTCTAGGCCAGTCTGTCTGACTGTCTCCCCACATGAAGACGGGACAGAGAGACATGTGGACACCTAGTACTGTGTAGAGGTATGTATCCATGTGCAAACACAGAAAGACACACACACACTTTCTAGCACCGCAATGGCAGGCGGTCTAACTCCATTAGGGGTAAAAACTGAAATTAAACACTGCGAGCTTGTGGTTTTTAATTTAGCTTGCTGACAGCCATCCAATGGTCCTGTGGTGACACTGGATAACTTTACGACCCTGGTTAGCAGAGCCTGGGACAGGGACCAGGACAGACACCCACTCCAGCCTCAGGCCCCTGTACACACACACACACACACACATACACTTGAAAATGAAAATTTAATATGAAACAAATGAATTACGACTACAGCTGCTCTCCATTGAATCAATCATTTCAACAGTTATCGTGGGGACAAAGAATAGCTATTGATCGTATAGTAAAAACATTCCTGTGGTTAAATAATAATAATAATGTAAAAAAATGTAAACCGTTCCTCACACGCATTTCAATGCTATATGAGTGCTGTGGTCTCTGTAATTGACTCTTTTAGAACCAAATACCAATTTCCCTGTACAATTTAAATACCAGACACACACAAGGGCATTGTGTGTGCATATAGTTGTGTGTCCAGAATTTGTTGAGCCTTCGTATGTAGTGACTGCCTGTTAAGTAGTGCTGACTGGATAGTATTTGAAATTGCTACTCTGCTTTGGTCTAATTGTTTGCTATTTCAGTTTTTCAGATGCGATGAGAGAAGGACATGCATGTGAAGAATTTATGGTTGAGAAACCTTCTCATAGGTCAGATTACCACAGTTCCATTACTTGATGTTGAGCGATGGAAACAGATCTCACCCTCTGTCTTTGCGACTGGAAGCTTGTGGCTTGGTCTCTATTGATTAGATAAACACTGTCCTGAGCTGACAATATTGACATGCTGTCAAGTGTCTGACTGCCATTTGGCTGTACTCAGTATGACCTTGGTGGTGTGAGCCAAACAGCATGGCTCCTGTCAAATGTTGGATCAACCAGCTTGCTTGATGCTCGGGCTCACACATCCTGTTGTGCAGATATGGGACTTTTACACATTGTCTCCTTAGAGAACCTCCCCAACCAATGACTACCCATAACAGCTTTGTCTGTGGGGAGGTGTTTTGTACCTTTTCAGGAGCACAGTTCCAGTTTAAGGCAATGCTAAGACTGACATAGTGCACTCCAAAGACTGATTCACTGCATCATTCATCCATTGAAGGCAAACCTGTACTCTGATGGTAAAATCCATATGGCCCAGGGCTTTGATGACCTCCAGCCCAGATCAGTAAAATGGACCTGGAGCAGCGCCTTTTCTTATAACAATAGAGTGCAGTTTTAAATGTGGATGTCTTGTCGACTAAATTTTTAGGCCCAAATGATACTGTCCACTTCTATAGTGTATCTAGTTGGGAATGAGACATTCAAGTTAATGTAACATGGGTAACATGGGACAGATAGATCTGGACCAGACCCAGCTGCTACCTGGGTTGGGTCACACTGATGTAACGTGAGCAGCACCACATTGGAGGTAACTGTCTGGAAGAGGCAGAAAACAATTATTATGGCGATAGCTTTAAAGAATTATTCCAACTTTTCATAATGTCATAAAATAATTCATATATAATAATTCATTTATTTTTGTGTGATTGGTTTGGGCTTAAAGAAACCAAACAACACAAAAATCTTGGATCAGAATATTAGCCTTTGGTGAAGCTGACATTGAGTTTGATGACATCGCTTCTACTTTTCTTATCAAATAATAATGAGATGAATGGAGCTTGTATGTCATATGAAAACATGCAAAGCCACACATGCAACATCAGGCACACAAAAATGCATGTGGAGGCACAGACGTACACATAAAAGAACTGCATATGGCTGACAGAAGCACCACACAGTGTGGTCCATGTGTTTTGCTGCATGATTCCGAATATGAATGTGAAAATAAGTGAATAGGGGGAAGAGCTGCTTCGGAGGTGGCCTTGTGGGGATGTCATTTTAAAAGTGCTTGCTCTGAAGGTGCCGGACATGTGGCAGTTCCATCACTGCATGGTGGTGACAGTGTGTGTTGATGAAAACCACATGCAATGCCACGACTGTATGTTGTCCGGCATCTGTGTGTTTTTACTGAAGCCCAAGCGAAGTTGTTTGTGGTCTGGGCTCAGTGGTCGTTGAAGTAATAGGCTCTGACAATGAACAATGAGTGAATTAGATTGACGCGGCGACACGTCTTCGAATTAATACTCACTGAAGTGTTTGCATGTATGTGTGTATTTTCTGAATGAGGACACAGAGAATTGGATCAGATGAAGTCATGTGCTGGACTGTTAGAAAGGAAAGATTTGCTACTCTTCTGGATTATTCTGAATGGTTACCAGGCAGGCTGCTCTACTGTGTACGGCACTTTGGAGAGCTGTAAATCTTTGTCATTTGGGAACCATAGGCAGCACATACCCTTTTTATGTGTCTGTGACCTCAGGACCATACAGTCAGTCACACAGTCTCCATGAATGAGTCATGGATGAGTCTCTTCATTAGCTGGATTTTTATAGTTTGTATATATTTGTATCCCAGCATATCCTTTTTCTGCTGGGAGACATTCACATCTTTGACGCTCCACCTTCACTCTTCATTCACTCTTTACGCCAGCCTACCTTTCTTCCTGTATCTTGTGTTGACTCTTTGCCAAAATAGGTTCCCCACAGGGGCGGGCTGATGCGGTCATGCCCATTGCCAGCCCCCATCCTCCTCTGAGAGCAGCTCACGTCACCACTTTTTTCCCAGGTGAACGCATCAACACGTTCAGACACCAATATGTGTTTCTATATTGACTAATGTATGTAATGACTACGGAGACACACGCTGGAACAACTGTGTTTTTGTTTGGAAAACAGACATGGAGAGGAAGAGAGAGATGGAAATAAGGAAAGAGAGATGCTAATGATCAGCAGTTGGCAGATGGTGATGTAGTGAGGACTGATATTACTGCCCACTTAAACACATCCACTGTTACTCCAACCCCCAACACTACTCCGAGCCTGGGCTCCATGCACACTCAACCGTATGCACTCTCTTCCACACACCCAAAGGCGGTTGCTGTCATACTTAGGGTTTCAGGTACATAGGACTCTATGTCTATGTATCAAACACATCTCTCTGGATTAATAAGAGTAAGTGAGCACCGTTTTGTTTGTTTCAGAGGCATTCTTTCGGCATTATTACAGGAGATGTGATATGTCTTTACTGGGTAAGAGACAGGAGAGTTGTTGTTAGTTATCCACAGAAGGCTCTATTGTCTTATCATTGCTGATATCATGCTGTGAGGGTAAGCAGTTAAGTGATCGCATCATTTGTCATGGTTTTCAAAGGAGTATCATTTACCATTTGTTGGTGTTGTTTGGGCTGAGTAACAGATATTGAGACTAAACCTGAAAATTCACCCTGGGGGGGGCGCACGTGATCTCATAACACAACCTGATGTTTTCTTATGTGTACATGAAATCAGCACAGTAACCAGCAGAGTGACTCAGTGTGAGATGGCAGCCCTGTCTATGGTATTATGAAGTGTACAGTGTTCAGTAAAAAACCAAACATGCTTTTATGTAGTCTGTACAGACTCATAATCCGTGTATTGTCTGGCGTTATAGGGAGAGATATTCAGCAGATACGAACTTGTTGCCCTTGTATTTAATTTGGGTGTTAATATTGAAAAAAAAAAACAAACAAACAAAAAAAAAAAACGCTCACATGATTGATTTTGTATTTTCTAAGTACTTTGCTTATTTGGTTGTTTTTATAGAGATATTTTTTCTATTTGCCTTCAGCTAAGAAAAATAACAAGTCCATGAGACAGACAGACTACGCTAAGACACATGATGGATCATCAGTGCTTAATGTCTTTCTTCAGGACAGGAAGTTAGCAGGCATGACTATGTCCTAAACACGCACACACACACAAAGATCTGCAGATAGTGTGTACTGTAACCTACTCTAGTTCTTTAGTATATTTTGATCTGATATCCTGCTTCTGTAACCACCCAGCAAAACTTGTTGTATTTTTTCACAACGGAAAAATCAGTCCATAGGGAAGATCTTGCTCAGACTACTGAATATTTTCCTCCATAAGCCAGAGTTCGTGATACGCAATTAGAAAACTAATTAAAGTCACTCCTTGAGGTGCAATATGATTATGTAATCTGTCACAAGTCAGTCAATAGTTTTAAATGCGCTTTAGAAAGTAACACATTGTTTGTATAAAGCACCGTAATGCCTCATGTCTACGTGTGTTTACACTGATCCTTAAAGTCTCTAATTAAAAGCTATGTACAGGGATGTGTGCTCCTAAGTGAGTGGCTGAAAGGCGTGACGGCTTATTTACTGCCACGCTGCACTGTGGGGACTAGTTAAAGGTGCTGACAGCGGCTCATGCTGGACGAAATACTGTAACACACACACACACACACACACACACACACACAGATATACACACCATTAGGCAGAGGGAGATCGTACGCAGCTGCCATGTCTCAGGGGAGAGAGTGGGTGAACATACTCCAGTCTCCTCAACAAGGCCACTCCCAAACATACACACAATTACAAAAATCAACTGGATTTTAAAAAGGCTGTGACAGGTTTCCATACCAGCTACTACATTACTTTTGCAATCCAAGTCCTATCAGTAACTTTATTTAACAGACAGCACTTGATGCCAGCGTAACACCTTGCAGCTAATTTTTCTGGGATATGCAAAATGCTGAATCTCTGTTGGGGCGAAATATTTAGGCCAGCTTCAACTACAAATGCAACGTCTCCTGACATGTAGTCTAAATTTTCCCCTTCACAGTCAGCTCCTACAAAGCCAGAAGCAGGCGTATGTTTTTTGTTTCTCTGGGCACAATGCAACAGAATACCTCTCATTAAGTGGAGCTGACTGTTACCACATGGAGGTGAGGTTAAGAGGGGTTACCATAACTTTTCTGCTACTGCTCAACCAGATCCTGTAAAATCTGAATGGTTTGTAGGAAAAAGAAGCTCACTGTTCAGAAGTGCAATATGAAATGTGCAAAAACGCAACTGCGGCAAGACAAAACTAGATTTTTACAGACTCACAAGGAACTGAGGTTCAGTCAGTGAATAAATGTTGCGTGTTGGGATTTCTCTGATCACACATGGACAAGTCAAGTGTAAGCAGTATAACAACACCTTTCATAGAGTAATTTCAATTACAAGTACAACAGCTAACAACACCTCTGGTGAAATATGGGATACCCCAGTTTGTGCTGTGATCACACAGAGTGGCAGAGAGCGCCGAACTACTTTGGCTATTTCCAACTTACACTCTCTTCACTCAGTATTACAGTAGGGTCAGCAGCCAGAGGTCTAATTTTACCTTAAGATACCTACAAAAAAACAAAAACATTCTAGTACATTATTCTCACTGTAGTCTGCCAATGCCACAAAGAGCAAATCTGACAGTAAGCGTTTGTTATACAGTAGTTTCATTAAGAAACAGGCTTTCCTATTGATAGCTCTGGAAGCTAAATATTTTTCTCACCAGCGAGTCTTTGTTTTCACAGAATTGGTTCCATCTGGATGTTAAACTAAGTCTTTATGAAATAGGTAAAAGAGAGGAATTCCCCAAAGAATATGTTGGGATTTTTGTCAACTGTACACAGTATTTTAACTTTTGGATATCTGAATATTAATATTGCCAATAATAATTTACAGAGTTTGGGAAATTATCGAAGTTAAACAAGGCAATGGAATGATTTTTGTATTTCATTAATATAGATTGTGGTACGATCTGGTTATTACGTAATGAAGAAATGATGGAAAGTTTTAA
Source organism: Echeneis naucrates (assembly GCF_900963305.1). Lineage (NCBI taxonomy): Eukaryota > Metazoa > Chordata > Actinopteri > Carangiformes > Echeneidae > Echeneis > Echeneis naucrates. The sequence goes on along the minus strand of NC_042526.1, from coordinate 11,331,107 downwards.
TATTGAGGCTTTTTTTACTAGTATGTCAAACATGAAGCGCAGACATCATACATGTTATTTATGTTTTTTATATTATCTAATGTTTTCCTGTAGTCCAATAGAACAGATGTTTCCATGTGTTAAGTGAATGCTAGATCTGTTAGTTACTGTTGAAACACAATCCTCCTTTTAGCTCACATCAAAGCGATGATGTATGTTGACTGTGTTTGAATCTCTGACCCACTGTCACTTAATATTTCCAAGGTTATCTTGGAAAAACTATCCACTTCCCCGCAGTTCAAATTTCCTTCAAGTCACTCCCCAACCAATGGGTCTGTTTCAAATTGTGGGCAACAAAAGCTCTTTTCATCGTTAAAATAACAGAGGTTTCATTTAGCGCAAACACGTGCTTCTGCAAGTCTAATCACTCAGCTGCAGTTTGCCCCTACTGTGTATTATTTCTGTTAAATTCAGTGCAAACAAGCCAGTTAATTCCCTCCGTCTATCTTTAGGCTCTTATCTAACTTTAGGTTTTTCATCATCTCTCCATCTTCTTCTTCCATCTAACATTCTCCACCTCTTCTCTAGAACACACATCATCAGCCCCACCACAAGTGCTCGTGGTGCTGACACAGATGGTGCTCTGGTAGTTCATGCTAGGTGACCCATGAGATGAAGCCGTCTGCTCCGCCGGACACTTCTGTTTGCAAACTGTGACAAACCATCAGATTTACACTTTTCTCTAGGTGCAGGCAGCATGGAGGAACGGGGATTGGGGCATGTTCCTCTGTATTAGCTGTCACAACCCCCCCCTGGTGAACACATTCAGCAACATATGGAGACATGCCTGCACGTGCTCTCTCACACACAGACACACATGCCAGATGCACATTTCAGGAAAACTGAATGAGTGAAGCCCATTGTGGTTGAATTTATGTTCTGAGCAGAAGTCAGTCTGTGTCATTGAAGGACAAAGCCTTATTAAATTCACTTAAGTGATTATTCTGCATTTGCTAAAGTTGCTCCAAGGCAGAGAATTATAAAGTGTGATCTGTTGTAGTCACCCACAGATATCCTAATTAGCTAAATGAGTCCTTAATTTTAGCCGAGTGTTATTAAGATAAAGTTAATGAAGGTAAGACTAATTAAGGCATGATGAATAGACATGTCTGTAACAGCCATTAACACATTATTCTGTTATCACTCTCATCTGCATTTACTGCTGTATGCTGCCTGGAAATTAGGCATTAAAGTGGCACCCAACTGGTTTATTTTTGAGGCTGACGTTAGCAGGAACTTAGAGGGAGGTTAGTCTTCTTTATTTTGCCTCAGGATTTATATAGATCATTTTTGTTTTTGTAGAGTAATGATTTCCAGGAATGCTGCAGAAATAATGCAGAGCCTGTTGTTTTAGCTCCATCATGTAGATAAAAATATGTGGACTCCTGGAACTACTGTCATCAGAATAAACACACTGAGCCACTGCAGTTTCTGTCACACTTTTTGCAACTATTACTGACTAAGCAGTGTACATATGCTGTCACTGCAACAAGTGCAGTGTAAGGCCACATAGAGACCTAACAACACCGAAAAACACAGCTTTCTCATTCATTTTAATGCGATCCAATACACTGACACAATGCTGGAGCCCTGTACAGATGACTCTGGCAAAAAAGAGAAAAATCCTCAGCCTTCAGCAAAACAGTTGAACCTGGCTCAAATCTCTGCTTTCCACAAGATCCACAGACAGTTAGGTCTGTAAATATGTACAAGTTTGCGTTAGTATTTCAACAAAAGTGCAGTGAAAAAAATGTGTGCATATTTCCTGGCAAATGCGACACGGTCAAGTGATAATATTAACTGACCTGGGACATTGGAGAGATGCCTTAAGTAAACAGCACAGATACCAGAGCCTGAGGGATGTTTCTTTTCCCTCAAACTTGTTTAGGAAGGAGGTGTGTCAGGCTTTGTAGAGCAGAGTGTTATAATGACCCTGATATCCTGAGGTGAGTTTCACTTTGTTTTGACAAGACTCTTTAAGTGTGCCATTAATTCTCACCCCTCCCCCCTTACGGTGCTGACCTACCTCCCTATGGAGTGCAGGTGTTCTCAGAAGGGTCCCAAACGTGGAATGCAGACAGAATAGGCAAGGAATGAGATTTATTGAAGGGGAATTTGCTGCTTTTGGGGCTGATGGTAGGAAATAAGGGTCTAGAGGAAAGGGTGGTGAGAAAATGTGGCTGGGCATGAGCGTGCAATGAGGGACCAAGCATGACTGGCAGAGTTGGAATGAAGCTTGAAAGCTGCTGGCAGGCAGATAGAATAGGCAGATAATGGGAGACAGTAAGGTGAATAATGATCCTGGACACGAGCAGCTGGTCGCAATGTTTAACCATGCTATGGTTTAAAACAAATGTCTGGTGATACCTGGTGAGGAATAGATGGCTGTGGTTGGGCAGATATCAGCAGAAGGAGGGACGGTGGGTAAAGGATTGGAGAACCATAGACAGGAGACTTAAATGGGACGCCTTGCCTGAGCCACAGCTGTAACAGCAGGGTATATTTGTGGGCTAAAGTCATGACAAGCTTGTCTTTGCATGTGTTAGAGACAACAGTCAAAAGGTCACTTGTGTGTCCAAAACCTTCATAATATCCCAGTTTGTATTCAAAGCAGAGAGTGGCTACAGTCAGGAAACATAAAGGGAGCAATAACAGCAACTTCGCAGGAAGGCTGTGGCAAAATATTGCCAATCATAAATATGAATCATAAATATCTTTGTGCTTTGAGTTTGTTCATAAGATTATTATTGCTCTGTGGTGTGATATGGTTCCATGAGCTTTACTTTTAATATAACATTGAGTTTGTGTTCCTTTTTTCATTTACTGACTCCAACATAACACAATGTATTATGCAGCAGCATGGCAGACCACACATCCAAGAGAGAGAGAGAGAGAGAGAGAGAGAGAGAGAGAGAGAGAGAGAGAGATGCAGCCAAGAATGAAAACACACTGCTGTAGGTTTAGTTAATTACTCAATTTAATAATGTAGCCAACACTGCGTTCTTAATTTGTGCTTTTTCCATATTCAGAGTAGATGTTCAGTGTATCCTTTTTCCACTCAATTTGGTTGTTTTCAATAAACAAGGCAAAAATATTCACTCCATGGTGGGAGGTTTGACACTAGGCTATTTTGCAATGCATCTCCAAGAGAAGGCGTAACATTAACAGTGGAAATTGCTTATTTGCATCCAGATGAATTTAGAGCTACAGAAACAACAACTGAGTGTGAAACAGTGACTGCTGTGTGAAACTGGATCAGACAATCAAGCCCTCATTAACAACCATTTAAATCCATGTTCACAACACTGGTATTGAATAGATCGGCCGTAATGATGATGAAAACAGAATCTTGCATTTCCCAAATCGACGGACACATGAAAGCTGCAGAGCACATTAGTATGATTGAAGATGACAGGTTGGACACTCTTACCCTCTGTCACAGGCAGCAGGGCAGAGCCGGCGAACAAAGAGACACAGGCAGAAACAGCCTGAAATGACCGACGGGGGGACAGGGGGTGTGCTGAGAGACCTTTTGTTTGTGTTTGTATGCAATCATCAGCATTACCAGAATGTGTCTGCTCTCTGTGACAGTGGCTGCAGTGGCTGCAGGGCCCTTCTGCAGGGTTCCTCCCTGGGCTGGAGTGTCTGTGTAACTGGACAACTGTCCACTTGCTGTGAGTTTCTCTTCTCTTCTCTTATTTTATCTTATTTTCCTCCTGTTTGCCAGCATAGGGAAAGTGTTTGCTTTCGGTGCTGAAATCAGATATTGAGAGATGGATGTGTTGTTTCTCTCTTCCCTCAGCGTAGCAGCTCTTGTCACTTAACCATTACAAAACCAGCAGTTATTGATACTTTAGCTAACGGGGACCAAACAATAATGCATGGTTCTCTTTCTGCCCTTTGTAAGTGTTCTCCCCACCTACTTTGGAGCAGAAACACAAACTCTTAATAGTCATTAAGCGTCGTGTATTAACTTACAGGAATGCGGGCTCTCTTCTTCGAAGTGAAATTAAACACACTATTCTTTCATGGTGTTTTGTTTTCATCTGCAGGTCGCACGTTATGATAAATGCTATTTTATGTGACATGAAATTTGATCTTTAAAAACACAAAAACTGAGATTTTTTACAAATGGAACATTAATCTTGAAAGCCACATCATAAAGATTATTTATGAGCAAAGCATTAAAATCTTGTAAAAATTATATAGCTGCACCTGGAATTTGCTCATAATGGCATACCTGTGGATGAGAGTAAGTGTATAAGGACAGAGGAGGAGTGAGAGGTGTAGTAGAGGTTTGTAGAAAAAGAGGCAACAGATTAAATCAAGGGAATAACACACATGCAAATTTTGTTGATTCTCGGACACGTATCGTACCATGGTAGATTTAGAGTTAACACCTGGACTGACTGGCCATGATGGAAGACATGTTGTGTCACATTTCTGCTATGTGTCCAGCAATAAGCTAAAATGAGGTGCAATTTCCTCTTGACTAATTAGTGCGGAATTGCTGCTGTTTTATCAGCCTCCCCAGGGCCTCAGCAAAGTGAACTTCTTGTTGGAGCTACAGAGCACTGGAAGTTGTCCAACAAGACAAGGAGTGAGTGTGAACAAGCAAGGGAGGAGTGACAGAGGACATCAGCCAGGGGTTTTATCTGTTGGTTTTATCTGGGGTTTTGTGGGCAGAAACACAAGGCTCCATTCATCTTTTGTTGCCCTCAGTGATTTAGAGTAGGTAGATCACATTCACTGGGGACAGAACAGTCCAAGGCTGAATGAGGGTTATTGGGTTTATGTCAGAGTCAAGGTTCAGAATGAAGGTATAAATCTGGGAGGAAGGACGCATGCTCATGGATGCCTTCAGTTTGACCTACGCTTAACACCAGCGGTCCCATTAAAAAAGATGCCCCGGTTTGATCGATCTCTCCCCCCTCCCCAGACTCTCTTGCTATTGACAAGGTCAGATAATCCATCCTTAAATGTCAGAACGCAGAATGTTTACGAGCTCATCTGTCGCTGGTGTACACATTTGAGGGTCAGCTGCGGCAAACAGAGATATTTCATTAAAATGCACGAAGGGGCATTACAAGGACATGCAGCATGTATGAGGGATAAGCAGACCAAAGATAAAGGCACAAAGTTGTATGCTGTAAGTTGTACTGTATGGCTGTTCTTCTGTTTGTCCAAAAGAAGAATCAGAAGTATCTTCAATCAGTCAATAGTGGCTTTATTTTACCAAAACTTGGTACTTTATATTTTTATATACATTATACACATATATAAGTACATGTAACCAATACTATGTACTTACACTAACATATGCAGTATCAGAAATGTTACTGCATTCCCTGACATGTTATTGCACTGATCATATCGGAAAATGTAACAGAAAAGAAAAATAATTGAATGGATTTCTCCAAACTGTCATGATAGAGCCGTGAATGATTAAATCAATGTTGATGGTTTCATATTTGGACTTCACAGATGATACAATGTTTTCTGAAAATAATGCTGCATGCCCAGAAGTTGGTCTCAACCCACAGTGACAGAATGTCAGTTCACCCCAGCCCTTTTGGATCAAAGGCTCAGCATATAATACCAAGAATTTTCTATTGATTTTAAACCAAGTTTAACTTTTAACTTCCACCAGCTTAACATGACAAAAGTGGCGAGTGAATTGGACTGTCAAGTTGTGGTAGTCAGAGAGTAAATGGAGCTCCGTTTTAACAGTTACATTTCGGCCCTTTTGGAGCAGAACCATTAGAAAATATTGAATGCTGAATATTATTTCAAGACTCTGTATGAGTTGGCAGAGTTCAGCAAGAAGGGAAAGATGCCGCTGTCCTAAAATAGTGTATCAGCAGGTTGGAACATTTCAAAACTGGGAAACAGTCACTCCTGTGTGTCTTGTGAACCGCTTTGCCATTGGCACTGCCCGCAATGAGGGGAAAATGGTGGTTTGTGAGTCTCATGTTTGCCTTGAAGAAGTTATTGTTATGTCTACTTCCAGATGGTATACCATTACATGCTGGGCTATGGTTTAGTGCTTTATGTTTCTTTCTCCCTTTGACTTTCCCCATCTTTTCCTCTTCACACCTCAGGTTACACAAAGCTTGCTGTGTAAACCAGAACGAGTACAACAGAGAGGCACTAAGTGTAGTACAGAGTCCCGTCCATTTAGTTTGTTATAGTATGAACAAGGTGAGCTGTGTAATGTCTAGACTGCTGTCACTCTGAGCTCAGTCAATAAACAGCATCAGTGATGAGTTTCAGCTTGTCTGTCTCCATCATACACACACACACACACACACACACACACGCACACGTACAGGAACGTGCACCCACAATATTAACAGTGACCATAGCGTATCGTAATTCATTCCCCTGATTCACTTTCTCATTATACCTGGCCTCCCTCCCGCAGTGGAAAGGCAACTCTCTGCTCTGACAAACCAGTTCTGCAAATACATGTGTTTTATTCTCAAGTGATTTATTACTTTCATACAGTAAAACTGTAAAACTTCAGCACTTTCACATCCGTATAAAATATTAAATTTATTTGGCAGATGTTGAGTTTAACGATGGAATAATCTTTTTTAATGAAAAATGGGGCTTGTTTGCTGTGTTGGAATTGATTTTTTGGAATAGATTTTTTAAAAATATATTTTGGTACACAAAGTCACGCATTTGTTGAAAGAGTAAGTGTGCTTCATGTGTGCGCCATCAAGATCAATGTCAATAAGCATCAGCAAGTTGTTAAGTATAGATTACATTTTCCAAACTGAGTTTATGAAAGGATATTTAGAAAAGTCCCCCGAGATCATGGGAGGTGTGATGCCTTTTTTCACAAGAGGAGAGGAAATGTAATGATACATGGTGTTTCACAATTTCAACACCACAAGCGGAAAGTTTTTGGTTTGTATCATCTGTGCCTATTTCCCGATATCATTAATAGAGATATGAGAGACAAGGTTAAAGTTTATGTCCCAAATAGTAAAGGGAAGGCAAAGAAGACAAATCACATATCAATGATCACTGACTCTAAGATTCATCCTCACATACACAAAAATGCCATGAATCAGCTGAAGAATATCCCATATTTGAAGGAGTGCATGACCCACAAACCTTGATCGGTTTATGGGCCATGCAACTGAAGCTGGGACCAGCGTTGTCACTCTGTACGGCAACACATGAAGTAAGAGAGAGGCAGTGTGTTTTTGGTGTTCCCTGTGGAGGTGAGAAGTAGGTAGCCCGGAGGTTGAAATATTGATGGATGATGATAAATTCATGCGGCTGGTGAAAAAGTGAAGCACAACCACACCGACACTGCATCGTCTGGTTCTAATGTTAATGTCCGTCTGTGGCCAGTTGTTGTTGTTGTCTCGTTGAAAAGGTGTTCTAAATTAAATCTGTGATTATTGTACGACTGTGCTTCACATGTCAACGCGCATTTTTGATCATATTAATACATTTACATGCTTTCAGTTTTGCTGCGTTATTGCCACAATAAGGGTGTGGTTCCTTCCTTGTTGAATATGATACACTGTCCACAGTAATTTATTCATAGCTCCAAGGTTTTTCTGTATTTTTCATCAATTTTTCATTAAGAAACAGTAAATCACCAACAGCATGGGGTTTATTCCGTCATGAATAGTGTATGGCATCCTCTGCCTATTTATGCCTAACCCTCATGAGTTTGCTCACATGGAACAGTCACAATGGAAAATATGTTTTTTTGTTTTTCTCCATGGTTTGATGACGCCAATGATAGATATGCTGAAATATAATTTTTGTGTTCTAAATAGTGCTAGTAGTGTAAAGCATTGGTCAGAGTCGAGCATAGTCTTCCAGATGTTGCTGAGGTTGCTGTGATATCAGTCCTGATAATTCCCAAGATGAATAAAGACCTCTACTTTTTTTCTGGTTACAAAACCTGGCAGCTCACACAGCTGGCTTCCATCCTTGCATGTTTGTGTGTGTGTGTGCTTTATGCCCATAATAATGTCAATGCCAATATAACAGTCCTGTCATAGACTGCAACCCAATATCCATGGCGTCACTACCTCATATATTTCTTCTTGTTTTGGCCATGAAAATTAAATTTCATACGATAGTATTTTAAATCTCCGGCAGTAATTTATTCCACTCAGACGACAGATGTAATATGAATGCCTAAACAAATAATTTTTTCAAAACTAGCCTTTACTATATTTGAACCTGTAATGTTACTCGGTGGGTGTGATGGTGAACTATGCAAGCTGGTATTGTAAAGGGGAGGTGGGCGGCACATGTGGTCAATTTACTTGTCTCGGGCTTGTGGTTCATTTTGCTGAGCCAAATCATCCCATTTAGGGGATTGTATGCACGGGCTTGTGGCAAGTGGTTGGAGGTCAGAGTGGATGAAACAGAAAAAGACAGAATGGACAGATGAATGGAGAAAGTGATGGAAAGAGTTTTCAGAGGGGGGCGTAGGTGCAGAAAGATGAGAGACATGGTAGCAGATGGGGGTTAATGTATGTACTTGTCTCGAGGGGGGGGAGGTGATGCTTAGAAAGAAGCAGGAGACGAAAGCAGCTTGCGTGTGGAGAGATCTGAGAGTTGGGGTTGTATTTATGAGGGCAGGAGGTGTAGTGAGCTAGGGAAAGCATTCGTTAAGGAAGCCAGAATGAGATGATGCAGACAGTTGGGGGGGTCACGCTCTGTGGGTATCAACAGATATCCACTGTTGTCCCCACTCCACAGCCCTCATCAACCCCACTTTCAAACATACCACAGTTCCCCCCAAGTTAAAGAAGCCCCAGCCCCCACAACACTCACACATATGAGCTGAAGAGCTCTGAGATGGCCAAAGTACTTCAGGCACTCTGTTTTAGTGAATAAGAGTTTAGACCATGAAGCTGAATTGGTACTTCAAAGAGGAGTATTCTCTGTGAAACTTTGAAACACACAACTCCAGTGAGGCTTTGGGGAAAACCCCACACATGGACAAGGATGCACCCCTTTTTTGTCAGACCAAAGTTATTCAGTATATTTTTTAACCATAGCTTGGTGGAGAAGCAAGAAGCAAAGGAGGATAATACTCAACTATTTAAACAAGACCAAAAACTTTAAGAAAGTTCTGAATTTGCAAGATTGCAAACACTAAAAGTGCGTGCAAATAGGCCAAAGCAGAGAAATGGGAAAAAAGTATAAAAAAGGCTGGTGAGGTGGAGGATGGATGAGTTAGGATGGGATGTGAATTTAAAGGGTTCACTGGAGAAGTGGAGAACTCTTGAGTTGGAAGCTATGAATACCTCCCCTGTGTCAGGAACTGGGACATTCTCACCACTGTCTTTTCCCTTTGAGGAGAAGGCAGGAGAACTTTACAGCCAATTTTCAAGTCTGCACGTGCAGTTATGACAAATTCAAACCAAACCAAGTGACAGCACTCACACCCGTTGATGTGGCCTTTAGCACATAAAGCTATCGTTACTGCTATCTGCAAGACTCAAACATCAAATGAATGAAAGTACTTTGTAGTTATCAACATGCAAGGAGGACGGCCAGGAGAAGTGTGGAGTAACATTCTCAAGTGGGCTATTCACTCTTAATTCACCTCAAACAATCACTCGTCTGGCCTTAGTTATGGCAGATTGTGTTACATGGCTCTTGGAATAATGAACTGGTACGTCAACACTGCCAATCCCACATAGCAAAGAAAAGGATCTGTCTGTTCCAGCTCCTAATCCAGTCTGTTTGGGAAGCAGAGACTGTGGCGTGACACTTGTTCCACATAGTCGTCAGTGTTCTCCCTGGAACCTCCGAGCGCCAGTTTACATTAGCATAACCGTGAGGCTCATCCACTCACTACAGGATTAGTTCAGCTCTCCACCCACTGTCTGATGGCTCTTTATCCAGATGGATGCAGCCAGTTAGAGGTCTTAACCACCCCATTGCCTCTAAAGTCATTATCATTCACCACAAGAAGGAATCAGCTCACTGAAGGTCTGCTGTTTAGAGGGAGATTGACATCTCATTTGGGATGGTTTAAGACAAAAGCTGAGAAACTCCCCTTCAGACTATGATCGAGTGGGCAATAAATATCCATTCAATCTATGTTTATGCAAAAATGACTATTTTACTTATGTTAAACTTGATAGGCTTCATCTGTCCATCAAGATTGATTGTTGCTAATAGAGTTTTGTGAATGGTGCAGGAATCTTTACACTTGTTCATGTCCGAGCCCAAATCAGGTGCATGTCACTCTGGGGATGATGCTCTTTAGTCAGTACTGAACCCTTCTTTTCTCACAGATGCACATTTGTCACACTTTAAATCATAAAACAGGCCGTTAAGCTTGACAATAAAGTTATAGCTTGAAAAGAAGGAGCCTCTTTGTTCACCCATGAGATATCTTAACCTTCACCTACTGTAGATCAGTCTGATAAGATGTCTACATCTGTATCATAGTTCACTATAAACCACCAGCGCTGTAACAACAGCTGGGCCGTGAATCTACCAGACTCAGGTGCTGATGTTTCACACTATGAGGGGGCTGTTCAAGGAACAACACTTCAACTGTAATTTGTGGTGGGATTGCTGGTATAGCTGATACATTATGTAACAGCCAGCTATAAGTAAACAGGTAATGGACTGACTGCTGGACCTAGAGCTTAATATATTTGGGAACAAGGGAGATTGCAAAATAACCCGATTTATGATACTTTTTTTCCCCCCTCGATGATTAGGTAATGCCAAGCGTTCAGAACAGCACAGATCTGAAAAAAAAGAAAAGAAAAGAAGAAGATAGAAAAACTCGGGATTCTACAAATTGTGTTTATGGTGTTTGAGCAATACTTTTAAATCTTTTGGATATTATAAATGTAACATATTTATGTCATTGTTTTAGTTCAGTATTTGCATGAGTGATACCATCATATATATATACACACACAAAAAAACACAAAAATTACTGAATCCTTTCTGAATCCTTTCTAAGAATGAGTTTGGTCTGAATGTTTCACTTTTACCTTTCCCGTCTCACACTTTTTCTAACCTCTTGCCTTGCCCTAACCTTTCATCTCCTGCTACTTTTGCTTTCACAAATTTCTTTTCTCTCCTGCTTTGCTCTCTCTCACCCTCTCTCCCGCCTACACTGCACTCTCTTCTTCTCTCAGTCCTTCTCTCACTCTTCCCGTCTCTCTCATGCTCTCTCTCTCCCTTCCTCTCCCTCTCTCTCTCTCTGGCGATGCTGTCTGCCTCAGCTGTTCTCAGTTGCACTGTGTGCCTTGTGCTGTGGGGACAGGGCAGAACTGCATACTAGTCCAGACCAATGTGAAGTAGAGAGAGAGAGGCAGATAGAAAAACAGGGTGGAAAGGGTGAGAGAGAGAGAGAGCGATACACAGTGCAGATTGTGGTTACTGGATTAACAGCCGAAACAAACTGGACCTGTTTTTCTTTCTTTAGCTAAAGGTAGAGACTGGTGGAGTCGATAACGTGGATTGCCGTTCAAACAGAGCCTCGTACTGGTTGGGTACCAGAACTGGAAACCATGGCATATGTAACCAGACCCTCTCACTCTTACTTGCATTCAGTGTGGTGGAGAGCTCATGTTTGTGCTTAGTTTGGTTCAAGTTTATCCTGGACTTGTGGACTGGTGTGGGAGACTCACTTGCATCGATACTGACCTATTACCCCCCAACTCTGCTTTGCAGGTTGTGTCCTGGAGTTGGACTGCAATTTTGGCTTTTGACCCCTGGAACAGGAAAAGATTTTTTTTAATTTGGCTCAAAACCTGATGAAACCCAGACTGGGCTGATCCACTATCACTGGACAACAGGAACATTTTTGTTCCCAGTAAGTCTTCAGCCATAACAGATCTAAGACTGACTGCACTGGAGTTTTCTATCAAAGGACTTGTCTGGCCCCTCTTGCCCCGAGACCATGGGGTTTATCTGGGGAAGCGTTATGCTGCTCTTTGGGATGATTCTACTTGGGATGGACAGCAGTGAAGCTGAAGCCACCAAGAACAAGAACAACGTCCCTCGGCTAAAACTCTCCTATAAAGGTCAGTTCCTTGCTTTTATGTTGTACTTGATGACAAAGGATTTGCCATGTGTGACACCTTCAAATAATGTGACTGCTTTGTCTGAGATGCGTCACAGAACCTTTCCTCTTGATCACAAAGCTTTAAATCCTCACTCCACATAGTATATTGATTACCTGACTGAAGTTGCAGAAACGGTGTGATGCAAGGTGTTCCAATGAGGCAGAGAGATCCTGCTCTGTTTACTCATAAAAATGCCAACACACTAAGGTACACTAAGCTCAAACCAATAAATGAATTCAATACAAACCTTGTCGTGCTTTATGGTTTAACAGGTGTACGGCCGGGTTGTGTGACACAGCCATGTATTTATCTTGTATGTGATTTCAGTTAGGCAGGTGAAGTTCACTTTTTAAAAATCAAAACTGTCGCCTGCAGACCTTTAAAAAAAGTTTTTTTTTCCTCATACAAATAACTCTTATACTTACAATTTAATATCCACGCAACATTACATTCAAATGAGCAAAATTATGCATTATTGTCATTATAGGAATTTTCACTTCCAAAAAAGAGCAGTTTATTGTGATTGACTTCAGTCAAATCAAAAGTCTCTTGTTTAATGGTATAAATTAAACAGTTCATTAAAGAAATCTGTCATTGTCTCTCTTCCTGCCTCTCTTCCTCTGGTTTGATCAAGTGCTGTTGTCAGTTTTGCAATGAAAAGTGGTGCCAGACTTAGACTCCCAGGCAGTTTAATGTCATTTATTCCTCCTTCCCTTTCCTTTTTTGTGGATGTCATTTTTCCGCTCTGTCCTTTTTCCTGCATGGTAATTACACTCAGGAAAAATGGTGCAGGTCTGTTTCAGCAGATGGCTTTCCCAAAGAGAAATGTTTCTCGCTCAGCACTGGGAGATCCATAATTATACACACAAGCATGCGCATACTTGCAAGTGCACACACACACACACACGCAAATGCATGGCCATCTGTAGATTGCTAATGATACCTGTGAGCATATCAGTCATTTAAAACCACATGCTGTCATTTTAGTGAAACACACCCATTCAGTGATATCTCTATTACAAGTCAAACCTTCAGGTAGCAGCCTGGCCAGCCTGGTTGTTTAGCTGCCATCTCACCATTTGATATTTCCATTAGACCTCATTCAAATTTTGGCTGGTGGAATATGCAATTTGGCAACATCCCTGGCTCAGTTCCTGCCAGAGGATAGTGAGCAGGTATAAATTTCATTGCCTGTAATGCAGTGGGAGTATTATTCATATATTACTGTGGAATTTCCACATTATCCACTGTTGGTCCCATTAGGCAAGTGACAAGGGATTATTGCTTTATGAATAATTTATATCATATATAAATTATTTCTCACTCCTACAAGAGGTGACGCTGACTCATATTTGTTCGTGTAGAGAGGGAAATCAGATGAGCTACTATAATCAATTACAGAGCAGTAGCTACCTCGACAGCCTGAGAAGCTGTGCTATCCAGAGTAATATTGTCTGATTGGTGACCGATAGGACTGCGCGGTGAGGGAACTCTGACACCTACAGGGCACTGGGAAAAGGGGGTAAACCTGTGTGTGTTCAGATTAACGTGTCTGCGTCGGTGCAGGCGTTCGCACGCTTGCAGATGGTTTTTAGCTCTACTGAGGACTTCACTCACATGGACGCAGCAGGAAAGAGTTTATCTTTAGAGCATGAATCCGAGTAGCAGCTTGCTCCTCCGCAGTACGACCTCCTCAATGAACATAGACTCTCTGAAGCACACATACCAACTTCACTGAACAACCACTACCACACACACACGTAACCCCGACCTCCCTGCTAAACCCCAGGGGACTCCAAAAGTTCTTTGAAAGTGAGGGTTGAGGGGCAGAAGGGCAGTGGAGTAGGGGGAAGGATAACAATGGTACCCCATGGCTATCTAAACACCAGCTATGGTCCAACTGTATCAACAACTAAGTGACTGGGTGATGATGAGGTATACAGAGGCTATAGATTTACAGTTCATTGCATATACTTTGACATAAATTGACACTGGACTGATTCACATCCTCGGGGCAAATTGATCCTCTGGGGAGTTAACAGAGATCCATATGGTTTGCAGGTTTATGGGCCAAAAAAGTACAACATGTTGTTTACTGTCCAGAGAGGAAAGAGTGGGTACTTCAGTTTTATAGGACATAAGTGTACTGCCAAAAGTACTCCTTCTCTCTGACCTGTCCACCCCTTTTCTGAGCTGAGCCAAGGGCTTACACACAAGCACATGTACACGTCCACGCACACACTGGCAAGTACATTCACAGCAAGCACAACTGAATCCTCACTCTCTCTCAACAATCAGAATGGAAAAATTGAACTACCGTAGAACCTTTGTTGTTCTGGTCACAAAAATCTTCTTCCAGCAGTCACACAAAAAGCCGTGTTAATGTTCCTTTCATTGTCATGTGAACTGGCTTTCAGTCAGAGTTGGGTAAAGGAGACGTTTTCTTAAAGACTTTTTAATCCATAAGCACGTGAAGAATCTTCCGAGCGGAGTTGGGTTTCTAAGGGTGTGTACAGTATGACTCTGGATGACCCCGAATGGCCATAGGAAGGTATTTTACACACTCAGAACTGGATGGTGGCAAACTTTCTAGGGTACCCGATATTCAGTTTTTCTTCAATTGACAGCTTGCATGGGATATATTTATTCCAACAAAGACGATTCTTTGTAGTCATTTGAGTTAGTCGTCATCTGTACCAGCAGCAAAGATGTAATTGAGCTTGCTTCATACAGTGGGACTACATCAGCTGATACTACGACCACTGATTGTGGTTATTGGCTACTAAATAAAATAAATCATATTGAAAATGAACCAGGCATTGTATCCAGATGCAATTATCAAACTCGTGTAAAATGGATTGATGTAAGTTTTACAGAAATGTATTACATCAGTGAAGAACGTTATCCAAAATGTTCAAAGTCGAATAATTTCTAAGAATTTGAGGTGTTTGCATTTCTGCGCGGCACTGAACAAATCACTTAACTGACAATCAAAGCCTTGTGTTGTTTCATTTATTCAGTAATTGTACTCTATGCACGCTGAGTGGTGCAGTAATACATTGTGTTTTGTCAGTGTGCAATCGCACATTTAACTACGTGAGTGATGAACATTTGTCAGTGTTCCCATAAAGTGGATGGGAACACATAGTTTATTGTCAAGATGTGTATGTTTTTTTTTCATAAGAAGCACTTAGATAACAATCTCTGTGCCCTCAAGTTGAGAAAGAGAAAGAGGGAGTGAATGTAGGGTAAAAGAGTTTATTTTTATCAGTCTCACAAGGGACTGTTGATTCTTTGCATCCATTCCATCTGCCCTCTTCTTTCTCTCTCTCTCTATTCGTCACTTTCTCTCCCATTTCTTCCTCTTACTGTACTGCTCTCTCTGTCTCTCACACACACATCCATTGTAAAGTATACACAAGGAAATGAATAAAACAGAGAGTTTTTCGAGATCAAATAATGAAAGGTGGCAAGATGGAAGTACAAAGTAAACCAAAGAGAGACAAAGAGAAAGGAAGAAGAAAAAAAAAAAAACAGCCAACTGGTTTTGTTTTCAAATCCTACAAATCAATTTGTAGGATTTTTGATGGGTTCACTTCAACGATTGCAAGGTAAAAGAGAAAATTGGTAAAATATTGCAGGGCAGCAGCTGACACCTGTTACAAGCCACACATTTGCTCATCCAAGTATCTGTCCGTCTGTCTGGACTCCAAATTCAGTCAGTCCTGTCCTGTGAAGCACAATATTAATATGACATAATCTGTAAAAGTAAAAGTAATTATTATGAACCATGGTGCATGAGCTGGAAGGGAAAACTGTTTTATAGTTATTTTTTTTTGGGGGGGAGTATTTGGTTGAAGGTTACGGATTAAAATAGGGAAAAAAAATATCTTGCTTCATGTATATGTTAACCAAAGGGGACACCGTCCAGACATGTATAGGCCACCACCTCCAGTGTATCTTGGAAACATCCTCTTTCTTTCCAATAACACACATCACAACATTGTGCTCCATAAATGCACTAACACACACACACATACACACACACACACAGCTTCACACACAATACCCACAGAGTATCTGTCTCTGGGTAATTAGCTTTTAATAACTCGGCAGTAGTCTCTGTTGAATGGTCTGTTGCCATGGACACTACTCCCATAGAAAATATTCATAAACCAGGGATGTGTGTACGTGTCTGGTGGGTGTATGTGGTGATGCGGGTCTCCGTACTCTCACTTAGGGTTGAGGTTTTTAGAAGGAGTGAAGTGCAGACATCATGTCTGTGCAGTTTCCTTCACACTTAAGTGTTATTCTGCCTGAAATTAGTTAATAACTCAGATAAACGGATTGTACATGTTACACATTACACAAACGCACAATCTGTGTGGTTGTTATTTTGTTTTAAGGACCGCAATGGATATTCCTTCTTGTTTTTTTCAGTGTTTCATTATTGTGCTTATCAGATACTGTTAACTGTAACAATGTGTCAAACACATTTTTTTCCCTTTCTATAAGCCAAAGTAAAAATATTATGTGTGGAGGACGGTCTCCCAGTGTTTTTATTGCGCTCTCGCTGACTTTCTCTCCCACACATAAATACAGCCACGGTGCAGGTGAAAAAAGGTCAGAGGTACCAGGCGGAGGATACTGAGCTGTCAGTGACGTGCTCACAGTGCTACCACAAGTGTAATACTCATGACTGATCACCGTGGCTGCAGAAGAACATAAATCTGGGACATAACTTTGAAATGGGCTGAGCAAAACTATTACAGAAGTTTTAAAATGACCTTAAGCTTCTTTTCATTCTTATGAAAAGTGGCTGCTTTTTACGAGGAGCCCCAGAATCCCGAAACAATATCAAAAAAATGACTTATATTACAAATTAACTTATCTGATTGCTTTTCAGGATTCATGAATCCTAATTTAAATTTTGGATCGTATTCAAAGATAATTCCATTAACCATTAATCACCTTTTTTTGGGGGGCGGGGGGGTTGGAAGTTGTCACATTAAATATTTGACTGGCTACAGACTATATCTGTTCTTGGTTTTGAGAATACTTTCAAATCCTTGTGGACTTATTAAGTCAGATTTTGATTTTAAGTTCTCGTCAGATTTTGAACTATGGACTTGGGGAACTTGAGGGCTGAGGCCCACAGCAACTTTAGTTTATATTTAGGAGACTGACTATATCTTTCCCCATCAGTGCTGAGGCAAAGGAAACCAACTAAATCATTGAGACAATTACTATGAAGACAGGGTGTCAACCCATTGTATATTACTATCCTTTGTCTAGAGTAGTGTGTATGTGTGCCTGATCATTTATGGGTGTATGAAAACATTTACGTTCGTGAAAAATGAAGACGATGTCATTTGTAAGCAGACCCTAGAGGTTCCCCTTTTCTCAGTTTGCTGGCGCAGTCGTATTTCTTCGATGTTTAACATTTTCATTTACCTCATCATTCACTTCCTGCAAAAGGTTAATGTTTCAGCATACATACTGAATAGAGTATCAAACTCAACTCTCAATAGGCCCTTAATTTAAAGTTGGACTACATTATGATTTATATCAAATAAATATATTTCTGTCATATGCAAGGTTTTCTCTCATCCCCCCGTGATGCTGCTATGATTCTGATTCTGATCATAGTAGCTGAATTGTGAATGGTGCAATAATAATAGTAGAAAAAGTCCAATGTACTGTGACAACCCTGATTACATTTGGCTTCTCTAAAGATGAAAGAAACTTTTGACTAGATGTCTGAAAGAGAATTGTATAGAAACCTTCTTAGATCACAGCTGCCTGAGTCTTATTGGACAATGTTTTTAAGTTGAAAATTCTCATAAAATTTACAGTTTATGAATTAGTAAAAGCTGTCAGCATGATGCCCACCGTTCTCCTCTTTTTTTTTTTGTACCAGATTTGCTTTAGTTTGGCTTTTCACTCTCTTGGGTTCTGACACACTTCAGGGGCATTTTCCTAACTAAAACATTCATGAGGGTTTTTGTTATTTACTACCCGAGAAATTGAAAGAGAGCGAGAGAGCGAGAGAGAGATAAAGAGAGTACCCAAGAAACCAGTTCCCATTTGGTCCATAACTCTCCATCCTTTTGTGTGGGTGGTCAATGGGAGGGGGTCATAATGTGGTTACACTTTGCTGGTGAGAACAAAATGTGAGAGGGATGTGAATGTGTGTGATTGTGTGTGTGTGTATGTGTCGGCATATGTTACCCAAAAGGTGTTATCATGCCGTAGTCATAGTGCCACCTTTAGAATTCATTACGGTATTGAGATCTTCAATGTCTGTTAGTGACAAGTTTGGTTTTCTGCTGTGAAAGCAAATGTCTCTTCTTTGCCAAACTTGGCAGACAGTTGCATTACACTGAATAACGTTGGCTGTAGCCCGTAGTAACACGCCATAACAGCTGATGTGGTTTAAAGTAATCCTGCAGTTGGATTATGAAATACTTGCAGAGTAACTAGACGTTATCTAGTTTTCCCTGTGATTCTACAGAGTTTTGCTTGGCTGCTCTGATCAAGGACACTTCCCATGCAGACAGCTTGATCACTGGCTCTAGTGCCGGTATTACCTGCCCAGTCCCATTTGGCACTTTGGCAGAAAGTGGCTCTTCACTGTCTGTCAGTTGCCATGCTTTGCCAGATCTAGTTTCCAGTCCTGAGGACAGTTTGTACATGGATGGGAAGCAACAACATTTATACAAAAAAAATAAAATAAAATAAAATAAAATAAATAAAATAAAATAAAATAAAATACAAAGAAGGAGCAGACCAAAAAAGAAAAACATCAGTGTACAAAAACAAGACAGCCCACAGTAGATTTACCCTCGAGGCAACAGCGATCCTGTTACTGACATGTAATGTTACATTACAACTGAGCAGTTAGATTATTTAGCGTAGAGGTGAACCGTTGTGTCATTACAACAGGATTATGTTTTTTCAAATAGCCTTGAGCTTTCATTCTGCACACAATAAGAG
Organism: Echeneis naucrates; assembly: GCF_900963305.1. Classification (NCBI taxonomy): domain Eukaryota; kingdom Metazoa; phylum Chordata; class Actinopteri; order Carangiformes; family Echeneidae; genus Echeneis; species Echeneis naucrates. Next base: position 11,311,983 of record NC_042526.1, on the reverse strand, counting down.
TGAGCTTCGGAAAAATGTATTATTTTCTGCTGATCACCTCTTAACCTCCCATTTTTCTTTGCAGACATGCTGGAGTCTAACAACCTGGTGACGTTTGAAGGCCTGGCCAACAGTTCATCTTACCACACCTTCCTGTTGGACGAGGAGAAAGGAAGACTTATAGTGGGAGCCAAGGACCACATCTTCTCCTTTAACCTCCTCAATATCAGCAAAGACTATGCACAGGTATAGATGACTTTGGAATCCCAGTCATTCTATCTGCCGGTTCGAACCATTTGTGAGGCCTTATTGGACTTTTGTTCGACTTAATGCCAGCCTGAGTGTACCTCTCCATTCTCAGGTATCTCTGGACTATCTTTTCTGTTTCTACAGAAAAGTGCCTCATGAATATTTCAGATGAGGGCTGTCGCACACGATCACACGCTGTGCCAGGCATGTTAGCTGCTCACTGCACACCTGGATGAATAATGGAGTAAACTGAAACAAAGTGGATAACAAATCGTGTTGTGACCACTTCGACCCTCATGCACACAAGCTGCAGCTGAATTGACACGCTCTGTAAAACTTGTTCTTGTCTAACATGTATGAGAATTATGTTTGTGTTGCAGATCCCTTGGCCAGCTTCTCCCACCAGGAGAGATGAATGCAAGTGGGCAGGGAAAGATCTTTCGGTAAGGACCAAAACCGTCCATCTCGCCAGTGGGCGTTTGCATTTTGTCCCTCCACTCCCACAGGTGTTTTGAAGATATCTCTGTTCTTTTGTATAAAGAAGGTGCAAGTTTGCAGGTCTCAAAGTAAAGCTCAGAGTTTGCACTTGCAGTTGCAGAGGGATTACATTGGATAAGTGTTCCATATATGTGGTATTTTAATCATAGACAATAGAAGATTTACTTCAATCTTTCGGATTGTTTATTCCATTGTGTTGACACATCCAAGCTTTCATATAGACAGCGTCGCGTAGCTAACCATAGGTCTGATAATCTCAGGTCCATCATGTGACCTTAATCACTTATCAAGTCTCTGGGCAGTCCATTTAACGGAGTGAGGCCTGGGAAATCACTGTGCTTTATACCAGACCTGCTGGTATAACAGTACACCATGAATAAAAACTGCTGTCTTATATTCGAGGATCACAGGCATTAGTGTTTCCATGCTATCAGACTGATGATTTTTCTGGTTCTTCCTTTGTGCTCGCCGATTTAGAGTCAGTAATGCCAGTCCATATTGTTGCTTGTCTGCCTGTTACTGTAGCACTTGATTCTTCAGTTTAACCTACTTTAAAGTTGAACCTTTACTTGAACAACATATTGAAGAAAAAGCATTAATCTTATCTGCAGCCAATCCAGTACTGCAATTGAGAACGAAGTGCATAAGCTTAAGCTGCAGTCCGTTTATTTGTTTAGGATAGAAATGTTTCATGAAATTCAATGACCTGAGGTTAAAACTGGATCTGAATCAACTTATGTAGTAACATTAAAATCAAGGGAATTTTCAACCCCTTTACCTTACTAAACCCCTTTAATGACAAGCCAAGCATCACATCTCCTCGTATCTGGCCAAGTGCAGTTTTAGAGCAGCTTGTGTGGTGTGGTGAAGCTCTATGTAAACATGCTGAAAGGGTGTCTCTTCTCTCTGCAAGCTGTGTTATGAATTTTATCTTCAATATAGCCTCAGGCAACAGGTTGGAATGTAAAATCATAGTGATGCTGTTTATGCCTCGGTTCACATTGGCCAGAACAGGGCAAGCTCTCCTTGATTTGAAGCACCGTGAAGTCTTTTGTGTGTTTTCTGTAAACAGTGTGGCGTGGATGAATAAGGTGCCCTGAAGGGCGGTCTCGCTGTTATAGAGTTAGAGAAAAGTAAGAATTAAAGGGAGGTGGAGAGAGATGCGGGGTGAGTCGTCCGCTGATGCCCTCTGATGTACTGTAAGCAGACACTGGTGGACAAGAAGCAGAAAGGAAAGAAAAAGATAGAAGCGAGTGAGAGGTGTCACACTACACCCACAAGACAGAGGAGAGCTGCTGATACTTCCTGTTTTTCTGAGCAAGAAATAAAAGGAAAAATACTCTGTAGGGTCAGAATACAAATCTGCAAAAATCTGGAAGGTTTGAAATGCTGTGTCATCGCGTGCAACGATGTTCATTATTCGCATGCTGTAAATCCCAGTAAAGACAAATTGCTTCAGTGACAACAGAAGCTTACACAAGCAGACGCTTCTCTCTGCTGATGACCTAGTAAAGCCAGATGAACTTAGTCATGCGTAATTTGTGGGCTATTCTATTTTTTTTTTTTTTTTTTTTTTTCATTTCCTTCCCCCTTTCCCCCCCCTTCTTCAGTGTGTGAAAACATATTCAGTTTTATTTGAAGCCAGGTTTATTCAGACACGTGCAGCCGGCACACGAGGAACTGTGCCAAATGGCATACAATACATACAAATGCCTGTTGTGCTTCACACACATCCACACATGTGGAACTAGGTAGAAAACCTGCATATGTAAGATTATTTCATCACAGTCGAGCTTTGTTGACCGCATTTTGTTCTGTTCTCATTTTACAATGAGACCATGAAGAATTATATAGCTCCTGATGCAGCGGAGAGAAATGTCACTGAGTTCAGAAACGTGTTTATATGTTATGGTACAATGGGATTGTGTAGAACTGTATGTAGAGGAGTTCAAAAGAAAATGCTGAGTCATGGATGATAATGTACAGTCAGGTCATAATATTATATCCAGATTCATTATTCAGCCCACTGTGAGGGTTTGTTGGCCATTTTCAAGGAAATGGCAACAGATTACTTTAAGCTTTGCTGGCCGTTATCACTGTGAATCTCTTTATTTCAGTAATGTATTGTCATCTATAACCTCTTCCTCTTGTGTGCTTAATGTAGTCTGACCTGGTTATTTATCCAGTTGTTTCACTATGTTTGATTGACTCAGATGTCCTGGGTGCTATGGCAACACGCTTCTGGATAACCATGGCACTAATGGCCATTGTCAGAAACGTAAAATGGTTTTACATCTAGCATCAATTACTCATCCTGATTCATTTGTTCTATGTCTCTCTTTCTTCAGAGGGAGTGCTCGAATTTCATCAAGGTGCTGCAGCCATTCAACCACACTCATCTCTATGTGTGTGGGACAGGAGCCTTCCATCCTGTGTGTTCCTACCTGGAGGTGGGAAAGAAGCCAGAGGTACATGCTACGCTCTGCATCGTTCTGCACCCCCTTGCTGTGGAGCAGCACGGTTTAGGCATTTAAAGTTCTGAAGGACCTGTTCTGCTTGGGTTTGAACTTGCTTTCTAATAAATGATTAGCTAAGTGCGTAAAATTGTTTCATTTAGAAAAATGAGGAGGGAAATTAAAGACAGGGTTTCATCGTCTGCCGCATTTCCAATTCATCACTCAGAACAGCTGTATATGTACTGTACATATGTGTTCATTTGAGTATGAGAAAAGGAAATTGCTCTCTTCTCCTTCAGACTTATAAATGTGCTTTTCCTATTCATTAGACAGCTATTTACAGACAATTAGAGGCAGGAAACATCTTGGAGAAAAGCCATTTACTGTATATAGATCAGATGCCTGAAATGTAATTCATCTGACGGGTGTCCTGTGATAGTTGAGGTCACGCAGTCATAAGTGAATGATGATATATTCCTCTGCTTCTCAGAAGATTTCAAAGGTTTCAAACATCTGCACTTCTTTTGTTTAAGAATTCAGTGTAACATTTTGCAGCAACATGGTTTAGACAAAACTTTCAAACATAATTCTGCATTATAATGCTCATTTTCGTCAACCTCAATGTTTTGAATCACGAAATGGGTTTCCCAGAGAGAATTTTACTTGTACTGAAGCACTTATTTTTTCCGTGAGCAATTTTATCCGTCATGCCAAAATATAATTAATTTACCATTGCCTTTGATATTACTCTTCAATTCCTCTCTGTACCCGTTCAGGACAGTGTGTTCAGACTGGAACCTCATATAGAAAACGGCCGTGGGAAGAGTCCCTATGATCCCAAGTTGCTGACTGCCTCCATGCTAATTGGTGAGTTTAAGACCAGATGCACAGTGCTGCACTTCTGTGTGTTTGAGAAATGTCACATAAAAACCTGGGAGTCCTAAAAACACCCTCTGCCATGCTCTTTCATCTCAGCAGATAGAGGAAGTAAAATAAACGTGAATAACAGAACAGGGCATTCCTGCCCTTCATTACAAGTGTATTTGCTCTTTAGTTTGTATTTACACATTGGGAACCCTTCATTGGCAGCACTGTAAACTCTATTTCAATCTGGATATACCTCTTCTAAATGCTGGGTGTGCATGACAGATGACACTATGGAGAATTTCCCTCAAACTGAATTCTCAGCTTGTGCCAGATAAGGCATGATTGTGTGCGAGCATGTTTTTCCTCTCTACCCCCAATAATCGCTAGTCATATTGTGTTATATCGCACCGTTAAAGCCGGCAGATGGCCATTTTCCAGCTCATCACGCCTTGTCTGCTCTCCCCTTTCTCTGTCCCCTCTCACCAGCATTATTATGTACTCCCCCTGTCTCACACCTCTGTCCTGTCCCTCATCTGCTCCCCCAGCCGTTCATTTAATACGTTACCTCCCCCTCTTAGCCCAGCCCACTGTGCTAATGTCAATTTCACACTCCTGATGTTCATCAAGTCCATCACAATCTGCTTTCACAAGATTCCAAGTCTACCTGAGCTGCTAAGCCTCTGAACAATTCCTCAGACTCATAGACAGAAAAATCACAAGGAAAAATCACTTCACATTGTTTTCACTTACAGGGTTACAATATTAACACAATTTACTCTCAGACAGGGAATTGTATGCTGGGACGTCAGCAGACTTCATGGGCCGGGATTTTGCCATTTTTCGAACTCTTGGCAAGCATCACCCAATCAGGACAGAGCAACATGATTCCCGGTGGTTAAATGGTGAGCAAGAAGAGTTTCTGAATAACTCTTAAAAGATAAAGTAAGAGCAATTGTAGCAACAAAGACAGAGGAGGCAATTTCTTTTATGAAAAAGTATATATTTTTTTATTATAATATTATTCTTATTATTTATTTATAATCTACACCTTGATATTATTGATCTCTAACTCTGTGTACATTGCAGATCCCAGGTTTGTCGGCATTCATCTGATTCCTGAGAGTGACAACCCAGAGGATGATAAAATGTACCTCTTCTTCCGAGAGAATGCCATGGATGGAGAACATGCTGGGAAAGCCACACATGCTCGCATCGGACAGCTCTGCAAAGTACGCATACACAATTTGACTCCCTATCACACAAACCGGCTTTCAAAAAGGAAAACGCACAAAGGAGAGAGAAAATGGCGCGCGCACACACACACACACACACACACACACACAAAGCCATGCCAACATTATGTGAAATAGCTTCTGTACCTGGAAAAACACTCAACGGGTGTCTGAGTGGCTTTCATCATGGCAGCTTTCAGGTGCTGTTATCTGTGATTATTTTTAGCCTGGAGAAGAGTGGCCTTTGTTTTGCTGAGTACAATCACCGCTGAAAGGGAAACCTGAGAGAAACGCTAAATGTCACTCGAACCTGAGAGGAATAGATGCTGTCATTGGCAGCCCTGTTATCCTAAAGCCAGGCTTTGGCTCTGATTGAGAACGCTGCACCCTCCAGCTCCATGGGACTATTGTTAAATTACTGGCCTTGTATCAGCTTTCACATTCCAAATCCCGCTCTTAGTCACGGGGCAGGAATTCACCAAGCTGACTACAGATCAGAGAGGGAGTATCAGCCTCCCGTTTAGCTGCATTTCGTGCCTCCTTCATAATAGCCTGATTACCCCGAATGTCAGGAATCTGCTCTCCTTGTCACAAGACAAGCCATCCATTATGTGAGATGTGGTATTAATTTGGGCTGAAGTCTACATGGACACATTCTAATTTGTGGCCATAAATCAACACCAAGTGGGATACGTATTTTTGTGAGCCAGCACTTTGTGCTTCTGTGTTTGTGGAAAACAAACTGTATGCTGTGGGGGACACAGATGCATATTATTAGGGTGTTCATTGGGACATACTGTACTTTAGAGTCTTTAGAGTCTCTTCTTGCCACAGCTAAACATGGAATAATTGAAATGTTTTAAATTAGCTTTCTTGACTACAGCTCGCACAGTGACCTGCCTGTGTTTTTTCAAATGTATTTGGCGCTAAGAAACACCATTGATGATACTTCACAAGCTTGTCCTGTGAAAGTTCCTTCATAAGCCAGTTCTCATGCTCTACATCAGATCAATAGCAATCTTTGAAAAATTAAACTAATAGTGTTGGCCAGGTAAGAAAAGCGCCCACTGAAATAAAAAGTGAAGAATGTTCCTTTTGTTTCCAAATGATGGAACTTCCTCGCTAAGCCTCAGCCGGTGATCTGTCTCACAGAATGACCTGGGAGGTCACAGGAGTCTGGTGAATAAGTGGACGACTTTCCTGAAGGCTCGACTTATTTGTTCTGTGCCTGGCAGTAATGGAATAGACACCCACTTTGATGAGCTGCGTAAGTGATTAAAGCTCATTTCACATCTTTATCGTCTGAAGATAAAATGTGTCATGATTTTTTCGTTTGTTTGTTTGTTTTTCAGAGGATGTTTTTCTCATGAGCACAAAGGATCCCAAGAGCCCCATCATCTATGCAATTTTCACCACTTCCAGGTACTGTGGCTGAAGTTACGATCGTTTTGACCATTATCTGAGAACACTGCATGGCCCTTATTATCAACAGGCACCAGACCTTTCCTTATCTCTCCCACTTCTTGTCCTTTAGCAACATCTTCAAAGGTTCAGCTGTGTGTATGTACAGCATGACAGATGTCAGGAGAGTGTTTCTTGGGCCTTACGCTCATAGAGACGGACCCAATTATCAGTGGGTGCCCTTCCAAGGCCGTGTTCCCTACCCCCGACCTGGCACAGTGAGTACAGTATACTCTCATCTGGGCTGGGATTTTAATGAAGAGTCTTAAAGCTTCGTCTTAGAGTGGGACAGTAAATCGTCTTTGTCCACAGTGCCCCAGCAAGACATTTGGAGGATTTGATACAACTAAGGACCTTCCTGATGAAGTTGTCACATTTGCCAGGAGTCATCCAGCCATGTTCAACCCCGTGTACCCCATTAACAATCGGCCAATCATTGTGAAAACAGATGTGGACTACCAGTTCACCCAGATAGTGGTAGATAAAGTGGAAGCAGAGGATGGCCAGTATGACGTTATGTTCATAGGCACAGGTTTGAACATTTTCATAAATACAGCAACTAGTTGACCAAAATATATAAAGAATAACTAGAAAATTTAGAAATAAACTCAGAACCTGTGTTTTCTAGACATGGGGACAATACTAAAAGTGGTATCCATCCCAAGAGGCTCCTGGCATGATCTGGAAGAAGTCCTATTGGAGGAGATGACTGTCTTTAGAGTAGGTCATATCTCATCACCTGCATTATTTGAGGTGCCTGATTTGAGTGTCGTCTGATTATTTCATCCCCTATCGTTTTTCTGACAGGAACCAACAGCCATTACAGCCATGGAACTCTCAACAAAACAGGTATTGGCTTGTTCTTGCTGTAATTACACATTCAATAAATAAACTAAACTATGGCAAACTGGTAAATAAAACAAATCGTCCAGATTATTTTCAAAAGGAATAATGCTGTTGGTGACAATACAAGATATGTTTACTGGCTTACAATGGTGAGAAACGAAAAAGGAAGAAGAAAAAAAAAAAAAGAGGAACAGGTTATTTAATCACTGCCTGCCGACGAGTGTCTTAGAGTGAGTCTTTCCTCAGAAATGACACACCTTGCTGCAAGGCTGGGGAACAGAACAAAGACTAACTTGTCTACACACTGAGATGAACTAATATGATAAGATCTTGTGACCTAACATTTCACCCTAACAATTAGCTCATCAACCTAATGACAGGGACAGACAAAGGGAGTCAGTGAAGTGACAGATAGGAGGTGACGAGCACCTGCAGTACTTTGTCACCATCCCTGACTTGTAGTTCTACTTCAGTGAAAACCACAAGCTGAGCCAAACGTGCAACCTGAATGGTAGCTCTTTTAAAACATAGAATATACGACATGTGACTTTTTCCTCCTCTTCCTGCACAGCAACAACTGTACTTGGGGTCAGACATCGGTGTGTCCCAGATGCCTCTGCATCGGTGTGAGGTTTACGGGAAGGCTTGTGCTGAGTGTTGCCTTGCGAGAGACCCTTACTGTGCGTGGGATGGCACTGAGTGCTCCCGATACTTCCCCATGGCCAAGAGGTACTGAATATATACTCTGCATTTATGCTTGTCATGTCGCACCAGACTGAAACCTTTATTCAACAGAGGCTGTTTCCAGTGCAGCAGAGCAAACTGCTTGCGTTGAGCTAAACCTGGCTATGTAGCAATGGCAAAACTTCACACATCTGGCCAGGTGTATTGTCTGAATTTGGTGCATGCCAAACCTGGAAAGTGGAAGTGGCTTTGTTTGAAATAAGGACAAATTCAGCTTCAAGCATTGACAGTAAAGCGCATTGAAGTCTGCCACAAATGGAATCTGCTTTAGATTAAAGATGCCAAATATACAACATACGTCTGACTCTGAGTTGTTTAGGAATTTGTTTAGTTTATGGAGTTAACCCAGATTGTATAGACAGGTTCTCATGTTCAGATTGAGGACATATGCAGTCAGACTGTAATTTAGGGCTGGAGCGAGGGCACACCAATAGTGCAGTTTTTGTATAGTTGCCAAAAAACCCTAAAGGTACAGGGTCGTATTTCTAGCAGAAAACTAGAAATATAACCTGCCTCACGTGTTTACTGTCACTGAAAACCCATGTCAGCAATGTCTGGAGGCTGTCTGGGTGAACCAGGGGTGAGGTAGGTGTTAGAGGTTCAGTGTTTTGTTGTGGCAGACTGATCTGTTCGTGTTCATGTGTGTGTATTTGTATGTGCTGCTTCCCACTCACAGCTCCATGGGGCTTATTGATTTAAATGCTAGCTTCAGAGTCCTACATTCAAAAATAAGGATGCCAGAACAAACTCTTACCTACGATTGTCAGCACACTATTGCTGGCTTTGAATGATGGGAAGCAGAGAGAGTTAAGTTACCAGCTTGTATTGTGTCTCTATAGTTCTGCATGTCATGTTTATGAAAAATATCTCAAGAGTTATGTCTTACACCGAACGTTGGGCTCTTGTTTGCTTTCTGTCAGAATCTGACACAGAAGATATTTTAGCGTGATTAATTAGGTTTCAATACCTTTTGGGCTGGCAGCCAAAAGCTTCTAATTAAGTTTGATTTGTTTTGGCCTCAAATACTGCCGCACATGCCTGTCAAATTCAAATAAAATAAACAAACAAAAAAATAAATAAGTAAACTGTTTCTTCCTCCGGGCTGTCTTCCAGATCTCCCCATAAGCCACCTGACAACCTCATGAACATTTGCACATTGCTGCACTATTGTACTGTTCATATCATATCATATCCCATTACAAATATTTCCAATGTGTATATATATATATATATACACATTGGAAAAGTATTTCCCTGCTGGGACTCATCAATGTGTATATTTGTGTTTCTGCAGGAGAACAAGGAGACAAGATATCAGGAATGGAGACCCACTCACTCAATGCTCAGATCTGCAACACCATGGTACATAAAAATAATATTTATTTGTGGTTATTCTCAAACAGAGATAATAACCAAGGCAAAGGCTATCTTGGTTTTAATGCAAACAATAGCATAATGTGTAACTATTACTCATCAAGACACATGTACACATATATTTAGTTGAACATAGGTTGAACAGAAACTGCCGGCCATTCCTAAGAGGAGAGAATCCAGCTGAGTCTGTTTGGTGTTGTGTCTGCGTTTTATATGTTTTTTGGGGTGAAGATTAGAGTTGGTCTTTGTTAAACATATAATTAAAATGGTCTGGATTCCACCAAGCCGCCTCTGGGTTGCCAATCCCTCTACTCTACTTGTCAGGACTTGCTTCCTTAATTATGTATTTATTTCTGCAAACTAGAAAAGAGAACATGACAAAAAAGTGTTCGATCAAATCTATCAAATCACCAAATCTATCACCAAATCCAACAGAAGTTAAGACTGAAGAGTGTAGACGGCGTGCCGTTGCATGTTGCTTGAAAATTCAGACTGTGCACGTTTTCTGTGAATTCCAGATTCAAAGGTCTATATGGGAAAGGCTGAAAGGTTTTGAAAAGAATGAGAGGATAACAAACTATTTTGTGGATTCTGAATCACTGAATTTATCAGAGGATATAACAGGAACTCTGACCTTACAGTGAAAAATATCCTTGACTATAAAACATGACTGAATAAAACACAGATTTTATTTGCAGCCCATTTCCTGAAGCCTCTGTGTCTTTGCTGGAATCTACATATTCAACATGTGATGGAGTGTGATAAGAAAAGAGATGGAATAATGTAACAGACTAATGTAAAAAACATTACATCTAGTACTTTTCAGCACAAGAAAAGCAAAAAGTTTTATACAGACAGTAATAGAGAGGCTGACTTTGCACAGCTCTTTCTTTCTTTCTTTTTTTTTTTCCTTCTTTGGCCGTAAAAGAATTCAAAACATTCAGCTGCAACCACAACCAGTAATATCAGCAAAAAAGTAATAGAAAGCAAATGTGTTAACAAACTTGTGTGACTGCATTTTCAATTTTTTTTTTTGTCTAGATGAACTAAGTGGGCAAGCAACTCTGCTGGATAAAACTGTGTATGGTGTGGAGAACAGCAGCACTTTTCTTGAGTGCAGCCCCAAATCCCAAAGAGCTCTGACATACTGGCAGTATCAGCGCTCCACCGATGACCGCAAACAAGAGGTCGGTATTGGCTGAGCAGACGCTCGCTCTAGTTTGCTGGAATATACTCAGATACAATCTATGTGCAGCCAACATAAACACTGATATATACTGATGTCTCAGATGGCACAGAGTTATATTTTATTATTTGATTTCATTCAGTTGGACTACGTGAATTACATTTTGCACAAAACAGCCATGATGGATAGCAAAAAGTGCATCATAATAATTTTAATGATTTTGAAACGCTGAATCTCACTTCTTAGATCAAATCAGAAGAACGTTTCATTCGCACAGACCAGGGACTCTTGATTCGCACACTTGACAAGAAGGATTCGGGGATCTATCTGTGTCAGGCGGTGGAGCATGGCTTCATGCAGACACTTCTGAAAGTGACCTTAGAGGTCATCGACACTGAACGTCTGGAGGATTTGCTTCATCGCGACGAAGAGGCCGCAGCAGGCGCCACGGCCCCGGACCCTCTCTCCCCTCGAGAAACTCCCAATCAGAAGCTGTGGTACAGAGACTTCTTATCTTTGGTGAATCACCCGACTCTTAACACCATGGATGAGTTCTGCGAGCAAATTTGGAAAAGAGAGAGGAAGCACAGGAGGCAGAAAGCCCACCTGGTGCAGCAGGTGCAGCTACACCAGCAGCAGCAGCAGCAGCAACCTAAGATTGTGGTGATCCCTCACACCCACATGCACGCTCAAGGGCTGGCAGCAAAGTGGAAACACCTGCAGGAGAGACAGAAGGGACGCAACCGCAGGACCCATGAACTGGAGAGGGCACCCCGCAGCGTCTGACCTATAACCTTAAACTTTTAACATCCAAACCTGAAACCACACCCAATTCTCATTCTGTAACCTTGATTAACTTACCCAGTTTTCTTCTTCATACTAAGACACAGACTTTTTCCTCAAAGACTGGATAGAAAAGTTAAACTGGAAAAAAAAAAAAAAAAAAAAAAAAAGAAGGTCATACTACCCTGCTAGCTGGTTTGTTCTGTGCGTTGGCAGCCATGTTTACAGTGCACCTGTACAGAGGACTGCAGGAAACAGGATGATGCATCGCAAAAGACCACCGGGACATATTATCTCAGCTGGCCTCTGTGACCTGAGCACAGCAAAGGGACAGTGTCTACCAGCACAAGAGCTGGATACATATGTCCACCCTAGAAACATCACTGACACCATTATGGGGAGGAATGTGTCAATGGCATTGTCTCATGGCATGCTAGTTAGGTGTCTTTGTCAATGCGAAATTAAATAGATGCATTAAAATAAAACAGTGTGGAGACTTAATGGAAGCAAAGTGGAATTGCAAGCAGTGAAGCTCATAGAAAACACAAGATGGGGTGTTTAGACATGTTTTGGTATTATAGCATGTTCAATCAGTCATGATGACAGAGGGGAAAAATGCCAGAGCCCTGCAAGAAATTGGGAGCAACATTCACCATTCGCCAACAAATGAACTAGCTAAAATGTTTAAATACTCCGACGTCTCCTCTATCCATCCATTCGTCTTCATCCACTTATCCGGGGTCGGGTGGCGGGGACGTCTCCTCTAACTGAAGGGAATGTCTTGCAGTTGTCATGTTGTCCCAAGATAGGAATTTATATAAAAAAAAGTCTTTGGAAATCAGCTGCAAACAGAGAGATTTTCTACTCGTCTGTGTCTACACCCCAGATAAGCTTCCCATGCTAAGACAGGTTTTGTAATTTTGTTTTGGTTTTTTCCTCTTTTGAATCATCAGATTCCTTCCAGTGTCAGCCGTCGTTAAGTTGGCAGTTGCTGACAGCTGCATCATCTCAGTGCACAAAATGTCACACTGAGTTCTTCCATGTCGATTTAATTATGCTTTGTATACTATTTCTTTCGACTACATGTGTATTTATTGATATAGAATAATGTACATTGTGAAAATATTTTTCAACGTGCAGCCTTTTTTTTTTTCCCCCCATTTGATTTGTTTTACAGGACCAATCTCTTAAAGTAACTGTAGTGTAAAATTCTGGAAGTTATTTCTCAATATTAGCCAAAATTACATGCATTGCATATCAAAAGCACTGAGCAATAACCCAGTTAGCACCCGTATTTCTTCCACATTTATTGCCTCATATCATATCCATATTCTTCATAGGCTATGCAGTGTGACAGCTTATATTCACTGCATGAAGCATAACCCCCCCCCTACTTTTTCCAGATAACAATCTACTATTATTCAACGCACAAACACACAAACTCACAAACATAAACCTGGAATGTAGCTGTGAACATTATGTAAATAGAAATACTATGGTCTATGTTTGACAAGTATGACACTGTGTACTAGTGCATGTGAATACTATTGTTGTGTTCCTGTTTTGCTATAGCAATGATATACTAGTCTGATGTTGTCACTGTCCTGTTGTTTGCAAATGCAGTACACAATATTAACTATTTCAAAGATGTACATACTGTTTCTGTTAGGATTGTATGATTAATAATTCCTGAGGTAGGTGTTCATAAATGTTATAAAAAAAACTCAACATGGACAACAATGAACAATGCCAGTGAAGCATTGCAACACATCAGTATGTCAGAAGCCAGGAAGAGATTTTAGGCTAACAAAACAAGATCAGAGCTGTGGGACTGATATTATTATCATTACTGAGAGAAGATATAAGGTGCCTCACTGCCTCTGTGGTGGATATACGGTGGAGGTGAGGAAATTAAGCATTGCTGCTGCTGCTCCTGCTCTTTGGCATGATGATGATGATGATCATGATGTATTCTACTGATCTAATAAATGTCTCTTCATAAAGTGCTGGTTTCATTAAATCTATTTTAATGCGTGATGTACTGCTACCATGGCATGTGGTATGTTTCCTTTAGCTAGGATAATCAGATTAGATGTTAGATACGCCATTCATTTCCATATTAATGAAGAAAACTTTACAAATTTATAATTTTGCTATAAGATTAAGATTTATCTACTTGCAATTATGTCCAGTTCACTACAATCATCTAACTTAAAAAAAATATATATATTTATTATTATTAAACTCAAACAAACAACCTAACAAATTTTATAGTAATGATGTTCTAAAAAACAAACAAACAGATAAGCAAGGGTGGAAATCAGCTCAACTGACTTTTACCTACATGATTAGTGAAAAGATACCTATAAAATGTTTTGCCTCATGCTCAAGAGGAATAACTCTAAGTTGTGATTGACTTTGATATGAGATGTGATGTGATGAGATGAGATTCCCTGCCGTTTGCAGCAGACACCCAGCTGTTCGATTTGCATGCCAGTGTGAATCAGCAGCTAAAGATATGGTTCAAAATCAGTTTTCAGAGGATCAATTTAAACTGGTAAAAAAAAAAAAACAACAACAGGCAAACAAATAATCTGTCATAAATCAATACTTCAGGGTTTGAGCACTTCAATGATCTTCATTGTTCTTAGTTGTACTATTGCCCTCTGGTGGTTATAATGGAAAAGCGAGTTCGGTTCCTGGGCCTGGGGCCCTTCGGTGTGGAGTTTGCATGTTCTGCATGTTTCCACCGTCCAAAGACATTGCATAGCTTTGGGTTAGTTTGTGACTCTAAATTGCCCGTGGGTGTGAGTGCTTGTTGGTCTCTGCCTGTCTCTGTGTGTTGTCCCTGCGATGAACTGGCGACCTGTCCAGGGTGGCCACGCCCTCACCTGCAGTAATGTCAGCTGGGATTGGTTCCAGCACCACCTGCCATCTGGAAACAGATAAGCGATGGAAGACGAATGTTTGAACAACAGTTCAAATGTTCTGCCTGGTTTTATAGCATTAAGTGCTCAACATGGTGCCTCGTGGTGCCTCATGTGGCAGCCCTTAGGCTAAATAAGGAGATATGGAGCAATATGGTAATAGAGGGATTTGTTGGGTCTCTTTCAATAATTCTAGAAAGACATTGAGTCTAAACCTGCTCCATATGTAAAGCACCTTGAAGAAGAAACTCTGATCTGGCACTATATTCATAAATTTGATGACAACTTGATTATTGTGTCACAGTGGAGCCTTTGTTGATATGTTTGGGTAGCTTTGATCCAAGGTCAAAAGGTCATTCAGCATATATCTCTCCTGGGCTTTGAGCTTGAGCTTCTGCAGTAGCTCATCAGCTTCAGGCGCCTCAAAAAAAAAAAAACAAAAACAAAACTCACATACTGTAGGCTCACAGAATAAGGTTTTAAACTGCTAAACTGAAAGAGTGAACGACACTAAACGTCAGCACTATAAAATACATCCACTTAATGATTTGTTCAGGGGGTTTTAGCGAAGTCAACGAAGCAGAGCCTTGCTATCATTTCTGCCCTTTTCCCATCTGCCACCAAAGGTGCCAGGAGGGATTGATCTTTGGCAGTCATAACACAGAGTGTGACTGCCCTCCAGTGGATGAAGGCGCCTCATTCAATACAGTTCAACTCCACCATCAGCCAGATGGAAAATAGCCGCTCCTCCTTTCTGACTCCCTGCCAAGGCCATGGATGAATGAAGAGGACCGCCCTGACACACAAACAAAGACCCTCTAGATTCGATGGAAAAACTGACACATGAGTGACAGAGGGAGGGGGAGTGAGAATGCAGAGATTAAGGGGACGTTAATAACCTTCTCACTGCTGAATTTCATTTACATGTTTCAGTTTTGTAACCAAATTTCAATAAAAAAAAAAAGTTGGTTCATTCGCAAACACAACTCCACAAATTCAACTACACAGTTCACATCAAGGAAGCCACATTTCCATTTAGAAGGAAGCTTTCTGTGGAAGTGAAACAAGACTCCTAAAACCAAGAACATGTTTAAAAGAAATAATGCACTACAGTGTGTATGTCCACACAAGACCACTCAAAGAAAAGGGGCAGACAACAGGATGAGAGTATTAAATTTGACAAAAAAATATGTAATGCGGAAACTGAATAAATGGGGAGAGTTTCAAATAAAGCTGAGTGTGAATTATCACTTTGTGTTCAATAATGAGACCTCTCGTGATCATGTGGTGACTCTTGACAGGCATCTGGCACACAGCTGAGTGAATATACAAGAAAACAGTTTTGCATGCACTCTGCATTTTCCTTTAACACTCATCTTTAACTGCAGCTGCATCCTTTACTGCAGCAGAGGGAAAGAGTCATCTGCCTATTCTCTCATATTAGGAGGCTTGGGAAATGTGAAATCGAGCAGAGATCAAGATACTTTACTTCACCCCAGGGGAAGACGCACTGGATTGATGTTTGGCGAGACCCAAAGGGATTCTGTTGGAGACATGTATGTGCATGCACAGAAAACTGTTGCATGCTGACGAGTCTCTTCTGGGTAACCTCGGAAGAAAGCACGCATTGCTTTGCCTGGAAGATAGATGGAAAATTGCGAACGCAGAAGGTCGAATTATAATAAATGCATCCAGATATTTGCTGAGATTCAGATCTTGAAGAGGCAGAAATCCCCTCCCAGCATTTCACTATAGATATTTTCCATACAGAGGACACATGACACAACTGTGAGCTGTGGACAGAACAGCATCGTTTGAAGAGTCCCAGCACAGCAAACCACAAACTATTCAGACACGACATGTCTGACATTTTCTGGACTAAAAACTGACCCCTTGACAGCATCCAGCCTATTAGCCAGACAAGAAAAAAAATATTTGCGGTCAAACCAAAGATGTGTCTCCTTAGAGCAGAGTATGGTATATCACAGCACTTTATGTGAGGTAATGATCTATTCTTTCCCCTCCAGCTGTCACTTATCAAATGCTTGTACAGTTCTGGCAGCGTCCCTGCCTGCGTCATAGAGTCAGAACTGCTGGTGTGAGTGTGTGTATGCAAGTTTAAGTGAGAGAGCACAGTTATTATCTGGAAAATGTAATTTTGCAGGCTGTGGGGTTAGTTTCCTAGATCATTGACAGATAATGCTTTGAAGTGCGGTGAAGGATGTGTGTGTCTGCGTTTGTTGCTCTCAATCAGTCTTTGGTAGTGTGTTGTGATAGCATTGCAGGGGCAAATCCCCTTGCCTGGGGTAAAACAGAGGACAGAGTGTTAATCTGTGGCAGCTGTGGCAGCTTGGCAGTGGTCGGACTGGTGGTGCCGTGGAGTTGGCAAGAACCTCAAGTGTCTCTCTGCTTTGAGTGACAGTGTGGTTTACAAGAGTAGGCTCAGACTGGAGGTATGACAAGACCTTTACCTCATTTCCTCTGCGGAAAATTTCTGCTGCAAAGACATTTTTACAACTGTCACAGTTAAGTGAAATTACTGTTATGTTTGCCCCATTTATTTTACAATACATGCCAATAAAACCTTAATATGTTAAAAGTCTCAAACGTATTTTCTTATATTCGGATACTCAACAGTGCTGACAAATGTGCAAATTACACAAAAAGCATATTCACAAAGCTGGCAATAAACACTCCACCTTACGTAAAATGTGGCAGTGAAACCATAAATCTTTATAATATGACATACAATACAAATGGGAATAAATGTTTCATTCCTTTCCCATAGCAGAACAAGATTGATATAATTCATGGCTTGTCATCTGAAGTGCTTCTGTCATCATTTTGACAGTTCACATGTATAAAACATTTTTTTAATGAGATGTGGATTTTGGAAGACAAGCTGTTTATTTCCTTCACCATTCACACTTGACTCATGCATTAAAAACATACAATTACGTTGGAATAAACTTCTACCATCTTAAGTGTTTGTAAGCTCATTTGTACAGTAAGTAATGTAATTGTCTAGACAGCCCATATAAGCGCTAGCAGGAACATGAATGTGGGTGACTGAAAATAAAATAACCTGTCACAGCTTGGTCTAATTGATTTATGGGGAACTATCTGTAAATCTAAACAATGCAAAAAAAACAGAAGAAAACAGAAGAAAAAAGAAAGAAAAACAAAAAAGATTGTTGATTATCTTCCAAGTCAAGCCCCCGAGGGGAAGGCCGGCAATTAAAACTGTTATCAGACGAAAGACGTGAGAAGGAGCAATAAAAACAGAGGAATGAAAGCTGCTGAAAGGAGCTAAAGAGATAGGATCAGACAGTAGATGAATGATGCCCCAGGCCAGGCCTGAGGTGACAGTGACATGGGTCAAAGGTCTGTGCACCAAAGAAGAGGTCATTTTTTTGAGCGAAATATGTGTCGGCAGCCTGCTGTGTGTCTTACTGTTGCCTAGCTGCTCCCTTTCACACCTCTAATCTGAAAGTGATTGAGCTCTGCGGACACCCAGTTTGGCCTCAGCTCCTGGAACACATCACCCAGTACACCGCTTAGCGCCGTGCCATTCTTCCTCACGCCGGCTCTATGAATATCAAAGATAATAACATAGATTTTGAATTTAAAAGTAACAAAGGGCTAACTAAATTGAATCACAAGGCTCTGCTGCTTTATGTTTAAATAATCAAAACTGCCGAACCTTTGAAAGACGTTGGAAACTCTGCGTACAGAAGTAAAATCCCCCCCCCGACTCCACCAAGTACACCTTTGCCTCCACATTATAAACATTATAATAAATCAGAAATACTGTAACGTCAGCATTCCTCACGTCAATTCATTTCTATCAGCATTTGCTATATCCAACATGAATGAGTGTGCACTGCATGCATGTAGTCCTCTCATAGTCTATTAGAATTGAAAACCTGCAGTAGAAAAACAAGTATTTATCACTGCACATTTGCATTTCTGAGGCTGCTGAACAAAGCATTAATTTGCTTACAAAGCAGCATTAATTTGCATTATTGTTTCTTTTTCTTTTCTTTACAGATGGGAAATTTGTACAGAGAAACATACAAAACAGTCCGACTCGTTTGCCATTATTTGTTTTTTTTTGTCATAAAAAAGTAGAAATACTCAAAGCTTTAGCTAAACATTTTAAATTTGGATTTTGGCCCTCTTTATGGATAAAACTGTATTCTTTGTGTAGTTGTGTAAAAAGCAGAAGGACTTATTAGGAATTATACTGAAAGGTAATGATATGAGTTCAGTTTTATTACTTCCACTGGGAAATTGTGTTACTTCGGGGTCAGGTCATGTCAGTCATGAAGCAAAAACAAAACTGACACAAAAAGAAAAAAAAAAAAAAAGACAAAACAGGAGATGGGATAATCATAAGGAAGACAGCTCACGCAGCTGTGACTGGTTGTTAAAATCCACATACTGTGAAGTTTTTTCTGTTGATTTAGGAAGCGCTGATGTGTTAGGAGGAGAATTTGTCAGCAAAAGTGCTGTTACAGCCCTGCAGGATTTAGTTTCAAGGTGTGTTCTGTCTAAATTTAACAATTAGCCGACTTCTTCATGGGCTGAAGACGTGAAAATAGCTCACCTGTTTCTTGCCACTGGCCCATTATCCATTTAGTGGTGTAGGAAAGAAAATTTCTCATTCACCACATAATCTACTTTTTGCAGTTCACACTTGTTGTGTGAGGCTGTGCTGATGAGTACACACTGGTGACTCAATATGTATGACCCAAAACAAGTGTGTTTTCTTCCAGGAAAAGTGTTTGTCAGTTGACATAAAGTGTTGATTATAGCGACTTTAAAAACTGCGATGTTTACCTCCCGTCCTCCTCCCGGAGTCTAAATGGATCTTGCCGTGGTTTTTGTGGAATTGTAAGTCCAGTAATTATGGATTCACAAAGTGACAAACAAAGCTGTTGCAGTTTACAAAGGCATGAAACAGTCAGTCAATGCAGACAGCGGCATTACTGGCATTGCTCCCATTACTGCCTCACTGGCGTCAGTCTGAAACTGTGACGCAGCAGGAGGATGGTTATATATTTGGGGGTTTGCTTTTTATTTGTCAGTCATTCTTTGGTGAGGAACATTTTACGGGATCGTTAATATGTTGGTTTGAGGCACATATTGATCCTAAAAAGTACAGCACATTAAAATAGTTACATTCTTATATTATATATATTATATTATGCAATTTTTTTGTCAAGCTTGGACAAAAAGCAACCTATGTCTGTAAGTTTTAAGTTGTGATGCTGCTTGTGTACATGTGCATCTGTACACATGGAGTACATCAGCATGTCTCATTCCAGTCTAAGAGACTGCCTGTGGTTATTAATCAGACTGAGGGAAAGGTAAACAAAGTGATATTTACAGATGGATCCACAGGCATTTAGACACAGGTCACCGATGCGGCGTTTTGGCGGTGTAATATAGTCCAAGTTAACTGGTTAACTTATAGCTCTGTAGAAGTAACAACACATCTGGAACAAGCATTAACCTCGTCTTCCCACTCACATTCTTCATTTTGTCATTTAACAGTGACGGAAGCATTTGGCAAGGGAAGCTCTGTGAATCTTGTAGGCAGTGAAATGTTGCTGTCTTTCAACTCCTTCCTCTGGCAGCAGAGTCTGAGTTCTGACAAGTATGAGGTATCAATCTGAAGAGTGAGTGTTTGTCGGCGTAAACAACATACACATGCAGTGCACACTCCGTAAAGACACATACCATTCTTATACCCTCAATTTACAAACGTGGATACGTGTGACATTTTCAAAAATTTGGTCTTGATTAAGCTAATTTTGTCTTAAGCTTATGTTAAACAGGGTTTTTTCTGTCATTTTGTTGAATGTTTATGCCAGATTGGTTGAGCTAATGTGTTTACACTCTGATATAACTTGAGAGCTGGTTTGCCGGATATTCCATGCCGGATTTACATAAATTCTTGCTTCTTCTAAACCATTTCAAAGCAGAGAGCCGAAAATATTCCGTGACTTCAGATGGTCCTGCCCCGAAACAGAATGGGAGAAGGCTGACTCAATCAGAATTCATATTTCATAAACATAGAGGCGTATGCATAAAGATATCATAAAAAAACATGCTCTTGTCATGCATCCACACACAAACACACGCATATGCTAGACTGAGAGATGTTTTACCAATTTGTGCATAGTCTGGAAGGAGGTTTTACCCCCGAAAAATGTGTTGTCTGAGTTGATGCAGTTTCCCCACAGGGAGTGAAAACAAGATAGTTCCAAGTTTTCATCTTGTTTTTGTTTAGTTGCTAATTGAAATGTGTCCCAGATTTTCTGTGGGTATAAATCACAAACCAGTGTGCAAGAAGAAGCAGTAATAAGTACAAATGGAAGGCAGATGTCTAATGTATGCACAGATATTATTATTTATCTCTGTTTTGTCTGCTAACAGTGATCACAGCTAATCAGGTTAAAAAAAGACAATTTTGAACTTGCATCCATCTGCATTCATGTCACCTTGCAAGCATTGCATATGACAATAAACAGGGAGAAGCCACGTCAGTTAGAGTCTTTGTCCTCTGCAGGTGTCAGCACCTGTATGGACATAAACATAAGCAAACGGTACACATGCATTCAGGAGGATTCACCCTCACCCACAAACACCTGTAGCTTATGTGCCGGTTACCATGATGATGGGTGAGAATAAATACGAGGCCAGATGGTCACTTCCACATGTCACTCCAGTGGTGTAATCCATTCCCCCTCTTCCCCATCTGTGACTGCAGAGCACCAGGTTGGCCTGGGTTTTCTATTAAAAACTACGAAATGTGTCCCAAGAGCTGAATCACAGGAAGCAAGGGAAGCCAAAGATGGTGACTGCATAGGAGTTCTGCAACCAACGGAGGTTTTGATGACACATTGTGATCTCTGGTATCAAGTCAGACAGTAATTCATATTTGACAAGCATACATTCAATGTACTTTGCTGCCATGGAGATTCATGCCAGACATTAGCCTGCTTAAGGCCTCACCTGAAGGCCAGAAGTGATCACCAGGAGAGAATATTTATAAATACAGACTTCCTTCCACTTATCTACAGACATATGTTAAAAGTGGTTACAAGCATGAATCGTGTGAAGATGTACACAGAGGGTTATATACCGTAATGTTCACACTCAGCAGATCCAACTAATCCAGCCATAACACACCTGGCTTTTCAGTCAGAACAGGTCCACATCTCCTCTGCTGCATCTCCTTTTTTCTTTCCTCTCTCCCTCTCTCCGCGTGCGATTACACACAGCATGAGCTTACAGAGAGATTCAGCAAACCGTACGCTGGACTCACTGACACAGTAATGATGCAAATACTGCTCCCTCATCTGATTTCTGACTCTATGTCTCTATAGTGAGTGTGTGTCACGGGACAGTCCTGACCGCCCATATGATAGCCACCTGTGTAAACGGTTGCAGTATCTTGTAGCTATAAAACACTGGATCCTCAGAGTGCTGTGTCTGTTGCCACTGGAGACATAAGACATGACCTCTCCTTTGCAGAGGGGAACCCTGTGAGCAGCCAGTGGCGGACATACACTAACATACACACAGTTTCATGCATAAATGCATGCCCACATACTCCCAAAGTTAAGTTCAGTGTGGCTTTATTCTTAAGGTAGTCCCTCTTCTCCCTCACTGTCATATACTAACACTTCAAAGCTGAATGCACACCGTTCTAGACACTTGCATGGACGTAAACAGTGTAAATGCGTATGTGTATGTTGGAGGGGGCAGGGGATGTTCATGTCTGTTTCTGTGGGTCAAACAGGAGGTGAGAGAGGCTTCTGTTGAAAAGGGCGGATATTGACACAGCATTAGCATGAATGAAAATATTTTCCGTGTTCAGAGAGCATGAAAAGAACACTGCCAGGCATTTGGACATGGCCTATTCAAACAAACGGCAGACACCAGCACTCAATCAAACACTCTTTTCACAGACAGGTTTCCCAAAACAGCAGCCTAAAGAAGGTGTCATATTGCATTATGTGTCAAGCTTTCTAACCGTGAAAATGTCTTTGCAGTAAACTACACATAAAAAGAAAAGAAAGAAAAAAAAAACAAATCCTAGTGCCAGTGGTGGAATCCCATTGACGCACCAAAGAGGGATAGATTTGTGTAAAGGAAGTGGGTGTAAGGCTGCCATAGTTACTACAAACAGGAGTGACGTATGGGAGGGCCCTTGGAAAAAAGGACTAGCGCAGCTGGAATCACACTAATGGAAGTTTAACACAAATCAAAAAGCAGAGACAGAGTGAGGGAGGCATAGAAAAAAAAGCAATAGGGAGTTGGGGGATTGAGCTGTTGCTGTTACTGTTTTTGACTTATGACTGCTATTACAGTGGGTAAAGGAAGTAGATACACATCCAGTCACAGAGGGGCTGATGTGAGTAAGTTTATGCTGCGGCCAATGGTCTGTGTGCATTAGCCTCTTTACATGCCTATTAATCTGAGGCAGTGGTTTAAGTGATCGTAGATGAAATTCTTCCCGAGAACCTTTTATCTGGACAAAAGGCAAAATTGTGCTCTGAAATCAATGCTTCGAGTCACACTGATGGAATTATGTGTCGCAGTCAGTCAAATAACGTCATCTCCAGGGGAGCTGACAGCGAACAGTTGTTTTACCCTCAACAACAGATGAGTCTATAATTGCACCAGGCAATGGAATAACACAGATAGTGTATGTTACGAGACCTCCACACACACACACACACAAAGTCCTTCTGTTCTGGCAGGGAACAGGTGCAGTGTGGGAGTTGGAGTCATCAAATCCCAGAGTGGTGCAGACGGGGTGGGGGTGCAGCTGCTACAGCCTAATACAATTCCAATCACTGTATGTATTTTAATACATACACTTATCGCCATTTGTTGAGGAGTTCACACTCAGATACACACACTTGCATACCTCCCTCACTCCATCAGTTTGTCGTCGACTAAACATAATATATATACACACTGAGACATACAGAGTTTGAGAACAACAAAATGACTGATGAAACTGAAAACTGACACTGAAATTGTGTTTCCATGTCAGGGATCAGTGTGACTTAACATTGGTGTCACTGCGCTGCCATGAGAAAAAGACAGAGCCAGAGAGAGACAGGTGTATCTCACACAGCTTTGCAGGAGACAGCGCTCTGCACCAGTAACTGGATGCCTGTGGGATTTTTCTGTCAGTTACTTGAAAATTCAATAATTATGAGAGTTGATTTTTTTTTCGTGTGAGTTTTCTAAATTTATCTTTAGAAAAATACATGGACCCGGAGAGAAAATAAACTAGACTGCAAAGACGCAGCACAATCAGCTCAACGTGAATATTTTTAACAAGCATGACATCAACATGAATAGATCTATTTATATGCAAGGACACACACACACACACACACACACACACACACACAAAAACAAACTCTTCTTTAAACAGAGACTAAGAGTAACTCATTTAGACAACACTGTTGCAGGAATGGAGAAATTAAAACAAAAGATAAAAAGCATGCCAAGCATGATATGAAACATCAGAAGAGAAACATGTTGGACCCAAGGACAAGCTAATAACTAGGTTTTACAAAACTGAGGTGTGTGTGAGAGATAAAGACAGGGGAGTTATTACAAAGGAAGGGAGAAGAAAATAACCATGAAAGAAACCTTGTACACGAAAATCCATGGTAACAGAGATAATGACTATCCACATGGAGAAAAACACAAAGAGGGCAATAATTGAAAATGAAATAAGTGCCAGAGTGAAGATGCTGAAAACCTTGACCAAGGTCCATGCTAATGCAACAGAGGTGGGAGTGAAAGGAAGGTGCAGGAGGAGGGGAAGGGGAGAGGAGAAGTGAGGGGTGGTCGATAGCGTGACGCGAGTCGCAATATATCTTAGAGGGAGAGTTTTGCAAAGCCTGTCTGGGAGACATAGCACACTTAATCCGTGTGCCTGGGAGGGGGAGTGATCTAAAGACGATCTAGAGGAAGGAGCAGGCAATTTCAGCCCGTCAAGCTGATACACACTTCCCACATTACCAAGCACTCACACAGAGGCATTTCCTCACACACCACTTGGTGCCAGGTGGCCTCTGCCCAGATCAGTAGCTGTGGCAGAAACCGTCTTAGCAGACTTACTGAGGCTTGAGCTGAGGTTTGGAGCTAGGGGCTAGAGCTTCCACTCTCTTCTCCTGTGAAATGTTCCAAAAACATTTCACTCTGATGGCTGACTTTTAGGAATATTTTTTAAAGGTTGAGTTGCAGTGAGACCTCACGCCAGGCACGAGGCTCACCACTCCTCCCCTCTCCCACTCTGCCTTTTCTCTGGGCTGCTGTCCAGAGAAATGACTGGCTTCAGTGGACCCAAGAGGAGGAACGCAGCCTGAGGAGACAGCAGTACAGCAGCTTCAGCCCTCCCTGCCTGCCTGCCTGCCTGCCTGCCTGCTTGCCTGCAGCTCCAAATCAAGCAGCTCGAACACCTTTGTGGGATTCACAGACTTGATTTTTATCTACGTTTTTTTTTTTTTTTTGGTTAACAAGTCAGGAGGATTGGATCTTAGCTGGGGCATAGAGACAGACAGATAAACAGACGCACTGACATATGGACAGAGAGCAGTGGGCACTGCAGTGTGCAAGTAGTAACTGGACTTCTCTCTGATTACTGAGACCAGGGAAGGATAATATCCAGAACATTACCCTGACCACAGAGGTAGTGGGTGGATGCCTCTTTCAACAGACTGCTATAGGGGGAAGCTGAGACTGTATAGAAGCGGCACAGTAGTTGATGCACATTGTGGTGATCATCAGAAAATGGATTGCTGCCTCCATGTAGACTCTTGATGGATTGTTCCTCCTAAGATTATCTCTCTTTAAACATTGTTTGCAAGAACTTACTGAACAGAGACCTGTGGACTCCAGCCTCTCCCCACCGACTTTGCTCTTTAAACTGAATGGACTTAGGTGCTTTTAGTGTACGTCTCAGTGATGATGGCAGAGTGCATACGGACTATGCATCTGATTCTGATGCTGCGGTATCTTGTTTTGCTGGGCACGGCGCACACAGCCCACAGCATCTACCCACGGATACGGCTCTCTCACAAAGGTAAGGAATGCCTCGTGTGTGTTTCTTTGATTAACTTTAATCTACTTTGGTAACAAATGCTTGCAGTGTTTTCAAATTAAATGCTCTTTTGGGTTGCATCATTGGAATGGCAAAGGCAGACTTCAGAAGATGCAGCACGGTGTGTAAAACTGAGGGGAATAGTCCTGCAGCCTCAGTCCAAGCAATCATTTTGTGCTATGTGAATTTTTCACACACTTTCAGTGTTAACAGTCTTCACTGAAACATGTTTGTTTGTGTTGCTCAGTGTTTACTACTGGAATTTACCAAAAATTTTTATTTTATCTATGTACAGATTTAACATTTGTAGTTTACTGCCACTCTCTCAGACGTGTTATATGTGCTGAAAATTTTATGAAGTGGTACATTTTATCAAATAGAAAGGAATAGAAAGCCACTGAGCATGGCTTGGATTTGTATTGGCCGACTTTCCCTCTCACTTTTTGAGGCACATACTTGTGTCACTCACTGTTGATGCTCAAGGAGCCTCCTTGTAGTTTGTTTTGGTCCCTCAGCCGTGGTGGCTGAGAATCCACATTGTGGCTGCCTGTCAAGCCATAGAGGTGGAACGGAGGAGGTTTTCTTGAATAAGGGATTGCATGAAGTTGTGTATGTGGCTGAAAGATATATATATATTTAAATATAGATATACAAAAAAATCCTGTTTAAATGCATGTGGGAGTGTGTGATATGGAAGAGCACTCGCTAGAATGCAGACTGATGATTGTGTATCTCTTGGACACTGATGAGGGTTTTATCTTTGCATATAAAACTCTTAAGTAAACACTGCCTTTTTCTCACACTTCCTTTGATCTCTATAGCAACAGGAGGTGACAATTCCTCATAAGCCTGTTAGTCATGGCTGAATATAGGTGTGGAATTTGGATGGTCATAACTCATAACTACGCCACTGTGAGCCTGTTATGAGAGGTGACAAGTCAGGTTCATCATT
This sequence comes from Echeneis naucrates, assembly GCF_900963305.1. Classification (NCBI taxonomy): domain Eukaryota; kingdom Metazoa; phylum Chordata; class Actinopteri; order Carangiformes; family Echeneidae; genus Echeneis; species Echeneis naucrates. The sequence continues at coordinate 11,285,286 of NC_042526.1, read as the reverse complement.
TACAGTTTTGAGGACAGTTTGCTGTTTTATGATATTAACTAATTTTGAATGGAATTTGTCAGAAAATTGTTAGAAAACAAATATATGTTGAAATGCAGTTCAACAATGCAAGGCAATAGCAATTAAGCCACAAACCCAAACGAAAAAAATAAAGTTTAACTTGGAGAAAAGGAAGGCACACTGGCTACTGTAAATGAAATCCTCATATGTCAACAGAATGGAGCAGATCACTGTCAGTGTGCTTAGCCACTAATGCCACATCAGCATCTTTTATGATGAGCCTTTCATATATCGCCTAATTCATTAACTGCTTGAGGGGAAAGCTGCTACAGTGACTGACATCCCACCCCTCTCTCACTCCCCATGGCTCCTCTGATACATGTTCTGGCTAGCACAGGGCACTATGAAAAGGCTGCAGTTGGATCCTATCATTATGGAATGAAAAACATCTAGGCCTAATGTATGCCTCATGGGCTCTGTCTGTGAATTTTTACATACAAAACCTCAAGTTCACACATATGCACATGCACACACAGACCCATGCACAGGAATAGTGTGAATTCTTTGCACTCTGATGACTTGGATGCAGGTCAGGGTGATGGAGACGGATGCTATTTTAGCTATGCACCCTGAGGACTATGAGGAAAATATTAAAGTAACATCTGGTATCACAACAAGATGGAAAAATCGGACTGTCCTCTCCTGACAGAGAGATTGATCAGGGGAAAGAAAAGTTAATATTGGTATGCCACACCTGATACCAAGAGAGGGATCAATAAAAGTCTCAATAAAGTATCAGATCAGTTTTCTCCTGACTTCTCGGCATGAATTCCTTTGGGCACATTAGCCTGCATTCCAAGGACGGCCCAAACAGCATACACTATAGATCTGTGGATGCTTTGAAGTTAGGCACATTTAACACAGGGTGTAAAACTGTTATATACTTGGTCTTTTCGTCTACTTGTCTAGACATTTGGACCAAACAAGATTTATCCAAATGCACCTGATTCACCTTTAACCCAGTCATTCTTTCATTTGCTTATGCCCCAATTATCTCAAGTTCCATAAGGTTGTTACCTAAATCACAGAGTATTGAATTACAGTCACAGACTCTACCGTCCTTAGAGAGAATGGACCATAATCTTTGGCTGCACAGCTTGCAAATACCATAAACACAGTCTATATGTAGACAGTAAGGCACCCCAATTGCTTGGATTTTGGTCCAATCAAACTCCCTAAATCCTGGAATATTACAGGTAAATGCCCCGAGGAGATGCGAGCACTATACAGAAACTAGAACATGTTGTGTTTTTCTCTGGACACAGATCTATGGGATTTGAGTCTGCATTATCCAAGGCTTGGCAGCAGTTTTCCTGAGAGCTGCAGGTCTGTAAAGTGAAATGATCTCTTCTCTTAAGACAACCATCAACTCTGCTGCTAATGAAGTTGTTGCCAGCTGAAGCAACATGTTGTCATCAGGCTGCCAGTGGGTGGCCAGGCGTTAATGTATTCTGCTGCCTCTACAGCGCTGTCATCATGCATAGCATAGAGTGTGATACAGCAGTTTTCATAATGGTGATGACCTACTCTGACCAAAGTCACTTCCAAAATCATTTCATGACTGAATAGTTTACTCTGTTGGCCGATTTACTTAATTCCGGGCATATTTTTTAAAGGTCGGATTAAAAGCTTGACCGAGTTTAAAAATGGCGCTGTGTGTGGATAAATCTGGATAATTCATTCCTGATTTAACTAAGCCAAACATTTCTTCCTCATAAAAGAGCAAACATCAATTTTTTTTTTATTTTTTTTTTTTTACGACGAAAGAATTTTCCGCTCATGTTTCCAAAACATTTCCTTTAAAAGGCTCCTTAAATTGCTTCTCACATTCTTAAAAAGTAACATGAGTTGGCTTGTTATTACCACTGGCAAGCCTGTCAATTTGGGAAACATGTTTTAGTTAAAGTGTTGAACTGTTCGACCAGACACCTGGAACAAAAGTTTCACAACCACTTAAGTGTCAGGTCAGCAAATGAGGTCGTTACTTCAGCGTCATGAGTAAAATACAAGGATTTTTCCTCAGCAGGTGTGAAAAGGGCATGATGTAATCTGTTCCAGATGGGTTAACATCATCCATTAACTTCAAGCTGTATATGTGTTGTTTTATACAGTATGAATAAACTCATGACCAACATTTTCCTCAGAAAAGATGGTTTAAAGCAGATAACAGCTGACTATGCTTACATGTACACACTGTATATGTTAAAGTAAAGTAAAGTTTCCTCTTCATATCCTCTTCTTAAACTCAGAGCAGGATATGAAAAGGAAATGATAACACGTGAGCACAATGCCAAACCTTTGTGCTCTTCAGCAGATACTGCAAAATTGTGAGATTTAAGCAAAAGCAGCTGAGGCACATGCATGTGTGAACACAGGGATTACTCAGGCAGTAATTACTGATGCATGAAACCCCCTTTGAGCTGTAATTTTACACCTTCCTCTCCAGACAAGGAAAAGGAAAGCTGAATTAATGTGGCTGCAGGTGACTTTGTTCTGATGGTGAGGTGGGGAATACCAGGAAAGCTGTGTTTGCTAGGACATCAATGACAGGGGAATTCTTTTTTCTTACTTTTCCCATTCAAAGTTAATGTGTGAGGTGAAGAGTTTCATTAAGGTTCTTCCGCCTCCATGCACAGAGGCCTATAATTACCAGTAACCGCATTGGACTGTGGCCATAGGGCAGTCATAGGCCTTATATCAAACCCCTGGAAAATGGAGGGCATAGTGATGATTAGATAAATCACAGCTTTTAGGTCAGCAAAGGAAAAACAATATTTTTCAACCCCCTTCTCTCACCTCCCTCACCTTCTCTCTCTCTCTGTACCTCTTGCTCGTCCCTCACGCTTTCATTTTGTCTGTGTATATCTCAGCGCCCTTTTCTCTCCCATTGTGTTATGTGTGTGCTCTCCAGTTCATTAATGAGATGTCTAGAGGGGAAGGCAGCTGGTGGATGTCTAATATCTTTTCTGACCTTTTCCGAGTGAAGGGACCGGGGAGAGGCGATGAGTTAAGTTCGTGACTCGAGAGAAGGAGAGAAAGCACAGAGATTGTTTGTCTCACTCCAGAGAATGTTGCAATAATATTACAACGGAAGAAAGTGGATGACGAACGCAATGCAGCGAGCACTTCAACACCAAATGACATGTATTTTTCTACGCTCACAGTCAAAAGGAACGCTTTCCTTGCTTTATTTCACCTGGCCGAGGTGGCACAGAGAATATCATGTGAGGACAGAACTGTTCATATGGATCATAACTGTACCGATAAATATGCTTTTCAGACATTTATATACAAGTTTAAATCAGTTCAATCTATTCTCACTTTTTCAATGTTAAAGCTGTTGTAGACATTACAAGATAGAAGGGGATGGCATCTGACTGTTGACATATGACTATGATGTTACAGGAATGAGCCAAATCAATAACGAATTCATTTTGGCCCCTAGTCATTTATATAATGCAGCAGCCTGCAGTGACTTTTGCAGACAGGCAAACAAATAAAAAACGAAAAAAGGAAGTTAGGGTTTTAAACTGGAAATTTGCATTTGACCTGTCAGCAAATGCATTAAATAAGCATCTCGGAAGACATTCGTCTGCCCATCTTCAAAATAGCGCCGTCAAGTGGCATCAACTGGAAATACACAACTTCTCTTGTTCATCAAGATGAAACAATCTCAAAAGATTGTTGGTGAGAGAGCCCAGGTGATGTCAAATTCCAGGTTAATCTACAGAACTCACTGCTGCTCTCCCTCCTCAAAGACACCAGGATCCTTTAGCCAATCCACCTTTGAAAAACAAAAGTGTTGTGTTGTGAATGTCAGTGAACATGAGTATTTGTAAAACATATTTTGAAATGGACACGTTTACTGTATTTGAATGCAGACATGACATGATGAAGCGCTGTTTGTCTTTTCAGGCTAGTACCAACATGAGTTTTCACTATAAAGTACTCCTCCGACATCAATCAGGCTACAGACTTCCACTGCCATTACAGAGACACACACTTTGATCCGTCTGTCTCGTCCTCCTCAGACACTACATGTGGCTTTCATTTTACAGACTGACATCATCATCAAGCTTCACAGTGGACACAGTGGAAACACTAGGCCATGTACTGATAACAGCATTGGGCCCCGGTTCTCCAGCTCCGCACCCCACTGCATAGCCTCACCAAGCTCTGGACAACATAAGGACTACAAACTCAGTCCAATAAATCTTTTATTCTGTTCCAGCACAAATGACTCCTTAAGTAAACGTAAGGATTCTTCTCAGCAAATAAGAGACTGTAAAGTTTAATTTCTAAAATAAAATATACACTTAACACTGGCAATAAATGGATTTATGATAGCAACTTTAATTTCAGTTTTAAACTTTGGAAGGGGATTTTCTGGTCTCCTTGGCACATCGATCTCTAAATATTAATATTTTCAAGAGACTTAGAATAAAAGAGTAGGTTGCTGCTGTGCGCACACAAACCGATACACGTAAACACATATTATTCTCTCTGTTTCCTGAGGGTTTCTATATCCGATAAAAAGGAGATCACTCAGTTTATTTTGGTTTCACTTCAGCAAATCTTCTCAGGCATCGCTCAGCATTGCTAAGGCAGCTGGTGAAAGTGTCAATCTCAGGGGTGTCCTTTTTCTCTGTGTTTTCCATTTGAAGTGGGATCACAGTAAGGCCATGTGTCTCCCCGGCTCAGTTGCTGATGGAGAAACACACTTCCACCTCCTACTACTCTTTCTCCTCACAGCCCTTCAACTGAGGGGGGACCTTACTTGCAAAAAAAGAAATGGAGAGGTGTGAAAGGGGGAATACAGAAATCCCCTTTTTGCCTCATTCAGTCTGAGCAATAGCTGCATCTGTCTGGCTCACGTAATAACAGAGAAGAACTCTTTTAAATAGCAGTGTGCACTCAGAAGCGTCTCTTAGCGTGTCAACCGCCAATTGCTTTATAGTCTGTACTCTGTAATGGGTGTAATTAAGTCGATTAATTAACACCTTCTTTTATTATGAACTTTCTTTCTTTTACATTTATCACATGGGTAACCTGATCAGGCAATGTATATGCTCACATGTGCAAACAAAATTATAGCGTGGAATCTGTCTTTATTTATGCTTGTCAGAGAGAGAAAGCTTTATGTATGTGCATGCATTTTGCTGCACACATCTGTCCGCATAAATCAGCTCATCATCATGCAGTTGCTTGCCCTCAGTACGTTCAAAACGTCAAGGCCACATGTTCTTTTGTTCTACAGAAAAATTGGAGCAATTTTTTACTGTGACATGATACATGCAGGCCTGAAGTTCACTGGACTTTACAAAGCAACCCACTTGAAACAGCCTCTCTTTTTCCACGGACTGGGTGATGTTAACTTGATAGAACATGTTTTACATACACATCTGTGATTAGGTCTTGCATCTAGCAAGCCCCCTTTTTTAATGCTTTACTGCATGAATTGGCCTTAAACAAAGACATACACTCTTTCCCTTTTCCATATCCAAGAAGCCATCTTTGAGCTCTCTGTTTCCTTTGTTTGTAACGGAATATATATTATCATTTTAGTTGTAGCTGTTAAGTTAATTCCAACTGGAAAGTATATTTTGAGATTTAATATTTGCTGGCCCTAACCCTAGTTCTTAAATGTGGTTTATTCATCCATCCATCCATCCATCATCCCGTAGTGCTTATCCATCAGCGTGGCCCCAATCCCAGCAGACATTGGACACAGACACGGTAAATCCAGGACAGGTCATCATTCTATCATCAAGCTGACATATAGAGGTATACAACCATTCATACTCAAGCCTTTCAGAAATGTCACCAAATAACCTGAAAATACATGTCTTTGGCCTGTGGGAGAAAGCCACACATGGAGAACATACAAACTCCACACAGAAAAAGGAATCAAACCAAGAAACGTCTTGTTCTTTTCTTGTTCATATCTTTATAATTGAAGGCCTTCCAATTTCCAACACTACCAAAGACAGTGAAAAGTAGATTGAAAGAGAGCTTCTGCTTAAACACTGTTTACGCCATCAATTTAAATAGCTGTTTCAGTCTGTCATCTAAATAAGTGGTAGCAGATTTGACTCCCGGTAAAGAAGGAGCTGATTGTTTGGGAGCCAGCCTGACATTTGTAAAAAAAAAAAAAAAAAAAATGCAGTGGAATGTTTCAGAGGACTGTTCTTGATCCAACTTCAGCTTAACTCAGAGCAAGCTATAAGGACATAGAGGGCAGGCAGCCGGTTTGTGTGTGTGCGGTGAGTGAGAAGGAAAGCGAGTGCGTCGGGTGTGTGGATTAGATAATTACAGGAAGCATGTCTGAGCCCTGGCAGAACACCACTGCCACATCCCCTCTGTCTCTGCCACCCAACCACCTGAGAGCGAGTGCTACTCAAACAAACAGTCGCTTGTCTCCAACATAGAAATCTTAATAGCAACTAAATGTACACAGTCACCCACTCCTCTGTGGATACCTAATCCCATTTTAAACAAATAAAACCTTCCACAGAGCATATGTTGCGGCTATGAGTAATCTAGGAAAATAGGATAAACACTCTCCTTCTATCTAGGAGATCGAGTATCACTAAAAATACACAGATGCTACAAAAACAAACCGTACAATTACCCTCTGCCACCCCAGCATGTAGAGACACCTCAGCAACAACTGAGGCAGCTGAAAGGGTGGCCTAGTATTACAGTCATGAGCACATAGATGATGGTTCCGTTACTATCAGTCAGATTGTTTTTATTCTATCAATTGAAAGGGAATTAAATAAATAAATTTCATCACAAACTGCGACTTGTCTGCTTGGAATTCTCAACTATAAAAAGCTCTGCGAACACACACCAGATTACCCCCTCTCCTTTTACAAGGCCCCTCGCACCTAGTAGTCATGTGTTCACAAAGAGCCAGTGCAACCCACAGGAAGTGCACGCCTTTGGGGTTTTCTGCACCTTAAATCCTTCGCTCTCAGCCTTGATCTCACAGAGTGCAGGTATACAGCACCAACCTGTCAAGTTCAATCAGGTAGAGAAAACAACACTAGAAAGCTAGGTGTGTTTTCACATGTGTGTATATAGGCACACTAATTATCTCTGATCGTGCTGTTTACAAAGATCTGTGGTCATTCTGATGAGTGAATGTTTATATTTAATGACATGCCCGTCACAGTCCGCTGCCTCCTTTTCAAAGTAGGATTTCAAATTACCTAAAGCAAGACTGACAGGGAGTGGCAGCTGATGTCAAACTAATGACTGATAAAGAGAATGGTTCCGCTTCCTCTCAGATAAAACTGTCCCAGTTAAAGAAAACGTAGGGCAGACTGCCGACATCAAATGCGCCTCATAATCACAACATCTTTCCCAGGACACATATCTCCCTACTTCCATCCATTTAGGCAAAAATCTTTCATACTTTCTAAAGTGTCTTCTTAGTTTGGCCGTGTCAAGGGTGAGTAGTGGACCTTGCATATACCACCTACTCATTCCTGAGAGGCCACTTTTGAGTTTTGAACTTATTAGTGGTGAAAACAATTGTGCAGCTATGATCCAACCAATGGTGTGAGAGGATGCATAGGCATCCTCCACATATGAGGTACAGATGAGAGGGAACGATAACCCTCCTGGTGCGCTCTGCCGGAAAGGAAGCTACGAATCAGAAACACATGCTGCAATGCTTGGCAGCATTTGGGACGCAGACACAAGTTACTGGATCAGTTAGAAATCCCTTGAGGGAGGGGTTTGGTCAAATTTGATCTTGCTGGTTACTGCAGGCAAGAGGCAAAATGAGAAACCACATATGCAATGAAAACCAGACCTATCTGTCTATCTATCTATCTGTCTATCTCTCTGTGTGTCTGTCTCTCTATCTATCTGTCTGTCTGTCTGTCTATCTATCTATCTGTCTGTCTGTCTGTCTGTCTATCTATCTATCTATCTATCTGTCTGTCTGTCTGTCTGTTTGTCTGTCTGTCTGTCTATCGGTCTATCTGCCTGTCTGCCTGTCTATCTGTCTGTCTGTCTGTCTGTTTGTCTGTCTGTCTGTCTGTCTATCTATCTATCTGTCTGTCTGTCTGTCTGTTTGTCTGTCTGTCTGTCTATCGGTCTATCTGCCTGTCTGTCTCTCTGTCTGTCTGTCTGTCTGTCTGTCTATCGATCTATCTTTTCCTACCTATTCTGTTGCTAATAATTTGACGTCTACTCTGTGTATGCATGTGTGTGTTGTTGTCGTTGCTGCAGAGCTCTGGCAGCTGAACAGGACATGGGTATTCCAGGGACATGGAGTGTCTCTTCAGCCCCAGACCATGCTGCTGGATGAGGGCCATGAGAGGCTTTACGTCGGGGCCAAGAATACTCTGTTCTCCCTTAGCCTGGACCGGGTTAACACACACCACAGAGAGGTAAGCCTGCTCTCAAATCTCACCGCATATGGAACGTTTAGCCTCTCTGGGATAGAGGTGAACCAAACTGAGTATGAAGGTGCGTGTCTTTAGACGTCTGTGTCCTGCATCGAGAAGCATTTTGGCTGATGTTTCGAACTTGAATCTGAATTAATGGCATAAAAATCATGTGTGATTAATTTTGCAGGACAGTTACTCATGTTCTGGTCAGACTTTTTTAAACATACGTCCAACTGCGCATATGAAATATATACAAAATCTGCTTTGTTTAGTTTTTTCTTTTTTTCATTCACAATGAAACAGCAACAACCTAAAATGTGTTTGTATTTGCATTTTCTTTCAGATCCAGTGGGCCAGTACAGAATCTCAGATTGAGGAATGTTTGATGAAGGGGAGGGAAAAGGTAAGGGATGCCCTTCAGGTGTTCAATGATGTAATTAATGTGGCTAAAGATTTTATCAACTTGAATTTGTATATGCAGTTGAATTAATTTTACCCTATAGGTAGACACAGCCATTGCAGATCTGTCAGCATGTATGTCATGATTTACATATCCCCCCCGAGCCAATTAACCTTTGTTTAACCCAAAGTATTGGTGTTATAGATTATGCAGTAAATGCCTGGCAGTTTTCCATTAATCCATTTTCACTGCATGACCTTAGCCATCCCTTACACCCAGTCACTACCCAACTTTCCCCCCTGTTTTTTATTTCCTCCAACAGCCGGAATGTGCAAACTACATCAAGGTTTTGCAGCAGTACAACCACACCCATTTACTGGTCTGTGGGACAGGAGCCTTTAACCCTCTCTGTGCCCTGGTCAGAGTGGGACACAAAGGGCAGGTGAGTTCCAAGGCCTGGATCAGAGTTTGGTTAATGTAACAGATTAATATTTCACTTATCAGCTATTTTAAGGGATTTTGTTTTGCTAAATGTCTTACTGATCTGTTCATTTAATCCAGATATTTATTTTTTCAAGTTTTGTTCTTTTTGTGCATTCTGTAAAAACCACAGTTGCTTATTTTTCATGAAGCTTTGAACCTTGAGAGTTCTTCACATTGTGCTTTTCTACTACATTCCTGCTTTACTCAGATGGCGGTAGCCAAGATCTTCTTCCCACTCTTTTGATGACATTTTGGCCAAAATCTTCTGGACTTGTCAGTACGGCATAGACAAGTAACACTTAGCACATGCTACGATAGTTAAGTTCATCCTCCTAGCAACAAGAAGCAGAGTGAGGAGAAGGAAACATGGCTAAAAAAGGGTAGCCTTTTCCTCCGAGAAGGAAATTGATCGGCACCAGGTTCACAATGTTGCAGGTAAACACGGAGAGCAGGCCAGATGCTGCTCTTTATGGAGGCTAGTTTGAGGTCAGGGAAGGGTTACGATCTGTCTTTGTGTGTCAGCTGCCTCTGAGTATATGAGAGTGTTTTCGGTTTTGCATGCACACTGTGCAGGAAAAACTTTCTGCCTGTCAGTGTTAACACGTTCCCTCACAGGATGACACATAACCCCTAGACATCAAACACTGAACAGTCCTGAGTGTTTGTGCGAGTGTCTGGAGAATATTTAGACAGAAAAGTAGCTGGTTTCCAATCCACATTCCAGCACAGGTCGACCAGGACAGCTGCACTTACAACCTTGAATCACACTCATTCTTCAGAACAGGCAGTGTGAGCAAAGTTAGACTAACGTTTACTGCCAGATTTAGGTTTAAGCAATTTAACACTGCAGTGGACAAACACTAATGTTAATATTTACTCAATGATGAGCTATGATATAAAATGTATGCATCTAATCCTCCACTCGCTAACCAAAATTGTACAATAACCATTTTTAAAAGTCCGGATTTCAGAGCAATAGCGAATCAACCAATTTCACCAATCCTCAGTTTGGTTTCAGTGATGGATGAGTTTAACCCAGACTCTGCTTTCTATTAGAGTCATATGTACGGCAGTAGTCAGAGCACAGTTGGGCTCTGTGGGTTCTCATAAATCAATATATGACATCCTCTTTGATTTGCCAGTGACAGTCATAAACACTGTGGTGGCCTGAAACATATAAGCTGCCATTCTATAGGGAGTTATGGTCTATTTGTGCGTGTGAGTGTGAGTGAGTTTCAACATCACAGGACCAGAAACAGCGATATGATATAAGAGCACAACATAGCTGGCTGTACACATTTAGGCTAAAGTCATTCATTCGCTCATCCATCACCCCATGTCTCATTTATCTTTCAACCTACAGCTCATCAATCATTTTTCAGATCCCTCCTCTCTCCCTCTCTGTCTCCACTCACCAGTTTCTCATCAGGGGTTTGTTTGGACATTGGAAAAAAAAAAAAACTTTGCGCAGGAAGACTTTTGTATGTGAATAAATACTCAAGCATTTTTTTGTTTGTTGTCTACAGGACAGGCTCTTTTCTGTTGAAGACCACAGCGTTTCAAGTGGTAGAGGACGCTGTCCGTACGACCCAAACAGTCCCTGCACGTCCACACTCTCCAGTAAGACAATGCTCATTCAATCGCTCATTACCGAAAGTAAAGCTACAAGATTATGTATGCTGTGAAAATCCTTGAGTACCTACTATTTAGTTTAACAAGAGGTTTGCTCGCTGTGTTGACGTTGAACCATTCAATGCTGCCATCTTGTGGCAGTATTGAAAAAGAAAGGGAGTTCCCTTTATTGGTTATTTCTGCGTTATTATTTGGTTTGCCTGTGTTTTTGTGTGCATTTAGGGGGAGAGCTGTATATTGGCTTGTACACTGACTACTGGGAGAATGACGGAGCTTTGTGTCGACTTAATAACCAGACCTACACACGCACTGAAAGAGACGACAGGCAGCAGCTCAACGGTTGGTGTGCATTACAGGACAATAAACACATCTCCTTTAAAACTCTCGGGGGTGCAAACAGATACAGTATGTCTGCTACTAAACATCATTTTGAGATGTTTAATTTTTCATAAGGATGTCAAAATATTTATGAAAATATGAAAATATGTATAAATGTTTATAAATGTTTGTTTTTACCAAATCTATAAAATAAAAAAAAACAAATACAGTAAATTTTAAATTTCCATTTTAGAATGATCTTACTGTTTGCCATAGTATCTAACTTCTAGTGCGACCTTACTTGTTAACGGATGGTTTAACTCCAGGCCATGTTTTAAATTCCTCTCCCAACAGAACCTAAATTTGTGGGTTCAGCAGTTATTCCTGACAACGACGACAGGGATGATGACAAAGTTTACTTTTTCTTCACTGAGCGAGAGATGGCTGCTGATAGACTGAATAAAGCTGTTTATGCCCGCGTTGGGCGAGTTTGCGCGGTGAGAACGCAGATGAAACATTTTTGGGCATAAACCAGCCAATGACGAAGTACTGACAGTGCAGTCATATTTCATATCTGCTTTCATCTGTCAGAATGACCAAGGAGGACAGAGAATGCTGGTGAATAGATGGAGTTCCTTCCTGAAAACTCGTCTTATCTGCTCTGTGGCTGGACCGAATGGCATGGATACATACTTTGATGATCTTGGTAGGGCTATGAGGATTTACGGCTGACATCCTTAAATATATGTGTGCTATGAAGGAGTTTTTTGACAATGTGAATCTGACCTGCAGTTGACTGTCTCCTTGAGATGCATAGCCAGTGAGAATGAGTGTGACTAAAAGAGCAACAAAGTTATAGCATGTCCACAAACACCAGCTAAAGTTGATGTTCTTCATCTTTTAGAGGACGTCTTTGTTCTCAATAACAAGGATGGAAAAAACCCAGAAATCTTTGGTCTCTTTAGCACAACAAGGTGATGCATAATACAATTACAATTTTGCTACCCATTATATTATGTTCTCGCTAATACAACCTTCTATTGCAGTGTGGTGTTTAAAGGCTACGCTGTGTGTGTCTATCGCATGGATGACATCAGAGCAGCCTTTAATGGTCCTTTTGCCTACCGAGAGAGGCCTGAGCACCACTGGACACCTTATGAGGACAGAGTCCCCTACCCTCGACCTGGATCTGTGAGTTTTTAAGTCTTAAAATAGAGTCATATTCATGGGATTCATTTCCCTGATAGCCCGGCATTATGCATTCACAGCACTTCCTGCTAGTCTGTGTTCAGGACTGGCACCCTCCGGGAGGGGCAGTGTTGAGAGCATGTAGGACATCTCTTATGAATGTCAGCACTGTTGTAGCTGCCTCAGCAGGTCATACAGGGACAGTGTGAACCAGACTAAAACATCTCAGCTTTTTTTTTTTTTTCTACACTGTACATTGTGCCACCACAGTTAATGGCCCTCTTCTTTGTCTGTCTCCACTCCACTTCCTTTTCTCTGTCTTTAACAGTGTGCCAGTAAAGTGAATGGAGGAGGCTTCTCCAGTTCTAAGGAGTTCCCGGATGAGATGCTGCGGTTTGTGCGTTCTCATCCTGTTATGTATCATCCGGTCCTTCCTCAGCACCGTAGGCCTGTCCTGCTACAGACAGAGCCAGGCAGGAGAAAGCTCACCCAGATCGCTGTGGACAGAGTTCAAGCCCAGGATGGGCACTACCATGTTCTGTACATCGGCACGGGTAAACACACTGCGAAGAATGGCCACAGTACATGTTGCTGCTTAATCCAGCATGCCATACACGTTTATGTTACAAAGTATGCATGTTACTATTTGCAAAGTAGTAAAAAAGTGGAGATTTTGTTTGCAGGGAGACACTTGTTGTGACATATTGATAGCATTATTTGTGATCAGATGTTTACAGTCTCGAAACTGTATGAATAAAGAGGAATTGTATGCCTTTGTCTGTCAATCTTTTGTAAAGCAATAGTGTAACATTACTGTCTCCTTTTCATTAGATGACTCAGTGGTGTTGAAAGTCATCACCATCTACAACAAAGACACAGACACTATGGAGGAGGTGCTACTGGAAGAACTACAAGTATTCAAGGTAGTTTATTTTTAACTGCAAATTGTGAAAGCAAAGTCAACTTTGTAGCCAAGTAATGTCTAAATTTTATTTCATGAAACCAAACTGCTTTCCTTTGAAAACTTTTTTTTCCCTTTTAATTATTAGAGGGATCATAAGAATAATTGTGCAGCTAACCTGATGAGAGACACTCTGAGAGATCTGAAAATAATCAATTCTTCTTCAACTAAATTTGAAACCTAATCTGCAAGCAACAGATGCTTTTGGCTTGATTTTAACTAAAACCAGATATCAGGATGATTAGAAGCATGACAGGAAGCCTGCAGTGACTTTATGTTTTTTTTTATGGTTTAACCTTTATGGTTCCAGGATATGATGAACCACTGAATTGCCTTAAGTTTTGAATAACATAAAGTCTTTCCTGTTTGCAGGTGTCAGTGCCAATAAAGGAGATCATAATATCCCCTAAACGGGTATGAGGAGCATTTGAATCCCTTATTATTCATTCCTGCAATTCTGTTGTTTAGCCACAAGATGATAACATTGCAACACAATAAATGACTTTGTACCGACATAATTAATTTGTATTGTTATCCACTTGTGACAGGCAACCAGGTGTAAATCTAAATATATCTATATTTTTTTTTTGCGGGTGGCATCGTGGGCTTCACAGCAACAGCTCTATGTTGGGTCGGAGGTTGGTGTGGCCCAGGTCAGACTACATCAGTGTGACCTCTATGGCTCCGAATGTGCTGATTGTTGTCTGGCCAGGGACCCCTACTGTGCCTGGGATGGTCTTACCTGTTCAAGATATTATCCTGCAGGAGTCTACACCAAAAGGTAACAGCAAAGTTTTTGACCTGAAGTGTGTAGATTATCAGCTCTTCACGCCTTCAGCAGTCCTGAACACTCTCACAGGCATCGATAGACGTGTCCTACTGTCTCTTGTACTTTAAAAACATGGTCACATTTTCTGCCTCTTTGCCTCGCTCTCTCCCATCTCAGCAGACGATTCAGGCGGCAAGATGTTCGCCATGGCAACGCTGTCCAGCTCTGCAATGGGCTGCAAATTGATGGTTAGTGTATACAATGACTGTGTGATGTGCGTGTGCGCATGGGTAGCCTGTGTGTCACAATATCACAATTTCTCAGGCGTGAGGATATAATAGTGTTATGCAGAAGCCTTGGTGTTAATATGATGAAAAAATATGAAGTCAACTGTCATTTCAGTGGAACGGTGTAATATACGTTTGTTAGCTAATCAATGTGTGTCTTAATGTGCACATGCGTGTGTGTGTGTGTGTGTGTGTGTGTAGATGAAGGATCCGAGGAGAAGTTTGCATACAGCGTTGAGAGTAACAGCACTTTGTTAGAGTGTGTCCCTCGATCACTTCAGGCCAAAGTCCTTTGGTTCTTCCAGAAAGAAGGAGAAAAACACGAGGTGGGCTCAAACGCAAATGCAACACAACAAACGAGCTGTTAACTGCAACTACAAATAGTATAACAGCAGCAAATCATGTTTTTGCCTTTAAAATCTTTTCAATAGAATCCATTTAGCGTTTGGAATGACTCTCCTGCTCTCACCTCAGTGCAACTAAGCTGATATCAAATTTAAATGTGGTGTGTTTGACTGAAAAGAAAAGGAAAAGGAAACATGGAATGGCTTTATAATGGAGCTCACAGAATCTTACACAAGTCACCATATTGAAAGCACAATGGAACTTCTGCTCATACGTAATTTATTCTTTCCTCTTCTGTAGGTTTTTAATAAAAAATTCTCTTTGGAAAAGAGTGAAAGCTGCAGCTCCTTTAATCATGAGACATAATGACTACACTGAAAAAACTTTTGTTTTGTTTGTTTTTTTCCCCCCAAATTTAGGTTCGAGGAGATGAGCGGGTTATTGTGACCTCACATGGACTGCTGTTCTTACGTGTGAAAAATTCAGATGCCGGCGTGTACGTGTGCCAGACTGTGGAACATGGATATGTGACCACATTATTACGTATCACTCTGCACGTGCTCAGAGGGGAGAGGGTGAAGTCAGTGTTCAACGGGGCTAATGGTGAAGATGGAGAGAAAGCTGCACTCCTGTGTCACTCTTCTATCGGACCCCCACCAGGCCCCAGCATCAGCCCCAGGGTTATGGTGCCATCCTCAGTCCCTGGCCGCCACTCCAGGCTGTGGTACAAAGAGTTCCTCCAGCTGATTGGCTACGGGGATGCTCAGAGAGTAGAGGAGTACTGCGAAAGAGTGTGGTGCACAGACAAAAAACGTAAAAAGAGCAAAAGGAGGTATGTTCCTCTGACTGGTGAGAAGAACGGGAAAGGAAGAGGAGAAGAGAATTCCAACCGGGCACCCAGGCACACCTTGGACACCTGAGAAGAACTGAGACAGAATGGGCACACACACACACACACACACACACACACACACACACACACACACACACACACACACACACACACACACACACACACAGTCCAAAGGTCAGAATCACTCACTGTTTGCACCATGTAAAAGGGTTTCACTTTACTTTGAACAACAGCGGTACCAGATAAACACACATAAACAACACAGCAGCATCAAGCTATTATAGCTACATTTATCACTCAGTAGTTCAAGTGTGTTGTTTCTGCTTCTTTTAAAAAAGCAACATTTAGCCTTTTGCATGGTGTAAACTGATTATCTGCTGCAGAACTTGGCTAAATACTACGAACATCAATGTCGGCACAGTGCAGAGACCCTGGAAAGAGATGGATGCCACCACAAAATTGACTGTAATCTGAAGAGACAGAAAATAATAAGCCAGTTGCTGCGGACCGATCTGGTCCACCCCAGCTGTCAATCTAAACGCACAGAGTGACTGCTCCACCAAACGTCTGCTCCTCCTCTCAATCGATGGGATGCTAAACATGACACTTATTGTATCTATTGTGAGAGAAGACATCTATGTTCAAAGTAATCGACTTATCATTTTTTGGTATGATGATAACTTATTTTCTTGCTTTCTACTGATTCCTGTAGTTGTTTAGATGTCATAAACTGGAAGATAACGTGTAGTTTTTGTACAGTGAAAAATGTTTTTGAGCTTCATGATATTGCCAGTTTGATTACGACGTGGTCTGGCCTGTGTTGCCGCGTGGGCCACTATGAATATTGTTAGATGTTGCAATGCCACTATTATGGATATTTGAGGCATGTTTTAAATATGATTATGCCTTGAATGAGAATAATTACTATTTAAGCACTTGAAAAACCTGTTGATGAAAGA
Source organism: Echeneis naucrates (assembly GCF_900963305.1). NCBI lineage: Eukaryota > Metazoa > Chordata > Actinopteri > Carangiformes > Echeneidae > Echeneis > Echeneis naucrates. The sequence continues at coordinate 11,268,626 of NC_042526.1, read as the reverse complement.
TGAAAATGTGTCCAATAAGTGGATATTTCTGTTATTATAAATGTCTACACTTAATGTAAAAAATATACTAGGAGTAGTGAGTGTACTGTGTATATCTCTGTATATTTGTGTCTATAATTAAGGGTGGTCTTTGTTTTCACATTTGTTAAGCATAACTGCCACCAGAAAGTCATCCCTCAGTGCTGTCTCATCCCTCCTTTATCTCGTCCTACCTTTCTCCCTCTGTCACTCTTTACATTCCCTCCCCTCTTTGTTTGTCTGCAGATAGGATTCATAATGACCATGACAAACAGCAATGGAGAGCAAAACATTTCCCTCGGGAAAACAAGGCTAAATAAATGCTGGGATGACGATCCAAACGTGTCATTGGCAAAAGTGACGATTCAACCTCACGAAACATCCGCTCATTTTGAAATGACTAAAACAATCTGGCAATCACAATGAAATGCATTGCAGCTGTGATGCTACTTGTGGAATCTGGAGGATCTGTTGTGAAGTTGTGCCTTATTTGTCTCTTACTTTTGTCACTTTATAGGTTTGCCCCTCTTAAACTTACTGTATTTATAATGTATTCAGTCCTAAATCATCACCCGTCACTCGCCTTTAATAATGTTTAAGTCGGATGTCTTTGACTGACCTGTTGTGCCTGCGCTTATGAATACATGTGCCATTAAAAGAGATGGGCCATCCTTCCCTGGTGTCACATGTGGTTTAAGTACCAACACACAGACACAGACAGATATGACCCAGAGAGTCACCAGTTAACCCAAACATGATGTCTTAGGACGAATAGGGGAAACCGGAGTCCCGGGGGAAACCCACGCAGGCCCAAGGCTGGGAGCCGAATCACAGCCTTCTTATTGTGGGGTGACAGAGCTAACCACTATGCTGCCGTGCTGCTGGTTTAAGTATCACTAATGTTCAAATATCACTATTCTGTATACAAACCTACACATACACACATAATAAACATAACACAACATTAAGTCATTGCATACTATAACAGTCATAAACAGGTATAAGGACGATTTAAGTGGGTTTTCAATGTACTTATCAACAAAATACAAAGTACTTATCAACAATTATAATGTCTCCCTTGAAAACTTGCAGTATTCATCATCATTAATTACCTATCTACACACTGGCCTCCACTGGTGGCTGCCCACACAAGAAGTCATAGTTGTTTGCAAGAAACACACTTCTGCTTGCGAATAGATCACGATTTGTTATCAACCATAAATTTAATGTAAATAGGGGCCCCTAAAGTAATACTAAGATAGAGAATCCAGAATAACCAGTAAGCCTGAATTAGGTTTCTTCCCTTTTTTCCTTATGGTGAGCTGCTCACTGTGACTCCACGCTCATTTAAATTCTGTCAAGGTCTACATGAGTCAATGGGGGGCTGAAGGCATTTGAGAATGAAATGCATTCTTCTGATTTATTCCCCATGGCTACCATAGTAACAGGCAGTGAACCAGTTCAGCTTCCATCCTCATGAAAACGCCATCCTCATTCTCTTTGCCAAGTTTGAACACTGTTACACTGGCCTCTGGGACCCCCCAGCCAAGGGTCCAAGTAGCCAACTATTTATCAAATACTAATATACAATATTAGACCAGTTGTCTTAGTTACGCTCCATATGGTCCCCTTTTCTCCTGGGACTGAAACTGGCATTTGCCCGTTGGAGGGAGTTCATGACCACACGACAGCTTTGGGAATAGATGCAGAAATGTAGGTTGATTTTGGGGCTGCACATATTTCTTTAAGAGATCATGCATTTCAAGGTACAAGGGGCCAATTCAATACAACAAAACACTATGAATCCATTCATTGATCTACAAAGGGCTCAAAGGTCAAAGTCCATCACGTAAAAGTAGACTCCTGTAGATGTTTTCATTAATGTGAGAACATGACAGAACTTTTCTTTTTCTTCGATTTGCTCCCTTTCCCTTTTGCCATCTTTGTCATCCCCCTATAGCGCAGGGCCAAAAACTGAAACATTTTATCACGAGTGAGAATGTCAGAGAGGAGTGGAGAGGTTATGAGGCGGTGGAAAAAAACATTGGTGGACAAACATTAAATGATCCTGAACTGATAGCAACAGCCCACGTTGACTGTCTTGAAGGCTGGAAGCCTATTAGATATGAACAGATCTCTCTCTCGTTTGCACACTCCTTCCCCCTCCGTTGATTTAGCATCATCAGAGCAGAGCAACCCCATGGCAAACTTCTAAATCCCTATCTTTTCTTGGTGTCAGCCTGGCCTGTAAACTATGGATTAAAATGTCTACAGAATAAATGAGTATTCATATTCTTGATTCACTTCCTCAGACTTCACTTAAGTCCTGATTGCAGTTAGCTCTGTTTCACTGCAGAGCTATTAAATCACCATAAAATACACCTTTTTCCAGGAAATGGTTTAGAATGTTTAGCATTTCGTTTCATCATTCAGACAGAGTAAGCCTTTGTTTTTATCTTTAGATGTTCTCGACACATAGGAGCGAAAAGTGAAGGTCAAACATCAAATACAATCCTCACCACATTGATAAGTGAACTGATAAGCGTAAAGGATTTATTATCAGTGGTGGCACAGGCAGCTGCTTGCCCCGCATATCAGTTCAGGACAAAAGGGACCCCAGGTTTAAAGTAAGCTGTTTATTTGCCACCAGTAAACATGATGACGACATCCATGGAGTCATGAACGCACAAATAAACAAAGGAACCTGATATAATATAGGCATCAAGGCACTGATCACACAAGCAGCGTGTCAACATGTATTATGTGTTATCTCGCTGACAAAGCTGTCACCGAAGTACAGTATTCTCCCTCAGCAAGTCAGTGAATGAAACAAACACCACCAAGAGAGGCTGGACTGACCCCTGCAAAACATCACGTGGTGCATGTGTCTCTTCATTCATCTGTTGCTTTTCATAATCTTTGACTCGCCCCACGCATGACTTATAAAAGAATGTATAACACCCATTCATCCTAATGCAAGCATGCTCTCGGCTGCACGTGTGTGTCTGTATCGCTCTATGATACTGTGCAAAAGATGACTAACACCCATCGCTCTCTGATATTTCCCTCAGCTCACGTACCTCACAACCTCACAAGAGGCTGAGAGATGACAGCATAGAGAATAAGAAAGATGGAAGGCATAGATCATCGAGCTTCTTCCTAATACTGTTAGCCAGGGAGAAGAAGAGAAGGCAAAGTGAGTTGGTGAGAGAGATTAAACGTGTAATGGCACAGAAAAAGGAGAGGAAAGGGAACAAAGGAACAGATGAGCATGTAGAGTGTGTGATGTGAAGCTCTGGGCTCTCATCACCTGTGGGTGTGGGTGGTGTATAATATAATAATAATAATTTTTTCAAAACACCTTTCCACAATAATGGCTAAAAGTAAATTAAGCTACACTTCTTTGCTTTTGCACACGGCTCTGTTTGCATGCATTTAAAGTACATTATGTTCGGTGAAAGTATTGCACACATCAGTGCATGTGCACATGCACAGTGCAGTGAGACTGCTGTGTCATTAATCTGGGTGTAATCGCTATATTTGTGTAACCGCTGGGGCTGTTCTATCCTTTAATCCATCTCTTCATCCCTCCAACATTTTTATTACATCACTCTGACCTTTGCACTGTGGCAGCCTCAACAGCTGGCCAAGGCTGTTAAACAACAAACAGCACACGCAGTCCAACAGCATCAATATTGGCTCCATGTGCTCAGGAAACTGGGAAGAAATTAAAGCGCAACATCAAATGCAAACGTCTATACCGCAATACACACAGTGGTTTCATTTGTTCACTGACAGCTGCGTGAGTATTAATACAGAGATGTGATATATGAATGCACTGAACTCTAGAATCACACGTGCAGTAAATATTCCTTCATATCTCTGGACAAGAAAAACCTGGATTGTATATTCAGGGTTTGGTATTTGATTTGGCAAACAACAATCAGCTTGTTTACCCGAGCTGGGTGTTGACTGAGCTGCTCTACTCCTCTAATCAATATATCTATCCTGTATTTCCTCTCTCCTCTCTGTCAATCATCATGCGAACACAGAACCTACAACTCAGACCTCATGCTTGTATTTGAACAGGGAAGGCATGAATCCTACATGTAAGGCTGGTAATATTTTAAGGAGACAAAGTGTAATGCCTTCTTTCACTGTAGAGATGAGGTGAATAAAGCAGAAGACGATCAGTCACAGGCAGCAGACTCAAAGCTGCACAGGGAGACACTGCTTGAGGCAGTAAGGCACCAACAGACAACAGCAAAGACAGCATGCTGTCCACAGGAAAGGATTTATATGAGTGATCTAATTAAAAGCAGATTGCTCACTCTTTATGAAACTTTCAGACACTTATACTTTGTAGGTGATTCACTTAGATTTTTCTCAAATGTAAAACCTCCCTGATGGACACAGTTTCTGTCATCTTGTTATTTTTGCTACTTGTACAAATACTGTTTCTCTGGCTATCTGTGTAATGCGTGCTGACTTGTTTAAATGGCGCATAAACAAATAATATCAAAAATCCATATGCAAATCACTCATACTTGTATGCATTCGACTTTGTCACAGACTCAGTCAGATTAATTTCTCCCAATGACCCCTGAAGCAAATCATGATAACATGAAACAATCGGCTTTGAAATTAATGCCACTAGGGGAACATTGCTTTTGCAAAGGTTGCAGATACTGTACTAAATTGTTTTTGACACAAAAAGAATGAGCAGACTTGTATTCCTCTCTATGGACACGTAACCTCTCAATACTGCTGTCCAACAATAGCACTAAACACTGTGCTGCCCCTCCAGTTTGTTATTGACATTTTCACTGAAAGATGCCAGGCATTTCAGGCTACAGCACCTCCATATTTGGTTAAGCATTGCCCTTCAGCCACAGTTTTCATTTTTTATCACGGGACTCTCAGTATTTATAATTTAAGGATTCACATTAGTGTCACATAAGTTTCAAATCGTATATTTTGCCCCTTCCATGGATGCATGCAATAGATGAAAGTGGGCTGTCTCACAATGCTGACCATATATCAGCCTTGCTATTTGGTTAATAAAAAAAAAACAAAAACAAAAACAACAAACGTATAAATGTGCATTAATTATTTATTTTCTACTTATACCTAAATAAAAAAGAGTGTGTTAAATATCACACGAAGAGCTACATTATACATGGAAGTGCATGAACTTGGTTCACTGCCAGCTCTATCCAGGTTCATGTGTATGGCAGTTAGGCTTCAAGTTGAGCTGTATTAAACTGAAAAATTGTCCTCAAAATGAACCCCTGCAACATTTTACGAGGCACTTCTTTTTTTAGTGAATGCATAAGGCACCGATAACGCAGTGATGTGTGTGCATTATAGCAGCAGGCAGCTGGGAGCCTCTGGTTGCTGGTGAATATTTGATGAGCGAATGGATCCCTATCCCTAGGCAGGCCGAGTACAGTGTGCACACTCAATCGCACACGCGAGCATACACATATGTGCACACAGTGCAGGTGGTGCAGTTTCTCTGCTGTTCCAGTCTTACGCCAAGCAGGTGCCAGTGAAGGTGATATCAGAGTATGCTGCGCAGCTCCCTGATGAAAGGCACACCACAAAATGATGCTTCGCATTCTCCATCTTTAAAACGTTTGGGACATGCACACATGCAAGGTCGTGTCCTCTTCATACAGTAGGTTCCAAGTGGCAGGAAAGGAATACAAAGAAAGTAATGAACAATTACAGATACCATAGAACATACATCTGCAGTTGTCAATATACGCAGCATGTCATGCTTAGATTATGTATTTTTGAGTGTTTTATCACATTTACAGCAAACCCTTTAAGAGATGATTGATTGACTAATTTATTGCTGTGAAGCACTAAAGTGGAGAGTTAATGTGACTTAATTAATGTGAACTCCATTAGCATAATAATTTAGCATGGGTAACATCTCATACATACAAAACAGTCACAACGTTAATATTAGCTTGAAGCAAGTTCAAAGTCTCCGTCTTTCATTGCTGAACTGAACGGAAATCCCCCCAGAGGTGGGAAACACAGTCAAACACAGTTAAACAGTTTGCAGTAAAAATATTTGAGGCTTCAGAGGTGTTGACCATTTCAGATATTATGCAAAGCTTAAATTAACTGATTCATGAATCACACATTTTTACTGAAACTGAGCGAAATTATAGCGTTTGAATAGGCAATAGCATTATTCATTTAAAATATGTATGTGTGGTTTGTCAGTGAGATGAATATTGTTCACCTCTCACACTGTACACCGGCAAAGCTGAAGTCCCGAGGTAGTCTAAAACCCCATCTTCTTTTTCACCTCTTCAATTATATACCACCGGCAGTCTAGACCTTCTCACTGCACCTCTGCAAACACGTTGCTGTCCATCGACCTGCTGATCAGCAATTTCAACAAGCACCAATATAGCTCCCTGTGGTGGGGTGAACACATTGTGTCTGTCCCATCGTCTTTAGTTTGAGGCACACTGCACTACAGTACACCGTCCAAAGACATCACACCACAAAAAGGTTAATGGCAACACAATACAGAATCTGTAATTTACCACTGACAATGAAAGACAAAACTACATTTGCATCAAATGTAGTTTTGATGCAGCTCTACTCCCATAATCTTGCATTTCCTGATGATAATGGGACTGCATTGTTGTCCTCACATCTGCTTTCAACTTACTCCTCTTATCTTTACAACTCTCATCAACTGAGCGTCATCATTTCCATTATCAGAGCAGATATGTTTTTTATCCTATCCCCTAATTTTTATTCTCCCCCAGTCCTCTCTCCTTTGCCACTCTGATTCCGATCAGCGGTGATTTCCTGCTCGTCGATTTGTAGGATTTGGGGGCGTGAACTGTGTTACCCTTCGAATCCTCCCGTAACATGGCAGCTGAGGGAGGGGTTGGTGGGAAAAGTAAGATAAGAATTAGGGAAGTAGCGATAAGGGTGCCTCGTGGCCACTATTTCTTTAAGAGTATTTTTAGTATGGCAGATGGCAGTGGTCACTCGTCATGAAAAAAGATGGGGTGGCTTAAGAGACATGTGCAGTGGCCTAGCACAAGGCTGAGAGAGACAGAGAGGGAGAAGGCAAAGCACAAACCATTCCCCCTAGTGACATACAGGAGACTGCCAAGGCCTGGTAACTCTACCTTCCTATCAGGCTCATTCTAATACAATCGAGTTACCACTCAATTACATCGTGGGGACGTTTATAATGTGTGAGCAACTACAAGCTTGACTCAGTCCATGAATAACCAAGTCTTTTAGAGGAAAGAGGATCCACAGTGAACACTAACTTCAGTTTTTTCGGACCAATTTTTATTTCAGAGCCAATCACTCAGACTATGAGTCAATACATCCTCACACTTCATATGACGCATACAATACAACGTAAATGCCACACTCCACATAAACTGGTAACTTAAATTTACTACTTGTTGTTTTAGTGAATTCCAGCTCTCTTTTGGGTTTCATGTCGGGACTTGTGCTTATGTAAATTTAATGATACTGGCAAAGTGTGTGTGATCAGGTTACTGTATAGATTACATGGTGACCCTGCCAAACACACAGGCACAGAGACCTAGAGACCTAGTGAGGACGGCAATACACCTAAATGCAGGCCGCTGCTCATCACTGCTCCGGCTCCAGTCCAGAGAAAACCATGCCGGGGAAAAACTGTTTTGCCTTTCTCAAGGGTCAGCGTCAGAGGTGTGTGTTTTTGCTCAATAATTCCTTAAACTAAATATTTTTGGAAAATGGCATTTGTAAGTGAATGTTTGGCCGTTGTTGTTGTAAGAGCTGCACTCTCATCTACGAGCATTACAGCTGTGGGAGTTAGGGAGTGCTAGGCCACATTATGCTCCAGTGTGCCAGCTTAATTAAAATGACAGCAAGATAAGTACTGCTTCTGAGCTCTGTTTGTTTGAGTTTGTTTGTGTATGAGCGAGCCTGCGAGGGAAAGAGAGAGAAAGGAAGAGGGAGGGATGGGTGTGTGGATTGTTGGGGATCAGGAATGAGTGTTCAGGGAAGAATGCAAATGATGATGTCTGTCTAATTGTGGGTGCCTGAGTGAGAAGAAAGCAAATGTGGCAGAAAAGAGAAGCACAGTAGACATCTGGCCAGCCGTGAGACAAGATGTCTGCTCTTGTCTATATTTTTGTTTGGAAAATGATATCAGGGTTAAGCACATTATCAGGTAACATTAATGGTGGATAGATACTTCACACTGCTGCCTCCTGGCCGGTGTTGTCTTGTCTCAGTTTCAGGTACACTGAAAACTCAACTACCAAAGGGCCTATATGGTATTTGTCTGAATGTGCACTGTTGAAAGCTTGTGACATATCTTGGATGGATTGAAGCTCTCCCCCTTGGGCCCCGAAACCACCCTAAGCATACGTTCTTCCTGTGGAGGTCAGCTTTCAATGTAAAGGATGACTTTGCTCAGCTGTGTGATTCATTTAGATGTAAACTGGAAGCACTAACATTTCTGCACACATCTCAAGCCGTGTTATTCAATAGATACATTTCCCTATTTCCCTGTATCAAATAATAGCCCAGACTTTTCCAAAGGAATATATGCCAACTGAAAGGAGAATTTAACATGAGAAGGCGACAGAAATATTTCAACATGCCTCTGGTAATCTAATATCCCGACCCGAACTGTTAAAATGAGAAGAGAAAGAAGCATTGGGGATTGTGTAATTTTTCTTCAGGAATCTGACTTTGAAAGGGGACTTTCAAAGAAATGCCAGGTCTGTGTTGTTAAATACACAGTAAAGGAGACAAAGAGGCTCACATGTGAAATATGTTTCCAACAACTCAAATTCTTTCCATTCCGAAACACACACAAGAGCAAAAAACCTTTTGGGGTCTGAATTTATCAAATCAAAATCAAATCAAATCAGATTTATTTGTATAGCGCCAAATCATAACAAAGTTACATCAAGGCACTTAAAATATAGAGCAGGTCTAGACCAAACTCTTTATAAATTTATGGGTACGTATGAAGCAGTTCAAGTCAATGATGCTTTAGTTAGGTTAGATACGTTTAGTTCTGTTCCGGTGATAGTGGTGTGAGTGTGTGGGAGAGAAAAGGGCTGCTGACAGAGGATATTGTTGTCATTGCATTTAAACTGACAAGCACGGAGAGATAAAAAGAAAAGAACGTGATGGAGCCGCATGTAGTGACTGCCTGCTGTCTTACACGCTTACGTAACAGTGTTGACTGACAAATGTTTATGGAGTGGGATGAAAACTGTTTAACATGCCAAAAAGGTTGATGTCAAAGTCAAATTTTTTGGACAGATGTTGGCTCACCAATGCGCTTCAAAATAAGAAAACCTGTAGTTAAGGCATTTCTCCCAAAATATTAAAATAGGCAGCGGTCCTTGGGATTGACATTAAAACATGGTCACATCTCTATAAGAAAAGGTGAGGACATTAGCCTACGGTGAGTGAAGTTCTATTGAGACACTCACTAAAAGAGGAAGGAGATCGTCACAAAGATTTCCTTGTACCAGATTGTGAGGATGAGGTAGCTGTAAGCAGTCAAAAAGTTCTTAAAGGATTTCCTGCCCATGTACGAGCCCACAGAAGAACTACTGTCCACAGATGGAGATCGTGCTAATGAAAGTTTCCTGTGTGTCTGCAGGCCAAATCTGGCGTTTTCCAATCCGAGACCATAGCTATTCTCTTGAATCATGCATGACACAGCTCTTCCACACACCCACACACCACTTGCTCTCCATTCTTCCCACAGAGCTCACTCACACTCACCACCTACTGAACGGTTAGGTTTCCGCTGTATGTCGTGTATAAACCTGACTGTGACTGTGTGTGTGAGCGGCGATCTGTCAAGATGAGAACCTCTTCCTAGTTTTTGTCGTGCACTCTGCTGTTGCTCTTTAGTTGTGTTGAGTGTAGAGAAGAAAGTCTTTTTTTTTTTTTCTTATTGGTTTCAGAAAGGTAGAAATTCCTCTCAAGAATTGTGGTCTGTGAGTGATTACACAGAAGTCTCTTTATAGTTTTGTCATCTGACCTGAGCTGGAAGGAGAAAAGAAAAAAATTTTTATTTTTTTTTCCCCCCATCGCTCTGACAGTGACAGGTCTCTTCAAATCACATCTACTATGCTGGGGGGGGAAAAAAAAAAAAAAAACTCTTGTGGGCAAAAGCAGTCCAGAGCGGGAAGAAGAGACTGGTTAAAGAGAATGAAGCCGGCCTACTACACAATGTTTTATAAGCCTAAATGCAACCAACAGCAATAACCCTTCGATGAGGCCCAATCAGACACATCCGCACACATCCAGGCACCAAAGAATGGGTTAACTAGTGTGTAGTATTTTCAGACAGTGTATACCAACATATAATTTCTTACATGTATTAACTATAAACAGCCATTATAATGATAATTCTGGGATGTATTGATTTCTGCTACAATGCATTGTCTCCATGTGTGCTTGCACTGAAAGACAAGCAGGGCGGAAAGACAGATGTTGTTTAGGGTGCCTGAAATAAAGACTGACGATCTGTCATTGGACTTCTGAAAATATGTTTTTGTTGCATCATTACACACAGACAAATAGCTTCCTAAAGCCAGAGGACACATGATCAGCTCAGTCTGAGTTATGAGCTGACCTGCAACTGCACTGAACTACATGTGAAGAAGGGGATTGATGTCTGGGATATCTACTGTGGCTAATATAAAAATATTAACCTGGTGTGTCTACAAGCAAATCACAAATGAAACACTATAGGCCTTGCTGGTCCTCTCTGTAACCAGTGTGGGTCGTAAAACAGGAGGAAAAGTGTATTCAGTGTATTCAGACCACATTTGCATATAAAATACAAATAGACTGAAAATGGAATTTAAAGATGTCGCAATATACTGTCTGGCATCTTTTTTATATGGCTCAACACCCTCAGAGCCAAAATCATTATCTCGCCACAGCATGATCATCACTGTGACATTTCAAATGTGTCAACAGTCGCTGGGAAAATGTGCAACACATGTCAGTGCTGGTGAAACCGTTCGTCCTGATCACACGTGACTACGGGGAAATAAATCGCCTAGTCCCCTTTAATTGCAATTTCCGTGCGTGATATATATTGTGATCACCTGTCAGGGGCGGCGCATGCGCACTGGCGCGGGAGGCGGAGTGGATGCTGATCGCCGTGGATCCGCTACCCTGCGCCCTCCATCCCTCTGCGTTCAGACAGACACGGTCTGTGGTGGGGGGACAGCCGCGGAGGATTTGGGGCGAGGATGGGGAAGCAGACTTGCCGCCGGTGAAGGTACGATTCCCCGTCGGTTTCACCGGAACACCAAGCTTCGGTGTTTGACATTGTGACCGTGGAGGGTGAAGGATGCTCGGCTGCGGGATGGGAGGAGATGAGCGGGGGAACACGGAGCGGATAACAGATGGTATTTGGGAAGATGCCTCCTATGACAGGGCTTTTGCTGGGTTTCCTTTCTGGATGTAGGCGGGTAGGATTGTATCCTTAAACAGGAGTCTCAACAGGCTCCTGGTCAAGGGCACACAAACGGATGATAACGTGTTCTTTTAAATCTCCTCTCACCCTTGCTCTCGGAGCTGTCACCACCTCATCCCCTCTACAGACTAATGTGCACAGGTTTAGAGTGGTGGGGTGAAATGAATGCTGCTTTTTGATTTATTTATTTATTTTCATTGCGATAAAACGTTTTTGGATGGATCAGTTCCACTACTTCTGAGATGGCTGAACGGGTTGCTGCTGTGCTTGTGGGTTGACCGTAGTAAATGTTAATCCAGCTGTTATTTATAGAACGACATTTGCTCATCAGAGCCATGTACTGCCCTTCATGCTGCTTTGATGGGCTGAAGTATTAACTTCCTATGTATTACCCGACTGGCCCTTACCCGGATGTGCCTGCGATTTCTCCAGTGAGAGCGCAAGATTTCCTGTGTTTACTCGTCTGCTTGCTGCTGTAAAACATGTCTTGCATGAGATTTCTCTCTGGCCGACCCTCAGTGCCATTTGCTTGACGCGAGACGCGTGGGAGACGTACCGATCAGATGTAGTGTAATTACGTCGATCCCACAAGTCCACCTTAAATGTCCAAAGGAGACGGTTTGACGGAGCCTGTGGTTTTAAGGCTGAGATCTGACTCTGTCCATGGTCCTGGAAACCTTCCGAGTCGATCAGAGTCAGGCACAATCTTGAATAGATTTCTACGACTGCCATACAAATAATAATCCCTTCAGTCCGCGACGGAAGACAGTTTTATTTATCAGACACCATGTTGTGTCACAGACGCAGATTCTTTACAGTGACAGTGTATTCAAATGGAAATTCCACTATTTGTAAAATATGCAATTTTGGGAGTTAGATAAAAGATGCACCCTTCAAATTGTAAAAGTAGACCACATGATATTATGTAACACACGGATGCCATCCTAAGTTAATCACGTCTCCATCTTCATGTGGATGAGGAAAATCAAAAACTTACCTCAGACAGTGATTCAGTAAATATATGTTTTTGACTTCAGCATTTATACTCTTTATGCTGTCTGTAACATCCTCGTTTGATTTTGTTTCCCAGACAGTATTGTAAATGTTGTGCACAGACTCCCTCCTGTCTGGTGCCTCGTCACCTCAGACTTATTTTCTTCTCTTTCTCTGTTTATCATGAATTCAGGAAGTCTGATGTTGGTGCTGAACCCAAGGGAAGTCCAGGGAGCAGCAGCAGCAGCAGCAGCACCACAGGGGCTGTAGATGCCCTCTCCACAGCTCCAGCCCCACCTCCCCCTCCAGCCTATGTTGGAGAGCCAGGACAGAGAGGAGATAGCTCCTGCTCTGACTCCGACAGTCCTGTAGAGTCCAGTTCCTGTGAGGAGGAGGAGGAGGAGGACGAGGAGGAGGACGAGGAGGAGGAGGAGGAGGAGGAGGACGAGGAGGACGAGGAGGACGAGGGTGAAGAACAAGAGGAAGAGGAAGACCCTACTATGTTCTCTTCAAAATTCCTCAGTGGGGCTAACCCCCTCAATGCTGTGTCTTCTGCTGTGAATAAGTTTGGTTTATTTGGAGATGAGGGGGAGGGGAACAAAAACCAGAAAGCTCCTTCCCAGCAGGGGGTGAAGCCACCTGGGGAACAGCAGCCAGGAGCAGGCCCTGGCAAAGGCCCTCAACAGCAGCAGGGACCCCAAAAACCAGGCAATGCCCCCTCTATGCAAAAGAGCATACCACCCACTAAACAAGGATCACCACAGCTGCATGGGAATGGACAGGCTGGACCCCCAAGCAAGCCTGGTGGGCAACAAGGTACTCCAAAGGCAGGGACAAAGCCTGAAGGACAGCTTAAAGGAGAGCCACAAAAACCTCAAGGGGCCCTCCAGCAAGGTTCACCTAAGCCTGGAGTTCAGCAACAGATTCTGTCCAAGAGTGGTGCACAGCCAGAAACTCCAAAGACATCAACTCAACAACAGGCTCCGCCGAAGACAGGGATGCAACAGCAAGGGCCTGCTGCAAAGCTTGGGCCACAAAAAACTGGTTCACAGCAAGGGTCACCTCAAGCAGGACAGCGACAGCAGGGGTCACCCAAAGTTGGACAGCAACAACAAGGTTCGCCTAAACTTGCACAGCAACAACAGGGCTCATTGAAGGTGGAGCAGCAGCATCAAGGTGTTAGGACTACAGTCCAGCAGCAATCCTCTGACAAGCCTGGGCCTCAGCAACAAGGCCCAAAGGGACCTGTTACACCAAGCCTGTCGCAGTCAGGGTCTTCCTCACCTGGAGTAACCAAAGCTGCATCTCAGTCAAAAGCTAGTTCCCTTTGTCCAGTGTGCAAAACAACAGAACTTAATATGCATACCAAGGACCTCCCTAATCATAAAACCTGCACACAGTGTAAGGTTGAGGTGTGCAGCTTGTGTGGCTTCAGCCCTCCAGACTCTGATGTAAGTAACAGTTTACAGTAGCATTTTGCTTTGATTGTTCTCACCATTCAATGAATTCCTTATCCAACACAAAGGTGCTCATACTGGGTGATTTTACTATTCTGCAAAGCAATATAACGAAATATAATCTTAATTCTTATACTAAATCCTCAACACCCTTCTTAGGCTATCAAAAAATAAAGCTAAATGAGCAGTTGTTATTTTATAGAGATTTTTTTATGTCACTTAACTTTCTTCATGAAATAATTAGAACCCTCACTTGAAAATGTTTACATCAATAAATGTGCAAATCTATTTTTTGTATAGGGCCGGGATTGGCTCTGTCTCACCTGCCAAATACAGAGAGCTCAAGGAACTTCTGTACCGCTGGGATCACCCATGAAAAACCCCACATCCAACAAAATGTCTTCTTCTCAGATCCAGACACCTGTCAAAAAAGAGATGTCAGCACCAGGTTCACCCCAGAAAATCCCTCCTGCTTCGGCCAAAGTGCCAGCAAAGAGTGAAGCTATTCAAGGAACAGAACATCAAAAACAGAGCAGCTCTGCTTCTGCTCAGAAAATGACACCTGACACACACAGATCATCGGGATCTCCAAAACCAGACCAGGCTAATCAAACTGGGGGCAAGCAAAGCAGTGCCACCGCAGCTCCTAAGCAGGAATCAGGCAGTTTGTTTGGCTCTGGTGGTGCTAAAACTGAAGCTGCAAAGCCACAAGAGTCAGTGACTGGGAAGATGTTTGGTTTTGGTTCCTCCATTTTCAGTTCTGCATCTACTCTGATTGCCTCAGCAGTTCAAGATGAGCCTAAAACCACACCGCCAGTTTCTCCCAAAATGCAAAATACGAAGGACACCAAATCCCCCTCCGCACAAAAGTCAGAACAAGTCAAGAAGCAAGAGCAACCCAAGCAGGCAAACTTAAATCCAGCAGGACAGGCCAAAGTGGATAAGGCTTCCTCTGAGACTCCAAAAACAGTGGCTGTTCCGAAAGCAGGCCAGTCCACGTGTCCACTCTGTAAGGTTGTGCTTAACATCGGCACAAAGGATCTTCCCAACTATAACACTTGCACTGAATGCAAAAGTACTGTCTGCAACCAATGTGGATTTAATCCCATGCCAAACGTTAAAGAGGTAAGATGTTGTATTTTTTTAAGTAACTCATGAATAATGAAAGACGGAGAAAGGGAGGAATTTGTAGTTTGTTTTCTAAAATGTTATTCATCACAATATAACTGAAGAATTTTGGTGGCTAATTTCTTTTGTTTTCTTGATGGTCTCTTAAGAATTTTTCAGATGATGCATTTGGGGTTGTTTCACTATATTCTTGGTTAAAGTGTTGGTGTGAATTAATCTCGCAGAATGTAATTGTAATTGGAGAACTTTTACTGAAGTAGGAGAATGCGCCTATATGAATTAATGGAATGGCAATGATCACTTCTGAACTAAAGCATTAAATTCCATCTTGTGTCAGAGGAATCATTTTTAAAGAGCATAATGGAAAGGCATGATAAGCTACACCACGCAATACAAACTACAACCTAATCTAAATTGAAAAGGTGCTTGGCTTTTACTTTTTCTTTTTAGAAATGATAAAAGTTTCATACCTTGTTGTGAGGCCATTTGAATTCCACAACCTACTCTCAGTGCCTCTTCTCTCAGAGTGTCAGACCGATTCACCAGACAAGAGCTACACTCATATATAAAACACTTTTGTGTGTCACAATCTTTCCCTGAAGCCCTTCAGCTATTAAAACAAAAAGAAAAACGGGCGAGACTTAAGAGATCATTCTTTTATTGTGTTAACAATATTAATGCTATTTATAGATTCATCTGCTTTGAAAATAGTTTATTTACTTATTTGTTCACTGATCACATTGTGTCAAACACTGTTGCTGGGGTTGACTTTACAAGCACACACACACACACACACAAACCATATACAGGGTACACGTGCACACACAGCACATGGAGATTAGCCAGTAGGGAACACCACATACAGGGTGAATGGACATGGCGTCTGCCAGGCTATGAGAGCCACAGCAGACTTGTCATTTGACTCTGTAATTCAATTCACAGTTCGTAGGCTACTTCAGCAAGGTCAGTGCAAGGCTACCTGATCTTGTGATAGTGCTCAGACTAATGGCTAAAACAGTGGTGAGCCAACACCAGGATGGAGATATCCTTCTGTGCATTTTGCAAGCACTGTGAAAGTGGAAGTTGTGCAGTCCAAACTACTCAAACGCTGTCATTACCGTCACTCTGCTTTATAATTTGTAAGTTAAACAAGCAACAGTCGGAGGGTGTTGAGTTTTTAATGACACTGTGTTTGCACTTTTGTGATTATATAATTAGTTTATTGGATTAAATTTGAGATGCACGCAGATGGTATGCAAAATGTGTAAAAATGGATGCTACCAAAAGCACAAGCAAGGACTAAGCTGGGTTCTGTCATTCTCTGATCATACATCTGATCAAGATTACATATGCCTCACCAGTCCCCATATTTAGAATAACTCAACCCTGCCTTCCTCCAAGTTTCTGTGCTCTACAATCTGCTCCCTGTCCTCCATATATGTGAAGCACTATTGCAAACTGATTAGTTTTCCTTTTGTAAATGGAGTTCTTCGCTTTGAATAAAAATGATCGGTGTGCATAATTACTTTATTTGTTCTGTTTTTGTTTGCTTTTCAGGGAAAGGAATGGCTTTGTCTAAACTGCCAAGTGAAACGAGCTACTGGAGCAATTGAACCTCAGAAGGATACATCTCGGGTCAACTCTTCAGTAAAGAAGACATTTCCAGCACAGCCGACAGGCTCTCCTCAAAGGAAAGGCTCAACATCAGCAGAAACAGCATCAGTGGCTGAAGCTGCTGAAGGAGGAGAGAGACCAAAACAGGCCAGTCCAGCTCATGGTCAGAAATCACCTCATGTGAACCAGAAAACTAGTCCTCAGAAACAACCGGACCAGACAAGACAAGCTTCACAAAAGCAGGGAAATGCGGCTACAGCTACACAACAAGATTCAGGGGGCTTCTTTGGCTTTGGTAGTCCTAAAAGTCAGACAGATACTACAAAGCCTACCGAGTCAGTGACTGGGAAGATGTTTGGTTTTGGTTCCTCTATCTTCAGTTCAGCATCCACTTTAATTTCATCTGCTGGTCAAGATGAACCTAAAACTACACCGCCAGTGTCTCCCAAAATGCCTGCCATGAAGGACTCAAAATCTCCTGTTGCCAAGAAACCAGATGAGGAAAAGAAACCACAACAAAGCCTACAAACCAAGCTCCCTACAGCCATCCAGCCGAAAGCAGAGAAAGCTCCATCAGAGCCACCAAAGCAAGCATCAGCTTGCCCAGTCATTTCCAAAGGAGGCCCGTCCACCTGTCCTCTCTGTAAACTAGAAATCAATGTGGGCTCTAAAGATCCACCAAATTATCACACCTGCACAGAATGCAAAAACACTGTCTGTAACCAGTGTGGATTCAATCCCATGCCAAATGTTAAGGAGGTAAGATGATAAGATGATTGTAAAATATAGAAACATTTCATGAACTCTGATCGTTGCATGTTTTTTTTTTTTTTTTTTTTTTCATTAATGATGTTATAATATACATTTTACTCCTTAATCTTTGCTCTGATGTAGGTGAAAGAGTGGTTATGTCTCAACTGCCAGATGCAGAGAGCATTAGGAGTGTCTGAGCCGCCAGGAACTCCCCAGATGAAACCGCAGTCCTCACCAAACAAAGTGACTACACCTGCTAATACACTAAAGAAGGAAACTCCCCCAACTGATAAAGCTCAAAAGAAAGAAACTCCAACACCTACTAAAATAAAGGAGGCCTCTGCACCAGGCTCTCCTCAGAGGAAAGCACAACAGCAAACAATGGGTGAAGTTATGAAAGGACCAGAAATTCAAAAACAGGTTAGTCCAGCTTTTGGTCAGAAAACTCCACGGGTGGACCAGAAGACAGGTCCTCAGAAGCCATCAGAAGAGACGGGTCAAGCTGGACGCAAGCAGAGTCACAGTGTCCCAAGTGCACAAGAGGAATCTGGGGGTTTTTTTGGATTTGGTGGTACAAAACATCAACCTGATGCTGCAAAGCCTGCTGAATCACTGGGTGGAAAAATGTTTGGCTTTGGCTCTTCCATCTTCAGTTCTGCTTCCACTCTAATAAACTCAGCTGTCCAAGATGAACCTAAACCACCAGTTTCTTCAAAGATACCCACTGCAAAGGAAGCCAGATCGCCTGTTTCTCAAAGAGGAGAGCAGGAGAAAAAACAAGAGAAAATTCAACAGCCCAAGGAGTCTCCTTTGTTACAAACCAAAGCAGAAAAAACTACTTCAGCGCCTCCAAAGGATGCAGCTGCATCACTTGTTGGTCCGAAGGCAGGGCTGCTTACATGTCCCCTATGCAAGGTGGAACTCAACTTTGGCTCTATGGACACTCCCAACTTCAACAACTGCACTGAATGCAAGAAAACTGTCTGTAACCAATGTGGTTTTAATCCAATGCCAAATGTTTCAGAGGTAACAAAAGCAAACATTTCCTAATTCACTTCTAACTTATCAGAAATGACTAAACTAGGAATTAGGGTAAACGTCAAATGTGCCAAATGATAATTGAGCAGCAATAATCTAGGATCTGCGTATTTTGATGTAGGCACACAGTTGTGTGCATGTGTTTTAAATGCTAAATATTAAAACTTGTCATATTTTGTTATTGCAGGTGAAAGAGTGGTTATGCCTGAATTGCCAGATGCAGAGAGCTCTTAGTTCATCTGAACTCACAGCTCCCACAATGAAAAGTCACAGTGCGGCTACGAAAATTTCTCCCCCTGCTCCAAATCAGAAAACAACAGCACCAAATCAAGTGGAAATTATTAAGAAGGAAATGGTGAAATCTGATACACATCAGAAGACAGTGACTCCATTAGCTGATAAAGATCAAAAGACAGACACCACAGCAGTAACACAGGTAGCTAAGGCTGCAGAAGGGACAAAAACTGACATACAGACGAGTAAAACTGCACATCAGAAAACTCCCCAGGATAACTCAGGAGCAACTGGTTCTCCGAAACCAGCTGATCAAGCAAGTCAGCCTGTGCAGAAACAAAGTAAAGTGACCCCGGACACACAGCAGAAGTCAGGAAGCCTATTTGGTTTGAGTAGTTCTAAACCAGGACCCGACAGTTCAAAAACAACAGAGTCCATGACAGGGAAGATGTTTGGCTTTGGTTCCTCTATATTCAGCTCAGCATCCACTTTGATATCATCTGCTGTTCAGGAAGAATCACGGACTACACCGCCAGGCTCTCGCAAGATGTCTGCACCAGCACAAGTCTCTCCCAAGCTGTCTGCTGTTCCCAAGAGTTCCCCAAAAACGACACCAAGCGTTTCTCCCAATATGTCGCCAGCAAGAGAGCCCAAAACTGTTGCACAGAAGCCAGAGCAGGAAAAGAAACCAGAAGAAATCCATCTGACTAAAGAGGATAAAACACCATCACAGCCACCAAAGACAGCAACAGTGTCCCAAAAGCTCCCTAATTCAGGCCAGTCCACCTGTCCGCTCTGTAAAGATGAGCTTAACATCGACCCCAAGGACCCTCCGAACTATAACACCTGCACTGAGTGCAAGACTACTGTATGTAACCAATGTGGCTTTACCCCCATGCCTATAGGAGAGGTAAGTGGAGGACATCAATGTCTTCAGGGACAAATGTTCTTTCCTTAAATACTGCACGCATTGAGACTATATTTAGTATTAACACATTTAAAATTGTATTTGTCTGTTGTATGATCTGTGATTGTTATACAATATGTTTATTCATATAATTACTTGGCTTCAAGTCCACACATAACTAGGTGTCTACTGTATTTTAGGTGAAGGAATGGCTATGTCTTACCTGTCAGATGAAAAGAGCTGCCAGTGCATCAGAGCCCTCACAACATCCCACAGTGAAATCTCAAGCCTCGCCAGGAAAGGTCGCCTCCCCTGCTCCAGCCCACTTGAAGGATTCCTCCAAACAGGCTGCACCTCAAAAGAATGAGAGTCCTGGTCCTGCTATACAAAAGAAGGACGCCCCAGAACCTGCCTCACCACAAAAAAAACAGCCTGCATCTGCAACTGCACCATTGAAAAAGGGCACAGGTCCAGAGAAGCCATCAAATCAGGCAAGTCAAGCTGGACGTAGGCAGAGCAATGCTGCAATAACACAGCAAGAGTCAGCAGGCTTTTTTGGCTTTGGTGCCCCTAAATCTCAACCTGATGCTGCAAAGCCTGCAGAGTCAGTGGGCGGGAAGATGTTTGGCTTCGGTTCTTCCCTCTTTAGTTCTGCTTCAACTATGATAAGCTCGGCTGTTCAGGACCAGCCCAAGACCACTCCACCGATTTCTCCCAAGATGTCTCCTGCAAAAGAGATCAAGCCCACTGCTGTGCAGAAGAAAGAAGACCAGAAGAAGCCAGAACACCCCCAGCAGGCCAAGACACCTCCATCAATACAAGCCAAAGTGGACAAAGCTCCATCAGAGCCTCCAAAAGCTGCACCAGCTCCCCAAGAATCTGTGAAACCAGGCCAATCTACCTGTCTACTCTGTAAGGCTGAACTAAATATTGGATCTAAGGATAAACCCAACTACAATACCTGTACTGAATGCAAGAATACCGTCTGCAACCAGTGTGGATTTAACCCGATGCCAAACGAAACAGGGGTAAGATAACAAATATACCAGATTTCCTCTTTTTTTTCCTCTCATTTGTTCTTCATTGGTGTCAATTAATTTAAAGTCTTTGTTCATTGTGTTCATTCATTTATTGGTCTCTGAAACATCAAAGTCCCAGTTTAGTGTATTATAGTCTATCCAGTTTGTAATAGCATGTGTAATAAACACTGGGTAACTTACACCTTACAAGGTATTACATAATGGAACTATTTTTTTATTTCATTTATTAAGGTGAAGCAGTGGTTGTGTCTCACCTGCCAAATGCAGAGGGCTCTGGGAGCAACGCAGCCTTCAGGAATTGCTTCTGTCAACTCTCAAATACTTCCAAAACCAGATCAGAAGGATATCATTAGCCCAACTGAACAAGAAAAGAAAGCGTCAACAGACTCACATGCACCTCAGAGGAAACCATCTGTAACAGAACCACCAGCAAAAGCTGAAGCCACAAAAACAATACAGGGTCAGAAACAGGCCAGCCCCATTCCTTCTCCAAAAACGCTACAGGAGCCCCAGAAAACATCCAGTCTCACCAAATCAGTAGAGCTCAAAAGCCAAAATGAACGTAAGCACAGTAATGCCGCTGCAGCACCACAGCAAGAGTCAGCAGGCTTATTTAACTTTGGTGGTCCCAAAACTCAACCTGATGCTGCAAAGCCTGCAGAGTCAGTGGGTGGGAAGATGTTTGGCTTCGGTTCTTCGCTCTTTAGTTCTGCTTCTACTATGATAAGCTCGGCTGTTCAGGACCAGCCCAAGACCACTCCGCCGATTTCTCCCAAGATGTCGCCTGCAAAAGAGATCAAGCCCACTACTGTGCAGAAGAAAGAAGACCAGAAGAAGCCAGAACACCCCCAGCAGGCCAAGACACCTCCATCAATACAAGCCAAAGTGGACAAAGCTCCATCAGAGCCTCCAAAAGCTGCACCAGCTCCCCAAGAATCTGTGAAACCAGGCCAATCTACCTGTCTACTCTGTAAGGCTGAACTAAATATTGGATCTAAGGATAAACCCAACTACAATACCTGTACTGAATGCAAGAATACCGTCTGCAACCAGTGTGGATTTAACCCGATGCCAAACGAAACAGGGGTAAGTGAGAGTCACTCACTTGTATATTCCATAGTTTGCATTGTTTTACCTTTACAATCAAATTTCTGCCTTTTGTTGGAGTGTAATGTAATTTTACAGTTACTAAAAATAATCTTGTTTCCCCGCAGATGAAGGAATGGCTATGTCTGACTTGCCAGATGCAAAGAGCTCTCGCAGCAGCTGACACAGTGCAGCCTCCATTGATGAAACCTCAGGCATTGCCTAACAAAGTGTCACCGAATGCCGCAACCCAAAAAGTCACTCCCACAGAAAAAGGAGAAGTGCCAGATAAGAAACAAAAAGACAGTCCAACACCAGGCGCGGCACTAAGGAAAGAAGAAAATAAAACCAAAATGGATATTACCCAAATATCAACCCCTGTTCCATCATCAGAAAAACAGATGCCAGGTATTGCAAAAGAGGACGAAATTGGTTCACCAATCACCACGGAGGTAACAACCTTAACTTCACCTCCCATAAAAGCGGCATCTGCCGGCACAGACACTGACACTTCTGTCCAGAAGAAGGATGTCACTCCACCAAGTTCTGTTGTTGTTAAAGAACAATTAGAAAAGAAAGAGGAGACAGCTAAAATAGTTCAGAAATCAGAAGCAGTCAAGTCCAGTGATGGCATAATGGCCAAACAAGCGCTAAACAAAGAACCAAACCTTGCTGAGACACCTCTTCCTAAATCTGCTCCTATAGCAGCACAGCAAGCAAATGAAGAATCAGGACAGAAAACACCTCATGTGAACCAGAAAACTGGTCCTCAGAAACAGCCTGACCAGACAAGTCAAACTGCACGCAAGCCGGGAAATGCCGCTACAGCTACAAAACAAGATTCAGGGGGCTTCTTTGGCTTCAGTAGTCCTAAATCTCAACGTGCTGCCTCACAAACTACTGAGGCAGTGACTGGGAAGATGTTGGGTTTTGGGTCGTCCCTTTTTAGCTCAGCATCTACTTTGATAACGTCTGCTGTTAAGGAGGAGTCCCACACAACACCCCCAAGTTCCCGAAAAATGTCTGCGCCAGCAGAGGTCTCCAGCCCCCCAGTGTCCCCAAGGATGGCTTCAGCAAAGGAAGCTAAACCTCCTGTTCAGAAACTACAGATGGAAGCAGCAACAGAGACGGCAGAGCAGGCCAAAGCTCCACCAGCAGAACAGACTGAAATGGACAAAGGTCTATCACAGCCAGAAAAACCAGAAGCCACCAAAACTTCTATTAAAGGGGTCCAGTCTTGCCCACTCTGTAAAGCAGAGCTTAACGTGGGCTCCAAGGATCTACCCAACTACAACACCTGCACTGAATGCAAAACCAAAGTCTGCAACAAATGTGGATTTAGTCCTATGCCAAATGTAACAGAGGTGTGTAAATGACCAAGTATTTCATTTTCTGTAGAATTGCTTGCCTCATGTAACTTTTTCTATTCCTTACTTTGGCTATTGAATCAGAGCTTTTATTTGTGGCTGTGATTTTGATGGAAATGATTGCATTCAGGTTAGCGTTAGGATGGTGCCATTTTGGATCATTATTATTCCCACCATAATAATTGTAATCTTGTCTAAATGCTGTTTTAAAGATGTGTTAACAAATTCAGTTTGTTTTTCAGGTAAAGGAATGGCTTTGCCTCAACTGCCAGATGCAGAGAGCACTTGGAGCTTCGGAACCACCAGGCCTTCCCATGATCAAACCCCATGTTTCACCAAGTAAAGATGCCGCTGTCACCACAGAGAAGAAAAAACCCCCAATTTCAGCCTCTCAGGAGGATATCCCTAAACCTACCACACCCAGTGATCTTACTAGAGAAGTTATAGTCAAGGAGGTCGAATCCCCAGCCACTGATATGCCAACAAAGAAAATGATCCCTACAGCTGCTGCATTGCCTGACACTGTGACAAAGGCTGAGGTTTCAACACCTTCACAAAAGCCTCCTGGAGAGACACCCAAAGGAGAACTTAGTATGCCCCAGCAGCAGCTTGCAAAATCTGTGATTTCTACTGATAAGTCTGTCCCTTCACCAGATTCAAAGGTGGGGAAGCCATCCACACAACAGCCTCCAAAAGCTGGAACTGCTCCAGCCAAAACTGCACCACCACCAGCTCAGCCTGCAAAACAGGAGTCCGGTGGTTTCTTTGGCTTTGGTGGGCCAAAGACACAGCCTGCAGCAGCAAAGCCTGCAGAGTCAGTGACAGGAAAGATGTTTGGATTTGGCTCATCTTTCTTAAGCTCTGCATCCACTCTGATAACCTCAGCTGTCCAGGATGAGCCTAAACCCACACCACCAACTACACGTAAGATGTCCACAGCCCATGTCTCTCCTAAAACTACACCACCGGCCTCTCCTAAAAAGTTACCGGCAAAGGACACTAAACCACCTTCTGTCCAGAAGGTTGAGGAAAAGAAACCAGAGAAACCTGAGCAGGCCAAGACTCCTGCCACAGTGGAAGCCAAAGTGGAAAAAGATCTATCAGTGGCCGCCAAGGCACCAGAAGATACTCAAGGTGCTCAAAAAGCTGACCAGTCCTTCTGCCCTCTCTGCAAGATTGTACTCAACGTGGGCTCGAAAGATCCTCCCAACTACAACTCCTGTACAGAATGCAAGACGGAAGTATGCAACCAGTGTGGATTTAATCCAATGACAAATGTGCTGGAGGTAAATCAGCATTCCACACATAATTTCCTGTATTTCAATTTGACTAACACTTGTTTTAAAAACTTGTTTTAAACAAAAAAAAAAAAATCATTATTTTATTACATTTTTTTGTAGAATGTTAGTCTATAATGGCTTTCTGGACTGAAGTAGCAATTTATGATTTATCGGAAAGAGATAAACAGCTAACATCTTGATGTTGGTCATTTTAAATGCATTAGCGCAACATTCCAAAAACTTACAATATTTTATCTTTTCAGTTTATATGATTATATACGTGGGACAGCAGGTTAAACTCTGCAGGAACTGCTGTTAATTCTGTTGGAGGCATGTCAAAAAACTTTACACTGTAATCAAAATCAGATGGATTTTAGAAGAAGAAGCGAAGAAAAATATGAATAATTGTATTTACAGCATGCTCAATATAGTATCTAAAATATACTAAACACTACTACAACAAACGACACAACAATTAATATATATATAGTGTGTGTGTGTGTGTGTATACCCACAAATGCACACATATGTATGTATGTATTTATGTATTTAGTGGAAATATTTAAAATATTTATATTTTTAGATACTTTTTTTGTTAGGTACAAATTCCCCTCGTACTAATGAACTCATTATGACTCATTTATTTTTAGCAATCAACCCAATGATATGAGCTTTTCAAAGGCTGGTGTTAATGAAGTAGCACCAACATTTGAAAATATTAGTACACTTAAATTGTCAACTTTTGATCAAGCTGTTGGGAAAATATTTGTTAGGACTTTTATTCCATAAAAAAACGATGACAACCTTCGCTCAGAATAAATGTTTGTTTATTCAGAGTCATCAAGTGTATCAAGAGTATTTAAATGTTGGTCTCTAAGTGTAGTAAAATAATTTGTTTGAATGAAATATTAATCACAGCTAAATCATGAGCTGCTTGTATTGTCAATGAACATATTCTTATTAATTGTTTTGTCTTGCTTTTGCTGTTTTTTTGGGGGGGGTGTTTTTCAGGTAAAGGAATGGCTCTGTCTGAACTGCCAGATGCAGAGGGCTCTTGGACAAGCTGGGTCCATTGGCCCTCCTGTAGCTAAACCTAAACCTTCCCCAAGTAAATCTGAACATAAAGATATGCCAACATTAGCCCAGAAGGAGAAATCTATAGAATCTATAGCAATAAAGAAAGAGGCCACTGAAACTACTCCTCCCAAAAAAGAAACCTCCAAAGTTGAGGCCCCACCGCCAACTGACATATCACGACAAGGGCAAGCTCAGGGTGTAGCTGGGCAAAAGCAGCCTGCTGGGAAACCCCTACAAGTACAACTTCCACAAACTAAAAAGCCAGAACTCAAGCCCAGTCCTGCAAAACAAGAAGCTGTGAAACCACCACCACAGCCCAACAAACCTGCCACTTCTCCAGCCAAAGCTGCACCACCACCAGCTCAGCCTGCAAAACAGGAGTCCGGTGGTTTCTTTGGCTTTGGTGGGCCAAAGACACAGCCTGCAGCGGCAAAGCCTGCAGAGTCAGTGACAGGAAAGATGTTTGGATTTGGCTCATCTTTCTTAAGCTCTGCATCCACTCTGATAACCTCAGCTGTCCAGGATGAGCCTAAACCCACACCACCAATTACACGTAAGATGTCCACAGCCCATGTCTCTCCTAAAACTACACCACCGGCCTCTCCTAAAAAGTTACCGGCAAAGGACACTAAACCACCTTCTGTCCAGAAGGTTGAGGAAAAGAAACCAGAGAAACCTGAGCAGGTCAAGACTCCTGCCACAGCTGCTGTCCATATCTCTCCTAAACCTACACCTCCAGGTTCTCCTAAGCCTCCCCCTGCAAAAGAGGCGAAACCACCCACTGCAGCCAAGCCTGCTCCACCACCACAGGCCAAAGCAGTTCCACCTGAATCTGCAAAATCAGCAGAAGTGGCTAAGGTAGCTCCAAAAGCAGATCTGCCTACATGTCCACTCTGTAAGGCTGAACTCAACATGGGCTCTAAAGACCCTCCCAACTACAGCACCTGCACCGAATGCAAGAAGACCGTGTGCAACCTTTGTGGATTCAACCCCATGCCTCATACAGGAGCGGTAAGTGCTATAAATACTTACGTGTCATTGTCACATGGCTTATATTGTGCACATTTTCATTTAATTCTTTGTGTAGGTTTTGCACCAATACAATACAGAATAAATCACATGTGGAAAGAATATTGGCACTGTAATCAAATCGATCAAACATGGTACAGCATACTGAGACAATTTACTGAAGACTGGGGTGACGGATCAATTCATTGCTGAATATTTAAGTTAAATTGTTTCATAGTGTGTGGCGTCTTCCAAGCTCCTCTGCTTTTACTTCATTCTACAAAGTTAATCTGCATTTGGATGAAATTGACCCTATTTAATGTCATATTTCTGATTATTAACAACAGCTACAATCCATTCTGTTATATGGAATATAAAACATCATATAAAACATCATCAACATCATATGGGCATCCTTGCATATGCTTGGCATTTGCAACACTACAGTATTGAATTTATTTCCTTTAGGTATTTGAACATTACATATATACTTGTTAGGCTTCTTTGTGTTTATTTTTAATCAGCCAAGCAGGCCACCTTTCAGTTGGTGTGTGTTTGCTTTTAGCTGTCTTGTCCTTTGACTCCGCGGCATTTTTCAAAAATACAGCTCACAATAGACAGATTTTTTTTTTTTCATAGTTGATTTGATTTTCCTTCCAACGTATATGATGTACAACTGAGATGGAATAATAAATGAAGGTGGCACGGAAGGAAAAAACACTGAGGGCTTGTTTAAATGCATTTTTTTTAATCATGCTCGGTGTGCATCAACTAACATCATCTATTCCAAATGACTTATTTTAACCATTGTCAATGAACTCAAACACCATATAGTAAAATATTGGCTGTGTGGTTGATGACTGTTGTGGCTATCTCTCCACTCAAGTGGCCCAAGTTATTACATAACAGCTCACGAGAAGAGTGATCTTGCCGACCAGCAGCAGTGAAAATGTATTAAAGTGAGTGAGGGTTGTGCAACAGTATTAGTGGGCTAGGATCCGCTGCCACAGCAGAGCAGGGACCAGGGGATCTCCAGTCCCCATGAGGGATCTGAGACGGCAAAGCCCTGTGATATGCCAATAAGCAGAGGTGAAACGGATTAAGTCCAACACAGCACAGCACAGTACATTACAGAAGCAGACATTTCCTCTCAGGCCATCTGCTATCTCACAGATCAGTGGCTCCATGCAATTCACCAATTTCCCTTTCATTTTACGTGGGCGGTAATAATACATCTCCATCCTTTTGTGACATACACACACTTGCAGGTCCCTGATGAATGAAAAGCTATGTACCTTGATCATAAATATCCCACAACACACCAAACCCATCTATGGTTTGGTGAAAATATTGCAGGTTTCAGTTACTTTAAAGGCGTTCAAACGGTGCAGTGTCTAAAATGTAGTAACAGCTTTGTTCATCAAGATAATGTCACCCTTTATTCAACTTATGGTAATAGTAAAGTCTCCCTCTCCAGGAAAGACAGTATTTGTGGCTGACACTTGTTTGTATGAGAATAGGGACCAGCTTTTCCATCCTGTTAACTGGCAACAAAAGGTATCTCAAATGATTGTGTGAGTATGAGAAATATTCTTGTCATTTTTGTCCATTTTTGCTGTATTGGTGTGGCTTGGAGACCCACCAGAGAGGGGGCAGGGCCTGAGTGAGGTTGGTGGGGGAAGGGACAAGTATGGATGACTACCGTTGTGTGTACAATTTATGCAAAGAACAGAAATAGCTTAGCCTTAAACCCAACTGGAAAAAATCTGCCTCCATACATGACGGTGCCTGTCTATCGTGAATGTGCATGTGTTTTTATTAGAAGGGAAGAAATAATCCCTTTTAAAATAGGAAAAGGACTTGTAAGGTTTGGAAGAAAGGGAGGCCACTTTAGGAAAGTGAGTAGCTGGAGGCAACTATGCATTTTTCCCTTTGCTTGTTCTGCTTCAGCTGATTTTATCAAAAGCCTGTGAGTAACTGTTGTCTGAGAAGTAGGACACACGTGTTCTTTGCTTTGCCAGCTGAAGCTATGTGTGTGTGTGTGACAACTGAAAATGTATTAATTATATCTTCTCAGTAATGTTTTCTTTAGTTCTTCTGGTAGGGAGCAGTTTTGTATTTTTGTTTTTTGTATTCAAGTATGAGTTTATTTCAGGCTGGAGGACGAATTGATTATAAAACAACTGATCAGATGTATTGTCACATAGAGCACAAGCCCATTTTAGAGTATCATAATAAGGATCACTACACCAGCATGAGCAGTAACAGCTGTTTACCAAGGCCAGCAGTTGTGGCAAGAGCCTCAGATATTACTGCGTGTACAGAGGAGGGGATATAGCATGTTGTGTGAGTAGTACTTCTTTTCCAAGCAAGGAAACGAAGGAAGAACATTTTATGCTGAGCTGGCAATGTTTCTCCTTTACACGCGCGATGTAACACTTCTGAAGCCTAATGTGATCTTGTTCACAGCCTTAAATTTTTCATCTTCTTTACAAACACCACATTAGGAGGAGACACCCCTGGTGTACTCGGGGGCAGTGTGAAAAATGCTAGATTTAAACCCCGTTGAAGTACTAAAATTGTAGCAAACAAAAGAGTTATTTCTCCCCAGCATTTGCCCATGGCCTCAAAATGGAAGTTTCCTGATGCCATTTGTCAGATTGGAAAAAGCTCAGGGAGTGTTTCTTTGTCTTTGTAATGAGGCACTTTTCTTATTAGAGATTAGTAGGTCAACATTTTCTATTATCAGAGGACTGGATTTATAAGGATTTTTGCTCTGTAGGTGCTCCTGAAAGCCAAGTATATAAGCCAGCCACAGTGTGTGCCAAAGGCTTCTGCCAGAAAATCAATAAGAAACTCACCAGCTCCAGTATCAACAGCAGGAAAGCACTGAAGAGAGGCTGAAAAATAGCAGTGTAGTCCACAGCTTCAAGGCCATCCCTTCACCCCCTTGACATGAAATGTAAAATAGAGGACCACTTCCGTACTCAGCTACTGCCGTCTGATAAGAAGATGTAAGTGCACAAAGAATAGAAACTCAAATTACCGGACTGACTTATTTTGGGTGGAAATGAGAGAGTGATGAGCCTTTACTAATAATTTAATA
Source organism: Echeneis naucrates (assembly GCF_900963305.1). Classification (NCBI taxonomy): domain Eukaryota; kingdom Metazoa; phylum Chordata; class Actinopteri; order Carangiformes; family Echeneidae; genus Echeneis; species Echeneis naucrates. The sequence goes on along the minus strand of NC_042526.1, from coordinate 11,239,011 downwards.
TTTGACTTACAATGACTTTGCCGAGTCACACACCTGTCATACCTAATGCTGATAGTGAGGAAGATTTATTCCCCTTGTCAGTTACCTATAATGCATGGTGTAATGTACTACGTGTGTGTGTGAGGGGATGAATACCAATATACACGTTTGTGTAACGTGAATGAAAGCAACCTCGATGTGGGTTATATTACGAAGATGTTCCATAAATGAAGAGTGAATGAAGTGAACAGGGCAGTTTGTAAAGCTTAGCAGATCCAGCCTAATGCAGCACGCCTGTGTGTCAAGAGCATAATTTTGTGACTACTGTCATTGTGAAGGCCTGGTAATCCAGCTCAAAGCCTAATCGGAGGGAGCAGCCTCCCCTACATCTCTCTGCTTGGGGCTCCTGCTCTTTACTCATAAAACAGATTTAATTAGACAAAAGGGTGATGGCGACTTTCCAAACCCTGGGGCTCTGATGCATGGCTCTGAGACTGCATGGCTTTGAATGCGGCTGGAAGGGTGTGTGTGATGGGATTGGCTATATTTTGATGAGATGCTTTTTCTCTTAGCTGTTTGTCTTTTTTTAAGACAAGTCTGTACTCATTTAATGACATTAATTTGGCCTACAGTACACAGTGGGAATGAGTAAGTGCAACAGAAATGCAAACATGCAAACACGAAAGTGTAATGTGCAGACTTTTAAAGATCGCTCTGCCTATGTGTTCTTCACTTGGGTTAAGGAAGGTCAGTTATCATGCTGAGGGTTTGACGTGTGCATTACCAGCTCCTGGAGAGGTGTGAGGGGCAAGGCCATATTTAGATTCAAGAGACAGATAATACAGGAGACATGCAGAAAGATCAGGAATTCACTGCCATGGCTCTGCCATCTGCGAACGCTGCTGTTTCATCCTTCACAGTCCATCTTCACTGATAGGCCCTTTTAAGTTTGCCCTGTCAAGGGGAGCTGAATTATAATGAGAAAACGGCTTTGATATAAAAATTTTAATGAATTATGTGAACATGCTTGTGTTGATATCTGTTAATTTCATTTTGCAAATGTACAGTTTGTACAGTGGCTGAAAATAAACATAAGTTGTCCAGGATTTCTCTGCAGCACAAGATGACTGGTGGATTGTTATTAATAGGCATGTTAGGAATGTGAAAATGTACTATAATTAGATGTATTCAGTCTCTTTTCAGGAAAATTTATCTTATTATGGATACAAGTTAATTTCTAAGTGAATCTTGTGATTTCTTTTTCTTTTTTGGATTTTCTTATTGTCCCTAAATATGCTAGCACAAGATTTCAGTGAGATATTTCTGAATATCTTTTATATTTTACATTTGTGAGACGTTCTAAAGATATCATCAGTGCATATGAGCTGTGTCTCATGAGGCAATCGCATTGAGTCTATAAAATCATCAAACTAAGTAGAAAGAGTTGAAGTATGTGTTACTATTTCATAGCTTGAATGGTGTCAGTGCTTAAATGATGTTGCTGACAAGAATAAGAATGTAACAGGAGCATGTTTCTTGTTAGCTGTGATATCGCCAAGTGTGACCGAGAAGGAGAAAGACAACTGTGTGAGAATTTAGCTTTGACAGATGTTTAATGCAGAAAACTGAGACTTCATAATAAATGTCTTCTATCAGCTCTATTAGGGAAGCAATGATTTAAGCTATGTCCTGTATGAGTGCCCAAGCTAAGTTAGCTGCTATAAACAGAAGTATTCATTCATTCATCTTCTACCGCTTATCCATATCCGGGGTCGCAGGAGGTGCTGGAGCCAATCCCAGCGCACATCGGGGTCACCCTTGTCAGAGACAATCAACCACTCACATTCACACTCAGATCTACAGACAATATAGAGCCACCAATTGAACCAAACATGATGGCAGGCACAAGGAGAACATGCAGACTCCACACAGAAAGGCCCAGGCCGGGAACCGAACCCACGACTGTCTTGTTGCGGCCATCATGCTGCCAAAACTGAAGTATATTGTTTTTAATTAAAAATAGATGAGAGCTCATGAAACTTGGTAACTTGAATGGTAAAAGTCAGTGAGGCTGAGCTTGCACCAGGAAATTGAGGTTTAATTGATTTATTGGTTTACACGATTATCAGCATCAGACACTATGCTAATGAAGCTTTGTTCATTTCTGTAAGTAACAAATAGGATTATCATCTTCCTGACTGAACAAAAGCTGGAAATACCAGTATCAAGTGATGATTTATATTCATTATGGCTGGAAGACTGTATGTTATACAGCCTTTTACAGCTAATTGTGCTTTTCTTGTGTTGTTTCTGCTGCCCACAGTCTCCATAGAAATATGAGCTATTTTTTGCAGATTTAAGGTAGCTTTAGGTAGTTGTGACACAGAAATTTCCATTCTGTGTAAAGCAAACTGGAAACTTTGTGGTTGGGAAAATGAATTACATGAACCCATTTAAATGTTCACCTTAGTGTAGTCTTTGTGTTTAGTAGTATGATCACAACAGGTCTTAGCAGTGTGATGCTTCAGGCTTGTTTATGGGGACAAAGGTGAAGCACAGCTGGCTTGTAAGAGTAGAGTTTAAGACAAAGCAGGAATGAAGGCAGATTACATCACTTGCCAAAACTCAACCCAGTACATGAACCCATGAACAATAATAATTGTTTACCTCATTACGTCTTAAACTGCTGCTAATCCCCCAGACAAATGTGTTTGGATGATTCTCTTGTTTACAAAGTGCATCAACATGTAGACATAGTCACATGTGGCCATAGTTGCATTGAATGAGTATGGGTTCTCATAAAAAAATTTGAGACTGAAGTAACTTAATAATGTTTCACAAAAGGATATGTGTGCAGCGTAATCTCCTCCTTTGCCCTGTGTATCCAAACTGCTCTCCCTGGCTCTGCAGAGGTAGGCGCATTGCTGTGATTTGGTCTGCTCGGCTGCTACAGACACACTGCTTTATCTGTTGAAAGCTTACGCCTTTCCTTTCCTCCTTATGTTCATTAATGGTGCTCAGATGTGATAAGAAATGTGTCTTCATGGGATTGAAATTTTGAAGTAATAGTATTGATTGTAAAATGTGATTTGTTCTTTTGGCAAGGTAAGCCTTTTTATTGCTATCTTAAAACTGTCGTAAGTTCTAGTGTAACAGCAGCGAGCATGATAAAATCAAAGACTCATAAGCTTCTATTGAAAATGTTATTACGTTTAACATTCCTATATTAATGCTTGGTTGTTTTAGATATCCAGTAATGTTAGTGTGTGGTTGAGACTGGATTATTTTAATTTAAGTGCCATGGTATTACTTAAGATAACAGATTGTTGTGTTGTACTATATTGTTATCCAACGCAACGTGCAGCAGTACCTCATAACAATGACATATATATTGCATCATGTATTTAGTGTGCTCTTTTTTATAACTCTCAATACTTAGTCTGGGATTCCAACATGGCCCCACATAAATGGAACTTGCTCTCACTCAAAAATTCAGAAACAGGCATTTTAACACTAAGTATAGACACTAAGCAACTACAGTGTACATATGTTTGCATTATTGAAGACATATGTAACAAGTTAAGAAGTTGAGGCAGTCGGAAAGGCTTGTTTTCAGAGAGTCTTCCACATAACAGCTGTAGAAAACCAGAGCAACTGCTAATTGCAGTGAGGCTACATTTGTGTAGACTCTTCAGTTCATTTGAATGTTGAGATAATTAATATTATTACTGTAAATAAATAAATAAAAATGTATCACACTATTTTTGCAGTCTTGTACTGGAAAAAATTAAGTGCATTGGTTTTATGTAATTCACTTAAGAAATAATGTAGAGTCACGCAGAAGAGCCGCATGTTGGGATGTCACTGGAAAAAACACACACACATCTGCTTGCTTTGGTTCTCAGGCGGAGTGTACATTAAAGCTCTTGGAAATGCTTCTATTATTGGATTCAGCAAAAAATAAAAAAATAAAAAAATCTGTTTTCTTCACAGAATTTCAGTCAAAGCAAAGATTCTGTTAGGATGTCAAATTCTGCCTAAACAAAAACATATCAGCCCCAGTCAAAACCAAATCTAGCTGTAGTGGTGTGCTGTTGGGTAGAGGGAGCTGAGCATATGAGATTAGTAATAGTAAAAAGAAGCAGTTAATAAAAGCCATGGCCTCTCAACTGTACAGTTATATTTTTACATATTAATTAATAGCCAAGCATCTGATGAATGAGTCACTGATGATAAAGCATGAATGAAGGAAGTAGCCAAATCCAAATCAGCTAATGTGCACATATCTTTGGTGCTCTGTAACGGCAATGCAAGTTATTTTGTGCACAATAAATTGCTCAAAGATATATTGCAATTTGTCTAATCACATTTGCTATAAAATATATTTATGGAATTACCTAATCCTGCATCACTTTGGTAAATCAGGGCTACTCAAACAGGGATTTCAAAATAAGACATGCTCTTCCGCTTCCTTTAGGCTTTGCTCTAGGCAAGACTTGATGTAGCTCAAACTGAATATATAACTGAAAGTAATAAGTTGTATTTATAATATCACAAAGCCATTATAAGTCAGAAATAATATAATGGAGGCTGTGAAATGCTTCAATGTGTACTTTTTTGAACGTTTTGTTTTTTTTATTGCATTAAATGGTTTATTTGTTTGATTACAGAAGGAATGGCTGTGTCTGAACTGCCAGACTCAAAGGGCTTTGTTGGGACAGCTGGGAGACTCAGGAAAAAAGCCCCAACCTTCACCTGTATCTGCCAGGCCAGAGACCCAGGCTACGCCTGCTTCCCCAAAAGCTCAGCCCACATCTGCAGCAATAAACACAAGCCCAAAGATGGAACCTTCAACCGTTCAGCCAGAAACCGCGCCTACAGAGGCTTACCCAGAAATCAAGCTCGATGTCACACCCACAACTGAAAAGATTTCACCTACTACAGAAGAAAAAGAGCCTCAAGCAGAATCTGAAGCAGAATCCACTAAGTCCTCTCAGCAAAGGATGGAGGAACCAGCGAAGGTTGAATTGAGAATCACAGATGTCCTTGAGACAGAAACTAAAGATGAGGCTGTGAAAAAGAAGCAGAGTGTGACGGAAGTTACCAGAGCTGATGAGTCTCAGCCTGACCTTGCTAAGGTCATAGCTGAAGCAGATACAGCTGCAGCTTCTGGTGTCCCATTGACAGAGGGAACAGTTGAACCTACCCCCACTATTGCTGCAGAGGAAGCTCCCACAGGAGTTCTTCCAGAAACTGAACTCGAACTGTTTGCTACAGAAAGGATTTTAAAGGAAGTGCAGCCTCATGATCATATCGAAGTGACAGCAACAACAGTTTTAGAGAAAGAAGAGGGGCAACCAAAGACACAAGAAGCACAGCTGTTATTGGAGACAGAGCAAGTGATGGAAGCAGACAGCACAGATGTGGCTGATAAGTTGGTTAAAAAGATCGACATCACCTCCCCGCCAGAGGAGTTATCGACAAAGAGCAGCGTCATAAAGGTAAGAACAGCTCTGATTTAAGAAACTAATATTGTCCCCAAATTTGATGAAATCTAAATTTTATGCACTTAAGTTGTATATTTATTATTTGTTATATTTGTTATATAAAAGCAAAGAAAGCAGAAAAAAGAAGGAATTCTATCCTTCATCAAATGCAATCATTAAGTTCTTTAATAACTAATAATTAATGTAACTTAGTCATTGCTATCAAAGATTTTTGGTCATGTTACTTTAATTATCAGGACACTCGTGTTATCTAATTTTCACCTTGTGATAACATAAGTAGGTAACACCTGAAACAATGCAACATTTTGATTAGTTGTTACACTAAATTTATGCTGCTTCACTTGTTTGTGTTTCATCTGATAATTACATGCTGGTGAGGCTTGGCTAAATGATACATTTCCCCACTGCATTATGTTTTGCATTTTGTTTATTTGTCTTGTTTTCGCATTTTAGGATGAGGATGAGAACAAAAGTGAGCCAAGGAGAGAAAGAAAGGTTTCCCTTCCTACTGAGCAGATTTTCCCTGTGACAGCTACTGAGCCTGAATCCAAAGTAGAGGCGTATGATGAAGATCAGCCCCACATCTTACCTATATCAAAAGAATTTGATGAGCAGGTAGCCAGAGATACAAGGCAAAATGATATAAAGACAGAATCACCCATGCCAGTAATGGAGGAAGTTAAGCCTGAGAGAAGACGCCTTAGTTTCCGAGCCATGAATGAAAGCAGTGAAAGTGAGCTGACTCCCACACCCTCCCCTAAAGTTCACAGACGGAGGCTGGAGGTGACAAATATTTCATCCAGCAGTGAGGACATCAAAACTGAAAGTGCTGGCTCCTCTGCTGAAGATGAAGAGTTCATCCGCAAACAGATAATGGGTATGGGGGATGAGGAAGAAATGTCTCTTTCAGAAGATGAGAAAGAAAAGAATTTGGCTCATGAAGAAGCAATCAAGACTGAGATTGAACTTGATAATGATTCAGTGGCCGCTAAATCGCTGTATGAACTAGGCAGCATAGATAATGAAAAAAGCCAAGTTGGGGAAAAAGACCTCCCAAAAACTGTCCCTGTAACTTCTCAAGATGTCCCTGAAACGATGCTCAGCACTCCGACCAAGAAAGCCATGCCAGTCATGAGAAATAGACAAAGCACTGATGAAGAAATAGAGAGCATCACAGAATCTCTCTCTAAGGGATCATCTAGTGTTCAGGCATCTAGCTTTACTCCAGGATCTTCCCCTACATCAGTGTCCTCTCTGGAGGAGGACAGTGATAGCAGTCCCAGTCACAGGAAGGTCAGTGGGGACAGACAGCATCGTAAAGGTAAGCACAGGCAGCCGACCCAGCCGCTCCCAACTATTGAAGACTCTTCGGAGGATGAAAAGACAACGGGAAGAGAGAAGTCTGGGAAAGACAAAGATGAACTCCGGGGCCATGGCCAGCCATTGTCTCCAACTGGAGACACTTCTTCTACAGAGGATCTCAAGCAGGTCACCGTAATGGACGAGCCCAGTAGAACATCAGGCTCTGAGTACTCTGGCAGTATAGAATCAGAATCAGAGGCTAGGCGAGATGTACGTATAGGAGACAAACCTTCACCTACAGTTATACCATACACTCCGTCTGATCTATTTAAAGAGCCAGATCCAATGACTAAATCACTGAAGAGTGCTGAAGAAGCGTATGAGGAAATTATTCAGAAGACAAAGGCTATTCCAGGGGAGAGTCCTGATATTGAGCCGCTTTACGGAGGAATGGCAATCGAGGACTATCTTTATGAATCCTTAGTTGAGGAGCCTGAAATTAAGGTGAGTGAGGTTCAAGAGCAACAACCCAAACAGGATGCTGTGAAGAAACTTCGGTCACCAGAGGAGGTGTATGAAGAAATGATGCAGAAAAAGAGAGAACTGATGATGATCGAGCAGGAGTTTCAGCAGGCTCGCGCGATGGAATCTGCCTTACCAGGCCCTTCGGGCTCTGAGCCTCCACCGGTTCCTGAGACCTGTGTGGTAAGCATACCCCCAGGAGGAGAAAATAATGTGACTACCACAGATACAGAGACATCCACTGAAGTGCCAGTGAAGAAAAAGAAGCGGCCTGCTCCACCACGCCCATCTGAACCCCCTAAGCGAACTGAGTTGCCTGCTATTCCAACTACTCCCAGTGGAGCTGTAAGTTTTGTTAGACCTATGGTTCCTCAAGATCCTGCACTCAGGAAAGCATTGTTCCCAATACCAGACCTCAAAATTACACAATGTTCATCCGGGGAGGAGGAGGATGACAGCCTTGCAGACGAGTATGGTATTGGTATTTCCTCTGACATTACTCCCAGTGATGACTCTGAGACAAAGGAAGATCGGACTATAAGCCCAACTTTGTCTGAAACCATTGATATTGAGCCTATATCTGTGGTCTGTGAAATTCCAGAGCCCAAACCTATTCCGACTCCAATATCAGCCCCAGAGCTCACTACCACACCCTCCTCCATTTCACCTGTGTCACCTCCAACTTCACCAGCCACTCCAGATTCAAGTTTGGCTTCTAACGCTACATCATTCTCATTTCAAGCTCGAACACCTCTGTCATCAGATTCAACTCCACTGTCTACACCAACACCTCCAACTACATTTGTAACCCAATTGTCTCCAGAGGTCTTGCCATCATCAGCTGCCACAGTAGGAGCATTAGCATCTAGTGATGGCTCAGTCTCTCATCCTACCACAACCACGGTTATCGTTACAATACCAGATGTGGTTTCTGACCCATCAAAGGTTCAAACAACTGCAGTGGCTCAGGTTAAGCCTTGTAGAGCTGAATCCTCAATTGGAGCTGTGGAGGAGATGCCTGCTCTACCTGTTGTGGTCCAAATGCCAGACTTGGTTTCATCTCCATCTCAGGTCCCCATTGAAGCTCCAGCTATTATACAGGTTTCAGCACCAGCTGCAGCACCAGCTATTGTCTCAGCTCAGCATACTCCCCTGGTTGCAGCAACACCCAGTACAGTCTCCCTTCCAGCTTCAACTGATGTTGTTTCCACTTCTGTCACTCTGGCCTCATGCCCTGGACCAGTCATAGTCCAGATGCCTGACCTAGTCTCAACTACGTCTCCAATCTCTGCACAAACGTCACTATTGGTTTCAGCACTTGTAACAACCCCAGCTCAAGCTCAAGCCAAAGTGGTACACTCAGTCCCTGTACAGCGAGCCCACACACAAATGACCCCAGTGGTAGTTTCAGTTCCCCCTCAAACAGCTGAGGTGCCTGCACCGACTCTGGCCTCAACTACCATAATCAAAAAGAAGGTCCCACCCCCCCCACCCCCCCGGTCTACTTCAGTGTCTTTACCTGAGCCAAACACAGAACTGCCAATTGAAAGGACTGTTCAGGAGGTCACCTCTACTATCGCTACTACAATAGCAACGGTAACTGGGCAACCAATGCAGTCTGTTGTTGTGGATATACAACCAAATATGGAAGACATACAGCCAGATAGTGTGGCTGTACCTCATATAGTGACTCCAACCAGACAAGGACATGTAGTCATTATAGTGCAGAGTGGAGACAACCTGATTGGTACTGAAATGGCCACACATCATGCTTCAGATATACACAGCCCAGATACAGCTTCACTATCCACAACGGTGTCAACAGTGCCAGTAGCTTCAGTGCCACCTCCACAACCTCCTTCAATAGCAGAGACAAATGCAGTCACCACAATAGAGATACCTCAAGCAGATACACCTCCACAACTTAACACAGCATTATCCAAGCCACCAGATGACACTCCATTAACAACTGATTCAGCAGCAGTGACACAAGTTTCTGTCACAACAACAGGTCCTATTCTAGCCACCAAGCCACCTCCACCCATACCACCTAAGCCTATATCAATTCCAGCAGGCCTGGTTTTCAACCACAAGCCAGGAGAAACTGTAAAACCACCTCCTCCTCCTGTGGCGCCGAAAGCTGCTACACTACCCAGAACTAAAGAACCTCCAAATGCTCTATCTCTTAGTCTGACACGTCCTGTCGAGTCTAAATTTGGTACCACATCTCCAAAGTCACCTTTGTCTCCAAGACATGCCAAATGTTTGCAAACATATGTGGTGATAACCCTTCCCTCTGAGCCCGGCTCACCAACAGAGGGAATAACAGTCCAGGCACCTGTAAGACGAGGGTCTGTCCCATCTGCAAAAGTGTCAGGGGTACGGACCACACCTTCAGAGCAGAAAACACCTAATGAGGCATTCTCAGCACACGCTAAAGTAAGGCCAGCCTTGGTCCCCACTGTGAGGCACCCACCTCCAACTGTTGTAGGAGAGCAAGTCACACCTTCTGGGGTAGTGGTTCTTAAAGTACAAACCAGGCAAGACTCTATACCATCTGTAGTTCAACCGATACCATCGGTGGCTGATACATCAGTGTCATCAGACAAGCCCATCCAGGTGCAAATTGTACCTCCTCCGATTAAGATACCATATGTCCCACCACAATCAATTTCCCAGCCACTGCCAACAACTAAAACAGTATCTGAGGTCATCACAATGCCCCCAGAGCCAGAGGTTCTTATTCAACCACTAACAATGCAAGCCACAGCAAGGGCAAAGTCTATTCCATCTGTTGTCCAGCATCCAAACATAGTACCTGAGGTCATAAAAGCTCTACCAGAAGTTTTAACTGAAGCAACAGCTCCTCATTCCCCAATACCAACTGTACATGTGAAACCACAGCAGCTTACAGAGATTGTTGTTGTACCACTGCAACCTGTGGTGCCTTTAGATGCCTCCGTTTTCCAAGATATACCAGCTTCAGTCCCTTTAAGCAGTCTTTATCCACAAGCTTCAACTCCAAAAGAATTGCAGCAAAAAGATTTGTCTGCTGACGTCATTGTCACTGAAGCAATTACAACCTCATTGATACCTGGAATGAGTCAGCAAATTCCTCTTCAAGAACACCTCGTAGAAGCTGAAGGAGTCACTCACTATACAGAGAAAGAATTGTCAACAGGTACTCCCACCATTGTTGGACTTCCGCCAGGACAACAAGCGGTTCAGCCTCTTGAAGTTCTGCCTGTAATGCAGCAACTTATTTACCCACCAAGTTCTCTACCTGAAGTGGTTACCCTACCTACAAAGTTTGAATTACCTACTGAGGTTATTACACCTGATGCTGCTATTAAAATACCTGCAACAATATCTACAGTGCCATATTCTCCACCTCTGGTAGCTGAAGTTGCTCCGACACCTGAAGTAACTAACTTAATGCCTCTATCTACAGTTGATATGGGGACAGTTTTTCAGTTACCACACACAACTCTTGTGATGGAAGTCCAACAAATGGCAGCACAGCCAGAGGTCCCTCCTGTTTCTTATGTACCACAGATCGACAGAGCAGACACATCTTCAATAATTTCATATTCAACACCACCTCTGGAGGTCAAGGTACAGCAGCTTGGACATGAAACACCTACGGAGATCATAACAAAGACTGCCGATGTAAGGGGACCTTCAATAACATCATCTGTAATGCAGCCTCAGGGAGTGGCTAGAATGCCAGTTGGAGTGATTACTACTGAGGAAACCACAAGTAGGAGAAGGACATCTATATCGTCCATAGTACAGCCAGGACACACAACAAATGAGATGTTCACATATCCCACAGATTATGAAATGCCCACACAGGTGGTTACAACAGAGGCCTTTTCTGCCACCAGGAGAGAATCAATAACATTGCATCAAGCAGCACCCCTAGCCCATGTTGTACACATGGCAGCTGAAAAAGATATCCCTGTTGATGGTTATGATGTTCAGGTCCCCTACAGGAGAGGATCAATTTCTTTAACTGAACAACAACCACAGGTCTTAACTTGTTCTTCAGACTATGATCAGCCTCTGGAGATAATAACCACTGAAGCATACACCTCCATTCCCACTGCACCGGACATACCTCAGGGTGTGTCTGGGGCTCCAGTCACCATTACTAAAATTCAACAAGAGTCTATTGAGAGCCAAGAGATTCGGGGACCAGAAAAGGTGGTCTCCAGTATGAGCCACATGTATTCTTCTTCCATCTCCACATCAGGCCATCCCCCTGAAAGTCTGCCTAGCCTGGTCACTCAGGTGTTCACCACTGAGGTCCAGAGGACCACTGTTTCTGTTGTCCATGAAAGGCTTCCACAAGTCCCTCCACCCAGTGTAGCAATTACTATACAACCAGATGTAGCTAAAGTACAACCTTTGCCAAAACAGAATGGGAAGATAATATATCCTGGTGATGTTATTGATTTACGTACTATGAAAGTTGGTTTAAGGATGACAGAAAAGGGCATGGACCTTACACCACCTGAGTCATGTCGACAGTCTTTTTCAAGTGATTCTAGCAGGCGTCAAATCACAGCAGTGCAGCCGGAGATAGTGAATCTCAGTGCAGAGATCACCCCTGCAACCACACTGTCTGTTGTCACTGACAGCATCACGATCGTCACATGCGCGGCCACGATTGCCTCATATAACAACACTCCAGCAGAGAAACCCCTCGATCTACAGGGCCCTGTTACATCATTACCCCTGCCTCTCACCACATGCAAACCATTTGAACCACTAGCACAGATTGTTTACAGACCTGTGAACTCTCAACCTATGGTCAGTGCTGTGGGATCCACAGCTCAGGACATACCTATAAATCTCTCCTTTGGAGCGCTTGTTTCACCGGTCACACAGCCATCAACAGCCATCAGCAATGGATGTCCTGTCCTCTCTCTAGAAGCCACAGGTGCCATGGATCTGTCAAACTACAGACCAGTGAGAGCTATGGTAGCTCTATCTGGCACAAGCCCAGGGGTGGTGACAACTGTTGTAGAGGACGATGGGACTCCAGTTGACCTCACAGCTGGTAGGAGGAGCGTATGCTGTGATATAATTTACAAGCTCCCATTTACAGGAAGCTGCAGAACACAGCCCCCTGTTACAAGCCAGCCTCAAAACCGTTTTGGCTACAGAGATGACCACTACCAATATGATAATGCTGGGATTTATGGTATCAAAGGCATGAATGGAATAAAAGCATCAATGTCTGAGACCAACCTGACAGAGGCGGGACTTTTCCCCTACGATCCCAAGAATGACTACGACTATTTCAGTGGCTCCTCAGATGGTGCTATAGACCTCACTGCTTCCAAATTTTCTGCTGGTGAGTATAGGATTATTTTTGTCTGTTTTTGTACTGCGTCTTTACCTTTGAGACTTGTATTTATAAAGTACCTTATTATTTTCTCATTCAAATTCAGTATTTTGCCTGCTTAAGTTAAATGTCACTGTTAGTTTTTTCCCTTCATTTTTTCCTTTCAAGTTTCTTTTTGTTGACTAAAGTTTGTTTTAATGCTCAATTTGCATGTTTTTATTATTCATTAATACTCTTTTGCTCTCTTTTTTTTTTGTCTTGATACAGATGCATGTGTATGCCTGCGTGTGCTTCCTCAATATTTTGGTTTTGCATCCTGCTAGCGAAAATGACTACAGATATGCATGCGCAACTGGGGTCTTATTTATATTGCAAGCTGCATGACCTTCAACTAATAGCCAATGTATGATGTTTATTTCTGAAACTATAATATAATTCATCAAGTAAAATCTGTATCTCTGGACTTATGGCAGGTAAAGCTCTAGACTACACAAGCAAAGCTACTGGAGTCTACCCTGGGATGACAACTGCTCCATACTCCCAGGTCCCTGCAGCTGGGTTTGGTGTAAATAGTGCTCTAAGAACCTCTGATGGAATAGTTTACTCGTCTGTAGCTGCCCCAGTTCCATCTACATATGCAATTACAACTCAGCCAGGCTCTATCTTTAGTACTACCTTTACACCTACATCAACAGTCCAGAATCAGTCATTGCCACATCCATATGGCTTCATTCCCACAACAGAGTCAGGACAAATAATTCCTTACGACACAGGTTTACCTAAAGAGCTTCTACCCACAGCTTTGGCTGACATCATAACAGGCTATCCAGACATGTACTCAGACACCACCCTGGAAGCAATTGCTGCCTCTTTGGATGCCTTGGCTTCTTCTCCAATATTCCCTGGCTTAGACAACACAAAGATGGCCCAATATCAGATGGAGAGAGAGTTTCTAGAGCTAGAGAAACTTAAGCAACTGTGTCTTGCTGAAGAGCTGGAGTGGGAAAGGCAAGAGATCCAGCGTTACCGTGAACAGGAGCAGCTTATGGTCCAAAGGGAGCTTGAGGAGCTTCAGGCTTTGAAACAGCAGCTTCTCTTACAGCAAGAAGAAGAGCACCACGCCCACATGGTGGCCCAGCAGGAGACTTATGCCCAACAGAAAGAGCAGCTGCAGCAAATTCAACAGCTCCAACTGCAACTCCAACGGCAGCTAGATGAGCATTATGGGGGCACTGGTACCACAGGAAACCTCTTAGATGCTAAATATGCAGGCGTAGGGGACAGTGGCCAGTATTGGCCTGTTAAAGATGAGTCTACTACTCCATCTACTGGGACACAATTAGAGGAAGGTCATGAACAGCTTAGTTTGGTAAAGAAGATTCAACCTGATCAGGACAAAGGGAAAAAAATTATTGACAGTGGAGTGCAGACAGATGATGAAGATTCAGCAGAGAAGCAACATGTGGGAAGGAGAAAGAAGACCAAGAGAAATGTGGATACCTCAGCTCAGACTGACGACGAGGACCAAGATGAATGGGACGCGCCCACGAAAGCTCGACGTCGCTCTCGAAAACACAGCAGTGAAGGAAAACACGGCTCGAAGGTCTCTAGCATTGCTATCCAGACAGTGGCAGAGATATCTGTTCAGACTGACCACTCTGGAACAATCAAACGACCCAATATCCAGATGGACACTAAGGTGGAAATCATCAAGCACATCTCCGCTCCAGAAAACTCTCACAGAGGTGGCAGTCTTAGCTGTCAGACAGACTCAGACAGAAGGCATCCACCTATTGAGGTTGGCTACAGCACACACCTAACAGCAGATGTCCCTGCTAAGTCTAAGGGCTTCTATACTGCAGTTTCGCCCTTGTCTCCAGAGAAGTCACTTGGGGGACAGAGAATGTTGACCGCTGACCCAAGCAGGTTTTCTTCTGGCCCTCGGATATTTAAGGCTGGCCAGAAATCTCTGTCTGATACGAAATCCCTTAGTCCTACCACAGAAGACAGGATGGTTGGATACAACACTGACAGTTATTCTGTGAGTATTAGAAATGTAAGCATGATGAAAAAGCTTTCTGTACAAGAAAAGACAATTAAATGTGAAATTGCAGTAATAGGGAGTTCCAATTTAAGTAAATCATTAATAGCTTTAATTATTCAATGACGGACAGATTTACCATTTCTTTTTATTTCCTAGGGCCGAGGCTCTCCCTCTGGCACAGGTAAGAAGGTAAAACGGACACTACCAGACCCCCCTCCTGAAGACGACTCTCTGATGGGACGATCTGGCTACAGCACCAATTCCGCTCGCCGCCGACTTGCCCGCAGTACAACAATGGCTCGGGCAAAGATCCTCCAGGACATTGACAAGGAGCTTGACCTGGTGGAGAGAGAATCCTCTAAACTTCGCAAGAAACAGGCTGAGCTAGATGAAGAGGAAAAAGAGATTGATGCCAAGCTACGGTGAGATGCTTCAGATTTAACATCAACACACTTTAAGACATAATCCTCCACTGTTCAGACCCTGTGACATTAGTTCATGTATAAATAATATTGCATATCATTGCATTTGTCCCCTTCCGTATTGAATTTCATTTGTCCCTTTTGGGAAATCATTATTCCTAATTCATTTGCATGATTCACCTCTTACCTTAATAGCTTATGGGCTAAAAGGCTGCCTTGACACCACTCAGTGAGACCTCTTCACACTCACACATAGTAAAAGGTACCAATGTGTGAGAACCTGGAATATTATTTGCCTCTTTGTTTGAAATGTTAATGTAATCATTAGTGCTTAAAAGAATGTACATATTTTTCCTATCCCTCTAGGTACCTGGAGATGGGTATCAACCGGCGTAAGGAGGCATTACTAAAGGAGAGAGAGAAAAGAGAGAGGGCCTATCTGCAGGGAGTAGCCGAGGAAAGAGATTACATGTCAGACAGTGAGGTTAGCAACATCAGAGAGGCCAGGGGTGATGGCCTGGAGAGACCACGGACGGCTCCCCAATCAGAGTTTGACCAGTTCATTCCCCCACAGACAGAAGCTGATTCCCAGTACAACACACTAACCAGTCCCTACTCTCACTATGCCCAATATGTCCCCCAGACACAAACCACCAGCCACTATACCCAGCAGAACCTATATCAGCAGCAGTCCCTTTACCACCAACAGGTGTCTCCTTACCCAACCCTCTCCCTCCCCCATGCTCAGGCTCAGCCTAACAGCTATCAACATGCTCTCCTTTTACAGCAGGGAAAGCAGCGACAAACTACCCTGTCTGATTTAGAGCCTAAGATCACCACCAACTATGAAGTGATACGCAACCAGCCACTGCTCATTGTACCAACCTCCACAGAAAGTGGCTATGGAGTGGCCCATCTGGGCGGTAAGTATGGAAACTTGGACCTGAGGCTCGGACTAGAGGAGAGGAGCATGGCCTCTAGCCCCATGTCGAGCATTTCTGCTGACTCTTTTTATGCCGATATTGACCACCACAATGCAAGGAACTATGTGCTGATAGAAGACATAGGAGAGCTCACCAAGGCATCAACAGGGCTGAGCAACACCAGCATAGGCTCTGGATTCAACCTCCCTGATAAAGAATTGTCCAAGGCAGACAGACTACTGAGGGCAGCAGAAGTCAGACGCACAGCAGAGGTAAACACTTCTGTAAACTTAGGTTGCATACTTCATGTTCACTTTTCGGGCATTTTTTCACTGAAAATTTTGTTATTTTATCACCAGTTCAGTATTAAGTTAGGGGATTGAAATGAAGCTTTTCATCTGCTAAGCTGATACGACAATTAAAAATGAAGACACAATTGAACTCTGGTCACTGACATATGTTACATATAAAAGACACTTATTATTGTGTCATTTTAATACACATTATGTTCAAGAAATACTAAATGTGTGTCATTTTTTTCCTTCAGGTGGCAGATTTCTTAGGTTCATCTCGGCTTCAAAGTTATGGTAAAGGAGAAGATGACACTATGGAGGAGCCCTATGAGCTGAAACTATTGAAGCAGCAGATCAAGCAGGAGTTCAGGCGAGGAACTGAAGGACTAGAACACCTGACAGGTCTGGGCCTACCCCAGTACCTCCCCACTGACGGCAGCTTTCGCCACTTTCCTAAAGGGGAGAAATACAGCATTGGCAGGCTCACTCTTGAAAAACAGGCTGCTAAGCAACTTCCAGCAGCAGTGCTGTATCAGAAACAGATGAAGAACAAAAAAGCCCTAATAGACCCTAAGGCCATCACAAAATTTTCTCCAATTCAGGAAAGTAAGGACCTGGAGCCAGACTTTGGCAGCTTCATGGGATCTGGGGCCTCCTCTGTGACCAATCTGGCTGCTAGGGCTAGGCTGCTTCAAGATGAGATTACGTTTGGGCTAAGAAAGAACTTGTCTGAGCAGCAAAAATATTTGGGCTCCTCCCTTGGGGCCAATTTAGCTGGTTCTCTCAATCTCGGACAGTCCCTTGGACTGGGCTCCACTATAAGGGGCACTGCCCAGGATGATGGAACCTACCCAAGTGGCACTCGTTCTCGACCTTCCTCACGACCCTCTTCCCGTCCTTCCTCAGTCTATGGCTTGGATCTATCTATCAAACGGGATCTTTCCAGCTCTTCGCTCAGACTTAAAACGGAGGGAGAGGTCCTAGATGCAGCATTTGCCCCCGGGGTGGCCAGAGCAAAGCCCACTAGTTTACCTATCAGCCAAAGCCGGGGCCGTATCCCCATTGTGGCTCAGAACTCTGAGGAAGAGAGCCCTCTGAGCCCAGTGGGGCAGCCTATGGGCATGGCTAGAGCCTCAGCCGGACCTCTTCCTCCCATCTCTGCTGACTCCAGGGACCAGTTTGGGTCCAGCCATTCCCTGCCAGAAGTACAGCAGCATATGAGGGAGGAATCTCGGACACGTGGCTATGATCGAGACATTGCATTCATCATGGATGACTTGCAAGGTGCCATGTCTGACAGCGAAGGTAAATGGAGCCTCAGACTATTTCACCAACTCGACTGTGTGGACCTGCTTGTCATGCATGCGAATGCAGATTGGTCTTACTGACTTTGTGCATTATCCAGATTCTCAATCATCGCCAGTGCTCTATGTACTTTTCTTCATTACTATGTTTTTTCTGTCACACTAAATGTCACATTCAATGCTTGCACGCTATTTCATTTCTTTTAATGTCACCGATACATAATACCCTTGGCCTGAGTGTTTGTATGGCATTAATCAGTTTCATTCATGTTTGTCCTGTAATTTCATCAGCATGCTTTATCTCTTTATTTTGCTCCTTCGCATTTTAAATGATGGGTTGGGGTTAGATGAATTGTTAAATTGTTAAAAAACTGAAAAGCAAAAAATTTAATATTCAAAATACGTAAAGTGCTCCATAAATATAAAAAATAATAAAATTGCTATGTTACAGGAATTTAAAATGCCAAACAAGCTGTATAGACCATCTTTAGGCTGCTGTATGTTAGGTGCAAAAACCAAACCTGTGGTAGGAGACATAAAGAAATAACAAGGAGAGTGGGGATTTTTTTACAGGGCTCCTCCTCAACTCTGAAATGCAAAATAGTGGCTTTGTGAGAACTAGGTCATTGCCTCAGAAAAACATATATATTTACTTTTCCAAGGCACCCTTTGAGCTATTTTGGAGAACAGCTTACAAAGGAAAGTTAATGGAAAGACAGCACTGCCGAATAACGGTCTGTGGATTTACTTCAGTGTGTTGCAGGTACAGTCAAGGTGTTTTCTTTGTTTAGGATTTCTCTAATTCTTGTAAAGACAGTCACACATCTACCAATTTAATCCAATATCAATCTTGACTGCGGTACAATGAAATTCTCTCATTGACTGGCATGCAGTCCTGTGCGGTGTTTAAATTTACATTCAGCGTCATTTTTGTAATGTTCCATTTGTGTTGTGTTGACCATATTTCTTTCTTTCTATATGTCTTTGATTTTCTATGTCGCTTGGTTTTGCATCCCTGCATGTTGTGCAACACATTTTCCATTCCTATCCTAATAAAGTGAATGTTTTCTGCTTGTTGGTTGTTGCTGTGGATGTCTCATTGTTATGTGAGATTTCCATATCCCCTTGCAATTGATAGAAATTGACATGCATTATCTACATCTTCGTAAGAGTGGGATTGGCAGTTTTCCATTAGATTAGATAAATCAATTTCTGCAGATAACAATATTCCATTAAAAAAAAAAATGTAATTATTCATCAAATTTATTTGGACGTATCTTATGTCTTTTTAATTTACCACAAACAAGTCAATGTAGACTCAAACATTACAATGCTTAAGGTGAATGAACCATGCAAAACATGTAAGACAGTTTAATGTCATCCACATTAATTATCAGATGAGAATCTTAATGTATCATATTAACAGATATGTGTCACAATTTTAGCTTCATTTCTGGACCAATTACATGATATTTGCCCTGATCCCACATAAAAGTTTCCATCTGCCTTGATTACAGCACTAAGTGAGTCCATGCTGGCTCTGAACACAGATGATGCCAGAATCTTTCATGAAAGTATCAGACACGGTAGAGTATCTTACAGTACTAGTTAATCTATCACAGCTATCACTTTGGCTCACTCTTCCATTAATTAATAGATGACTTTTTTGCCCCAAAATGTATTTTGTATGTTTTTCATAACGCTTCTGCTTAAATTTGTTAACCATCCGACAGGCATCTAATGTCAGACTTGCAGTAATTTCAAGCATGCTTACATTGACTGCTTTCAGTGCATGTGCTGTAGTATACTCACAATACATCTAGTCTAAGAACAACTCATGTACAGTAGTTTGTTAGATAAATGCACATATGTTGACCCATTTCTAAAAACAATTATATAACTTTGTACCCCAGCTGGAGGCCCAAACTGGAATATAGAAGGTGAGACGGCATTCGACTCCCATGTAGTTACCCAGCGACTGTATGCCTCCATGCTGCACATCATGGTTCTGAATGGTCCACTTCTCTGGTTGATTTTGTACATACAACATACTGTACCAGACTCATTCTGGAATGACCCACATCTCGATATTATACAAAACATATCATGTAGCGGTTTTCTATAGCTGACATGTCAGATCCATTCTCGAATGAATCCCATCTTAATGGCACTTGACAATTTTTATGTGTCACATATCGTAACGATTTGAGTGTTGCATCATTTGGAATGACTGTGCATCAGTGGTTTTGCAGGAACATCAGACCCATTTCCAGTATTCATGTTCATGCACCTCTGCAAAAAAAAAAAAAAAAAAATCATATATTTTGTGCGATCATGTATACAGAAATGTGTTTAAATTGCTTTCAATGCCAAAACAGCATATTAAAACGTATTATCCAAAGATTGTGAAGGTCAATGCTGCCGCTGTTCACTGATACTATATCAAAACTCCAAGACTGACAAGAACCCATGAGTGCTTTGTAATCCAAGATGTGGGTGGTGGGCAACATTTACCTTCAGCCTCAATGGTCATCAGGCCATTTCTCTTCATCATTATTGGTGCATCTTCTTGGTGAAATTAGATCAAGGATAATACCAAGAGACATTTGGCAGACATGCACACAGTCTACCCTTCGTGACAATCAATTGGATTTGACACCAAAATGACGACTCATATTTCTAATGTAGAAAATTCACCGGCAACCTGATTTGTCATGAAGGCTTCATGTCACATAGTGCCGTATTATCGCAGTATTAGCATACATGTCAATGACTGTTCACTGCACTACAGTAATTCATTACCATAGTACAGCAACATTTCATAGTTGGTTATTATGGGTTTTTATTTTTTTACAATATACTGTATAAAATACATTGGAGTGTAAATTTTCTGTCATTGGATTATTTTAGCAAGAAAACAATACAAAAAATTGTGAAGTGGCTGTATAAATTGGGTTATTATCACTATTGTTATTAATATTATTATTATTATCAACATTGGAGAAAAACATAGAATGAAAACTACTCCAATCAGAGTGTGAGTTACTTTCCAGGGGCTTCTTTCAATAGCAGTCTTTCATATACGGCAGCTACGGAAATGTGGAAAAAACAAAAAGAGCCCTCACACTCAGACGAGGAGCGCTGCATGGTATCAAAAGCATGCCAACCTTCAAATGTTCTCCAAACGTATTCATCCTTCATTCAGTGCTTGCAGTGATCATTTGATCTCACAGACTGAACGGATACGGTGGAACTGAGTTTATACACCTATCCAGTCTGGGCGGATCAGAGATATTCTTGCATTTGAGCAAGTGAGGATGGTGTGCGAAAAAATTTGTGATACTCACAACTCCAAAAGATTGGTCTCTGCCCAATTTATCATTGCCATGTTTTAAGCTGAGGTTTGTCACTGTCAGAGGCAAAGAGGATTTTTGGTTGTGTGTATGCAGCTTTTAACCATTGCCTCTCCCTCCCTAGCCTACCACCTGAGGAGAGAGGACACAGATTGGTTTGATAAGCCAAGAGAAGGGCATCCGCAGAGTGGGAACATGTCAGACCGAAGACAGGTGAGATCCAAAGCACGCAACATTCAAATTCACACTGCTTCTTTGCTGAACTTTTCTGTTTGTGAACCTTCTTTATTTATTTATCTATCTATCTATCTATTTATTTATTTATTTATATTTATATTTATTTTTATTTATTTATTTATTTTTAAAGAAAGCAGACCAATTTGTAAATTCTCTTGAATCTCTCCCAGATGAAACTGGTCCCTTATGCCTTCCCTCACACTCGCATCAAGCTTAAGCGAGACCTGAAGGACACCAGTGTGTCAGGTACAGAGCAAACACAGAGCACACTCACAGGTTCTCTGTCATTATTTCACTAATCAGGATATGGCATGCTCATTTTTCCTTCAGGGAATGGACTTGGGATCCGAGTAGTTGGCGGGAAGGACATTCCTGGGAGCAGGGGAGATATTGGAGCGTACATTGCCAAGGTTATCCCTGGCGGTGTGGCAGAACAGACAGGAAAAGTTGCAGAAGGTAAGAGGAAATACGAAAAGACCATTATGTCAGCCTGCCTGTAAGTCATCGGTGAATGGAAATTTTCAGACTATTATTAGTGAACTATTGTGATTCAGTAAAAATCCCTGCCTGAATCACTGAACTGCAGATAGAAATGTGAGAGGCTGCTGTAGCCTTCTGTGCTGTGGTCTGTCATGTCTCATTCTCTGAGACATCACAGCAGAAAAAGCCTGTCGACTCAGCCTCTCCAGCACTGGGCTGTGTTAGTCATTAGGCTATATTTAGCACCGTTATAGACACACAAATACACAAATGCAGGCATACCCAAACACACATACACAATAATTAGCTTTACAGCTCTCAGAATGTATTGATTGGATTTAGAGTAATTTAAGATGACCGATTTCTGAATGATTATTGATTGAACAGAGAGGCCACTGATGGCGGATATTTTTAGGGCATAATTTGTGTTATTTTATCTATTCAATTGCAACTGTACCAAAGGAACTACAATGACTTCCCTTTTATTCATAAAGTTAGAAAAGTTCCCTTCATGGTATTCATAGCTGTAAAAGGGTAAAGTGACAATAGTTGCCAACAACGTTTTCTTTGAAGCATATGCTTAATTGTAACTAAACAAATGTGACGGTGATGTTTCACTTGAAGAGAATAGCAGCATAGCATGGCTTCAGGTGCTAAGAGGAACTATGTGGGGGAGGCTATGGTGGGTTATACACACAGAGCTGAGGGAATCATCTAAATGTGCTCTGACTCATTCAGAAGGCAGTAGAGATATTCATTCAAACCTTTATTGTCACGGCAGCTGGTGAGTTGCTATGCAAGCAGAAGTCAAATCTGAAGAGCAGATTTCATTTGTGTAAGTGAGGCCTCATGCAGCTCTGGCTTTGCAGTGGGTTTTTGAGTCTGCTGTGCACTGACTTTTGTCTGTAATATATCATCAATGTGCTGCTTGCTGTGCTGTGTGTGTAGCTATATAATGCCAAATTCAAGAAATTATAGTCATGCACTGCCCAAATAAAGTGTTAGGTAGAAATGGGGTGAAATGCATTTGCCTGGTTGATTTAGAGATGCACACCCCCATCTCTGAATCAACCTGCTTGCCTTCATCCCACAACAGGAATGCAGGTTTTGGAGTGGAATGGAGTCCCACTGACAGGAAAAACTTATGAAGAAGTGCAGTGCATCATGGGCCAACCATGTGCGGAGGCGGAGCTTTGCGTGAGGCTGTGAGTTACATCTGTCATCATTTATTCCCCTGTCCCAAAGCAACTCCTACATGTTTAGTCGCAATATGGTGACTCTGCACACCCTCTCTCCATTCCACACCCGCTCATCTGTTAAATGTCACACGACTGATTACCGCTAAACTGCACTGGTTGATATTCCATTCTAAATTTCCTGTATGGATCCAAACAGTGACCTTAATATGCTGTCTGACCCTGAACACCCACAAGCCTTGGAGCACCATGTCCAGCTCAAGGCTGGTATGTACGAGGATTTGTTGTTATGCCTGCATGCATGCATGCTTCTGTGTATCTATTTCCCACGAACACAGTGTGCGTTACTGTGCACAATTGTCCCAATAGGTGGCCAGCGTTCCCCTGGTGTGGACCCTAAACAGCTGGCTGCAGAGCTGCAGAAGGTGTCCCAGCAGCAGGGACCTGGTGTGGCTGGGGCAGGGGTTGGGCCTGGGGGTTTGGGGGTCCTCTCTGCACTAGAACGTTCCGCCCTTCTCCATTCAGGGACTGGATCGGCAGCTTCCAGTGGTGTGCCAAGCCCTGGCCAGCCTGCATCCCCCGCTATAAACAAAAAGCAGCGGCACAAGGTAGTGGATCCAACTTCTTAGCATACTTTCTGCTCAGACACACTCTTCAGTTATGAAGATTTCAGTTTACAATATGACTACAAATAGAAAAATAAATAGTCTACAACTGGCACACATGTCAGAGGTTGGTGTTTTGTGTAAAACTTTGGCCTAATGTGGATAAACAATGGGATGGATCAGTGTAATTGTGCCATCTGTCATGCACCTTGACTGCTCTACGATTGCTCTATGAGTACTATCAACGACACCACAAAGGGGAGGTCGCATGGGAAGGTCAAATGGTGTGACGGTGTTCATCAGAGAGTGACAAACCAATTACAATGGATCAATATAACAGTGTGGTAGAGGGCCTGACCCTGACTGCAGCTGTACTCTGCTCAGGAAATGAGCAGTCTGTGCATTTTAAGCAAATATTTCAATGACACTGTATTTTTTTTTTTTTTTTTTATGAAGTAGCACCGATATTTGACTTTTCAACAACAGGGATTGTGAAATTTGTCCCAGAATCATAAAAAATGTTCATACTGTAGCTTCACTGCAAAGATAACCCTTTTGAAAGTCGTCTGATGGTACATTATACTGTGAATGTAAAGCAAGCATTATTTACTGCAACCAAATAACTGGAGTCTGTTCTGATTTATCACCTTTGCATTCTACTCCCTCTTTAATTTTTTCCTGCTTTAGCCAACAGACTTGATAAAGATGCCTCATCCCATCACTGGAGACATTCAGGTAAAAGAAAACCTTTTAATAAGCACTAAAGCAAATAAAGACACAGTCCAATAGCTTGTTTTCTACTTTGCTCTTTGCCCCTCAGCTCCAGATCAACTATGACAGAAACCTAGGAAACCTGATAGTCCACGTCCTTCAGGCTAGAAACCTAGCCCAAAGGGACAACGATGGCTACTCCGACCCTTTTGTCAAGGTCTACCTCTTACCAGGGAGAGGGTGAGTGCTGAGGGGGTTTCAGTGCTCAGTGATGTCCAGTCTGTGTCTGTCTTTCTGCTTCTGTGTCTGTCTTATTTTCTCTTCCCCTGTTTCTTTCTGACTTTGTACTGACTGTGCTGTACGGATCTGACTAACTACTTGAGTTTGTTGGAGAGAACGAGGAAGGAGATAATGATATGAGGCAGTCATTTGTAGTCTAATTTGATTCAGTCTATACAAATCAATGAGTGGGTGTTTTCGACACTGCCAAAGCAGTGAGAGGAGCTCCTTTGCCAGCCTGCTAAATTATAAAGTGTCAGGTTATCTGGCCATAGACAGCCTATATGCACACATACACACATATACAGTGAATCCACAAGCCTTTCTTCCCCATCCCAACGATGGGAGTACTTTAGTATTGTCCATTAGTATCACGTCTCAGGTTTGCTCCTCTTATCCCTGTTACTTCACCGTCAACCCAACAGCTGGTGAATAGCGTGAGAAGGAATCGATACAGCCTTTATCTGCTCTGTAAAACTATCTGCTCTTCGATAATGACCCCATCAGACCTGTATGAGATTATAAGCCCCTGTCTATGCTCTGTAGGTTAAAATGAAAGCTCTGAAGCAGAGCACATTCGTGCTTTTGCAAATCATTTAAAGAAGAATTTTCAAATGTATTTGTCTGAAATTGGCAGTAAGGTACATAGACACCGTATCTGGCACACATTTGAAAATAGTGAATTGTTAATTCAGGTATGAGCTACATTCAATCATTAGAGTCAGTTTTTGATTGGTCCTGCATCACACACATTGCTCCAAAACAATAACACTAATGCATCCTGCAAAGAATATTGATTGCCTCAACTCTCTATCCTCAACTGGCTTTTCTTTGAGCTCTCTGGGCTTCTCTGACTCTTTTTTGTGTTTTTGCTTTTCTTGTTTGTGATATATGCCCTCCTCCTCCTCTTCTGGACTCCCTCAGCCAAGTCATGGTTGTCCAGAATGCAAGGTAGTGTGGTGCTGATCTTTGCTTTTTAGTTGGTGTTATGTTTTTTCTTTCTGTAATTTATGTCTCCCAAGTGGTTTTCCATCCTTTTGTTGTGGCCTTTGTCGTTTGTCTAATTATCTGCTGTATTTCATGGTATTTAGGAGCACTTCTATCATTGCTTTTTCTCTCTGTGCCTCTCACTTATAACGTTCCTCAGCTTCTATTTCTGGAGTAATTCCTGAAAAATGTGAATTTGTTTGTGATGTCTCCACACAAGGATTCCGGCCATTTTTTTAAAAACATCGATTTATCTTATATTTATTGAGCATATCACAGTTTGGTGAATTTTGGTTGCCTTTGGATCAATTTTTGATTTATTACTGATCATTCAGTAATCATTCTGAATATCGTGACTTATCAGTGCTGATAACAAGAGAAGGACCAAGTATGCCCAGAAGACCATGAACCCAGAATGGAACCAGACTGTAATCTACAAGAACATTCATTTGGAGCAGGTATCGTGCATAAAAGCATCCCACACTGACACACATTCGCTCAAATACACACACACCACTTCACACTGCATATGCCTTACGCCAATTTACGGCAAAGTCATTTTCTTATATTCTAATTGTTATCATTATTATGACGATGATTATTGCGACTATTATGATTCTGTTCGAAGGTTCAGATGAACAGCCATCGTTCATACTCACACACTCTCAACACAGAAAACATTCCCGTGTGTATTAATCTCTCACGTTGCAACTTATACTGTGCATTTGGATGTGTGTGTCTATTCTCCGATCTCTGCGTTTGCTGGGAGCTGGGTTGTTTGTGGCAGAGGCACTATCCAGGCAGTAATAATAACTGTGAATGCTGATTGCAGATGCAGTAGTCTTAGTGGTCAGAGAAAAGAGGCCTTGTGTGATGGAAATGGATTCCTCAGCTCCTCTGGGGCTGCTCTTGGTTAATCATGTCTCAATCCCAGCTTTAAAAAGGCTGCTGCATTGCTCATTCATCCGCTTCCAAACCCTCAGAAAGGGTTCCCATCTTTTTCCAAACATGCCTATACACATTCACAGGTATAAGCACGCTGGCATGGAAACAGTATATATAAGAACAGTCCAGATGAAACGTGACTGCTTTTCTCCTCGCTCATGACAGTAACCCTCCTTCGTCAGGATTCATTCATGCACTGCACTGCGTGCTCTGAACTGTTTTCTTTCACACGTCTCCCAATCCACATACACACACAGACAGACACCGTTATACACACTGGTCTCTCACACACACGTTCACACAAAATCTGTCATCTTTGTCTGTGTCCCTCTCTCCTCTCCTACATTTGTTCTATCCAGTTGAAGAAAAAGACGCTCGAGGTGACAGTGTGGGACTATGACAGATCCTCTGCCAATGACTTCCTTGGAGAAGTGAGTGCTTTTGCTATTTGAGTTTCTGAAAAGGTCATATGTATTTTATATTTAACTCAAACAAAAACCTTATGTAAAAATGTAGACTAAGCTAATAATATTAGCCTGGTGCGTTCTGTTTCACAAATTTCAGCTTTGCTTCATGCTAGTAAATTCATGTCCTAAACAGTTTCATTCATCTTGTACTGAATCCATTACAACAATATCAGTAAGGACATTTTTACCTGTACTACCCGAGTGCTGGGCTTGGTCTCAGCCTCATCCCTCACTTGTGTGTTTGTTTTTTTTCACAGGTGTTGATTGACCTGTCAAACACCGCCCAGCTGGACAACACTCCTCGCTGGCTGCCTCTGAAGGAGCAGAGTGAGAGTATTGAGCACAGTAGAACCCACCTTGCTGTTCAAGGCCCACCAGGGTCTGGATCAGGTCAGGGTCATGGTCAGGGACACAGCCAAGGCCACGGCCATATGTCAGGGCCTGGGATGGGGCCTGGGCATGGTATGGGACTGGGACAGGGTCAAGCACCAGGACAGGGAGATGGGAGTCATGATTCACCTAAAAACTCTGTAATCAAGAGCAGAAGTCATGGAATCTTTCCTGATCCAGCCAAAGGTAACAGAGTCCAGCATCTGCATCTGTTTTCAGCTTCAGCTTCACACTCCTTTTCAATACTCTTAAGTTATTCTGAATCATGACACAAATTTGATTACTTTTAGCTGATTCCATTGGTGACTTGATTATATAGAAGTCAATGACTTATATTTTGGACATAGAAACCAAAATGGTAATTATTTCTAGAGAGCTGAAAATATAAACTATTCAGATGTCAACGACAGCATTAAGAGATCAGCTTATGAATTAATTTCTTCAACAGTTTTCCCTTTTCTCCCGAGCATGCTCTAAACCTATTCCTTCTTCCTCCAGATCTGCAGATGATTCCCTTGGAAAAGTCACACAGCAGCCCAGGCAGCTCCAAGTCTTCCTCTGACGGCCAACTTCGCTCCCACGGCCCGTCCCGAAGCCAAAGCAAGAGCAGTGTCACTCAGGCTCACCTTGAGGATGCTGGAATAGCCATTGCCGCTGCTGAGGCTGCTGTGCAACAGTCCCGCCTTCAACCAAGTAAATGCTGCCCCTACCCGTGACACAATTCCTCTGACATGCTTTTTTTTTTCCTACGCATGCCAATTCTGTTGAGATTGTTTGATGAAAACCTGAACTGCCGTGTGATCACCTCCTTAATATTTTACCTCTGCCCTCTGCTCTCCTCATTGTTTAAAGATATTTTGACAATGATTTGAATTGAGATGATCAATAATCTTAGTTTAATTTAGCCCCCTCCAAGATGGATCAATTTCAAAAGTAAAGTCACTGCATAAAATCTAAGGCAAATGAATAATGCAATTAACTGAGTTGCTGTATCTGAAAACTTAACTTACAATAAAAATCACAGTAAAATTTTGTTTCTTCAAAATCTAAAATTAGATTTTCATAAATCAGACACATCCAGCACGATAAATGTGGCATTTGACATTTTCCATCTTTCCATCATTTTTCTACCTATTTGTGTATCTTAAGTAGGATATAAAGTGGCTGCATCACTGTGTGTTACTACCACAGCACAGTTTAATAATAAATAACAAAACTCAAGGATAAATTTAATTAAATTCAATTAGCTGAAAAAATACTGACACTGGCCCCTCTGTTTCTACGTGTTCTGCATGTGCCATCCTGAGCATATGGTTTCTACAGACCCCCAGTGTGGAGACTTTCAAGCCCAATATAGAAATCAAGCTTGGATGGCAATCCCTCATATGTCTTGCACCTTAAACAATTTTGACCAAATCCATTCATGTTTAAACACAATCTTTAGTGTGATGTCCTCAAAATGAAGGATTCCAGTAAGTTATCCTCCCATTGTGAGATAAGATGGCCCAGTGTGAAAGCTATTTCAGCATGCAGTTGCAGTTTCCCTGGCTATTGCTTCCTGGCCACCAAAGACTTTGTAATGCTCCAGTCTGTCTGTGTGTGTGCATGTGTGTATCTCATGAATGACCCCTCAAAAAAGGCGCAAAATATACACGCACAGACACACACAGGTATGGCGCTCCCCTACCCTACCCAGTCCTCTCCCATTCCTACCACTTAAAACAAAGGGGACTCAAATGTGAGACTGAACCAGTCAAACCAGGAGACACAGAAACACCAAGGGGTTCAAAAGTCAACAGGAGGCTCACTCACCGGCCAATGAGAGTAAAGCGATCAGCTCATGAGAGGAAAAGAAGTGTCAAGGGAAGGTGAGACAACATAGGAAAAAATGTCGTAAAGATTACTAACCCCACATTATTAACCTTAATGCATAAATACAAATACTAAAACATAGATAAAGGAAAAAAAGGGCAATCAAACAAATGTGTACATAACTTAAGCATCACATTTTCCCATCTAATGATTTCCATGTATGTCTGTGAATGTTTCTGTGCCTACACAAGTGTGTGTTTTGTTTTTTTGAGGTTTTTTGGATACAAGTATCATTTTGCTTTAGTGGTTATAAAAACAGAGTTCCCACCTGTTGCCTTTCCATTACAGATTGTCTTTCAACGTAACCACTATTCGTCATTGTTTTATTGTACAGGGGGTATGGGCATTGGATGCTGTGATCACGAAAGCAAAGAATATTTCTAGCCTTAGTCTAGACAGAAAAAAGTCACATATTCCCTGAACTAATCTCGCTCTTTCATACTGTACAGAACGAGCTTACCTTAATAGCAGCCGAGAGCAAAGAACAAATAATCATAAGTCGATGAAAGAACATCAGTATTGTCTCACTTTAAATTAATTTATGAGTGTAAATTAAACTTGGTGCCCTTCATCTATTGCCAGTAAAGGGATTTGATATGGGTTAAATAAGGTCACGTAGACGCAAGCGCACACATTTCTGCATTCAAGGACAAACTGTCATCCACGCTGCTCTGTTCTCCCTTGATATGCTCCTATGTAATACTCAGTCAAAGTTATGGGTGACAGACAGCGTCACTAGCATTGAGTGATAGCTGGGGGTATCTGTTTTACACAGCTGTATGTGTGCGGCGAATGCTCTGTCACTGGAGGCACTGTAAATGACTTTTTTTTCCTGTAATAGATAGATTAATAGAGAGAGTAAGGGATTGACTCATTACTCATTGGCATGCTGACTCTCGTTACCTTCAGGACCAGGACACAGACTGGGTGATGTCTCAGGTTCAGTGGTGCTGTCTGCCCCAAGTCTTGTAGGAGACGCCTACAGCGGCCTGGATGGGGAAGAGGGGGTGGGCACTGGGGTGGACAGTGCCATTTTTCAAGTGCCCCACATGTAAGATTATTCATGGTTGATTTCTAGCACAGATGTGGGTGTCGTATGAAAGAAAGTGAGCTCACTTTGTTGTTGTTGTTTTTTTTTTTCTTTGTTTGTTTTTTTGGGGTTTTTTGTCTTTCTTTTTGTTTTTCTTTTTCTTCATAGTGGTAAAACCATTGCTAACGGCACCGACAAAAACCAACTTGGGACCCCAGAAAATGAAGGCAAGTTCCAGAAATATCTTGTGTTTACTGTGAGAAGACTGAGGCTATGAGAAAAAATTCAATTACTGATATTTTTTTACTTGATTGTAGTGCTCCCCCTGCTGGGCATTTTGTGTGATAACACAATTTTGATTCCATATTTAACCACATCTGCACAGCATGTCATGGTGAAGGCAAATACAGAGTCAAGTTGTCAATATTGGTTAACAGTATTCAGCTGATATAGTAAATTGATTGTTGGCCTGGAATAATGGGTGAGAAGCGGAGGTCACACTATCCTACTCACTGTCATAACTATATCTACATTTCATGGAGCTCAGGTGTCGTGATGCCTTACTTCCGGCTCTAGTTTCAACATTCAACAAAGAGCTAAGGACATTTAGGCTGTGGCCTGGGAGCTGTTAAACAGATCAGGGTTTGGAGGTCATTTCCATGGTACCCGATGAGTCATTTAAAACACTTTGTCTTAGTTAAACCCTTAAAGCCAATTAAGGCACACAACATTCAATAAGACCCATATGAAGCTGCAAAGAATCTCACTGACGATGAAGTGTGTCGCATTCTGCTTTGAGTTAAGTGGAGTTAAGTTATGCATCATTGCTAAATAATTCAAGCAGGCTTGAGTAACATAAGGAGTAGATGTTTTTCTGTGCAACTGAAGGAATATGCCAACAGGTACTTAGTACACCAACACACTCACCCGGGTCTCGCTTTCATTTCATTGTTTAGCTGGTAAAACACAAGTAATGGGGGAGATTAAAGTGGCTTTGAAGAAGGAGGTGAAGACAGAAGGGGACCAACTGGTCCTGGAGATCCTTCAATGCAGAAACATCACTTACAAGTTCAAGAGCCCAGACCACCTACCAGGTCTGGAAGTAGTTTGTGCATGTCATATTTTTTTACTGTGTTAAATAGTGTGCATTTTCACCAACCTATTTTGGTATTTATTCGTAATATAATTTGTCTTCAGATCTGTATGTGAAGTTGTATGTGGTAAATGTGGCCACTCAGAAGAGGATCATAAAGAAGAAAACCCGAATTTGTAGACATGACAGGGAGCCCTCTTTCAATGAGACCTTCAGATTCCCTCTCAACCCAACTGGACACGCCCTACAGGTACAACAAACACCACGTGTCAGTATCAGTATCACACGTCGCCTGATGTAGCATATGTAAGGTCACATGTTGACACATTTTGTGTGATATTGCTCAAAATCCATCACGTTTAGTTCATTTTGTGTTAAATATACTTAAAAACCTAATAAACATATAAAAAAGATTGTTCTTGCTTAGAGCTGACAGATAGAACCTTAAATGTCTTCAGCAGGTCATTACAGTTAGTTAAAGCTGGACACATGCAACGTATGCCAAAACCTCACTGAGGGGAGATCGATAAACTGGTCTGCTGCCTCATGCAGCAGCTGGGGGACTGAATTAGCACCTGTAAAATATAAACATCTAAATGTGGCTGGAAGCGTCTATAAAACGGATGGTTCTACACGGACATCATCTAATAAATATTTAGAATACTAGAATTTTCTGCTCATTGACTCCTTTTTCAGTTAATGTGAAGTAGAAATTTATTGGAGCTGTGTTATAAGTATATTTTGTTCAATATGGAATATATTTTGATCAGCAACGACTGATATATATCAAATAACAGGCTGGATCTGTCATTTGACGCAGACATGGTTGCATTATTAATGCTAGATAATGTGATTTTAATGGTGCACATGACCGGTGCATGAGCAAACAAATCAGAAAGCAGCAGAATGAACAATGTGTGTTTCTCTTCACTCTGTTTCCAGCTTTTCTTGGTGTCTAATGGAGGAAAGTTCGTGAAGAAGACCCTCATAGGGGAAGCTTACATCTGGCTGGACAAGGTGGACATGAGGAAGAGAGTTGTCAGTTGGCACAAGCTGTTCGTCAGCTCGACCCAGACCAATCCTTGAACACAGAAGCAGGAGCAGTGAAAGGTGAAGCCAGACTAACATGGGAGTACGTGTTCAAGAAGGGGAAATACAAAGATCAAATTAATTTTTCTCTTCAGTTTATGTTACAGAGTAGGAGGGAATTATGTGCTAATACCATCACAAATCAGTCCAACACTGCCAGCACACATCCACCTCTTCCCTTGTCAAGTCTCTGTTGGCTGTGGACTTTGCTTGTGGGAAGTAAACACACAGACAAGTGCAGGGATGTCTGTTCTACCATAGTTTAACTTCAGTGACCCATGTGAGACATGTTGTTTTTGCCTGCAACCGAGGTAACATATCTATCATAGGGAGAGATGGGGAAAAAAGGTGAATCTCATATTGATCACAGAAACATCACGTTGTGTTTTGTTGTGTGACAGTAATTGTTGTAATGCTTGAATGATGGTTGTGATGCGTGTGGACATCAAATGTCCTAAAAAATATTTACTGATAATGGACGGCATAGTATTTGTATGATAGTCTATAAAGAAAAAAAAACATTATTATAAAGCCTTTATGTAGAGCTGAGTCAGACAGAGGATTTTTTGCCATGGGATTAAGATGAAATGTACAGATGTAGATATTACACATGCAGAATACAGAACATATCAGAAAATCACATTGTACAGTGTGATGTTTATGTAGTATACAAAAATATCAGATTCAGATTATATCTAAATTCAATATCCAGAGTTAATCTCTTGTCACTAGATTATATATGATAGATTATATACATATAATCTCTGTTAGACTGAGGCTGTGGGTGGTGCACTGACAATCCAGTAGGCTACTTTAGTCTAAGGTGTAGACAGTCTTACTAACTGTTTATGTGAATATGGACCTATGTGAGCTCAAGGATCTTGTTGAAGAAAATAGCTCCTTTGGTTGTTTGATCACACTGACACGCCATTAGATATTCAACAGGGCTGTGACAGAATCAAAACAAAGGTCAAAGGTCATCATCCAGTGACATACTAGTGACGCACTGGCATACTAGGGTTACAATAAAACAAACTGTATCTTGTGCTCTGAGGTCCAAAGCACGTTGTCTTGAAAGTTACATACCAACTGTAGAGGGTGACAATAGTTTACCGCATCTGCGTCACGTGTTCAGAATTTCAGTTTCAAGATGTTGTAACTTGTCGGAGTACGTTCGTTTTTTTTTTTTCTTTTTCTTTCTGCAAGTTGTGTCAAAATCATACGTAGATCTGCAACTGTCATCATTTCAGTATGACAGCACTGCTTTCTGTGTATTAGTTAAGCCCCCTGACCTAAAATGAAGAAAAAAAAAAAAGTTCTTTGTCCAGTCACATGTCAAAGTTCCTCCATGTGTCTGGCTGTGCTGTATAACTCCCCTTATCATTTTGTGTCAGTGATCCCCTCTGCATCACAGTGAACCAGCCTCTTTCACTGCCCGTGACCAAAACACACACTCAGGCCCGCTGGGTTTCAGTCATATCAGAGGGGCCAAGTCTCAGAACTAATATTGGAGCAGGTGACCCATCTATCCATATGTTTTGCCACCACGTCTACAGTATGACATAAAAAGAAAAGAAAAAAAAAAAAACAAAAACTGTCAAGTGACCCTTTCTCAGTGTATTTAGGCATATCAGAGGGCTGATGCACTTTTTCTTTTTCTTTTTTAGAAACAACAATACATATAGAATAAGATGTCACTTGAATCAAATTTTAAAAAAGGAGGAAGTAAGGAAGGGAACATGGCTGATTTTCATGTAATTATTTTGCTGTGCCAACCCT
This sequence comes from Echeneis naucrates, assembly GCF_900963305.1. NCBI lineage: Eukaryota > Metazoa > Chordata > Actinopteri > Carangiformes > Echeneidae > Echeneis > Echeneis naucrates. The sequence continues at coordinate 11,204,849 of NC_042526.1, read as the reverse complement.
GATTGATTTTTGTTTTGTTTTTTTCCAGACCCATTGGTTCTTTTGAAGTACTTCTATGCAACATGTGTTTGAAAGCATTTGATTTTTGGAAATAAATAGTGTGTCTGTGAACATATGATCTTCTAGAAAATAACTTTCATTTGTACATCACTGAGAGGAAATATTAAATACTAATTAAATATGATTTTTTTTTACAGATTTGAATATATATTGATGTTAACAGGTGTTAACATATACATGGAGCTTTTGCACTTTATTATTACATTATTTTCTTGTCTCGTTTGAACTCTCATGACATGCAAGTCTATGTGTTTTATGTTTCTGCACTGAAATGAACTAACTCATGGTGTATGTGGTCACAGAAAAATACTGCAGTGTAGATTTTGTATCCATGTGGCAAATGAAAAACATGCAGACATGTTGGAGATCCTAAACACAATGCACAATCTGAAGAGAGATCACGATTACAACATGCTTGTAATCTACTGAAAAGTTGGTGTAACAAAAAAAAACCCACAAAAACAAAAAAAAAAAAAAAAACTTTTTCCCTCAATACCCAGTCTTGACTGTTTAGTCCCTCGTGTTTCATTAGACTTCCCTCAAGCTAAGTACTGTTTGTTCAGATCAGCTGTTGCCTGTAATTGTGAAACCATCCATTTGTTGTTGTTCTGAGGGGTGTGAATGTGACTTAAGTCCTTTGACATGTGTACATAAAGTGTTTATTTTCTACAAAGATTGAATGTTTATATTGTCCGAAGTTTGAGCATGTGAGTGTCAAAAAAATAAATAAATCACAAAAGACTTATAACTGTACAGCAATGCGTGTCTATAGTTGTATAAGGGGAGTTGACTGTGTAATTAAAACATGTGTTGTCGACCAATGACTATATGTGCAACCATGTCTCGTAAACGGCTGAAACAACACAAAGGGGGAAAAAAATAACAATAACAACAACAACAACAACAACAAAAAAAAAAAAAAAAAAAACTATTCAACTCAATAGTTGTCTGAGACTTTATGTTTTGGATGTTGCATGTTTTGTTGATGGTTTGTCAGTATATTTTGCCTACAGATTATGTTTAAAAAGAGACAGAATATGTATAGATTTATCTATATGCTAACTGTAAAGAAATATGCTTGAAATTTGTCTTGTTTTTCACTCAGTGTAAAAACAAAGAATCTAATGTTATGGTTTTGTGGTTGTACACAGGATGTGTTGAGATATTATGCAAATTGTGCTGTAAAGAATCAGCTGTTTCCCCTGAGTCTAAAGAATAAATATCAAGAAGAGCTATATTACACATGCAGAGTTGATCTTGCTTTTGTTTGTTATTATAATAGCTTGGGGTCAGAACTGACATTTGGGTTTGTCATCGTAACAAAGGTTTCTTGACACTTCCACCAGATGGTGCCAAAGAGATGCCCATGGTGGCTTTAATGATTAAACAGCATATTCACAGTATGAAAAATAATCTCAAAATAATATTGCAATTATTTATTTTAGTAGGCAACACTAAACATTTGTAATTGTCTTTTCTTTGCAGCTGCCTTGCACTGCGAACACCCACTAACTTGTACACAAGTTAAACCAAAAACTACTCCAATACATTCTGAAATTTCAAGATATGTATGTATTAATCTGTGCTCTGTGTACTCTGTCTTCCTTTTGAGTTCAGAGTTAGGGTATTTGCTTCAGATTATCAAAACTCATAGTAAATCACAGATTTTATCAAAATCACAAGAGAATTGTCCTATTTGTTTTTTTAACTAAAGTTTAGATGCAATGGCCACTGCGAGGCAGCACTGGCTCAGCATCAGGAACTGAGTATCTTGGCTGAAGAAGAAAAGACTTGCTCGTCTTACATGGAGCTGTGTGGGACTCTTCCATCTAAGGCTCATGTTGATTCTATCAATCATTTACAATTTTGTGTAATCAGACTGCGAGAATATCATTAAACTAGAATAAGTGCTGCAATGATACGTCAAGTCTTAGAAATGACCTTTGTTAGAATTTATTGACTTTCTTTATGTGGTCCTGATTTAAAAAAATGTAAAATGTAAAAAAAAAAAAAAGCCAAATGTAAGCATGGATCAAACATGAGTTTTTATAGAGAGAGTTTTGAGCAACATGGTGGGCGGCGGCTAGCGCTGTTGACCCAAACAGCTCAACAGCTTGCATGGGTTCCCTCTTACTGCTCTGATGTAACGTTTTTTAATAGAGGGATTTTTAAATGATATGGTTGAATTTAATTCCTGCACATGGAAGTGTCTCTTCTGCTGTTGTTTTTTTTTTCTTTCTTTCTTTCTTTCTTCCTGAGGCCACACAGAGGTGAGAGTACTTGGCTGAATCTATAATTTAATTTAGATTCTTCTCATTTTGGATGAATTATGCTGATGGCAAGAATGAATGGTTCCTACTCTTTATATTTGAGATATATTTAAAAGTGTTTCATTATTATATGCTTTATGTTGAGTGGTAAACACTTCATAATGTATAAATAATGAATGCAGAGGAATAAACAAACAGCTGTTTGGTGGTTCACCACTCGAAAGAATATTTTTTCTAGGTTTTAGTTTTGACTTCTTTCGTTTACAGTGACACAGCCTCAGCAGTTAAGAGTAATAATGGATCATAGCAACATCCATGTTTGGTTGAGACTAATTTGAGGGGATTGTTACTGTCCTGTGTGGTGTACTATACACAACAAAAAGAACAGCCCAAACGTTGCGATGTTTAAAATAGCGAAGGTAAAAATACAAATCTAGTGTATCAGTACAAGTACCTTGTTTTGTTTTTTTTTTTTTGTTTTTTTACAATACTAATTCTTGGAATTCTAATATTTTTCCTCCAGATGGCAGTGTCCTCTATCAAATGCCTCCAGCTTTAACTGCATCGTAAGTGATCTTAAACTTTTACATGTTGTTTCATTAACATAATTACAGGTGGTTTTCTTTTCCAAAGTTGGGATTGATTTCAGGCAAAATTAAGTTGCCTGCAACTGATTCTTATTCTGGTGTTAAAATGAAATAGATATTTCATATTCTTAGCCTTTTGGTGTTTGTAAGGATGTGAGGAGATATGCCGCAATACAGTTGTTCATCTGACACCTTTCCATCTTTAGGGTGCAGAGTGAGATGTTTGCAATTAATTTGAAAAACGATTGAATGCGTATGTCTGCCGAGGAGGCCGACTCTGCATCTGGAGAAGGCCTCACACTGGTCTTTGCGATTATATTCCTCCAGTCAACACCACCTCTCACCATTCACTTACTTTTCCCCATCCCATCGGCAGGTGCATCTGCTCCTCTGCTGGAGAAAATGAGTGAGAAAGCTGTAGTAAGAAATCGTGCGAGCAGGGCGAGGTGCCTGGGACTGAAGTGATGGGAGCGGAGCAGAGAACTGTGGGGGGAAGAGTACGGAGGGGGGAGAGAGGGAGGGAAGGAGGATGAGATGACACTCGAGATGGTGTGTGGTTGCCAAGCAACGATTGATAACCAAATCCCCAAGCATCTAGCTTGTACTGCCCTGCCCTCCCTCCAGGCCTGAATTACACACATCACACACACAAACACACACACAGTAGGTTTTATGTTCTCACCTTGTTATTCAGTTATTCAGTCAAAGTATTGATGCTCCTTTGTTTAAGGATGATAACACTGATTTTGTATCCTGCAGTCGTGCAGGAGTTCTTAGATATTTAATATATTCTATAATTTATACATTCAAGTTAGGATGTGTAACATAGCCACAAATTCAATTTTATAAAACAGGTATGATTGATGAAACAGTGATTTATGGGCTTTTACTCAACTTTGCTGCACATGAGTGATATCAATACGTGTCAGTCCAGCAGCGAACACCATGTGGGCCCGTTTCTCTGTTTACTGCCACTCGTGCTACCAGGATGACCAGCGAACACTGTGCTATCAAAAGCAGTAAATTATCCTATTCCTCCATGTTGGAGGGATCGCAAGGTTGTAGGGCATTTTAAAGAGCAGAACCTGCATCTGTATTCATTGTGTGCACATCTGAGTGTGTGTGTGTGTGGTTAGTGTAGTCACACAATCCTTTTAGCAATTGTTTCTTTATAGGCAGGTTAAAAAAACAATGTTGTTGCTCCCGATATGAAATGCTGCACATTTGGAGGGAAGCAGATATCTAACTAATTAAATAGCACAGAAAACATTAGATACTAATAAAATAGTTTAAATAGTTTAACATAAAGTAAACAAGACGACAAGATATTGGGAGTATAGGTCTATGTGTCGGTTTTTTGTTTTTTTTTACTACATTGAACAGGAGGGGAAACAAGGTGGGGGGAGAGAGAGAGAATGAAAGAGAGAGAGTGTGTATGAGGAAGAGGGGGGAGGAGAGAGAGAGGGAGTGGGGGGGGGGAGGATCCAGCTCCAGTACCTGTTTGAGCGCCGGATTGTCGGATGATCAGATTAGAGGTGTCAGGGTTCGTTAATCTGTGAGTGAGCGACAGACGCCGCCGTCACGCCGCTGCCTCGGCTCGCCGCTCCCCTCCATCGACGACCAGAAGCTGGGACAATTGGTGGTGACGCGCGTCGGGGAATTTCCCCACCTATTTTTTTTATTTATTTTATTTATTTATTTCATTATTTTTTTTTTAACAATGGATACCTGCAGGGTCGGAGCCTGGGTGTTTCTGCTCCTGTTATGGCAGGACGGCTCTTTGGCATCGCAGTTTCCGACACAGCTCATGTAAGTAGAGTCTAATCTAATCCTGTCATTAGTGGTCAGATGCTGCCATCTCTGCAGACTCCCGGCTTTTGAAGTGTCCGTCATTTTTTTGGAGATCAGACCTGACGGGCCGGTGTCGGTGTGAAGGCATGCAGCCCGGTAGGTGCGCGCCTGGAGGTGTGAGAGTGGGATGGGCAGGCCGGCTCATTCATCCAGCGGGGGGAGGGACGCGGGCCCCCTGAGGAGAAGATGGACCATGTTCCGTCTTCTCTCCGGGCTGCTCGCCTCCAGCCGGCGATTAATGTTGTTCCGTCACCATCAGCAGTGTGTCACCGCCGGATCATCTCGGCCACCGGGCGCAATGACAGCTCTGTGAAGTTGGTGAAGGAGTTACAGTGGCCTCGTCTGGTCCTGTTGCTTCGTCCAAAATGCAGAAAAGTTGCAATTTTTCATCTGAACGCTTTAAAATTTCTGACGACATTCATTCATGAGTTTGAGTAACACCTACATGTTGTGTTTAAAAGGATTTTCAAGCAGCCTCCATGGCATCAGAAAATAAACTGTTGTTTACTGACCAATCCATCTGCATGGGAATAATAACAGGTACTATGTCATGTGTTTTCAATTGTGATGGGGCTGAAGCTTTATTTATATTTGGGTAAGTGATTCATGCATTTAACACAATAGATATGTTTTATTATGATTGTATATTTCTTTAGCCAAGATAGCTTTTAAACCACAACCTATCTTCCAAACCATCTGACCAGAATGGCAGATTGTAATGAAAAGTACCATATTTACACAATGTGTGCACTATATTGCATTTCAAGACCACTCAGCTTTCCCATAAGTTATTTTATTTGATTTATACTTTTCAGTAACCCAAATATTTTGCCTTAAATGTCCGGAGCTGCAAAACAGTGAAGTCACTGAAACAGTCTTATTATTCAAATAAAAAAATTAAATGTCTGAATCCAAAATCTCATAATATCTTCTCTGTAGAGTGTAATACAAAGTCCTAACATTTTATTTTGGATTTTGGTGTAAAAGAAAAGGCCCGACTGACCATTACAATTGCAAATTATACATGAAGGTGCCTTTGTGTGATTTGGGTTTCCTATGGTGACCTTTCAACAGCACCCATTTTATATTCCCATGTCCTTTCGTTTTAACAGTTTTGAATATCTATAAGAAGTGTAGGAGGTTCAGTTCTCAGCAGGGGAAATTCTATTGCCTGGATTATCTAGCATAATACTGTATGTAGTCTTTCCTCATTACTGCTGCAGTCAAGAAAAAAACAACATAATCCTTCCTGCCTAACAGATATTCATTGGAACTAATAACCGCTAAGTAAACATCATTGTGTGTAAATTAATCTTTTAAGTCAATGACCCCGTGGGTCTGCCTGTGTGACTGAGTACTAAGAGGAATATATCTAATCGTGGCGCTGACATGTCTCAAAGGGGAAAGGGGCTTTTGCTTGTAGTGTGCATTCATGTCTTAACATAGATAAAGTGACTGAAAATAAAATGCAAAAGTTCATCAAGTGCATTCCCTGAATTACACAGATAGAGAGAAAAATACAAATTGTGTAACAGTAATGTGGCACACTAACCTGTTTTTGTGTCTTGCCATGACCTTAACTATCCAGTCCCAGAAACTACTCATGAGACTTGCAATTTCTACAGCAACATTTCAGTGTGAATTAAGAATGACATGAAAACCAATTTGAAAGTAAGACGTCATATCATGAGGGATTTTTTGAGTTTATTTCTTATCTGTGCTAGAAATATCAGCCCAATGAGTCCAATCAACAACAAGCTGAACTTCACAGCAAAACAAAAGATACTAGGCTGTGCAGAACTTGGCCCCAAAGCCCTAAACGTCATTTTAAATTTGTAGTATGTTAGCTAGGCTAAAGCAGGACTGAATTGCCCACTTGGGTAGTAGTATACAGGCCACAGAGATGGAGCAGAGCACTGTGGTTTTCTTTGGTGCATTACTGTTGGTGTTTCTATGCCTCATTTTGCTTTGCTTTCTGAACTAGAACACTTCTGTCTTTGCTTCAGTAATTGTGTGTAATTAGACTGTAGTTTAACACTGCCTCCCACAGAGATACACACTATGGGCCAGCTCATTACTTTCTTGAGTTTCAAAGTGATGGTGCCACAACATCTGTCTCTCTTTCTTGCGTTGTCTCTCCGCCTCTCTTTCTATTTTGCACTCATTTGCTCTTCCTGAGTTTGAAAAAAACAAAACAAAACAATGTAGGGCAGTGTCTGACCCACTTGCCATTTGTATGTGCATTTCTGTGTGTGTGTATGTGTGAGTGAGTGTGTGTTTAATTGCCCAGCATTCAGCACAGCAGAGGCTGCAGTAATCAAAGCCCGGCAGCCAGAGCAGAAAAAAAATTGCCACTTCAGCTCAACGATGACTATATGACTATATAAGCATCTCAGAATAATTGTGTTATTATACCCATTTAGAAGAGATTACAATTACAGTATATTTTTGATAACAGAGAGATTGCTTTTCAACCAGGTTGGGACCTCAACAGATGGTTGAAAATTCAAAATTTAAGGATTATTAATTAATGTGCATAGATTTTCAATGTCTGTGGATTATACATCCCATCATTTAACACCTCTTTAACAGAAAAATGTGACTGCTAATATTCATAGCAACAGACTTGCAGCACTGGGGAAAATCATAACTTTCTATTTTATGGTACAGCTCTATGAACGCTGTAGAGCTAAAATTCTTCATCTCAACACTGCTGTGCAAAAAAAAAAAAAATTACAGGCACACACACACACACACACACACACATACAACATTCACATACATAATAACCTGCAGAATATGCTGCGCTATTTTGATGAGGAAATATTTGTCTCAAGTGCATTTGACAAAATGACTTTTTATAAAAAAAAAATTATAACATTCCTGATATCTATATGGTACATGCAGCAGAAAGCATACACAGAAATGCACCACAGCCTCGGTTGCCTCAATCATTTGTCAGCACCTGAGATTTTCTGTTATATAGATTTACACTGTTAGCAGTAGATTTTGCAGCAGCTAAACTCTGGAGAGATGGTCCTCTGCTTCTCTGAATGTCAAGTCCCTGAAAGCGTGGGCACACACACACACACACACACACACACACACACACATAGTCTAACTCACAAACGGCCTGTCAAGGCTTTGGGCTTTGAGAGTTTGGGGGTTCAAGGGCCCACTAAAATTTACAGTCAGTATGTTGTTCGTAGAGTTGGAGGTCAGGACAGAGAGCAGGAGAGGGTCAAGAGTAGATAATGAGAAGAAGGTGAATAAGAGGGCAGTTTCTCTGCATTTAATGATTTCTTATCGATTTTGTTTGACAAAGATAATTCTTACACAGGTTTGCCGCACAGCCAGCTCTGACCTTGACAATGTAAACACAATCATATAAACCATAACTGCAGCTTTATGGCAATTAGGTTAAAGTTGAGTCATTAAACATGTCCATATTGCTCAGGATGCCCAGCTCATCAATGCTTTGAATTCAATATTCAATCAAAGGTTAATATTGGTCTCTCTTCCATCATGGTTTTAAATGAACCAAGACTGGGAAGGTACATTGTCATTGTTTGTTTTAGACTGATGTGCGTCCATAGAATAGATTTAAAAATGGATGTAAAGTCAGAGATGAAAAGAGAAGGCAATGTTGAGGAGGCAATGTTGCTTTCTATCTGATGATCAGGGGTGACTCCACTGTTTGCACAAACAGGCTTATGAGAAAATGGCCCTATCACGCTGCCATTTTGAGGAAAAAAAATGACCATAAAGCCTGCGATGCTTCATGGCTTAAATCGAGATTGACACACTGGACTAAAAATGGCGACCTGACAACCTGGCTACGAGCCACCTGTAACACTGCCTCAGCGCCACCATTTCTTGCAAACATGGTTTGAAAAATAATAAAAACAATTAATAAATATGAAAATAAGAGATGGCCTCGGCTTAATTACGAATTTATAAGTTTGAATTTAGAATAAAGTTCATGAAGCAATTTTGACGTCACAACAGTCGCAACCTGTGCATGCGTCCTATATTTTCTAATTTTGCCACGCTGCCACTACTGTTATTGCTGATGATGATTAATGAGCGGAAGGACAGGTTTTCTAAGTCTCTAAGTCTGGCTGTGTCTGAAATCACCCCCTAATCAGTATATAGTGCGCAATATAGTGATTAGGGGGAGGTGTTGTGGTATCCGAATGTTTTGTGACAAAATGTAGTGCACTCAAAGTATCCCACAATGCACTGTGAAAGATAGTGAATAGCCGATGGTCAATAGCCCAAGCACGATATCCCATGATGCATTGCGCTCGTGGCAAAAGTGGCGTTTCCAGCAGAACAGAATAGTTTATTTTATTGCACATTTCAAAAACAAGGCAATTAAAAACGCACTGATTTCTAAGAATGTAAATAGCATTAACACAGTATAGGTACACAGTATAATCAGACATTCAAATAACATTCAAATAACATTAGATTACAATTAGAAACTGTTACCTAAGAGCCGAGAGAATAGAAAATAAAAAGTATAAAAGAAGACCAAATTCGAGAATAAAAATTACAGTGCAGTGGAAGTTTATAAAAAGCCTTTAACAAAATGCAGTGATAAACGTGATAAAGTTTATTTTCTGACTTTAGCCGCGAGTTAGGTACGTTTTAACTGTGTGACAGTGATGATGCAATCAACGGTGCCAAAAGTAGTGTCCGAAAGCAGTTGTTCATTTTGTGAAAGGATGAATGAATGAAAAAGAACAGGTAACAGTTTCAGCTAGTCTTTCGAGAAGACTGGCATTGAGAAAGGCCTCAGCTTTGAGGGGCTGCTTCTGTTCCTTCTCTCCGTAATTATTTGCCCTGTTGTTTAGACGATTTGCTCAGAGGGGACGGATGTGGCCACAATACATAGTCTCCATGTGATGGCATGCCTCACAAGCCGTGGGTAGACTGAAGCCTTGGTCACCCATTCGGCCTTCGACCAATGAAACTGAAATGCATCAAAATGTTGCTTCTTTTCCTGCCGCTCATTTTCAGGTCCCACCTGTTTACAGCATCTCTGTGTGGGTGTGCTGTGTGTAGCCCCTCCCCCTCCTGCTCAGTGCTCATGTAGCTGACCAATCATGTGCGGTTTGAACAGGATCCGGTCACCGTCGTTGATTTTAAAGAGCCAGCCACATCGTTCGCGACTGACATCACTAGTAGGGAGTGAGGGGGTGGTTTCAGGCACAGCCTCTGTTTATGAGCACAGTTTAGTCCATTTACGTCCATTATCACTTTCAGCAGGCTAGAAGCCAAAAAAACGGCCCGCTAAATTAGTTCGGCTAGCACTCCGGGCTAGCAGCGCTACGTTAGCTAATTGCTATGTGCCAACATCATCCTTGTACAGTAGCAGACAACACGCAGGGTTGTGTTCCCGTTATTAGCATTTATGGCACCTTTTCTCTTTTTGTGACCAAAATGATATTTTTGCTTCATCCTGACATTACTGTTAAATAAATATTGATGGAAATATTTACTCTCCGTCCTCATCTTGCGCTATTTGCGAATCCTTTCGCAATTTGCATGGGAGGCACAGGGAAAATGCACTATATAAAGCAAAATATAAAAAGTATCATAGAAACAAATGCGTGTGTAAGTGTACAGTAGTAATTAGATTTGTGAAGACAAGTGGAACACAATTTTAATTAGTGAAAAAAAAAAAAAATATATATATATATATTTTCATCAGGAGATCAGGAGTAGCCTCCGCGTCTAAAAGAACACATCTCTGATTTATTATTACTTATCTTATAAAGTGGCTTATTTGAAAGGCACAGAATGGTCAGAATTGAAGCAAGAGACATGAAGATAGCTTTGTTACTTTTAGCTCATATTTAACTTTAAAATGTCAGAATAATTTATGTATAATTTTCTCATGACTCTTTCAATCAATCTGAATCTTTAAATCAAATTTTAGGCATTCAAATCCAAATACTAACCCTAACTAACCCTAACGCATAAATCAACAATCACTAACAGACTGGGAGTACACAGTTATGTCAGGCAACATTTGTCAAATGTTTGAGGACTGGGTAAGCAGAATGGGAAAAACATGTCAAGTTCCCTGACCGCCAAACACCTGTTTGCCAGCTCCGGGGTCATCCAGCGCTGCTGATCAGTCACTAGACTAGTGGCTTTACAGCTTACAGTAGCGGGATGCCTGTTAATTTTCCTACACGCTACCATTAGGATCTGCCAAGTCTAACTCTGCAGAGTTGTTCCCAACCCCAAACCCATCTGGCTTTGGGAATTATGGGATAGCTGCTGAATTATGCCTGATGCTGCGGTAATATCGCAATCCCAATTTTTCCTCAGCAGAAATCATATCATTCTATCCCCAATGGTAGTCTCTTTCTTTCAAAGTGTCTCATCTTACTGCACAAGTGTTCTTGCTCTGAAGTCTCCTAATCTATTGTGGGTTTTGTGTCCCTGATACATTTTTCCCATCTCTTTGCTGACTTCTTCATTGTCATCTGTACCTCTCCCTTTTCCCTTACATCTTGCCACCTCCTTCAGATGGAAAGATATTTTGCAAGATGACTTTCATTGCACTTCTGCAAAAACAAATGAAAAAAAAATATATATATTTTGGATTCTGGATGTTCATACATCTTTCTTGTGTTTATTCCTATGTGTGAGTGTAATATACAGCTTTGTCTTGGGGCGGGGGGCATCTGTGAGCTTGTGTTATGTGTGAATACACGACAATGTCCATGTCCCATACCAGCCTGTTGTTATTCTCATGCAATATTAATGTCTGTATCTGGAAGCATATATGGTGAATTAATGCCTGACAACTACAACTATTTTGCTACTGCGTACTGCTCATGCCAGGATTACTCTGTGTCACTGTGTCCCTTACTGCACAGGGGTTTACATCTTTTGTTATTCTGCTGTATCTTTCCAATGCCACTGTGTTCAAAGACAGATATACTAGTCCTGGGCAATGGCTTAAAAATAAAATCCCTGATTTTTTTTTTCAACAACAAACTCAATTTACGATTTTAATAATATTTTTTCCTTCTTAAAAACAAACTAAAATTGAAAAAAAAAAAAAAAAATTCAAAATGAGATTGCTTTTATTTTGATTTTCCTTTATGTGAGCGAAACTAAATTTCCCCTTTGGGTTAAAATGGCAAAGTGTAAAAATGTCAGTTTTTTTTCTCATGAATTGCAATTGAGTCTGGTGCTATTCAAGTTAGCACCAGACTCCAAAATGCAAAGTCGGCTGCGCATGCAACTGCCACTGCAGGAGTTCTTTGTCTCTAAGCTTACTGCACTCTTGACAAGATGATTGGAGGAAGATGAAGCAACGGTATAATTCAATGTGTGGCACTAGCCGGCTGGATCTGATGTCCCTGGAAGTCTTTGATATAAAGAGAAGCCCATCAGTCCTGGCCACCGTTTACCTCTCACATCACTATCATTATCAGTCACAACACAGGCTGATACTTATCTGATTGGTTGACTTCCTCTTTGAACTCTGTGAGAGTAATCGTATTGGGTGCCCTTCAGTGACAGGCGTTGGATCCGAGAACATTGTATTTGTGTGATTGGTTGACACTTTGGTTGACCTATCAGAGTGACTAGTCTCCTTGGCGTTGTTTGTTTTGACGCCATGTAACTTGACAGATGTAAAATAACCTGATGAACAGTTTAATTACATGGTGAAATGTCTGTGATGTGCCATCTCAACTGTTTGTATTAGAGTTAAAAGATTTACTGTGCGCATTGTTTTGTCCTTTAGGATTAAAGAATGGGTTGAGCAGATGCAGAAAGAGCTGGTTAACCTGGCAGACACGGCCACAGCTGGGAAGAGCCTCACTCAGGTATAAATTCCTAACCACTACTCACAAAGGTGTATAATGAAGGCGCATAAACCAAATTTAAGAGTCATTATCGGTGCACAAATTAAATTGCATAGGTTCAGATTTTTATGTCAGTATAAAGTTTCTCTGAAATTGTACATTCTTTGATTCATTCATCTTCCACCACTTATCCATTTTTGGGTAATGGGGGTGCTGGAGCCAGTTCCCACTCACAATTGGCGAGGTACACTCTGGACAGGTCATCAGTCCATCACAGGGCCAACATACAGACACTGACAAACACAAAAAACCACTCACACTCAGACCTATGGGCGAGTCAGCAATCAATCGGAACATGCATGTCTTTGGATGGTGGGAGGAAACCATTGCAGGCATGGGCAGGACATGCAAACTCCACACAGAAAGGCCACAGGCCGGGCATCGAACCTGCGACTTTCTTGTTGTGGGGCAACAGTGCTAACCACTATGACACCGTGCTGTCCCTTCTTTGATTCAAACAAAATTTATCGACTTAACTGAAAGAACAACAAAATTGACACTTCAAGATTTAATTACTTAAAATGCATGTATGATTATATACCCTGTGTTTTCACTGTGTGTACCTAGATTTTTCTGAAAAACCAGCACCTATACACTGTGGAGCAAAACGATGCAGAGGAGCTGGTGGCCAGAGCAGCCAGGAACATTGAACAGCTGCTGCGGAAGAGGTCTGCTGCCTTGAAGGTAAGACTCATCCCACTCAGAGGAACCAACTGTCAGGTTGTTCGTTTCAAATCTAAGCAGGATGCAAGATTTATTAACAACAGCAATGTTTTCCATCAGTTGATCATAGGCTGTTGTTAGGTGAACAATTCCATCCAAAGGCTCTGGGAGAAATGGGATAGGGTTCACCAAGATAACTACCTTTAAATTTTTGGGTTGAACAACAACAAGTCTGAGAGTTTCAGCTGCAACATCTTTAATGGTGTTGATTTAATGGAAGAAATGTTGTAATTCTACAATCTAGTAGGTTTAAAGACTCAGAACTAAGTATAAACATTTAAAATATATCTTCAGTTTATTTGACATTGCAATGAAAACCACGACCAACCCATTTGGACTTATTGCTATAGTCCAGTATATTAACTGAATCTGAGGTTTATCTGCCTGATATCAAATGATTTATGAAGAACCTCCCTTAACTAAAACACAATATAATACATTATTTGAGCAAAGCATAAAGAATTATACAACACCAGAATATTACTTTTTATCTATTTGAATTTCTATGAATATCTCTGAGGTGTCACACTATTTTCCAAGGTGTGAGTTTGGTTGGCATGATCCTTTCAATGGGGAATTTCACATTCAAAACATGTTTAAGATCTTTTAATAAGAGGTTCTGTGATGTACCTCCATAACTAAAAGTTTATGTTTGTAGGTGACTCATGCACATCGAAAAGTGCAGAGCATGGACTGAGGTGTTTTTTGCAGGATTCAATGTGATAATGAGAGCTTTGACCCTGGGGAGGTTCGTTCTCCCCTCCCCATTCTTCTTTAGCCAGAAGTGGGTCAGAGATGCTCATTTATATTAGACAGCGAACACTTTTTATACATTCAGAGGCAAAGGCAGCATCCCCTACTCTGCCTTTATAAGGCCTCATCATTGTTGTCTTACTAGGAGTGGAGAGCCAGTATTTATGAATGTTCATAAACATATCTCCTGCCAAGTGTCTGTCTTGTGTATGTTAAGTAAACACCCTGATATTCTTATCATTTTTCCGAGTACTGGTGCCACGAGGTGTGTAAGCAGCATTAAGAAAATTGGCTTCACTTTTATTTAAGAAATAGTTGTAGGGCTGTGGCGTGGGCATATGTCAAGGGTCGCTGTGTGAGGGGGGCCAGCCAGCCTGACACTGAAAATCCATCCAACCTCTGGACATACATCACTTCTTACTCTCTGCTGCACTGTGTGCTTCATCCTCTACTATGAATTACCTCAAGGCAGCCTGATATTTGATTCTGTCCTGGATGCAGCAATGAATGGATGAAAGAAGTGTAAAATGCGTGAGCATTTTGGATGACTGGATTGATGGACACATGAACAGAAGGTGATGGATGCACCAGATGGTAAAACGGAAAAAAAGGCTTTCAGGTCAAAATCTAATATGTGTCCATTTTTGAGTGTCACTCCATGTCCCTGCAGGGTTTGGAGGATTAACCACTGTGAATTTGAACCAAGCTAAAAACGCCAACAAAGTCAAATCAGAACTTGACATACATACACTGTCCCAGCAGACATAGTAGTTTGATTTGACTTTAAAGTTTATCAGACAGAATACAGGAGGAGAACTCTCACTTTAGTTTGGGCTTCCTTGTTCAATGCCTTTGATATAGGGTTGGGAGTGACTCTCAATGTCAATGTAATTGGCGAGACCCCAAGGCAGTTGAGCCACTTCTCACTCAGTCGTCACCTGCTTTCAAACTTTTATCCTCCTTTTTCCTTTCTATCACTCCCTCTCATCATCCTCTTTGTATCTTCATCTCTCATCTCTAACTAATGATGGATAACCTTTGAAAGGCCACAGTTTACTTAAACACAGGTGTGGGACATAACCGTGTGTCTACTTGTGCTTCCATAAATAGGTGTGTGGCAGAGTGTAACATGCATTATTAATGAGTGCTTGGCTGCATGCTGTTTGGGAAAGATCACTTTATCAAAGGTTTTACAACTTATGCTGCGGCTTGATCTCAACAGCGAACACTCGTACGCTTAAACACATACACAAACATACACACTTCCTGGGAGATATGAATATATAGCAGCTAGAGGGGATCAAGTTACTTATCCTTTTACCCCACATAAGTACCTAAAGGTTGTTTGCATGCTAGCCAGGGTGAGCTAGCTTTTTCCAAAAAAGACTTGAGTCTTTTAGCCGGTTAATGCTTAATGAGTTCAGATAGAGTCAACGCTATTTAGTTGAATTTATATATCCACTTGTTTTTATTGTAGGCCACATATATTATCATCTAATTTACTTTTCTGTAATAAAACCTGAGTGTCGTCTCATCCTCTGCTCTGACTCACATTTATGCCTGCCTTCTCAGCACAATTAAACTACATTTTCACAGGCCCCAAGCCCCCTAGTTTTTATTGGACTGAATTAAGTTGCCAATGTTTTTAATTTGAATGGATAGGCAATGGCAGAAGACAGTGCAGCATTGATCCCTCTATCCATATACAACATTCAACATGTTTACTTGTCCTAAAAAGCAGCATTCATAGGCGTGAGGAGTCAATATTTACCAGAGAGGGAGAGACAAAAAGGTTTATCTGAAGTACCTGATAACAATGTAAAAATGTTTGAAGCTATATCCAATTATTTCAACACATCTCTTGCCCACCAGTCTCCTAGTCTCCTAGTCTTCTCTCTCTTTGCTCGCTATCTTTATAAAACTGTAATTAAAAACTTAATAATTGATGCTGTACATTGGTAAAGCAAAAGGCGATCTGATAAGTCACAGAAGACACACATACATTAACTCATCAAAGAACTGTGCAGCTGTTTGCTTTTTGTTGGTTTACTCTGCACGACATGACTGTGCGTGTGTGTGTGCATGCTTGGTTTTTCCTCCAGAGATGAGGAGCTGCTCTATCTAGTGACTAATGAGCTGGTCTACAACATTACGGAGAGTAATACCACAGCCAGCACCACTAAAACTCTCCAGGACACAGCTGGCTCACTGTTGTTTATGTGAAGTGGTATCCATATGTGAAGGTCTTCGGTGTGGTCTGTTTTGCATTTTTTTGTGCTGGCATAGTGATTTCTAGAAAGCAAGTTACAGTAATTACTGAAATTTATTGAAATTTGTGTTTTCATGAGGTTGTCATTTATGTGTGTGGAACTGTTTAATAGATGCAATCATCTAAGTATTACAAATGGACTACTAAGAGTAGTGAATTTAGAAAAATATTAGCCATCTATTTCAATTTAGCAGTACATATCAAAGCACATTCACAGGAAGGTCCTGTCAAGTTTAGTTGATCTTTAAATCTATATATACTATATATTATACACACTCTATACACATACACACACATACACGTGTAAGCATATTTTCAGGGAGCCTCTATTGTATTGGTATATTGTGTGGACTATTCTGCGATAGATTTTACAGCAACAGAGAACATTTATAAGAAATGTTTTACTGTAGAGGGTGAGGTCATTATCCCCCTAAAGATAATATACATATCTGGCAGAAACAATTATTATCAGCTGTTTCTGCAACGATATATTGTTTTGTTAAATTTCTTACTATGGAAACATTTTGCGTTAAAAGCTCCAACTGTCATTGTTGCCACAATACTGTTCAACAATGAAGGTTACAAACCATGTATCTTAGATGCACACAAACCATTCATGTCTGCAGGATTACATCAGATTTTTTTTTTGTTTGTTTGTTTTTTTTACACACTTTAATCGAATTTCCATTCATGGTGCCACCTAAAATTTTAGGTTCGAGAGTCAAACCAAACCATATGACAGCAATTCCAGCAGATTTGGAAGAATTCTATGGATTTCCCAAGATAACTGTACTTGTCAGACAATTTTCAGAGCACTCTCCTATTATAAACACGATACACAGAGCACAATGGCACTGTCACTTCACAGCAAGAATGTTCTGGTTGTATGGAAATAGTACAGTAGTTGTTTTTCTATAAGTTGTAAACATGTCAATAATTGCATCCTTTAGTAGTTGTATTTACAAGTTTGTCATCATCAAGGCTACAAATCTAATTTTAATCTGACTCCACCCCATATTTAGAGGTCTGTGTTCAGTGTTTAGTCTGTTATTGGTCTGTGTGTTAATAGAGTCACCGTAGCCCAGGTGCTGGGCCATATTTATTCTGTTGTAATGTCACAAGATGTGACTTTATGATGTTGTTATGTGTGTGCGCCAACGAAACAGCAATGAGCAGAGGCTATGATATGGTCAGAGATATTCTAGTCTCTAGAGCAGCTGTTACTCAACCTCTCATCTCCGCTCTGCGCTGATCATACTAAGCAGACAAGAACTGTCTGTGTATGTCTCTGTCTGTGTGCTTGTATTTGCTTTTATGTGTGTGTGTGTCTGATAGACAGAAGGAGAGAGAGTGGGAGGGAGCAGTGCAGATGGGGAATTCTAACTAGACTTATGGTAGGCCAGGGGCAAGTGTCCAGCACATTCATGGAGAAGAAATCCAAAATGTGTTGGTAGATGAGGAAATGGTCATGGAGGCAGCTGCTTTCGATACAGTTACAACCTTTTGCTATCAAAAGATGCAGCTGCTTTTGTTATTTTTTTTTTTTTCATATATATGATAGTAATCCACACAAATTAAATGTGACATGGAGCATTTTTGAAAATCAATATTGTCATGTGTCATGAGTGCAACAACATCATTTGTAGTTTCTGTCGTACATCAGTTTCAGATAATATTTCTAAACCATAATTCATATCAGCTTTGTGGATTTTTGTCATTTCCCCTCCAGGAGATCTGGGGAAGTTGAAGAGAAGTGACTTCTAAGTGGTTTTTCTCTGCCTGTGCATATAATTTTAACACAACTATTCACTTAAAATTACACATAATTTACATTACATGCACCATTATCTGTTTTGAACATCATACTTTTCATACGTTTTTGGGATTGGCAGGATGTTGGGGGGTATCAGGTATTGCGAACATGTCAACGGTGTCAATCAAGATGCCAGTCCTCTGAGTTTCAAAACCACTGATGTCACGAAAGCTATGTCATCCAGTGTATGTGATGAACCTACAGATCATCATATGAACCTGCAGCTCCTCTCAAGCTTTACAGAACTTTAGTTTGAGTACAGGCAGCCTGATTTTAGACAAGGAAAAGCTCTGTAATCCTACTGGACACTTCCTAAACAGGGAGCAGCTGTAGATTTACTGTTCCCATCAGAGGACTTGGCCTCTGAGAGAAACCATGTGGAGCAGCACAGATATCCCCTGGGCCCTTACAGCTGCAGATACCTCTGCTCCTTTACTCTGTTTGAGGCTCTCTCTTTTCGCTCATCTCACTTCAGTCTCTGCACCCCTGTTGTCTCTGTCACACTTCTTCTCCAGTTTCCTGTAACTCTCCTGTGTCCAGTTCTCGGCCCTTTGTAACAGTTTCTGTCAAACTGGAATTTAAAATCAACCCTTTTCGTCTCTCATGACTTTTGTCTGTCTCTTATCATTCTGCCTCATTTCTCATCCTGAATATATCTTCCCTCTTTATACTCTTCTTACTTCTCTCTATCTTTGTATGACTCCTCTTTTATGCCTCATTACCTGTTTCCCTTCTGTTTGGCTCAAGCCATCACCCTATTGGACACCTCTTGTCTCAACCAGGTTTCTTCTTAATATCATGGTTTTTCAATCTTAATTGTTATTCATGGTGACATGAATACAGTAATACGGCATGCGTATCAAACATGTGCATGGGCACATTTGTTTTGTCCTTCCCAAAAGCAAACAGTTGCTTTGTTGGATGAAGTCTCCATCATTTTCATTAAAAACCCACGCTTGATTATACAGTATTATCTATACTCTTTCCTAGCTGTTGAGACTCCCACGGTTAATTTATTTCAGCTACGTTTTAATGAGAACCATGAACACTGTGGTCATACTAAGGACAGGTATTGTTTTTTCTATCTTTGGTTCGTCCTTTCTGTTCCATATGCTTATAATTTATGCCTTTCCCTGTTCAGACTCCTCTATCTTCTGCTTCTTGTGCTGACCCTTCAAACTGCTCCCATTTTTACTTTTTTGCCATCCCTTTGTGTCTGGACTCATTATAGCACATAGATAACCAGCTTTCATGAATGTGGACAGGCTGTCAAAAAATAAAGGAAGGATCAGACGGGATGTGGGTGTAAATGATCTTTTAGGCTGTAACAACTCCTGTGTGCATTGCTTTGTTTTCTAGGGGAGAAGACAGTGTGCTTTGAATGGCCCATTGATTTCAGGTGTGTGTAGCCCTGAGATGCAAACACATGCACGCACGCACACACACACACACACACACACACACACACACACACACACACACACACACACACACACAGGCAGTCTGCAATACTCTTTGAGGTTAAGCAGAAACTGTCTTATCTTCCCTGTCTATCCTTCAGACTGTGCTCTGCTGTCTCACTAAATGCATTATGTGCTGCCCTAGCAGAATGAACTAAGGCCAGTGTGAGAAGGGCGGAGTTAGCAGGTAGGACTGTGGCTTCCAAGATGCAGTGCAGTTCCCAATGCCTGTGTGCTCTCGGTAGCTGTCATGATGTCATACATTAGGTTACCTGGAGAGAAGGTGTCTGAAATGAAAAATACTATATTATGCAAACAGTTTGGCTTTTGGAATATTGATAGGCACAGCAGTTCCTGCTGTCAACATTTCACCTTTTTTATGTCCAACTGGGATTAAGACATAACCAACCAACTTGTATCAGCAATGCTGCCTGTGGGTAGTATTGAAGGGTTTGGCCTGTCTAGTATTAGATTTCATGATCCTTAATGCATTTTTTCTCCTCTTTGCTCCTTTTTCTCACTCAAGCACCTCATTCTTTTTGCCGCTCCACCTCCCTATCTTAACTGAGCCAACCCCCATGTCCATGAATCTATGAACACTTCTTTCCACATTGAGGCTGCAGGGGAGCAATGGCCCCTTCTTGGGTCTCCAGAGGCCATCCAGTGACAGAGTGAGCTTATTACTGGTGTAGAGCTGGAGTATCCATACTATAGTAAGTAAGAGGAAGACTAATGAGCAGTTAGCTCAAGCATGCTACAGGGAGTGTGTCATGTCACCCATTAAATAAACTGTTGTAGAGCAACATTTTTGTGTTTTACTAAGGAAAGGCAACACTGCCTTCTATTCAACTGGCAAAGACAGTTGCTGTAGCTGTGTAATGAACTGGTGAACTGTCACTCAGGAAGCAGCCTCATCAAATCGCAACTCTGCATTGGAGAGGATTTGATTGTGGAAGTTGGTTTCTTTGGGTAGCATGATAATTTTTCTGTGTATGTATTTGACAAAGAGAGAGACACGGAGGTATATACTGAGAAAAAGGAAAAGGGTAATTGGGTATCTTTCCTCGCACACTCCTCCTCAACCACCCCCATATCTCCCAGAGGGTAGAGAGGCCTCGTCAAAGCCCTGTCATGAATTTTTAACAACGCTGTCGGTCTGCGGTGTGTCTCTGTGTATTTGTGCAGATGCTCATACTGTATACAGTAAGTATGAGGACGAAGGTTACTTTGACACAAAATGGTACAGCCCTTTACATCAATTTCTTCGACAATTGAACAGTTGCATACTTTAATCCTTGTACCAAGTCTACAAAACCTGCCACTGTTAAAACAGCAACATGGGGCCAAAATGGAATACATTTGTAGATTATAGGTCAGGGTCCAGCCAGGACAGCATGTGGGTCTGGCACCAGATGGCAGTCTACCTATAAATGTCTTTGGCCAACAGTTATGTTTCACTATATACCAAAAATAAATTTGCCTTATCACACTGTAGCCGTAGTTCCCAGTGTTTGCACAGCTCGACTTCCTGTATAGACTACCGTCTTAGAGCAAGGAAAGGAAATTTCTCTAAAACTGCAGTTTTGTCTTGGTTTGAAAATATATATTAGTACATGGTACTTTTTAGAATTTCACTCTATTATTACCACACAAATTAAAGCATAGAGTATCTGTCTGATATGTCTATTGAACGGCTTTTGATGATGATACAACATGTTTGTATCATAATGAATGTGCCTAGAGAGAAGTCTGCAATCTATAACCATATGTTCATATACTGTACATCTGTGAGTGCTAACCCAAGTTGAATATATCGCAGGAAGTGGCATTGATTTTTGCCAAATTATTAACATTCAATGTGTGACATAAACATAATGTGATGGTACATTGACATTAGCTGACATTTGACATTGGCTTAATGACAAGACCTCTCACAATTGGCCTTTTCAGTCTGGATATGAACTGCTGCCCTTGCTCTCCCTCAGGTAGCTCATTATTTCAGTCATAAATCTTATTTTCTCTTTTCTCGTAAAACCATTATGGAATGGAGGTAAAAAAAAAAAATGGGAAGAACTGTGGTTTTGTTCAGAAGGTCCCCACCCTTAGGTGTTTCTGCTGCTGAGGTGACAGCAGATTGTAGTTATTAACCAGAAAAGATATGATGAACATTTGGTATAGCAATATTATACTGACACTTCTTTGGGTGAGATTACATCTTGTTGGAGCAAAGCTGTGAAGATAACTGATTACAAAACTATTTTATTTAATACATGGCAGCGTCCAGTGTTTGATGGACACCATTTGTAAATTGAAAATTTACTTTTGTGCATGGTAAACATGGTGTGTAATAATTTCATGATAACTATTTTGTGTTGGGAGACATCTGTGTGGAAGTGTGTGTTTGGTTGGAATAGGATGTATTTTTAGTTGCTGACAGCCAGTGCAGATGAGGTGAAGACAGGTCTGGAACAGAGCCCAGGACTGGAGGCCAAGGAGATGGGACTAATGATCAAGAATGGAGCCATTGCCGACAGCAGACACATGGTCACAGATTCACACATAGACATTCATACCCACACTCAGTAAAATCACAGAATCACATGTACTGTAAGCATCTCATCCAAGGTTTGCTCATGGCCGGATGTGGACTGCATGATGTTATTCTTTCTGACTTTCACAGTTCAACAGAAGGCTACCAGAATGACCTTCAACTGTTTATGCAATTTGACTTTACTATGTCTAATTGCCTTGATTAAATGGTAATACATCCCTAAGTGGATTTTTTTGACGCTATCATAACCTTACTGTGATGGACAGAGTTAGTGTGTCAGATAGGTTGATTTAAAGCCACGCCCATCAGAGGGGAAAACAATAGGCGGCACAATTTAAAACACACTGTCCAGTACTTATTTCAACATGTCAGATCATTTTAACACATTAGCTGTACCACAGAAAAAACGGTACAATGAAAAACACATATGTGGGTCTTCTGTTTGCCTTCATTTTCATGGAGAATTGATCCCACTGAACAGCCGGAGGTGACATACATCGATATTTACAACTACCTGATCGAGTCCCCCGGTAAGGTAATCGTTTAAACTAACAGCAATAAAAAGTTAGCTACATCATCATTTTAAAATAGGTTTGCACAACTCCAACGTTTCAAATCTCCCCCACTTTATGAGGTTATAGGGCAAAAACTTGATTAATCACAGAAGTGGTGTGAGTGTGATGAGACAGGGCTGCATGCAGCCCACATTACGTTTGTCATTCCTGCTGTTTCTTTTTTTCGGCTCGCTCTTTTTACCTTGGTGTAATACAAATTAAGCTGTAAATAAAAATATGTTGAGGCTTACAATAAATATAGCAACTTCTTACCAACCCATATCAATTTCAGGCTTATAAATACAATTTTTGTATAAACCACGCCCAGTTCTTGCTTAAGTCCCGAGATGATGGTTGAACAGATACAGATATTGTGTACTTGTTCATCCTTAATAAGCGGTAACTTAAATTATTTCTCACATTAACAATTTCTTTGCAATTTTGCAGAGGCAACTTTCTGATTCACACATGGATAAATTCTGTACAGGTCAGGTAATCTTGCTTGTATTGTTTAATGGGGTGTGCCAAAAAATGTGATTCTCATTTACTTCGATTCAGAATCAATTTAAAATGTCCCAAAATCAATTTAAAGACAAAAATAAAACAAATCCGCAGGCTGTCTGCCTCCATTTTGTATGTGAAACATCCTGACGTCACCAAAGAGCCGGTTATGGAACATATACATGCGCGGTAAGCACCCAAACGAAGAAACTACAATAATGGAGGAAAGATTCAATGAGCCCTGTCCTCGTTGAAGGCAAAGATTTGGCCTTATTGATTCCCATATTTGTTTTTTGTTTTGTATTTTTCCAGTTTTTCAAAGTCTCTAGTCTCTGGAGGGGGAGTCCGGTCTCTGGATTTACATCAATTAATCTGAACATGTTCAGGTGCCCCCACTGGGAATCGGAGTGCACCCACTATGCTCAACTCACCACAGTCATACATTCATGGGTAGGGGGGTGTGCATTATCTGTGTTTATAATGAATTCCGTTTTTTTGTTTGTTTGTTTTTTTTTTATCATGGATTTTATAGGGCCCTATTTACTTAATGCCCCAGAAGACCAAGTTTGACGAGAGCTTCACAGTATGCAAGGTTTGCAAAATGAGGAACGCATGTTTAACTGCACTATTTTTTTTTTTTTTTTTTATAAAGAGACACTTTTATTTTTGTTTCTTAAACAATATGTGATATTGCTTTTATGCAAGAATTCATCTAAGCATGGATAAATGTTTAAAACTTAACAAATGTGGAAAAGACATTTTAATGTCTCCATTTGTCATTCTGTCTTGTAAAGCTGACTGGAGTAGAACATGAGGATCCTTTGCACACCAATAGATTGAAGCAGAAATCATTATGAATCAAATTGTTTTGAATCGAATCATAGGCCCAAAAATCGGAATCGAATCGAATTGTGAGATAGTAAAAGATTCCCACCCCTACTGTGAAATATGTATTGTAGAGGGATAAATGAATAATTCTGCCATTACTCTTTTTTTTCCTCTATCATTTTCCATTATGGATGGATTTGTGCTTGGTAAAGTCATGTAGAGCAAAGGTGAGGTCATTAGATCGATATCCCTTTATTATTTGGTGGTATCCAGTTTGATTGACAGCCTCTCTGATCAGTGATCTGCCATTTCTTACACAGCTGACTCCCCTTTTTCTCTTCACTCCTCTTCCTTTCACCCTGTCTGTCCCTCACGCACATACAGGCTACACTCCCAGACTACATCCTTTCGATTCTGACATCATGGCAATTACACAAGGGCCAAAACTATGGCAACACATTTGTGCCAAAAATCACTTGCGATAAAACATGCATATGCATATTATATACGCCCAAATGCATATAATATATATTATATATTAAATTACAGCCACATTAGCCACACAAACAAGACACATTTTGCACACAACTGAAAACATCCACAGATGCCTGATTGGTGTGTCATCAGGGAAGCTGAAATTATGGTTCTTGCAGATAGCCTATTGTTTGGCATGACAGCTGTTGCGCTGCATTATGGGATTTGTAGTACAAGTGTGATGGGTGCCTAATACAGCCAGGCCATTAAAAATTTGACAATTGAAATGATCTTGCAGGCCGGATATGATTGTGTCTCAGGCTGGATGTGGCCTGCGGGCCTCAAGTTTGACACGTGCCTTAAGTGAGCATTGCTGTGAGACCATGATAGCCCTGTGGTTTGAGCTTTGCAAGTGCGATCATCATCATTTCCCCGTCTCTGGGATGGTCTCTATCATTCCTTTCAACTTACTCGCTTTTGCTCAGGTTTTCTATAATTAGAGCAATGCAGTGAAGGAGGCATTCCTCATGCAGCTTCAAATCTAAATCCCTGTCATACTTCATTACCCAGAAACTGGCCGAAGCTGCAGAGCAATTCCAGATGGAACATCAGTGGAAAGACGAGTTTGAGGTAACAGAGGGACACAAAAATACAGACTCACACGCATGTAGGAATACCTGCATGAGGAGGTCAAACTGCAACAACACACAGACATTACTGAGCCACATAGTGTGGACTTACTAGCAATAAATTCATTTGATTGCCTGAGTACATTTAATATGTTTGCCTTTGACACAATGTGCTTCTCATTTGAGATGTCAGATATGTCAGAAGACGAACGTAACACAGGTGGTGAGGAAAAATACTTGTCAGTGAGAAAATAATGTATGTGTTTAAGATGCCAATTACTATATTGCTTCTCGTTGGCGGGGCAAGGGTTCCCTGGAGCATTGCAAATGGCTCTCGGCACACAGACAGTTATAAACAGAGGAGCACCAAGATTAACTCATACAGTATTCATTGAAGTTAACATAAAACTGAAGAATAAACTAAAAGAATAATCTCCTGATAAAATAAAGAACCATTTAGAAATTGGCTTAGCATTTAATGATTACATAATGTGTTTCTTTGTGCAAGACCTTGTAGCATCCACAAAGTTTGTGCATACAGTTTTATATATTTATATTACATGTGCGCTTGTGTGTGGCTTGTTCACAGGATGATGAAATTGCCTACTACAACGCAAAGGACAATGTGAGTGCTTTTTTTTTTTTTTTTTTTTCTTCCTTCTGCCTATTTACTCTCCTTCCATTTAAGCCCTTGTAAGCACACAGGTAACATTTGGACATGGGCCAGGGTTATGGTTTTGCAACAAAGCATCCTGTCCTCCCCTTCACGTCATCCTCCTTCCTCTCCTCTCCTCCACTTTTATTTTCATCGCATTCATGTGTTATTTTTCTCACTCTCAGTTGCTATCATGGCCTCAGCTTTTTACTGTAATCCCTCCCTCTTTTGCCTCTTCTCTACGTTTCCCATGCAGCTTCCTCTCTGTCATTCCCCCTCCCTCCCCCTCTCAGGTGAAGAAGTTCTGCCATGTTCCTCTCTAATTGACAGATGAGATGTATGAGCTTGCTACACTGCTGCTTTATTAGGAAGTAACTGCTCACACTCCTCCCCCCCCCCCCCCCTCTTGTGCTTTACACTCTCTCTCTGTCTTGGTACCTCACTCCCTTTCCACTGTGCATTCTCTCCTCCATATGTCATCATGCTTTTCTTCGTCCATCTCCTGCATCTATCTGCCTTGCTCTCATTGATGTAAATTGGTAAATGCACAACAGGAGTTATAAATCTCCACAAAGTGCTCAGACAATTTGGCAATCTCTGGCTTATTTTTTCCTGGTGAAGATGTTAAAAGGAAAAAAAAAAAAAAAAACTCCATACCATTTTGAGGCTATATAAGTGAAAGTGTGGAAAGTGCAGCAGTGACATCACCACATCACACTATCACCAAGGTTCTCTGCATTTTCTCTGCATAGAAGAAAGAGGCTTTGAATTATATCTTAAATATGTGCTCAGCATTACTGTCTGTATCTTGATATTTTTTTCTCAGCTGGATGGAAATGAGACAGAGGGAAGAAAATACAGGATTCGACCAGACTTTAAGGAAGACTCATCATTTCGGCGTTTGACCGATTACAATCACACTGCTGTCCATATCCCCACTGACATCTATGATGGCTGTGAGTACACACACACACTCACTCACACCAAGACACAACCCCAGAGGTAACCATGGATACTGTTGACACACCAACCAATTATGAAATGTTGTTTACAGAATCCACCTCTAGCAAATTTGCCCAGAGCTAAATGATGGTTAAAAAAAGTGATACATCATAATCTGATCTTCTTTTGTGCTCTTCAGTCTCATGAACAGGATGTGTGTCCATGAAACGTATATTATCACCACTTCATTTTCCTCTAATGCAATAGATGCAATAGCATCCAGCCTATCCCTCAGCAAACACCCGAACATTAATATGGCAATTTCATTATAAAGTATGATAATAAGTTTTTTAATTTAGCCTGTTCATTTGTTCTGAGGTTTGTTATTCATAACTTTTAAGCATAATGATGATGTCATCAATAATAAAGTTTTTAGAAATCAACTGTAGCCAGTAATCACACATCATATTTTCTGTATACTATATGCTATACATGTTTTCTACATGTATAGCATACAGCACAGTACGAGAGCAAAAGCTTTATGAAGACATGCGTCCTGTCTTCACAGTATAAGAAATAAACTATTTTATGTCCTTAGTTATAGGAGGCATTTAAACTTCATATATCCAGTAGGATTACACATTAACATTAAGCATTTTTACAACCAATTAAGTTTAATTTCACTGTACAGTTACAAAGCAGAATGTGGGGCATTGTATTTGATCTGTGTGTGGGTTAAAATGGTGTCGGATTGTATGAAACATTAGGTTAATTAGTGCATCCGTCAAAGATGCATTTGCCCATTTTCAATCAAAGTAAATTGCTGATACTTTCATCATCATGTGCTGACATTTATTTTGAGTGGTTCAGAATAATTTGATACTCCAGAGTCCCACTGACATTACCTCAGCTCAGGTTGAGTGTAAATGACTTAAGGATGGTCTGTTGAATATCTTAACTCTGTACTGAATTATGTATTAAATTTGAATGGTTCCCTTTTCTTCTATTTTTACATTTGAAACACTTGGCTGATGCATTTGAACAGCACAGTAGTGCAGTGGTTAGGACTGTCACCTCACAGCAAGAGATGTCTGGGTTAGAACGCCGGGCCTGGGGCCTTTTCATCTGCCTTACTCCCAAGGTCCAAAGACATGCACCCGAAAGTTAAATGATGACTCTAAATTGTCCGCAGACGTAACTATGACCATGAATGGTGATTTATTTCTGTCGGCCCCTATATGTTGACCATACAATGGACTGGTGAGCTGTCCAGGTTGTAACTCGCACCCACCCAATGTCAGCTGGGATTGCCTCCAGCCCCCTAACCCTGAACACATACTGAATGGTGTAGTGCATTTACCACAGTGTGATGGGAGTGAAAAACAATGTGTAATCACCACGACACACAGATGATGATGAGTTTGAACAGGAGACCAATTACAGGTTAATTTCTCTGACCACTCAGCTTTGCCTTTTGTTTGTATTATATGTGTCTTTGTGAAATATGATATCTTTGTATTTGTGTGAGAGTTTAGATATTCAGTAATTAGCATACAGTGGGATGTGGTGCGTCAGCAGTGGCATAAATGAAAGCTGAATAGTGAAATGTCCTCCACATGGCCATCGGCCTGCTGGAGAATCGTCTGGCCCCAAGGTTACAAACCTCACCTCTCCACTTATCCCAGACACAGTGCTGGAGATAGACACACATCGTTGTCAGGGTCTGTTATCCATAAACATGCAAGACTGCTCCATTAGCATGCTTTTGAACTTGTTGTTTTTCACTGAGATACCTCTCAGTATACCATATTCTGGGCAGAGAGCCTGAACTCCTAACACTCCCAATCTCTCAAGGATGCTGTTTATTGGTAGCCTGCAATGATTACACATAGATACACTGAGCAGCTGGGTCCCTATTCCAGGTTCAAGTCTGATATCAGCAAGTTGAAAGAAACTGTGCTTGTGTGTTTATGTGTGCCCATGGTAGGGACTAAAAAAATGTTTTTTAAGTGTCGAAAAGGTTTAGGAATTATATCAGAATTAGCACAAGTATCCTACCTGGCTAATAGAATGAAAGTGATTTACAGTTACTCGTTTCTTGCATTACTTTGTTACATTATTCACATATCATGTTAAACACAAATACTGACCTCCAAGGAAAACCAGCTGCATGAGCTAAAATCCAAAATGTCCTTTCAATTCAGTTACTGTGCCATATTTACCTAAAAACAAGAACTTAAATTACTATCTAAATTATTCAAAATTATAACATAACTTTTACTCTGACTGTTTTATTTTGCAAATAAAAATCCACCAATCTGTTTAAGATGGAAAAAGCTCTGAGCTTTTATTCAGTATTAAAGTAATCCAGCGATCCTTTTCAGCGTAACCAAAGATACATAGCAAGAATGAGCTTATAATATTTTATTCATGATGTTAATTTTTCAAAATTGGAAAAAACCGTTGGATCAAAATATATTTGTTGTGTAGGTCAAAGCATGACCAACTGGCTGGTGGGATCTCTGTGTGTTTGACGAGACTGCGTTTGGAACAGATTTACTGAATGAAGTTTTGTTATTTAAAGTTTATGCCATTCATCTGTGGTTTTTACTTTGAATATTATATAAATTTTAGGGCAATCTATTCTAAGACTGCGCTCAAGCTTCTGGTGTATCACAGGTCACATACTGGAGTAAGGTTAGGAATGGGCATACAGTGCTGATGAAAAATGAATGTGCTCTGCTTGTGTGCTTTGTGTGTGCATGTTCTCATATATTGGATGGATATAGACACATGCAGGAGCGTACAAAATGTATTTTGTATGCATTTACATAGAAGACGATTCATATGTTATTGAGATTTCAACTCTTCATTTTGATCTCCACCTTATAAATGTTCCAGGAATAGCCTTTGCTCAGCTAGAGAAAATTGGATTTTCTGAGTAAAGTGGAAGGCAAGTTTATGAAATAATCTTCCATAGGCAGTAGCATATCACGTGTGTAAGATGAGCATAGGATAGGAGGCATTCACATGACAGAGAGATCAACACAAAAGCCACATCTTTGGTCCAGTGGAGGAAAGGGTGTTCAAGGCAGAGAGGGAAATGGGGGATAGTCTATGTGACAGACAGATAGAGTCTGAAATCAGTGGTGTGGCTTTCAGTTACAGAAGTCAAAAATGGATGCATAGAATATACAGTAAACACACCCCAGGTAAGCATGTAATACTACACTGGAAACTATTCAAATGAAACTATTTAATATTGATGAAAATCGATGGTGTCCCACATGATGAAGTCATCACTGGGTGTAGATTCAGTGTGGCATCAAAGCCGTGCTGAGTGCAGCCGGGGAATTCATGAGTTTCAGTGGCGACATGAGCAACTGGAGGTTACTGTATCTCTTATGAAGCAGCAATTGTGTTTAACTTTTTCATTCATCTTCAACCGCTTATCCGTTTCCAGGTCGTGCTGGAGTCAATCCCAGCTCACACTGGGCGAGGGCGTGGTCACACTGGACATCACAGGGCCAACACTCAGAGACAGACAGAGACAAACAACCACTCACACTCAGACCTACGGACAATTTAGAGTCACGAATAAACCCGAACATGATGTCTTTGGACAGTGGGAGGGCACCAGACTACCCTGAGGAATCCCACTCAGACACGGGGAGAGCATGTAAAATCTGCAAAGGCCCCAGGCCCGGGAACTGAGCCTGCGACCTTCTTATTGTGGGACAACAGCACTAACACGGTGCCACTTATTAAGTATAATGACAAACTAAGGAACACTGAAAACTACTGGAAATATATATTAAACTAAATAGCGCTAGGTTAGTTGGTGGCATACTTCTTTAGCGCTGGATTTTGTACATGTGTCAGTGTAACTGAACTATTTAACAATTAACAATTGGCCTGTGAGTAGCTGCCTACCTGTCTGTCTTCCTCAGTCTTTACTTTAAAAAAAAAAAAAAAAAAAAAAAAATCACAAATACAGTTTGTCATTTTCACATTACTTAACAAGGCTTGTGGCGTTATCCCCCCCATTCCCTTTAAAAGTCTATACTTTTAAAGTCTATACTTTTAAAGGGAATAGTCTATAAGGAAAACACATTTAGTGTGCTCACATGCTGTATGTTCTCTCTCTCTCTTGCTCTCCAGCTTTTTATAAAAAAATAAAAATAAAAAAACATGCACTCCTGGCAACTGAGGCTTCATTAACACTTGTCTCTAGAGACATGCATGCAAATGAACAGTGTTTGCTTTGCACATCAATGAGCCACATTACAGTCGACACAAGATACCGATCTATCTCACTCATATACACGCTTAACTCATGCCCACACAGTCGCATAAATGCAAAGGCCTTCACAACACACTTAAGAAACAGAAGAGATAGAAGAGGACAGAAAAAGAAGAGCGGTATGGAAACAGAGTAAAGATTGAGTTGGGGCAGCATGTGTTGTGTCTCCATCCATCATAGTGAGTGTTATGTGGCTCTGAGCTGTCTGGGTGTTGTGTCATTACATCCATAATGCCTGTTGCCTCTCACAACATACACTATCAATCACACATGCACACATGCAAACACACACACAGGTTGTCAGGGGTGATGTGAACCATGCTGATGCGTACATGGTACTTTCTAGAGCATGATTCCTTTGTAATTTTTACTAAATATCAGCGCTGGTTGCTTTCACTGGCCTAATATTTGCTTGTGTTAGGCGCTGCCGGGGGGGTGAGCCGACGCTGAGTGGTCCTGTGTGTGAATCTTAATGACTGGTAATCTAGGCAGTGCACATGTCTCTGACAGGCTGCAAGGCCACGCTTAACTGAACTGCTTTGTCCTTTAATCATTAATGGAGAATACATGGACACACACCAGTGTGTCCAACATAAGACAGTCTCTCTAGCATATTGTCTTTTTACAGCTATATTTGTGTATTATTGTGTCCGTGTGAATTTTCAGCCACCATTGTGCTGAATGAGCTGAACTGGACAGAGGCACTGGAGGAGGTGTTTAGGAAAAACAGAGAGGATGACCCGACACTTCTGTGGCAGGTGTTTGGTAGCGCTACAGGCCTGGCTCGCTACTACCCAGGTAAAATAAAAATAAAATAGTAATTCATGCGTGGCTTCCTAAACTTTATCTCGAGCTATTCAAATTAAAATGCAGCTTCACTTATGAGTTGATTATTATTGTGTTGACCTAAGATCCTGAATGTAGCGTTAAATCATAGAATATATTCACAATTTGCTTTGTTCACATTTATATGTGGTGTCCAAGTGTCATATTATCTTTATTATCTTTTTTGCATTAGTCTAGTGCTGCTCTTTGTCATGATTGTTTTTTCTGCCAAGCAATTTCTATTCATGAGATTCCAGTTATCACTGAGTGGATGGCTTTATGGGAGAGGTTTATGTCTAATATTCAGGAATTTTGATTTGCCCTGATTTTATTCTTCTGGTCCCCGTTTTTGTTTTGTTTTTGGGTTTTTTTTTTTTTGTTTTTTTCTTACCTTTTAGCATTCATGATAGACAGTCATACTTTCACACTGGTTTTGTTTTCATGGTGCCCCTCACTAACAGCATACAGAGAGAAAGCAACTGATCACTGTCAAAACAAGTGAATCCAATGCTCTGTGCTTTGCATCTGAGATTAATATTTTATCTTCTTTTTCTGCTACTTATTGCTTCATGAATAATTTTAGTCAGCATAAAATGTGTTATATATAGTTCAAGAAATGTAGGATTCAGCCAAGCCAAGTCACTTTGACAGATGTGGTTTTTTTTTAACATATATCCTCCTGAAATGTAGGTTTGCTTATCTGCGTAATGATCGGCAGCAACTCCACACTGCTGAATTGGCTATAAAATTGCATATAGATATTTGCAGATAAATGCCCGAAATGACATTAAATAGGAATTGTTGATTCCCTTTAAACTGTAATCTAACAAATTCACCCTCTTTCTGAAGCTTCTCCCTGGATGGATGCCCGTAAAACTCCCAGTAAAATTGACCTGTATGATGTCCGCAGGAGGCCATGGTAAGAAAAAATACTTACACAAGAAGTAAAAAACTGAGTGAGCTTTGCTTTGCATACTTACTCACTGTTATTTTAAACTCTGAGATATTGACTAGCCCTATTTGTACTTAACAATCTAATAAAGTGACAAAGTACATAAATAATGTTGTGTTATTGTAATAATTAAATCTTTAACCTTCATTATATTATTCATTGTTGTTGTTGTTACTGTGGGGTATGTGTCTCAATACCATTTGCCTTTTTATTCACTAACATCGATTTAGGTACATCCAAGGAGCTGCCTCACCCAAAGATATGCTAATTCTTGTAGACGCGTGAGTTACATTATAAACCACACTGATTTATAACCCTCTCACGTCACTCATGATTTCCCTTGATTATAGTGAATGCCATTTGCCACACAATGTAAATTATTTCCCAAAGCAGGAGCATTTCTAATTACATTGAGTCAAATCTCAACTGAGGTAACAGATGACAATGAGAAGCTGTTAGCTCTATTTTTTCTTGCAGGAGTGGGAGTGTGTCTGGCTTGACTCTCAAACTGATCAGGACCTCCGTCAGTGAGATGCTCGAAACTCTGTCTGATGACGACTACGTCAACGTAGTTTATGTGAGTATTGTGAAACTGTCTACTTGCTGAGCAGTAGGAGGTCCATTTGTGTGGGGCATTGGGGAATGTGATGTTTGCAATGTGCTAAAGGGACAGAGTGACAGCATGTGCGTGTGAATGGTGTAGTGCATTTTCACGCCCATTCACGTACTTTCAGATACATTTAAATAAGGGTATACATGAGTAATTGCACGCATACCCAACACACACACATACATACATACAAGAGAGACAGAGAGATGGATGACAAGTAATGAAATATGGATTTCTCTCCGGTCTGGCCACCCTGAAACAGACCTTTAATGAAATACCCACTGCTCTATTTGGTGTGCAGGATTAAAACACTACATGCCCCCACCTCACCTCTGAATCCATGTGTGTGTGTTCCACTGCTCCTAAATGAATTAAAGGTGCACCTCTGACTGGAATGACTCATCCATCACCCTCTTGATCTCGCCATCACTTTTTCCTTTCATTGCTGAGCCATACAATTCCTCTCAGCCTTTCACCATATACCTCCATTCATCTCTTTGTGTCAATGAATGATCCCCCTGTACACTATATGCTTCTCCACGTCTATAACCAGCTCTGCAACTTTCCTCCTTTCCCTGTGCCCACTTTCTTTCCCTTCATTTTTACTTTTCTCACTCACCAATCACTTCCATTGGTCTTCTCCCTCCACCTTTTCATTCCCCAACCATGTATTTCAGGACTTCGTGGTTGTGATTACACTTGGAAAGAGCCAGTCATGAGACTGTGTGATGCATAGATGACTGTGTGTGAATGTGTTTATTGAGATGGTTCCTATAGAGATTGGAGGTGTCTTCATTCTCCTTGTACAAAGACAGCCATTCACACACTGATCCCCCACCCCCATGGGACTCTTTGTCTTGGACAAAAAGTATTCTGTTTCATGTTGGACTTGTCATTCAGCAAAGGCCTAGAATGATCAGAATCTGTCTTTGAGCTCAGTGTGTGTATGTGTGAGTGTATAAGGTGAGACAAAATGAGATGAGTTCAAAGATTGGCATATGACTTGTCTAAAACTAAACCACAGTGGCTGTGTTGCTTTAGTCTTGTGAATTTGGACCTAAGACTTGGCGCTTTTTCCAGTTTCTTTAACACATACCCAGGCAAGATTTAATCAAGCTAACTATTTGCCCAAGATATCCAAAACACAGGAACTGAGCTCACAATGAATGAAATTTACTTTTTGCATCTGTTGTCCATAATTATGGCAAGCACAGAGCGTAAAAATTGATCAGAAAGCTCTGTAAATTGCACGTTTTTAATCGACGATCTGGGTCATAATTTCAATGTTTATTCTCTTCTTTGGTTAAGATGTAACCTGCACATGTTCAGATGCTCATTTGTTGGTTTTTGGAATTATTTATTTATTTTTTTTGCCCCTTCTTGACTCTTTTATTCTGATGACCGAGGTGTGATCCTCTTCTTCCTGCCACTCAATATACCACTCAGCAAACTGGTAATCAGTGGTGGTCTATTTGCTCCTGTTCGACCAAAGCTCATTATCTTTTGGCACTCTCTCCCTCTCCTTCTGCCATTGACTCACTTCTCACACATACGCACACAGCACCCTATGCCTGGCCCTGAGGGTGTTGTAACTCAACATTAAATCATTCATCTCTGATATTACCCATACATCCTTCCTCATTAACAGTGGCCCAGGGACTAATTTGGCATTTGGTCATGGAAGATGCTCACAAACTCCTTTAACAGCAGCTGTACTGCAGGTCAGGAGAATGTGATAGTGGTTCCTCTCTGACCTCATCCTCTTTTTTTCTCACTTATGCTCTTGTTTCTCCTCAACGTCCCACATCATCAATCTGCTGTCACTTTGATCCAGCTTGTTCAACCATGTTAACTAGTGTCAGTTCTCTAGCTAGTGTCAGTCCAGTTGGCAAGCCAGCATACCAAACCAGAGTAGCAGAAAGTCCAGTGGGATTAGGGCTTTAAGATTAGCATTCCCTCTTGTGTCTTCACTAATCCATTTCCGAGGCCTGGACCATCACAGACACAGATACAAGAGCTGTTGTAATAGGATCACATGGGAGCGGTGGAATTTGTAGTAGATTGTGTTAGCATTTTTGTGGAAGGCCAATAAGATTATCTTATAAAGAAATAATGTAATTTTTCAGTGTTGTTTTTTTTTTTCTTTCTTTTTTTGTGTGAAGAGATCTCTCTAAAAACATAATACCTTCCTAATCAGCATAATAATTGATTTGTCACATACAGCACGTGAACTTATTATTTGCTACATGATATACACCTTCTCACTCACATCCCTCACTCCACCCTTCACCTTTTTCTGCCATCTTCCTCTGGCTCTCTGTTCCTCACCGCCAACATTTCTGTCTCACCCTCCTCATTGCTCATTTAATAGATAATGTGATAAAAGATCCTGGGTGTCATCTCCATGGCCAATTATGTGAACCTCCACTACATTTTAGCTGTGTTTATGAGCTGTCACCTTGATTCAGTCTGCTTGTGAAATTGCTGATATTGTGACATTGTTTTTCAGGGCAGAAAATATGTGTATGTCTGTTGCTGTGAAGCAGAAAAGAACTTCAAGGCTGTCAGGCTCATTGAAAGAGCTCACACAAATGCTCAGATATCACACCGACATGCATAAATACGGTCAGGGCTCTTTTTTGTCTCTCTGCTTGTCTGAGCAGATCAGTGTTTTCAGCCTCCATATGCTGGCCATCTCACAGAGACACATTGATTAGTTGAGATCAATGAGGTGCAGTATTGTTTTTGAAGAGTACTGCAACACAATAGATGTGTTGGTTTACTACTCTGCTGTCCCACATCCTTCATATGCTCCTCTTATATATAATCTTTTCTGTCACATAATTCAATTCTCATTCATATTTTTTGTGATTGTGAGCTCTTTGAAAATGTTTTTTTATGATCTTTCCAGGACAAATGAAAAATTTCAGCCCAGATATTCAACCAGGGGTTATATGTACCATCAATTTAACTGTGTGTGTGTGGGGAGGGGGGGTGGTGGGTGAGAATGAGGAGGTCTCACCTTTAAAAAAAGATGCTGTTGCTGCTAACCTTGTTCTTACATAGCAGAATCTTGTTTCCATGGGTACCAAATCGTTGAGCTCCAAGGATGTGAAGCAATTAGTCGGGTTTGATGAATGTGTCTGTTTACCACTGCCTGATAACAGCCAAGGCCAGGTGGGAGTGTTTCTGGGTGTTTGTGTGGCTGTGTGAGTCGCATTTATACTATTTGTAGCATTTGTATACATGCTGCAGTTATGTGGATAATTTGCAAGTTATAATTCTTCGTCCCGATTTCCCAGTTTAACACCAGAGTGAAGAAAACAGCGTGTTTCGATCATTTGGTTCAAGCCAATGTGAGGAACAAGAAGGTGCTGAAGGACGCTGTACAGAACATCACAGCTAAAGGGATTACAAACTACACAAAAGGCTTTGAGTTTGCTTTTGAGCAGCTCTCTGCGGTGAGATTTTATAGTTTCCTATTCTTCAAAATAAAATAAGTCATTTCGTCTAACTTTGAACACCAGATACTTAAAGCAAATTGACTGAGTGCCACTAGTAATGCCTTTGCATTTTCCACAGCAGAGTCTTGTCTTTTACTGCCATCTGCTGGTTGAATTCTTTACATCGACTTCAACTGGCAAATTGGAAAATTGGCAAAAAATAAATAAATTCGATTGAGTTATATTATAGTACAGCTTTAATGAATGTGTGATCCACTCTAAACCTGGTTTGAACTGAATTTTAGTGATACAGTGGGTTAGATATTTCAAATGTTCAATTCTGTAAGACCCATCAAAATATAAAACCAAACACAGTCACTATTTATAACGGTTTGTTGGTGTTGGACTGGTACCAGACAAAAGGCAGGACCTATCTTTTGGGAGTGATGAATGTGTTAAAGATGCTTCACATTAAAATATGAACAATGGTTTTATTTTAAGATGGTGATGGAATTAAAGGAAAGTTGGGCAGGTCACCAAAATGACTACAATTTGTCTGGTGGAGATTACGCACATTTTTAATACATTTTTAAAATAAAATGGCAGGGAATTTTGACTTGAACCACTGATTTTTGAGAGATCATTATAGTTGATGTTTTGACATGCAGTGTTGAATTGAAACAAGTAAGTAAGGCAGATAAAGACACATTTAAAAATTCTTTCATGGTGAAAAAGCATGACTGACTGAAAGCAAGAAATTCATCATTAAATCCTATACCTTGCCTTTGACTAGACAAATGTTAGCAGAGCTAACTGCAACAAGATCATTATGCTGTTTACTGATGGAGGAGAGGAAAGAGCTCAGGCCATACTGGAGAAATACAATGCTGACAAAAAGGTATCTAAATTGCATGCACGTGCGCACACACACACACACGCACACACACACACAGGCATATGATGCATGAATGTGCTCATGTTTTAGTTTTTATTAGACTCAGCTTTTTAGAGCTCCCTCTGGGCCAAAACTTCCGTGTGCCCTCATATTCTCCATACCCCAAAGTTTATACAGGAGGCAGATGAGGCTTTTATGCATATTTTGTGAAATAAAGACCTACTCACACACATTCACACTCACTCCTGCATGGCGTAGAAAATATGAGCACCCCCCCATTTAAAATCTGGCATAAATTTTATTTTGAATGATTTCATGTTGAATGTAGTTAATCTGAAGTGTACAATGATGTTTTTTTTTTTAAATCTAATAAATTGAAATATCTGCACAAAGACCTCAGTGTGTCTAATGACATTATCTTGAGACAATAATAAATTTACTGACATTAATATAAATAAAGAGATCTTGTACCTTTTTTATTATTATTATTTTTACACTATTTATATTGTTGAATTTAATTTTCTGCTCCAGGTTAGGATCTTCACCTTCTCAGTTGGACAACACAACTATGATAAAGGACCCATTCAGTGGATGGCCTGCTCTAACAAAGGTACAGCGTCGGTCAAAATGCACATCATTTATGAGTGTCATTGTCAGTTTCTAACCTAATTTAAGAATTAGGTAAAATGAATTAAGATGGATCTCAGGAATGATTTCCTTTACATACATGTCTTAACAATTCACTATAGAAATGATTAAAGACAGATTACAAAACATTTTGTGTTTGTTTATTTTTCCAGGTTACTTTTATGAGATTCCGTCCATTGGAGCCATCAGAATAAACACACAGGTAAATTTAGGATAATTGGGTGATTTATTGATTTCCACATTCCTCAGGCATTTAAAGTCAGCTTTCTGCCTACACTGAAACATTTTTTTAAATAAGGAGTACCTGGATGTCCTGGGGAGACCCATGGTTTTGGCGGACAAAAAGGCTAAGCAAGTCCAATGGACCAATGTGTACCTTGATGCTCTGGTATGACATCATTTATTGTCATCTAATACACAGTTACATGATGTAGAAGTGTTCTTCTTCCTGTAATGTGATCATATTTTTGTTTTTTGCTTGTACCAATATCAGGAACTGGGTCTTGTCATTACTGGGACACTCCCTGTCTTCAATAAAACCAAGACTAAAGATGATCGGAATGGCGAGGTATAGTTATAGTATACTATACTATAAATGAATAAATAAATAAATGTGGGTGGAGTGAGCAGCATGACTTCATAATTATATCCATCTTAATCTTCCTCCCTCAGCACCAGAATCAGTTGATTCTTGGCGTTATGGGGATTGATGTGTCTCTGGATGACATCAAGAAACTTACACCACGCTTCACAGTGAGTGCAACACCCAGATGTGATTATTTTCACAGACAAGAATTAACAAACTAAGGTCTTTTGACCTCACTTAACACGTTTCCAGGGCAATAAGTGAGTGATGTTTCTAAATTAGATGTGCTGCTCTTTTTCCAGTGACTCTTCTCCCTCAAATCAAACTGCCCTTGTCATTAATTAATTTTTTTTTAAACAAGTGAGGTTTTTCTTTTACAATTTTTTAAAAGACATTCTTCATAGCCATCATACCACACAGTACAATTACAATCAAATCCCGTCTCCTTTGTTCTTCTCTTGTATCAGATTGGTCCAAATGGATACTACTTTGCTATTGATCCAAATGGATATGTCCTGCTACACCCCAATCTACAGCCAAAGGTATGCCAGCTGGTCCTATGCATCACTTTGGGTGGCTCAGCAGGTACATGTCTTGAAACATTATACTATTTGCTGACTATTCCACATTGTTACACAGTAACTGATTGCCGTTTGTGAATAATATGCAGGCTAGCAGATGGTGTTGGCTCTTTTCAAACTTTCTGTGTCATCACCACATCAGTCTTCATAAAGAGGATTGATTGTGCCGTTAGAATAATACTTGAGGTTGTCAGTCCCAATATGTCAGATGGAAGGTCACTTATTACCACATATACGTTAAAATATGTCTGTAGACTAGGTAGTGACCCAACATATATATATGTTACAGTAAATGATAAAGCGGAAGCAATGTTGCATATAGTTGAGGTCATGGGTTTTAAATTGAAACTAGTTGACCTCAGAAAATAAATGAATTCACCAGGTCCACCATGAAAATATCTCATGCTACAGTTGTTTGCACTTTGTTGCTTAGAACCAAAATAAATACTGCGCTTAAAGCTGACTTTTAACATCTGAAAAAAATATATAACAATATTAAATGATGAATAATTAATATCCATCAGTTTCTCCAAATGTGCGTGTGGCCAGAGTGATCAACCCGAAGAAACATACAAAGGCCCCGGGACTGGTAGCCAGTTGCAGGCTTTTTAGATACAACCCATTAGAAATTAGCCATGCCCCCAAATGTGGAGCCAACAGACTGAATCACCCCACAGCTCACTACCTTCAGCTCAAGGCAATGCAGCTTCTGACAGGCCGCTGAGACGCCATGTGCTGCCAGGACTGGGTTCTGTTTGGGGTCATGATATTGAAAGCAGCACCTCCCTGGATCCCTCGAAACATACTCACATCTCATCTTGTCAAATCCATTGAGACAAATACTTTTGGAACCAATTATTTAATCCTCAGTTTGATAATTCACCTGAAATCACAACCTGTATAGTCAAGTTATAAAGAAATTTGTGTTGTGCAAAGTCTAGAGGACTTTTATTATTGGCACTATGGTAGACTAACAATTTCCAACTCCCACAATGTGCCATTTTTCAGACTTTCATATGCATCTTTGTGAATCTGTCTATAATTTTCCTAGAAAAGGATTCGTAACAGGAAGCTCAGGCTCAGTTATAAATACGCTGTCACTTTTCACGAGGTGAGACTAAGTAGAAGCACATTACCGTAGATGGAAACAGCAGTTCCTAAAGGGAGCCAAGTAGATTTTCCTGTATTGCAGTCCCATAGATACAATTCTTAGTAGATGTAGTAGCAGTCACTAGAGGTAAACATCACTTTTCTAGGCTTGCAGCTACAGATTAGGAAATCTGCAGCCCTGACACTGAAATACCTCACTCTGAAGAGATACTGCGTTATCTCTGACTGTTTCGTGACAGCGTTGATACTGATTCTTCAACACAGTTGGTAAAATAGAAACATACTAAAGATAAAATCGATAAAAGCTTAAGTGCTATGGCACACACTGTATCACACACACACAGACTCAAACAGCGGATTCAAACAAGAGATGATTGTTATTAATATTAATAGCCTTCCACTAGCCCTCAGTACTGTGTGCATGGGGATGTGTGTGTGTGTGTGGCTTGGTGTCGCTGCCTGTCGATCATTCATTGTCTCATTGAATCAGTCAAATGGGATATGTGTGAGTACTGATGGTGACCTTGGGCTCTTTGAATAGTCCACCCCTCTCTCTCCGTCAGTTCAATTCAAATTGGCATTTCGTTTATTGCCATGAGTAAAAATATGTTGTTTCTATTTATACAAATCATCTACACGTGTGTCACATACTGAAGTTACTGAACTGCTGCAGTCCATTGTTTGCTTTCTGTACTATATAGTCATTTAATATTGTACAAATCCTGTAGTCTGGGGAACTTGCGAGTCTCTCCAATACATATTCAGCCGCCATAGGAGCTGCTGGCCCTTCACCCA
Organism: Echeneis naucrates; assembly: GCF_900963305.1. Taxonomy (NCBI): domain Eukaryota; kingdom Metazoa; phylum Chordata; class Actinopteri; order Carangiformes; family Echeneidae; genus Echeneis; species Echeneis naucrates. The sequence goes on along the minus strand of NC_042526.1, from coordinate 11,163,283 downwards.
GGAGAACCGCAACTTTCTCCTCCTCCTATTCTCTCATAGCTGAAGAGTGATTCTCTCTGTATTTGATTACATTTATACATGACCCCCCCCCCCCCACCATATCCCATTTGATCTTTCTCACATTTTTCATACTCCTTTCTCCTTTCTTGTATACGCTTGATGTTTCATTCTGTATGGCCCATGTTTTATCTCTTGATCTCTTAGCCTTCTTTTCCCCTTTTGCATGTTGAGATGCATCATCTTCATCATCTACCTTTGCCGCTCCATTTCATTTCACTTTTCATCAAATGTAAGGAACTCAATTTACACAATCTATTTGACTGATTGTATTTTACTTCATTGGTTTTTCACTCATTTATTTTTTGATCCACTGTCTTCAAAGACAAGAAACACCACCACTACACAGTACCAGTTTGTGCTCACCACATAACCATGCATTGTGAGAATTCTGAGGAGGACAGCGATGGTATCAGATTCCACGTACTGCTGTTTTATAAAGAAGCACTAGATTACTGCTACCATTTTATACCGCCATAAAGCCACTCAGACATATAGGGTTTTTAAGAGAGGACATTAATAGGGTCCAGTGTCACTTTGTATCAAATCTGACTCAGCTCTGTCTGGTGTCAATGGTATGTTGGCGAAACGCTGCCATATGGTACCCTCTATTTTTCTTAATGTGCATTTGATTAGATTCACGTGTTAAGGAAGATGGTTGGCATTGCGTTTAACTGAATACAAAAGAACACTGTTAACCAAATATGTGAAGTCCTTTATTTTATGTAATGGAAATACTGAGATGCAGAGGGATAGTCCTCTCTCTCGCTGATTGCTGCGATAAGAGCTATTCAAAGATGGGATGTCTGAATAACAACTGTAAAATGATTCATTGCTTTCTACAATATTTTACTGGATCTACTCAACAGGCTTTATATTTGGAAGTGATTTGAATGCGGATTATTACATAATAAACTTTGATTCCTTACTCATTTAGGATAAGCGTAAATCACAGGGTTCTCCTCAATTCTGTTCACCTCAATTCTCTCATGTCTAATTTGATTTGTTTGATTTGATTTCCACAGAATCCTAAATTCCAGGAACCAGTTACCCTCGACTTCCTTGATGCTGAGCTGGAGAATGACATCAAAGTGGAGGTAGAGGATGCAAGCACATAGACAAACGCAAAAATATAAGCACAGTATCACATATAGGCATGTTTGACGATTAGTCCTTGCTTCCTTCCTTCCAATGATTTAAATAGTGAACCAAACTAGTTGCATGAGAATGAGGTGATGATAGATGATAATTAAAAATCAGCTATACTGCGTGATACTACGTGAATCAGATCAAGTTTGATTGGAACTATATGTGCACCTTCTGATTATTTTTTTGCTTTGTTTTGCTTTGATCTTTTCTTCCCATCTCTCCCTCTAGATCAGGAAAACGATGATCGATGGTGAGACAGGGGAACGCACCATTCACACTCTTGTGAAAACTCAGGATGAGGTAAGATAAAAAACTGTAGTGTAACATAATACATAAGAGTGTCTGGGGGAACTGTAAAAGCTTTTTTTTTATCTTTTTGTACAGGTATGATGTCATGCTCTCATTCTCCAATGCAGTAAAATGAACAAACTGAGACTGAAATGTATACATCAGAAATGTTCTTTGGAACATTATATTCATTGTATGACAAAAAGATGGACACTTTTGTGACAGTAATTCAATTGAAGCTTATCATGCTCCCTGCCAGAAGACATGGCTTACCGCTGTTCATAGTAACTGAGCTCCTCTGGCAGTGAGAATAGCATAGAATATCCATTAATTCAGTGGGGAAGGGGAAGAGAGAGTAAACAAAAATGATCTTCAGATTATTTTCAAGACTTCATAGAAGAATACATTTTAAACTACTGTTTGGCCTAAAATTTTATTTAAGTGTAAATAAATTTTTTAATTCAAGTATATACATTTTTAGAAATTGTCATGTATTTTTGCCCCTTTCTTCTAATTTTTTCCTGAAACACTGATTAGTATGAAGCTTGCACAAAACAAAACTACCTATTCTGACTGTAGAAAGCAGTGCTGAATAGCAGTTCTTGAATTTGAATTATCTCTGGCAGAGGTACATCGATAGAGGAGTAAGGACCTACACATGGGCACCAGTCAATGAAACAGATTACAGGTGAGCTGTCAAGTTTTCATAATATTCAGTATTGTAATTTTTGGAGGGGCTCATTAAGTTACATTGTCACTAAAGACTGCTCACTGCTACCAACTACTGAAAAGTGCTCCACCTGATGGAGGGCACTACATAATTCAATAGGAGTCACTCTCCTGTTTCTAACCTCAGGCTCTGCTTCCTTACTGTGAGAGATTGCATTTTGCATTTCAATCATTAACAGTGGTGCATCATGAAAGAAAATCCCTTTAATCACATGCAGCTCAAGCTTTTAAAAAGCACTTCACACAGTTTTTTTTTTTTTCTTTAAATCGCTTAATGTTTTGAATGATCTTTGGAAGCTTAGTTTGAGTTTTCCAAAACAAGTTATTGACTAAAATGACTTCCAGCCACTAATTTCCTTCATGGTCATTATCACTCTGACTATGATTTTCTTTTATGCAGCCTGGCTCTTGTTCTGCCAAAATACAGCGAACACTTCATTCAAGCTAAACTGGGGGATGACATGAAACAAGCTATGTGTGAGTAAAGCATACAATCCCGTTCTAATATGCATAATATGCAGTGCACAAAAAAGTCAGTCAGATTTAAATTTCTCTCACAACTCTCATGCATTCTTTCTGTGGGTCATCATTTTGAGTATCTCCTTTTTGCTTGTGTTGATCCTCACTGGAGCCACAACCACTCCTTTGTATTTGCTGCTCAGATCATCAGATCCCCATGGTGCTTTTCTTTTGTAGTGTAACCCACTGGTCAGTCGCCCCGCACTCCCACACACACTCATCCACATGCTTTGCCTCTCCCACACCCAGTACTAAGCACTGACTCTTTTGATCTTGTCTACATTTTGCTTTTTTCTCCTTCTTCACTCCCTTTGTCTGGCCCTAGTCATGGTGAAGGAGAGCGCCAAAACTCCCTTACCTCCTCTCCCTGCTCATTATCGCCTCTCTTACAGTACCAAACTTTTTCTTCTTCGTTCTTTTCAGTATATTTCCATGGAAAATTAAATCTCTATACATTTTTCCACCATCTGTTTTTTCCGAACGTCTTAAACTGAGTGCAGTGTTTCGCACTGTCGCCTCATAGGAAGAGAGTTCTGGGTTTGAACTGGGGGACCTTCTTGTGTGGAGTCTGCATGTGGTACTGGACCTTCAGTGTCACTCCACAGTCCAAAGACACATTAGGTTAATTGGGTCGTAGGCCTGAGTGAGAATGGACGTTTGTCTCTATATGTCAGCCCTGTGATGGACTGGTGACTCCACCCCCACCCCCCAGTTCCCCTACAGCCCTGTGTGGATCAACAGTACAAATAATACAACGATGTAACAGGTTCAATCATGGCAGACTTCTCTTTGTTTTTTATCTTATCTTTATCTATCTTGTTTTTTATTTTATCTAATCTGTATCTGCTCTCACCTCGTCCTCTGTATTCCTTTCAAAATCTCTCTTCCCTCCCGTTCTTTTTCACTAGCTCACATCTTTGCTCTCTTTGTGTTCTCAAGGCTGTTTTGCTTTATTATACACTGGCTCCTCACACCTCAGCATGTAACAAATATTTACTTATAAATACAGTTTGTATGTTTCTTGGCTTTTTCTGATGTATCTCATTCTCTCCTGCTGTCCTTACACACTGGAATCTTACAGCTTCCACTTGGGGCAAGTACTCACTCTTGTGTTTCCCTTGTCTGACTTTCTTTCACGTCATACACACTTGTTTTTTACATGTTTGCATGGTTTTATCTCTCACAATATTTAGTCTAAGGGGTGGATTGATGGATTATTTTGGAGTATGAATGCTAAGAATCATTTTACAGAAATGTGGGTAAATGGAAGCTTGAATCAAGGAATGTAATTAAAAAGCACAGGGTTCAGCATATTACCATCTGGTTTTAGAGGATTTTTCATAGCTTTGATGTAGCGCCACAAAACATAAACTCCTAATGGCACAGTTATTCCAGCAGATGAGATTTTGACTGAGTGTTTCAGCCTCTGTATCACTCCCTCTCTGCCATAACGAGTCTGTCACTGTGCCATAAATGCTGTCAGAACGTTTACAGGCCTGTTAAAGAAAGTAACACACCGTGCTTTGCTGCCACAGACTCCTCCGATAGGGAGTCTGGGACTCTAAAGTTCTCTGTGCAGCCATATAGAGTTTCATACTGGAGCCAGACCACCAATACCTCGATCCATCTTACCACTTTCTTGCAGTAGGTGGTTCCTGCAGCCACCTGTTCTCCTAATACATCGGGGACATTCCACAGCCAAGGGTGTGATAGATGATCCCCCCCACCCCAATCCATATAGTAGGAATACTGTATTTGTTGAATAAATGACCCAATACTTGGACCAAGGAGTTGATGACAGAGAAACAAAGATCAAGAAGGAAGAGAAGGAGTGTATGGTGTAGAAAGCGATTGGACAAAGAGACACCCTGCCTAGTCTATAGTGACAGAAAGACAATGAATCTGCCTGTTATGTTTTATGTGAAGGACATTGTTTCATCCTGCACCAGATTTCCATGACCCTGAGGAAACTCAGTGCACAGTAATTGTTTTAGCAGACTGCACCACACGACTCAATATATTTTAAAGGCAGTGTCCAAAATGTCTTCATTTTAAGAGACTGGTGAATGATGACCATCGATGCCTGTCAAGTCATTTATGAGATAAGAATTACCAGACAGCGTTTGAAATGAAATCCAGAGTCAGGGCACGCACCACATCGAGTGGAAGGAATTTTCTTGACTCCTACTGCATGTTTACATGTTGTTTCCTTGCATGGCCATGCTGTAGAACTTATTCTGTTCTTTTTCACATCCTGTGATACTGAAAAGTGCACTGCAACTTTATGTGCCGTATTTATGTGTGCGTGGTTGTACATTGGGTAGCAGAACCTTATTACATGCTGTGGGAAAAAGTCAAAGACTTTCCAATGCATGACATCTTTTTTAGATGATGAATGAATTTTTATCACCCTTTGTCTTCCCTACTTCCTTCTACCCTCATTTCTTTCTCCCTGGGGACACAACAGGGCAAGAAGGCAAGTATTTCTCAGTCAGTTTTTCTCTCATGTCCCCCCCAGTGCATCTACAGTCTCTACCTTAATCCATCACCTCATATCTGTCCAACCTTTGTGTGTGCACAATACATGCACTGTGTGTACACTACTAATGTATCATCCACTAGACTAAAACCATCCACTGCTGAAATACAAGTTTATTTTCATAATTTCATCAATAGTAATCACAGTTCATAACACTTAGTTTACCTCTTACGATAATAAATGTGACATAATAGGATGGAATACATCAGTATTGTCAATTATGATCCTGAACTGGCAGTTTTTTGTGTTTTCAAAAGCTATGGAGACGATACAACTGGAAAGGTTTGATGAGTTTGGCTATACCTACATCGCTCCAAGGTGAGAGATCCCCAACTTTCATGGCAGCACAAACTAACAAGGGGCCCCGATTGAAACTGATCTAAAATATTTCTACAGGGACTATTGCAAAGAACTGAAGTTGTCACTCAACAACACACAGTTTCTCCTCGACTTCAACCAGTACATTGATAGGAACACTCCGGATGCATGTGAGTCCTGCATCTCTTTCACTTGATGCACTTGAACAGGCTGTGGTGTTTTCTGCGCTCTTATCGGTATTGCAATAATGCTGACTCGCACAGTTTCACCAAAATCAATGTTCAGTATGTTGCTTTCTGATGTGGGCAAAAATAAAAGTAGAGGTAGTCAGTATGCATACATGCATGGTGTGTTTTATTGTTACTTATGGTGAAATTTTAAACTCCAGTCGCCTCAAGAAGTTAAACATCTGAAGGTCACAGCATGAGTTTGGGCATTTGATTAGTGTGATCTAAGCACGGTGACATCAGTCAGACCATCTTGCTCTCCTAAAAAAGCGATGCTGTCATGCTACACTGTGACTCATAATGTTAACTTTGTCATCGTCTAATGGATTTCACCCCTGCTATGGTTTACTGTCATCATCCGGCTAATGGATCAAGGAATCCATGATCCAGTTTACCCCAAGGTCAAATTATCTACTAAGGCTCTACTTCCTTCCATTTGTGCTTTATGTTGCATCTTCATCAAAAGTGACGATCATATGATTCCAAGTAACACTCAGGAGAGACTGTGCTGAGACTACGCACATACTTCGAACAAAATGTACTCCCGTGATTCCATTGTGGGAAAAGGCTCTTCTTGACTAGAAATGCTGGGCTATGGGCTCTGCTCTGGGCACTAAGTCTTGTCTAAGCCAAAATTAAAGCTTATTAATTTAGCTTTGCTCAGAGTTTTAAACAACAGGCTGTCATTATCATTAAAACAAGCACTGTTATATTGGTGCTGAAATGTTCAAAATGTGTAAAATTGATCTTGTCCTTAAGGTAATGTGTCCCTTGTGAGTCGACTTATCCTGGATGCAGGTCTGACAGCTGAGCTGGCTAAACTTTGGAATGAGCAGTCAGTGTGAGTACCAAACCTTTCTGCTTCTCTCTGCCTTCTGCAATGCAAAAATATTGCAAACTTCTGCACTATTTAATGGAACTTGTACTACCAAGGAGACACTTATTTCATGTCAATGATTCAGCCAGCAAATTCTTTCTTTTCAAGTCTGGTTGACTAGTGAAGCACGATGAAAGCAAAGTATAAAAGGCATATAAGAGCACCCCATACTGACCTCTGCCAACACATGCTGTTTTATGAAGAAAATTTAATAATTACATCAGGGTTTTTCCTTTCATGCTATGCCCACTTGTCTGAAATAATGTGAGCACAAGCTTGCACACACTGCAGGATATCTGTTTAGCATTAAGACATACTATATAGAGACAAATGATTCTGAACATAAAACAATTTGTGTCATGTCTGCATATCAGTTTCACAGTTCACTAGCACTTCTTATTATAATCATCAGTGTGATTTACTTTAATGTTTGATTGGCGGTTTATTTGAATGTTTTCAGGGATGGGATAGTGGCCAGGTTTGTAGCCACAGATGGAGGAATTACTAGAGTCTATCCGAGAAGGTACCCTCCCTTTTTTTTCTTCTTAGTTTTCACAGCTAATATTAGTTCTTGGATTGTGAAATAGCACAGCAAGCTTTGCCCAAATACATGGTGGTGTAAATCTGTGAGATGGAAATGGATCCAAACTGTGATACCTTTGGCTGCTTTACTCACCTGCTCCACTGGGTTATTTTCCAGAATATGGAAGATTAGACACTTAAAGCTGAACTCCCAGAGCTTGCCAGGCCAGTACAGGACATGGGTCAAAACCACAGACCCAGCAGCCAAGTGCAGCTCATTTTCCTCAATTTCCTACTGCTACTTTTGTCTGACTTCACTTGAAGTTCCTAACTTTGTCAGAATATAACCTTACAACTATAGTTGAATGTGTATTCCTCCAGACTATAAAACATGAAATACACTCAGTTATTGCTCTTGCTTGTCATATATCAACGCCACTGGGTGGGACCCTCATATTGATGACTAATATTTGGCTACAGATTAAAATATAAATTCTTCAAATAGATCAAACACACTCTGTTTCATGCATATAATTGTCCATATATAACCTTACATGACTGACTTCATTAATGTTTTCAGTGCTGGGGAGGAGTGGACAGAGAATCCTGAGACATATGAGTCCAGCTTCTACAAGAGGACCCTGGACAATGAAATTTATATTTTCACAGCTCCGTCTTTCAGCAGTAAGTTTTTTGAAAGGGTCAAATGTGTACATGTGTGCACACTTTTTTAAGCATGAGGATTTTCAGTGTGGTCTGGCATCAGGTCTATCCCGCTCTGCCTTTGGAAATCATCCCAACACTACTAGCAAAGATCCCACTCTCAGGCGTCTGATAGCATTCCCTTCATCCTTCTTCTCTTCCTGCAGTGTCTTTCAGCGCTCCTCCACACCCTCCCTCCCTTCTGCCCTATGCACTTCCTGTTATCGCCACTGATCTCTCTAACACACCGGGACAGGCAAATGTCAGTGTAATGTAGCTGTCCTTTTAGCGTCACTTGACTGGATTAACACATGTACCGGCTTTGCAGGCTCCATTCCAATGGCATAAATTAGAAGCAACAAAAATGAAAGTGGAATTCCCCGCAATGGATTGTGATTATTCCCATTTAAACTACCTTTCTCCCCATGTACTTTTCAACTTGATTTCAGCAAAATTGTCATGATTACTCTTTTTCTTCCCATGTGTATCCCCTCTCAATTGCAGCAGAGGGCAAGGAGCCTGTTTCTGAGTCAGGTATTCTTGTGAGTAAAGCAGTGGACCTCACCATTGACAAAGTCACACTCAAACCAGCAGGTCAGTCTTTCCTAATAACAGATTCATGCCTCATAAATGAGAAACTTTAACTCTCTCTGTTTTGTGATTCATTCTGTAGTGGTGGGAGTGAAACTCAATATCTCATACTGGATGAACATTTTCATGAATGCCACTCTAAAATTAAATGTAAGTTGTGTTAATAGCTAAGCCTTGATTTGTATCATTTACATTATCTCTATTGTTTTAGCAGGTGCTGACTAGTATTAATTCCTATTTTGGCTTACTTTCAGTGCAAAGATGAGATCTGCGGCTGTCTGAGGAATGACAAGGTAATGGCCTTGATTAGGACTCATATATTACCTCACAGGAGAAAACAGTTATTATAAGACCATAGCCCACAAAGTAATTATGTATTTAAATGAGATTATTATCTTTTACCATATTGGAAGGAGAAATTCAGCTCCCACATTATCACCACTTGGTTTATTGGATATTTTTTATATAATATTTTTACCCTGCAGCATGTTGACTGCGTGATCCTCGATGATGGAGGATTTCTTCTCATGTCCAATCAGGAAGAATATATCACCCAGGTGAGCCACCAATAACCATTTCCTTCACCTCATCATAGTGTCATATGCATAAATTATCTGGTATCAATTTCCAAACAATAAGTCTAAATCAACCCACAACAACAACAAAAAAAAGGCATATAGGCATATAGTCAGAAAAAATAAAGATTTTGATATTCAGCAACCCTATTTCATACATTTTTCTACCTCTAGCTTGTCACAGAAATTGTTCAACCTTGCAAAGGGGTCAAATAATGATCCCGTGACTCAGTGAAGTTATTCCCTCGTAGGACAGCAGTACATCCATTTCTCTGATAAATTAAAGCACTAACTGCTGGAGGAGGATCAAAGGGAAGGTTCTGATGGGTTTTAGACAGTCGTGGAAACTGGAGTGAAGTGACTCCCCTGTGTATCAATGACGTCAGCTCAGCTCTCTCAGGCTTCTTTGGGCCCCTGTGTGTTAGTGCTGGGATATACTGCAAGTTTTGCAACATTTCATGTTAGTTGAGACAGAACATCTGCTTTCTTTGAACAATTTGAACTATCACACTGTCTGACATACATGCAATTTATACCCTTCAAGCTTTTGAATGAGCAGTCTGTTTTATTTTCACAAATTGTGATATATTTGACAGTCGTGGGAATTTAGCAGAACTTTTGGCTGATTCTGTGCTATTGTGGAACAATACCTACCGTATGTAGTGCAGTTATCATGGACACATTTTCTTAAGTTTATGCTCAACCAGTTAGACCATGCTAATCTACACATAAAAACATTGCAGATTGTTCATCCCTCTAATCTTCCACTGTTTGTGAAACTATATAGTGATCTGCTCCATGTGACACTCCGGGTGAAAGGTCATGGCAGGGGCATGCTTCATGACTTAAGCATGGCAGGTTTTTGAAAACAACTGAAGGGGCTCATCGGGATTGGCTTGTAGATACAAATGTTGTGATTGGTATTGTGACTGTAAGACACTTAAATAACTTACTTAGACACAGCTATAGATTTTTACATTGTCTTTACAGACTGGTTTTGCTATTTGTGCACATTTGAACTTATGCAGATAGGTCAGTTCTTTGGCGAGGTGGATCCGGTGCTGATGATCAACCTGGTCAACACCTCCCTGTACTCCTTTAACAAGACCTATGACTACCAGTCTGTCTGCGACCCAGAGAAAGACAGCAAGGCAGCAGCAGGACCCCGCTCCGTCTATGTGGTCAGAGACCTACTTGCACAAGCTGTTAGACAGCAGTCACGCTCACATAATTACTGTTAACACATTTCTGTTTTTACAATAAACCCTCTTTAACTGCTCTTAAAGCAAAAAAGCTACGCGTAGAAAACTATATACATTTTCAGATTCTTCCATTCTATAACATTCAGATACTACAGGACACTTATCGTCGATTTCAGGAATTATGAAAGCAACAATCTTTAATTTAAAATAAAGAGATTTTTCTCTCCATACCTACGGGCTTAATATTTGGATTTATATTATTCTACATTATTCTATATTATTCTTTTTCTGCCACTCTCCAGCCCACCATTGCAGACTTGCTCACCATTGGCTGGTGGGCCTCCAGTGCTGCCTGGTGAGTATTCAGGTTGTACTTGTTTTGCTTTGTGTTTGTGTGTGTTATAGGGTGGGAGTTTGTTTGCACTTAAGGGCAGGAATTTGTACAGAAGTGGACTTGTATGTTGCTGAGGTTTGAAGCGGCTGGATCAGTGGAGGACAAGGGCAGTTATGCAACATTGTACTGCATCAACAGCTATATGACTGTCCAACCTCAATATAAACGGCTTTGAGAGTAAAATGACTGATACTTCCCTTGACGTTTAGACCACGAGTGAATTATATATAAATAAGTTAAAGATGGTGAACTGACTTGTACTTAATTCATTTTGGATTTTTGTTCATTTGCTTTTTCTTTTTCTTTCTTCCCCCCCCCATTTTTTATTCTCTAGGTCGATACTCCAACAGCTCTTCATTGGTCTCATGTTCCCCAATCTTCTAGAGGCAGGTGAGCAATAAAAACTGTCAAGCACCCACATTGAGATAAGGGTGCTGGACAGTCTATCTGTCTGTCTGCATTTTTCTTTATTCAACCTTTATCATATTTTCAGTGGAGTCAACAGATGAAGACATACCAGATGCCATGTTTAAAGAGAGCTGTATCACAGAGCAGACTCAGTACTTCTTTGACAATGATGAAAGGTCCTATTCAGGTGTCCTGGACTGTGGAAACTGTTCAAGGTATGTACACGTTTCTGCATACAAGCATGTCTATGAATATGTGTAGTTTCTGCTTCTTTTTCTTGCCCATTCATATGATAAAGTGGTTGTGTTATTAAAAACTTTCCCCCTCTTATGGTGTCTTCGTCCTGGAGATCTCTCTGTTTAATGGTCTGCAGAATAATGTTAGTTTCCTGGCCCCTTCTGTTTTCCAGCCTGAAATTGGGCAGCTGTTTTCTGATGAGTCCTGATCAGACACAGATTACCTTGATCTGTCAGTGACCGGAATTAGAGAGGGAAGCACAAAAGCCCTTTTATCTGTTTTTCTTCCTTTTTGTTCTGGCTGTACTTCAAACTCACAAATACACACATTCACGAAGCACTGCACATTTACTTTGCTCTAACCTCCTCTTGTGTCAATTTGGGCTGTCTGAGGGGGTTAAATATGGCTGTAATTACTGGGTATTATGAGTCCCACGTGTCTGGTGTTTTACTCCCCAATGTTAACGACTGCAGACACCAAAACTTTCATGACCACTATAAAAAGCCAATCCCAAAAGGAGGGAAGCAGTATGGAGGTGTACATAAGCGCCAATGCAGGCATACCTGCATGTGTATGCAGTGTGTACCTTGTGCTGTATATGTAAATTCAGTCTACTGTGTGGGATTTATCATTGCATGTGAGCTCGTGCTGGATGACAAATTTGAAGCATAATGATGAATCAGACTGTATATGTATTTGGCTCACTAGGATGTATCGTGCAGAGAAGCTGCCAAACACCAACCTGGTTTTCCTGATCACTGATGCCAAGGCAACATGTTTGTCGTGTGACCCCAGACCACTACGACAGGCTGAACAACCCTGTATCCTTTCACTTAACTTGTAAAAATCGAACACAGAGTTACACTTCCTTTTTATTCTCCAGCCCTCCATCCATCACCCATATGACAGCAGAGCTTTAAACGCTCAATACAAGGACACACACCTAAGGAGTTTGCCGTGGGTCCCTCCTGAATGTTCACGGGTGAACAGTAAACCAGATGCAGAGTATATGAAAGCCAGTCTCAAGTTACCCCCAGATTACTTTGTTTGAATTAATCTTGGCTGCACGCTGCCATCAAGATGAATTAAGGTTAAGGGCAGGGGTGTATTTGTGTGTATGTACAATGTGTGTATACATGTGTATATATAGATAGATATTCAGGATATCTGTTTGACAGATGTGCTTTGAATGTATCGTCCTGCTGGTGCAACCGTAAAGGTGTCATCATCAGAGGTCACCATGGTGTCACATCAGGGGCCCGTAGCTGCTAATAATGACACCATTCACTGTGCTGGAGTACACTAAATATTTATAACATCATGTGATATAGTCTAAATATATAGAGTGCCTCACCACATGAAGTAGTGCATATGATGCCTGATAGTATCTTCTATTTAGTCTCTTATGTGTCGATGGAGTAAATAAATGAAGGAGGGTAAATCTAGCCAAGGCTGATGTTGTGCAACTGCATAAGACTCTGGCAGGGACATTAACACACAGAAAATCATTTAACTGCTATTGTTAAAAGTGTTAAATCTGCACTGCTGATTGTACTCACATTTTCCTAAGAGTTTGTGTTCAGCTGAAGGTCCAGATCCTTGTGAGCTGGCTCAGAACCCTAGATACCGCAAAGGGCCGGATGTGTGTTTTGACTACAATGAAAATGTAAGAAACAACCACACGTGCTTTCATGCAGAGAGCATTGCTGGAAACAACTCTATTGTGAGGTTTTGCAGTGGGCCTCTGTCAATTTCTGTCTGGTTTTGATCAGCGTTGGTTTTTCTGCAGAGATTCAAAACAATGCTGACTGCCTGCTCTTCCACTCTGATTTATTAACTTAATTTAATCCCTAAAATAGTTTTTTTCCCGTCCCCACTCCATCACTAGTTTCTTTTTATTTCTCGTTTTATATGAGTTTTTTTGATCATCACTTGTCATTCCTGTTTTATCATTCTGCATCCCCTTGGCTGCTGCTCTTGTCTGGTAGGATGAGGTCTTGTGCCCAATCAGCAGAGGTGCTGCACTGAGCTCCACAGTGCCCTTCTTGTTTCTGCTCCTGATTCAGGGTTGGTGTCTCCTGCTTCATTATTCACTGCCCTGACCCTTTGACCTTAGCTCTCCCTCAGATATTACACTGTGCTAGCAAGACCAAGTCAGGCAAGTTAAACCCAACCCTTCATAGGCTGATACACTTGAATAACATTTGCACATCACTGAGATATATTTATCAATGTCATTTACTTGCCATTTTAGCCAAGTTTACTTTTTAAATATTTTTTGATATTCATTGAAATAGTTGGAGAAGGAGATGGCACACTATAATAAGTAAACTAATATTTGTTTCATTGTTGCATGTTTGTAACCCTAACAGAATGCTCCATCTTTTATTCCATTTGCATTTTGTTTTTTTTTCTTCTTTATTTCTATTTTTATTTTTTACCCAGACAGATGGTCAGCAAATTGAACCCTTGGCAGTTAAACGTGTTAAATCATTTCAATATTTTTTCACCACCACTCGATAATTGCAGCACAAAACCATGTGTAAAAATATCTATAGCCATCACCTTATCATTTGTGTTATGAATGCTGTGTCAAACAAACTTATTTCAGGACTGCAAAATCATGTTTTACCTCAACCTGTGGAAGTAGCTTAGAGCCCCAGAGAATCCAGACACGAAACAGTAGCAAATGCACCAATGTAAATTCCCATGAAACATGAAAAACTGTCTAAATAGAACAAAATTGGTAAAAAAAAAAAATAAATAAAAATTAAAATAAAAGAAAAGTGGAGAAAGGTAGGCCAATCATGCGGGAGATCATTACATCACCACCCAACTCTGAACAGTTTATAAGACATCCAAATATTTAGAAAAAATATTTCCCATATCTTTGTGAACTGAGCATTTCATTGTGTTGTGAAGGCGTAGATCACACACATAACTGACCACTAATTCATGTCTCTGAGTGTTTATATTGAGGGGAAGCGAGGGAAAGGGTAGGAATAGCTCAGGAAGTAGATGAACAGAATAAAAGTGGGCCGCGTCCCTTTTTCTGTCTCCATCTGTCCCATTACTTTTGGCTCAGCTGCTCATAGGAAGACAGCTTGTGTTCAGGCCAGTCCATTTTGTTACTGCAGTAAACAGAGGAAGCTTCACATGGCTTTCTTGCCCTTTGAACACAGAAGACTCCCGCCTCTTTCTCCTAAGCCTTTCGCATGCACACATATCATGAATACCAAACAGTCTCACACTGTTATGGCCAGGTGTGTGTGCATACATGCAGATGCATGAAATGTAAAATTCAGAAATGAAGTCTAAAAAAAATATGCTTGTTTTCTCTTTGTGCTAAGTTCAGCTTCCCTGATTCCAGGTGTATTCCCACAAAATGTTAAACTATGCCTTATGTGTCAGTAACCCAGTATTGTAGAATATAATATGCCACGATAGGTTAAGACATTAAATGACTTTATCTGCTTTGTAGCAGAAGTAGTGATGATGGCGGTCATTACAGTAGAGCTCCTGGATCTTATCTAATCAATTGACAAGAGATTTTTCCAACAGGAGGATGATTCAGATTGTGGGGGAGGGACCTGCCTAAGCCCAAGTCGTTGGCCAATGCTCGGGATCCAACTGCTGCTGTGGCTCATCATATCTTTACAACAGTCATGACCTCTACACACACACACACACGGACACACACATATATATATATACATACCACACACCCATTCATAAATGAAAACTGACAGATCATCATCTCATGAGATGCCAGAAGACATTCCAATATGCCATCCAGGATGTATGCAGAATATTTTCAAAAATACTTTTCAACGTTTCCATTTTCCAATGCCAAAGGGTGCTCATTCATTTCCTGCTCATCACTTTCAAAAATAGAGACACATTTACTGTGCTCAGCTGCACTCATTTCCATGATACACTCCTATATACTCTCCAATGGTGCAAGAGTAAGAGCTAACCAAACCCTTTAATTCTGCCTCATTTCGTTTCCCTGACTTGTTTAGCGGAGGATGGAGAATTGTCCCACTATGCCAACTAAATACCATTCAAAGACTGTACGTTCACTGACAGCGTTGATATGTGTAGTTGTCAGTATTGTTTGTTGCTTATTCTATTTATTGCGTATGAATCATTATGCTGTAATGATTGTTTATTTCAGCAACCTGTGCAACTACAGTATGAAGAGTATCCCTTTTGTTTGAGTGTTTTTGAAATGTACTGTACCTATCTATTTATCTATTTCTTTTTTTCTACTCAACAAATCAACAAGCATTTTGTGACTAGCTAGGTGTTGTATTGTAGCAGCTTGTGCTCAGTACAGAGCTAAAGACAACACCGATACTTTGACACCAAAGCTCCATGCAGTACCAAGGACCATAGATACACACAAACCTACTACAGAGAATCTGCAGGCTAGTTTATTTTAAAAGATCATCAGACTTGGGCATGCATCAGTATTCAAGTTACAATGTTAGCTAGAGAGATACCTCACTGAGAAATAAGTGAGGTCGGGAACACACATGTGAAGGGAAATCAAGTAGAATATTACAGTTTCACATGTTAGTTCTTGGTCTTACAGCTTTGGTTGTCTTCAGTTTGATGCATAAAATCCCCAGTGCCTAAATAGTAGCTCACACAGTCTGTTATTTGAATGAAGCAATGCGTCACAGTAGTATTTTTACCATGTATGCTTCTATGCTAATGCTTGCTCTAATATAGCACAGAGGGTAGCCCTTGAAGTGATGTGATGTGAAATGGGCTGAATCTTCTGCAGTTATTCTCCTCTATGTGGTCCAGACAACAGTAGAAACAACCAGTGATTCTGATAATGGACGAGGAAGATCACTTTCCTCCCTGCTCAAAAGAAACCAGACTTGAGCTTGCGTTCCAACACCTCTCATTATTAGTCCTGTTTCTGTTCCCTTTCTGGATCACCAGACTCAGGAGCCAAGATGACTTGTGAATGAGATCAGCATATCAAAATGACTGTTTCTTTGTTTTCTCCTCCTTGCTGTTCTCCTCCTTATGCTTGTTTCCTCTTTGTGTTGCTCTGTAAGTGCTGTGTAGCAGACGCTGAAGGCTCAGTGTCGAAACGCTGCAACGTTATGGGATGAGCTTGTTCTGTGTATGAACGCTGTCCATACCCACAGTCTGCATCAGGGTGGGCTGAAGAGAACTGAGAGAATAAACTCCTACTAATAGCAATTTTGTATAGCCTTTACAATGGCCATGAGTCATACAGATCACACATAAGTGTTCAGGTTAGCGTCCCCTTAGTTATTTCCCTTTTTTAACAAATTAAAGCTGATTTCTCTCCACCTCGCCTTCAAGATGACCTGTGGGTATTGAATGGTCAGGTTATGGCTGTCTATCAAAATTGCGTGTTGACTTGTGTTTTACACAGGGGGGTCCCGTGTCCATGTGCAGGCATGTGTGTGTCCCTCCGATATCTGATTGTGCTTTAATACTGTACACGATTTACTCTTTTGTGGAACTTGACTAGCCTGAATAAATTTTGTATTCATTTGTACACTAATGCTATTTACTGTATAAAAGAGAAAATGGAAGAAAAGAAAAATGTTTATAATATGGTGTTGATTATTGTGCAAATATAATATATTCACAATAAAAGTGTTGTATTGTTATGACCTGAGGGGAGTCCTTGTTGTGCTGTCACAGCTGGCCAGTGGTTTTGCTCCACTGGGAGCAGAGGAAACGTGTTGTCTTTCCTACAGAGAGAGACAGCTGTTATCAAATGGACAAACATATCTGTGTTTCACTGTGTCTGTGATTAAATGTTTGTGTGTCAGATAGCTTGCTACCGTTTAAAAACAGGAGAGCAGGATATAACCTCATATCAGATTGCCTTCTCCCTCTACTCTCAAGTTCCAGATCCTTGCCCAATCTGCCAACAACCAACATCGCTCATAGGTGGTGAGGATTGTTCAGAAATGTGCAGCATTGATTCTAACCAGCACGGCAGCATAGTGATTAGTGCTGCTGCCCCACAACAAGAAGGTCGCGGGTTGGGTTCCCAGTTCCCTAACCCTGGGCCTTTCTGTGGGGAGTTTACTCTAACTTGCTGGTAGGTCTGAGTGTGTGAGTGTGAGTGGTTGTTGGTCTCTGTCTGTCTCTGTGTGTTGGCCCTGTGATGGACTGGTGACCTGCCCAGGATGACCCCGCCCTCACCCAGTGTGAGCTGGGATTGGAAACAGATAAGCGATACAAGATGAATGGGCTTCACAGCGTGCTGACAACTACTACTACTTAGAGATCATCATTAAGGTGAGAAGTTAAACCAATGAATGGAGAGTTTGTTAAGATTCCCCTTAAAGTTAAGTATTCATAAATGTTATTTGCTGGTGGCTCAGGAAATGAGTGGATGCAAATGTGGAACCACAGAGGTTGTATCATGTTGATCTAAAGCATGTCAGTGATTATAATACAGACACATTCATAAACAGTACTAATGGCCTCCAACGAGGCTAATGAACTCAGAAGGTTTTAGGTCCTTCTATAGGTCATTCCAACTTGAGGGAGCAGAAAACTTAAATGCTTTTTTCCCCAAACTCAGTCCTGACTTTTGGAAACTGCATCTGAATAATGTCCTGTGAGCGTAGGCCGCAATGGCTGCGGGTTGTGCGCATGCATAGGCACAAACATGGAGGAAGGAACTCAAGCAAAGATTTGTATATAATGGTCAGCCAGTGGGAGGACCTACAAACAGATAAAGAGCAAAAAACTATGACGAACACGGTTATCACATCTGGTTATGAAATGTGGGGCACGATGATAAACTGTATCCAGTTTCTTTAAAGCCTGGTCAGGCAAGTCTCCATAGTCCAGTAATGGCAGAAGTCTTTAAATCAATCGTTTCCTGACCTGGAATGAAAGACAATATTATTTCTGAAGTAGAAACCTAATTTAAGTTCGCAACTAAATTATCAATACGCGGCTTAAAAGTCAGGTTGTTATCATTCAGCATGCCTAAGTATTTATATGAGGCAACCAATTCAATTTCAGCTCCATGAACAGTTGACAACCTGGGAACGTTTGATGGGAGCTCCTTGCCATTTGAAAATAGCATGACCTTTGACTTATCAGCATTTTTTTTTTTTTTTTTTAAACGGAACAGTTATTTCCTGCAGAGCTCCGACTGCCTTCCTGCAGCACACACTGGTTCACACACCATTTTCGGATTGAGGACAACCAATTAACTGCATATATGATGACACCAGTGTGTCATTTAGTTCTGCCTGAGGATTTATCCCCATGTTTCCAATTTAGTGATGCCTCTGGTATCATTATTGACAAAGACAGCTCTGCCATCTCCTGCCCAGAGGAACAGCAGGAAGCCAGATGGTAACACCAGAGTTTCAGGGTTGTTGTAGGCTCCATAACATGCACTTCACTTGATGGTGTTTGTGTTTATCTGATGGTAATCTAAGAATCAATATGGCCGCAGTTTGGTTGGGGAAGAGTATAAAGACCTTTGTTTTTCTTGGGAATGTGTCAGACTGGGAGGTCTTCATACATGTGCTATATAGCAATGATCTAGAAGGGAGGTTGTAACAGGATACTCTTGTAAATGGGAACGAGGTCGTACCCTTTAACATGCCTGGCTTAAGAAGTTACAGACGCGCTTGCTTTTCTGCAGCTCTTTTCAATTTGTTTCTTGGAACACTTCTTGCACCACCAACCACAATAAGTGATTAAACGCCACTTAAAATAAAAGTTGAATTGTAAAAATGGAAATGTGGGGCTTCTTTTTACAACTTATGCTTCATTTTGTAGTTTTGGGAACAAACCATCTGCATTATGACAATGTATTGAATAAATTTATTACTTATTGGTTTTTAGTGGCTCAAATGGGTCAATTACTGTAATCATTATTCCTTCATTACATAGTTGAGAATCAAAGGACAGCAAGAGTTGAACACATGCAATAGCAGGTTCAAGCCAAAAGAAAAAGAAAAAAGTGTGATCATCGTGTCCTAGACTTCTGACGGAGCAGAAAAGTGACTGGTGGAACAGATGCCTTTTCATTTGAGTGACATGTAGTTATTTCAAAACATTATCAACTCAGTGGGCCAACTGTTTGATACGAATGCCCGTGCGTACCAAGCGTACCAAAAAGGAGCACGGTAAAGCAAAGCGGAACCAATCACCACTCCTTGTTTCCTCCGGATGATGGAACACTATCAGAAGCCCCATATGTTGTTGTTGTTTAGCCATGCTACAGTACCAGCCTCATTTCACATGTAGCACAGACCAGCCTCACTGAGCTTGAGCTACCCAAGAAAACTTGATTTAATTAATCTAACTAATGACTCAACATTGGTAAGGTTATTAATAATAAAATAAGTTATTCCTTATGTTTATTTCCCTACCTAGACCCAGATATGCTTTATTTAAAGAGAACAATACTTTGATCAGGGATTTGTTTTATGCTTAATGTTTTCACTGTTTTATGTTTTCAATTTCACAAGAAATAAAAAATAAGGTCCCATTTGGTTTTGGATTTTTTTTTTGTTTTTTTTTTTTTTTAGTTTTTTTGGTTTTGATTTGTTTTTGTTATTTCAAAATGTACCGAACGAAAACCGAGGTACCAAACCATGACTTTGGCGTACCGTTACGCCCCTATTATCAACAGATAGTTTTACCCTTTTCTGATGTTCTTCTCCCCCCACAAGTTACCTCTTATGTTACAAAAGTGTTGTGTTCCCCAAAGAAGAGCATTTCACCTAGTCTAAACGACAACTAAGCTACAACTGGATGACTCATTGCTGGTAAAGCTAAAGTCTGAAAGTGTTTTTTTGGGTTTGTTCCACTCATTGCAGGAAGTGACACATGAGGCTGATGCTGCATCAACAACATGACCCGTGACTGGACCTGCAGGGATCAGCATTAGTAAACCCTTCTAAAGTTCATTAACATGAGTTTGATAGTACTATAAGACCCTTCTGCGTAGAACTTTAACAGCAAGCACTATTTTTAGAACAACAATGTAACTCCATGACACTGTGATTTTCAGACTGGCTCTAAAATCCGTCCCGACACTCTCAGCAGCCTCTGGGTCATGGCACTCAGGGGGCAATCAACTCAAGTCTGGATAAACTTCCCTGAATCTGGTGAGTATAATGTGGTTTACATCAGCTGCAACAGTTTTAATTGGCTACATTTGTTCTGTTTGGTTTCATGCTTTTTTTTTTTGTTTGTTTGTTTTGTTTTGTTTTGTTTTGTTTTTTTTAAATAAAAAGTGGTCCTGGATTTTTTGACAGAGAGGTCAACATTTTCCACCACCATAAACCACAGTAGGGCTGGGGGATCAGGGTCATCGAAGATCTGACATCCCATTAAATAATGAAACCAATCCCTAACTGCGCACTGAGGTCCTGCAGCACTGTCAGTAACTGCTGCAGGACTGAGTGCTGAGGCACATCTACTGTGTTTTTCTCCCCACGCTTTCAGATCAAACACTGTTTATAGATAAATCTTAATGTTTTTACTAACCATTATGGAACACTGAATAGATTTTGATTGGCACAAAAGGAAAATCCAGATAGTGTCAAATAAGCTGTTAATCACAGAAAAGGATTGTAAATAAACTTGAAATATTTTCCTGTAATTGTTCAGACTTTTTGGCACCTGTTCTTATAAACCCCCACCTACTCTGGCAACAATGTAAGCCAAAATAAAACCTTTAAATATCTTTGTGAAACAGTGAGAGAAGAAGGTGGTGGTAGACAAAAGAAACAGCAAACAGCCATTTGGCATGAGTTATCAGGAAATGCTGCGGGCTTCTCCAAACCTATAAACATGACCACACACTTGTCTGTTCTCACTATCTTGGTTTTTCTCTCTCCTCTCCACCTTTCCTCAACTCGCATGCTTCTGAGTATGTGAACACTTAGTTTGACTGACAGGCACGACACTGGAAAACTCTGTCCAGTGAGCAGTCTCAATTGGACACATACTGCTACAACTCTTACAGGGGCTTCATTTGTATATTTTTTCTGCCTTGAGGACTAACAGTATAAAATGACAAGATGAGCTGGTTATGTTTTTGGGTAATATGTGTGTTCACAAAGGTTGAGGCATACATGTCATTGCCAGCATTGATCAGGTTTGTTTAGTCACACTATACACTAGCCTACGTTTTTGTGAATGACATCAAAGCTATAAAATGTTTGAAAGAGACCCTGCGGAGGTGTTGACTACTAACAGTGCTCTGCAGCAGTATTTTTATGAGTCAATCCCCATTGTGTTTGCACCAAGCACACACACAAAGATGTTTCTGCCGTTAGTTTCATGTTATTCCACTGGCCAAAAGTCAGCAGTAATAAAAATCATGGATGCACCAACAGCAGCAGAGAAGAAGAAGACTTCAGGCTTCTAAAGAGGTAAACATACACAGAAGATGAAAGCGGGAGATACGCCTCAAATATTAGGTGTTTCATTTAGGGTTCATTGTGAACCAATTAGTTGACATTTGAAAAGCTGTTTAAAAATACCTGACAGCTCAGTAATGATCAGCTGTATGTGTGTGTTGTATTAGACGTGTTTCGAGTTAGATCAACAGAGAGAGAGGGAGAAACAAAGCTGACGGACGTTTTGCTGAGTGTTGTCTCACTGACAACTTTGCTGTGCAGGCTTGCTGTTATGGGGAGCAAAGCAATAAAACTTAACTGCTCGTCTCCAAAAGACCTCACGGATCAGGCTTTTTTTGTGATTTTGTACGTGTGTGTGTGTGTGTGTGTGTGTGACCATACACATTTTTGTGTCTGTTCATGTTTCAATTACCCGTGTTCGTGTCTAGCAAATCACTCACGTGGGCTCAGATGACCCAGGCTGCCTGGAGTCCGGCCTGCCCAACGCCATGTTCACCATCAACACGTAAATTACATGCATGAGGTCCGACACAGACACATGTAGGATGAAATGTACCTGCCACCCCAGAGCAGCTTTTCTCCCCCCTTTAATTTTATTGCTCCCAACCCCACCCCACCCCCATCCCCTGTGTGTCTCCAGTTCTACATGAGTCATGTGGAGGTAAATTAGCAGTGAGCAGCAGACAGCACAAGTTGACTGTTAGCATGTGTGTAAGAAATGAGGAAACACAGATTTAGGCATTCCCATCGCTTTCCCCTCATCTTCAGGCTGTGTGCTTTCCTATCTTGGCTGTTTGTTGTTGCTTTGTGGTAGATGTGCTTTTCTATTATGTTTGGTATGTTACCAAGTGTTTCAGTTAAGACCTAATTCCAGGTTTTTGATTACTGAATATTTTAAAAAGTCTCCTCTATCAGATATATTCAGTTATTATAGCTGACATTCATGCATAGTTCAACTCATTGTATTCGGTTTGATTTCAAGCTCTAATTAAAAGATCCTGAATTGCATTAGAACTATGATAGACTGCAAACAGTGTTGAGGAGCATTGTTTCAGAAATAAACAATTCAGATCATTTCAAATCAAGGCAAAAGTACAAAATAGTCTTTCCTTTACAATATAGGTTATGTGTGTAAACATGAGCCATTTGTGTGTATTTTGCAGTCTGTGTCAGTGTTGTGCATTTTTGAGTGACTGACATCAACCGTCAAAGGAGCGGCACAATAGAGTGCATGGTGGATGTTGATGTGTTTGTGCGACACGCTTCATGCTTAGCATGCTAAAGGATGTGTCATTTAAACAGTTATGGTTTGTGTGCATATACAAACTCACCAGGCCATTTTGTCCACGAATTGTTCCAAGGTTGTGTCTCGAATGTTCACATCAACACCCATAAACACAGGAGGAGGGACAGACAAAAGGCTGAATGAAAACTCTGCACTGAACTGGGCGTGCTCTGTTGAATTGAAGTGGTTTGGGAGTCTTAAGGCTCAATACATCTCATTATAAAGTTTGTGAATTTCAGTTTCAAGTTGCTGTCTGAGAAGGAAATGACTGCAGCATAAAACTATTGAAGTTTTACTCACATAAGTAACATAAATTTTTCAGACGGATCTGCAGACATGACAGCTTTGTTAAATTTATAAATGATTCAGCATTTCAGTGATGAGTCATCAGTCTCTGCCTTCTCCGATCAATAGAGCAAGTTTCAATATGTCAGAGCCAATGACATAAGCGGTTGTTGGCTATTAGGGAGTGAATTATCTGAGAGGGAAATCAATGGCATATTGAGTGCTTTATATCTGTTTGGGTCCTCTCATCCTCTTCAAAGCTAATTTGGGGGATGTGTTGGTGACTCAGCCTGCTAATGTGCATGATAATGAACTGATGTGTTGAAATGCCACTTTTGCATTTCCGTCTGCTGCCATTCTCCATCTTTCTGTCACTGTTTCAATACGAAAAGTCAAATGACTTGAAGACAGACTGCAGGGATGCCATGAAAAGGTTTTATCTGTCAAGCCATATTTTTAAATTGTCCGTATGTGAAGTTTATTTGTGTTAACAGTAACTGTCAGCAGATCTCAATTACGAGCAGTGACTGCAATCGCCTGCTCTGCCAACAGACAACAGGAAGTGTGTGTTTGTTTACAGCAGGGTCTCTTGACACAGTATCTGTGTTTACAACGTCTCTCCACACCACTGTCATCACTAACCCCATCTCACACAGAGCCACTAGTTCCAAATGTCTCTCCTTTCTCATTTCTGTGGAGTACCTGAGCCGCCTCTTCTCTGCTCCCATGCTTCCTCAGTCCGAGTCCACTTCTCTTATCTCACCCTGACTCACTCAGACTATCACATCATCTGTCCGCTTTTCCCATCATCCCTCCCCGCTATTTTCAACTTCACTCCATCTCGAGTACTTAAGGTCACACGGATGGACTCTGGAAGAGAGGCTGGAATAATGAGAGGTCACTTTGAGGTCCAGTTCATCGGCTGTAGCTGAAAACCTGCTCGCCTGCATGTGTACATAAACACATATGCAAAGATAAATAATAGAATGCAAAACATGACGCACACAATGCACACATTGCCACTTCCAAACAAATCTGCAGGAAGTCTATTAATACTCCACACACACACCACAAATATGCGCTGGGACAGAGCAGCCTTGTCTACACTGCTCTGTATTGTAATCTCCCGGTACAGTAAATCCATTTTTCTCACTTTGCTCTTCATCTACTTCTGTGTGTATCAACTTATTCATTCCCCATATCATCTTCATCTCCCAGTGTCTCCATTACCAGCTGCATGGAGATATGAAGTTTTTGGCATTAACCGAGCACAGATGTGAGAAGTCTTGGATAGTGACGGCACTCATACTGTATGAGCGAGGCAGTGGGCTACTGGGTTTCTCCAGTTTCAATCTTCTAGCAGAAGCTGTGGATCACAGACGCAGTGAAAACACCCACTGGATTCTTGCTGGGAGAGTCAGTAATGAGATTGTGGTGATGAAGGTTTTTTGTTGCAAGCTCAAACTGGTGGTGAAGGTTATCCACTCATCTGCTGCTCATTATGTGTGAGCATGTGTGTTTGAACGAGTGTGTATCATGAGCGTTTGTGGGAAAAGACACGAGTGCAAATGCATGTTTCGCTGTGAGGGACAGCATATGTGGGTTTGTTATGTGTATGAAAATTAGGAAAGGTAAAGATGGAGAAAGACAAGGAGATTCTGAGACAGCTTCAGTGAAAGTATCTGACTCATAGTCGATTGTCTAATTGCCAGTGACTCTGTGGTCTTCTCAGGAAGCTGCACGAGCATTACTCACCAAATCAGAGGAAAGATAGAGATGGTCTCCGTCTCCACCTACGCATTCGTACAACTGTCACTCTGTTTTGTTTTGCGTACATGGTGTGAGTTTAAAGAAAATACTGGGAATTCCCATGATGTACTAACTCTCAATGTGCACAGTGATAACTACTGTGATTTCTATTTACTGTACACCCACTCAGACTGTCACTGGAGGACACAACGGCTGCTGTGTGACTCCTGCATCAGGGAAAAAGCTGAGGCCAGCTATGTGTCATGTCTCTATCTCCTGCTTTCACCGCTGGAAATAGAGATGACACTCAAGAGACGGGTAGGGGTGTCTTGTCCCTATTCTCCACCTTCCCCACCAGTAACTCCACTCCTTATCTAACACAAGGGGGGTGGGGGGGATAAGAACATAAACAAGCCCACACACCCCTCCCTCAGCTTGTACATCCACACTGAGTCGTCCATTCTTAACAAGTGGCTGCTGACGGCTGTTTTATTCTGCTGCTCGTCAGCCTTCCAAATTAAATAATGAGCAAATATAAGATGAATGAGTGGGATGATGCTGTGTGACAGACAAGGACGGATGTAGACTGTAGTCAGTCTAATCCTACACAGGGGAATGTGCTGTAGGATTCAGAAAAACACAATCAGAAGTAAATAAATGACGTCTCCAACGCATTTGGTGAGATTTATCTTTATTTGTTATCATCCCCAACAAGCTGTACATGAAAAATGTCGACAGGGCTTGGTGACTTGGTATGCGTTCTAAGATTGTATTTTGTAAGGTTTGTAGAAAATTACAAAATATAATAATGAGACAAATACAAAGGAAGGAAGAAAGAAAGAACCACAAGTTGCACATAAATGCTCCTGTAATGAGCAGTCGTGGTTACTCCGGGTTGGATAACACACACTGAAGTATAAAAATGAGTAAAATCACTGACATTGATATATGGGAGATGATGTGTTTACAACCTCCACGGCAGAGGAAAAGGGGAGATGCGGACAGAGAGAGATAAAGTCGTACACACGCACAGAAAGAACGAAGGGGAGGGAGCGGGAGGAGCGGGGGGAGGCGAGGAAGTACTTAGAGAGGAGACGCATCATCTGTGCAGAGGTGGAAGCTACATCTCTGACTGCGCTTTCTCTCCGTGTCCCCAAAGTTGGTGTGGTGAGACGCCACGATGTGGATTTACAGGCTGGCTGTCGGACTCTTCATCATCTCCTGTTCCGGTAAGTTTTAGGGGGAAAACTACTTCTATCGCTGCTTCCCGTCGACTGCTGCTGAAGGCTGCATGAATACAGTACAACTCATCCTCTGTAACTCAGATCTACAGCTCTGCAGTGTTTCTTTCTCCTGTTTATTTCCTTTTTCAATGTGTGGCCTGATGTTTAATTGGAGCTGCGATGTATCCACCCACGTGCTTTGTTATTTTTCTCATCTATGCAGATTCAGCATTTCTTCCTTGGCAGAGTCATGTGAACAGATGTTGGAATGTCCTTTTCTAGATGACACACTATAAACCAGATTGCGGTCAGGGATGAAAACGGAAAACGATGCTGTCGCCTTATGATAAAAAATAAATAAATAAATAAATAAATCCCGCTGTGAGCGCGCAGGACGCTGGTTATCAAACCGGCAGATAAATCGACTCCGTGATAAAGCGTGTAGATAAAACCTTCAGTCCCACAAAATGACCCGTATTAAAATCCCATTAGGGGGTCAGTCATCCACGAGTCCTGACAGAGTGCGATTTCGCGGCTCATTGCTCCCCGGCACTCAGGCAGAGACAGCGCCGAGCCGGAGATCGGACACGCAGGATGTCCCGAGTCCGCTTCGATCAGGTGGCCTCCAACATCTGCAGCTTCAGGAGGCGACCTCCAAACAGAAACGTGTTTCTGCACTCGGTTGAAGGACTAATTCCCACAGAGGAACGCTGCAGCCTGGGCTCATTAGGAGATCATCCACTGCGCCCAACAGACCACAGCTAACATGCATGTTTGCAAGTTTAATAATGACCACTAATCTGAAAATGAAACCAACCATGCTGCTGTAATGATGAGGCTTTTCCAAGCTGTGGTCATCAGAGCCCGCTAGAGGCAGATGTTGCGGCCTGTTGTGTAGATGAGTGTCAGCTTAGATGTACATATTTGTGTATTTCTACCACTGCTGAATAACGTTGTCTGTCATTGTTTATCAGAGGGCAGAAGAAATGCCCTGCAGGACTACCAGAAGGCAGACAGTGTCCGGCTGGTTGTGTCTCCGGGTTTCTCCCACCTGACCAAAACCAGGAGGCTGAGCCTGGCCAGGTGTGCCAAGTCCTGCAGCCGCAACAAGAGGCTCCCCTTCACCTGCCGGTAGGTCTGCGCCCATGAAATTACGCTCAGACATTCATAGTAAAGTCACTCTGTTACAATGCCAATAGCTGGAAGGGGCAAAGTGCCCGTTCATCATGTTTTTCAGAGGTGCAATTCATTGTTGTGCATCTGGTCTGGCCAGCCTCTCCAGTGTTTTGCACACTTATGTAACAGTCATCTGAATTGCCTTGCGTTGCTTTATTTACTCCAAGAATTTAAGGAGAACTGACTGTTTCACTCTTCCCCTTTTGACTGCCTCATTTCCTTTCCTCTTTATTCCCCAGAGCGTTTCTCTATGATCATAAAAACAGGAAATGCCAGTGGCTGTCATTCGACAGGAACTCAGCAGGAGTTCAGAGCCAACAGGACTTCAACTACCAACTCTATCAAAAGAAAGGTGACCTCCACTCATCCCTCTCGTCTCTCTACCAGCTGATACCAAAGTGGTGTCTCCTCCTGTTTCCACATCTTTCCATCTGAGAAAGCTCTAACAAGGGTCACTGCTTCAGTATACACAGAATATTCCTTCTTATTACAAATTATTGTGATCACCTTTTTTGTTTATATTTTATGAAAGAAAAGAAAAACAGGTTTATATTACATGTATAGCACAGACTCATACGCACACAACACAAAGAGAAGTTTAATTTGCTAGTGTGAAGTTTGTCAGAACATTAAATAACTATAAATATAAATTTTCCCTGAGTGTTTTAGCTCTGTAATGATGGGAGTCCTCAGCAGGAAGCCAAGGAAGGGCAAGGACTATTGTCATGTTTATGGTGTCGCAGCACATTATGGTTCATTTTCCTTCATTAAGCAGGGTTTGTGTAAACGGTGGAAAACCCCGCCCCACTTGACTCTGGACTG